>NC_079191.1:103107783-103760347 GCF_029499605.1 Hyla sarda | reverse complement strand
GTCATCATCATCCCCCTTCATCATCACCCCCCCTTCATCATCCCCCCTTCATCATCATCCCCCCTTCATCATCACCCTGTCATCATCCGCCCTGTCATCATCCCCCCCCTTCATCATCACCGCCTGTCAATCCCTTCATCAGTGGTCTTCAACCTGCAGACCTCCAGATGTTGCAAAACTACAACTCCCAGCATGGCCGAACAGCCATCGGTAGTTTTGAAACATCTGGAGGTCCACAGGTTGAAGACCACTGTGGCCTTCGTCATCATCCAGACCCCCCTTCAGTTTTCTACTCACCTCCCCTTGATGGGAAGGAAGGGTGAGCTGGTCCGGGCCATCTATGCTGCACAGACCGTCCGGTGGGGAGGGTTAGTTGTTCCAGGCTGTCCATCTTCACTGGGAGTCCCTCTTCTCCGCTCCAGGCCGGCCCTGGACTAGTGACGTTGCCTTGACGACGACGCACAGGGACGTCCGTCCCTGCGCATGAACGTCCCTGTGCATCGTCGTCAAGGCAACGTCACTAGTCTGGGGCCGGCCCAGAGTGGAGAAGAGGGCCTCCCGGTGAAGATGGACAGCCCAGAACGACTAACCCTCCCCACTGGACGGTTTCTGCAGCATAGATGACCCGGACCAGCTCACCCTTCCCACTGAGGGGAGGTGAGAAGAAAACTGAAGGGGGTCTGGATGATGAAGAAGGCCGCAGTGGTCTTCAACCTGCGGACCTCCAGATGTTTCAAAACTACAACTCCCAGCTGTCCGGGCATGCTGAGAGTTGTAGTTTTGCAACATCTGGAGGTCCGCAGGTTGAAGACCACTGAGAAGGGATTGACAGGCGGAGAGTTCACTCGAGTATAAGCCAAGGGGGGCGTTTTCAGCACCAATAATCGTGCTGAAAAACTCTGCTTATACTCGAGTATATACGGTACATGAAGGATTGTGCTCATTCTTTACATTTTTGAGTACATAAATAAGAATGACTATGCTGCACCACTCACAAGATTTTCTAAGTAGACTTATTATAAGAACAAACCCCTGGTAAGTAACAGAATCACACAATTCCCATGGCTGTCAGTGCCGTAGTATGGAAAAACTCTCCATGTCTGCTTGAATAGTTCCAACCTAAATAAATGTAGAGGGCTGTTATAGATATAACTGTGTTACATCAACATCTGGCGCTTGTTGGACTCTACAGATTCCAATCCAAGCCCCGGGGAATCAAGGGACTGCAGATATTGGCAGTTCACCGAAATTGTGAGGTTTCTGGACTGTGAAAGGCATAAAAATGTTACTTGGAAGCAGCCATGTTATTGCTTTTGGGATTCAGTTTAGAGTCATGTAATGTTGGCAATGGAGACATGTATTATAATCATACAATTGGCAGATTTTGTATCAGCTTTTAGTATTTGAAGGCTTCTATTATTCAGCTTATCATTGAAACCATAATAGCCATATCTGATTCTAACCAGCATCTCTGAACAATATTCTTTAGGAGAATGTATCAGTAAAGGATTTTTTTTATAATACATTACCGTGAATCTGAACTAATAATGAAATGAGAAAAAAAAGTCAAGGATATGCATTTTCCAAAGCTAGCCATCTATTTCCCTATACAATGAATTCAGTCTTAGTTATATCTGCAGGTTGTAGTTCCCCAGTGTATACCAGGTCCTTGTTTTCTAATAAATGAATGTTCAGGGACTGATAGTAGACATGTGCAATTTGTTTCGTAACGAACACGGAACAAATTTTTTTTCCCGTTTTCGGATGTTCGTTACGAAAAGAATGCATGAAAAAAAAATAACAAAATCCCCAAAAAGCATACGAATACGAATATACAGTTAACGAATGCATTAGTTAACTAACGCATAACGAATATGCATGTTAACGAACAACGAATGCATTCGTTATCAATAAACCGAATGTCGGGGCCATGCATCAACTGCTATCCGGCAGCGCATAATGCTTAAGCTGCTGCCGGATAGCAGTTGAACCAGCCCGGGCAGGTTCACTCACCTTTCCGCGCTTCACCGGGCCTTCCTCCGGTGGGTCCTGGGCTGGTCCCGGGCCTTCATACGGGTCTCCCTTTGATGTCGTCATGACGCCGTCACGCACGCCGTCCCGTCATCCAGTAGGAACGGCGTGCTGCAGCGACGTGATGACGTCGCTACGGAGGCCCAGTAAGGCCTTGCGGCAGACAACGGAGGACCGGAGAAGACCAGGAGAGCCCAGCAGAGCCCAGCGGAGTACCGAAGAGGACTAGGAGAGCCCAGCGGAGGCCCGGGGACACCATCGGGAGCAGCGTGGACATGTGAATAGGACTTTACTTTTTTACATTGCACGAATCCCTCAACATACGAATTACCATCGTATGTTGAGGGATCACTAGACATGTGCAGAACCAAAAATCAGAATTAACGAATGCATTCGTTGTTTTTAACGAATGCATCCGAAAACGAAAAAAAAAATTTTGCGGATGCATCCGAAAACCGAATATGATGAATGCACAGCATTCCGAATATTCACAGAACCGGAAATTAAAAAAAAACTAAAACGAACAAAACGAAAAAATTTATGGTTCTGCACATGTCTAACTGATAGCTCCTCTCTTTACAGCGGAATATCTCTCTAAGGCTGGGTTCACATATGCCCGGCATAGTTTCCCTCTGTCGTGCACTGGAGGAAAACTGATGGTAGAACTGATTCCATTCATGCTGGGACAGTTCACAATCATCCAGCGTCTCAATTTGGACACGCCTGACGCCACAGAAATAATGGATGCCGGATGCCATACAACTAATGATAACTGATGCACCTTGTCATCAGTTATGGCATCAGTTGCATCGAGATCTAGTCTGAGTTCACCTATGCTGGACACCGGACATATGTGAACCCAGCATTACAGTCATCCTACAGAGACTCTGACATACAACATAATAGACAGTAAGAACTATTGTTTTCACTCTTGCAGCCTTCAATATCATGGCACCTTGTCTGTGCCTCCTCACTGCTGAACTTTGCTTTCCCAGAGCCGGAGCTGCAGACAGGGTGCCCTGATACTACAGGGGAACAAAGAAGGAAAGTTAAAGGTTTTATTTTTCTTATTGGGCACATAATTTTTTTTAAATATAAGTGTGCCCAGGATGACAAATGAACCAATAAAACCTTTAACTCGCCTTCTTCGCTCCCTCATAGCTTTCATTTGGCTGTTTAGATGTTTTGCTGGACAATCTCTTTAAAAGGGGTACTCTGGAAAACTTTTTTTTCTTTAATCAACTGGTGCCAGAAAGTTAAACAGATTTGTAAATGACTTCTCTTAAAAAATCTTAATCCTTCCAGTACTTATTAGCTGCTGAATACTACAGAGGACATTTTTTTTCTTTTTGGAACACAGAGCTCTCTACTGAAATCACGAGCACAGAGCTCTATGCTGACATCTCTGTCCATTTTAAGAACTGTCCAGAGAAGGAGAAAATCCCCATAGCAAACCTATCCTGCTCTGGACAGTTCCTAAAATGGACAAATATGTCAGCAGAGAGCACTGTGCTCGTGATGTCAGCAGAGAGCACTGTGTTAAAAAAAATTCCTCTGTAGTATTCAGCAGCTAATAAGTACTGGAAGGATTAAGATTTTTTTAATGGAAGTAATTTACAAATCTGTTTAACTTTCTGGCACCAGTTGATTAAAAAAAAGTTTTTCACCGGAGTACCCTTTAAATAACAAATAACCCTGCTCATGTCTTCATATTATCTACTTAACATCTGGAATTCTACCTTGCTGATTCTGCTTAGAATCTGGTCATGACATATGAATAACAGTGTTTTTAAAGGGGTACTCTGGTGGAAAACAATTTCAACTGGTGCCAAAAAGTTAAATAGATTAGTAAATTACTTCTATTTAAAAATCTTCATCCTTCCAGTACTTATCAGCTTCTATATGCTCCAGCGGAATCTCTTTTCTTTTTGAATTTCTTTTCTGTCTGACCACAGTGCTCTCTACTGACACCTCTGTCCGTATCAGGAACTGTCCAGAGCAGGACCAAATCCCCAGAGGTGTCAGCAGAGAGCACTGTGGTCAGACAGAAAATAAATTCTAAAAGAAAAGAATGTCCTGTGTAGCATACAGCAGCTGATAAGTACTGGAAGGATTAAGAGTTTTAAATAGAAGAAATTTACAAATCTGTTTAAAGGGGTACTCCGGTGAAAACCTTTATTCTTTTAAATCAACTGGTGGCAGAAAGTTAAACATATTTGTAAACTACTTCTATTAAAAAACCTTAATCCTTCCAGTACTTATTAACTGCTGAATGCTACAGAGGAAATTCCTTTCTTTTTGGAACACTGATGACATCACGAGCACAGTGCTCTCTGCTGACATCTTCCTACATTTTAGCAACGATGCATAGCAGATGTATGCTAAGGGCAGCATGGTAGCTCAGTGGTTAGCACTGCTGCCTTGCAGTGCTGGGGACTTGGGTTCAAATCCCACTAAGGACAACAATAAATAAAGTGTTATTATTATTATTATTATTATTATTATTATTATTATAACGTCAGCAGAGAGAACTGTGGTCATGATGTCATCAAAGAACATTCCAAAAAGAAAATAATTTCCTCTGTAGTATTCAGCAGCTAATAAGTACAGGAAGGATTAAGATTTTTTTATAGAAGTAATTTACAAATATGTTTAACTTTCTGCCACCAGTTGATTTAAAAGAAAAAAGGTTTTCACCGGAGTACCCCTTTAACTTTCTGGCACCAGTTAATTTTAAAAAAATTATTTCCACCAGAGTACCTCTTTAATGTCCCCTTTAACGTAATATACTAAACATCTTTTGGTCTGGCTGCCTAAAGCCATGTGTCTAGAACCTACCTGATTTTACAGACCTGTGTTACCTATCTGTGGAGCTGATAATGCTGCTGCCTATACTTTAGCTATAGAATAATAGCAGATGTGAAATCTAACTTTCACCATCAAAAGAACAAAACAGAATAATTTTATTGGTTCCAGTAAATATTACTTACATGCAGTATAATGATGATAAAATGGACAGTAATGGTTCTAGCCCTTTAGATTTTCAGGTGATTTACTTACCAAGCATAGCCATTGACTTTGTGCATATCCTTCAATATCCTTCACTAGATATAACAAATATGCTCTATTTTTGTAGCGAACCTAAAGCTTTAGATTTTTTACATTCTTACAGGCACCCAACTGCAGTTGGTTAAAATGTTATTTTAGCCTGTAGTTAGCATTTCTCTTGCTGATAACAGGCTCTCATACAGTGCTGCCAACAGTCTGCAGTCAGTGGGGGATGGGCAACCGCTACAATTCTGAGTTATGGAACTGCCCATCTATTTGCTCATTTTCTGAATTGGAAATTTTCAGATTTTTAATTGCAGTTATGAGATACAAAGCCATGAATGGATCTGAAAAAAGTTTTTAATTGCAATTAAAGAACCTAAATGTGTGACCCCACACTTAACATTAGATATAAATTTCTTCATAATTGCTTAGCAATTTTGGTCCACAGTGGAGTTACACAAACATTGACAACTATTTGAAAATTGTTGTCCAACAGAAATCTATCTTTCTACTGTGTGTATATATATATATATATATATATATATATATATATATATATTGTAAATCTCTTCACACTAAATGGAAAGTAAATAGTACCTCAGGGTTCACACATAGTATATTGCTCAGTATTTGTAACCAAAACCAGAAGTAAAAGCAACACAGAAAAAAAAACACGAAAAAGTGTTGGTTGCACTCCTGGTTTTGGTTACAAAAACTGAATGAAATATATGTGTGTGAACCCAGCCTAAATCTGTAAAGGGTTTTTAATATGTATCAGGAGATGTGCAACCAAGAATTTAAAGTGTACCTGTCAGATCCTACAATTTTTTTTTTATATGTTACTCAGTACCTAATCCTGAACATGTACATGTAATTTGTATGACTCTCTCACCTATATTTATTATAAAAATGCCTCTTTTCATTAGGTCACAGTGTTAGGAATCCTCAGTCCATCCTTGTGGTCATTAGAGGTGATTGGTGCCTCTGCTCATGCAGCCTTGTCCATGAGTCATCTCTTGTCCATTACTCATTGACAAGCCTGTTGCTGCTGCACATCTGGATGGTATCCCAGTAGGTATGGGGACACCTACTGGGATTTTTAGGAGCTGCTTTCTTTATTAAATATTCAAAACATTTTAAACAACCATATTACAAAATGTCTTTCATTTTCATCAATAACAACATATAAAAAGTTTTCGGATCTGACAGTGCCCATTTAAAATAACAGAGGAGATTTACCATTGCAGGGTTGCTCAGGAGGTTTAAACCTCCCAGCTGCTCTATACTGTGCTGCGATAGAGGTTTTTCCCTATACTAGAAATCCCATTCTCCCTGTGACTGTTTTCCTGATCTAATCTCATGTGGCCTTGCCTTTTGCCTGTTCTCTGACATAGCCTTTTGCCTGCTCATTTTGTACTAAGTGATCCTCTAGGTTTGACCCCTGTTCCGATTGTAACTTCTGACCTTTCATTTACATGCAATGACCAAGACTGCCACTTGCCTCCTGTCATCTCTGAAGGTTTTCTTAGACAGCAAGTGGGCAGAAGTAAGCACAGTAAACAGATGGGACCCTTTCTGATCCTCAGACAACCCCTTTAAGGATGGGGGCAAAATGTACAGTGACTCCCCAACCTACGATGGCCCCGACGTACGATAATTTCTACATGCGATAGCCTCTCAGAGGCCATCACATGTTGAAGGCAGCATCAACACACAATGCTTTTTTATGTCGGGGCCATCGCATAAACAGCTATCCGGCAGCGCAGACTGCTTCAGCTGCCACCGGATAGCCTTTAACGGTGCCCCGTGTGGTCCGCTGACGATCACTTACCTGTCCTCGGGGCTCCAGTGCGTCCTCTTCGGGATCCCCTCCATCGTCGGCGCTCTCCATCGTCACTGCTCACGTCGTCCCGTCATCCAATAGGAGCGGCGTGTGTAGCGACATGATGGCGGTGATGGAGAGCGGCGACGTAGAGCAAGGATGCCGGGGAACCAGAGGCCTTGCCGGAGCGTCGGGGACACCCCGGGGACTTGGCAACAGCAATGGAAGGCAACATCCAGGGCAGCGGTGACGAGCGGTGATGGTCTGTAGTGGCGGGGACAGGTGAGTACAACTTCCTATCCCAGTGGTCTATCCGGCAGCGCAGACTGCTTCAGTGGCCACCAGATATCCGTTTACGGTGCCCCGTGTGGTCCGCTGACGATCATTTACCTGTCCTTGGGGCTCCGGCGCATCCTCTGCGGGAACCCTGCATCGTCGGCACTCTCCATCATCGTCATCACGTCGCTGCGCACGCCGTCCCATCATCCAATAGGAGCGGCGTGCGTAGCAACGTGATGGAGGCGACGGAGAGCGAGGATGTCGGGGAAGCAGAGGCCTTGGAGTGGCAGGACATGTGAGTATAACCTCCAATACCAGTGGGCTTCAACCTGCGGACCTCCAGATGTTGAAAAACTACAACTCCCAGCATGCCCGGACAGCCGTTGGCTGTCCGGGCATGCTGGGAGTTGTAGTTTTGCAACATCTGGAGGTCTGCAGGTTGGAGACCACTGTCCTATACTTTACATTGCACGGATCCCTCAACATACGATGGTTTCAACAAACGATGGTCCATTTGGAACGGATTACCATCGTATGTTGAGGGACTACTGTACTTTGTTAGGTTAAGAGTGTTACTACTAGGGAGAGGGGAATAGAAGATAGTACCTAACACTAAATGCAGCCTGTAACACTACTCAGATTGGCTCAGCTGAGTCTGGACACTGGCTGCCTCTTGGACTCCTGCGGCCATGCGGTCAGCTCCTGTGCTCTGCTCTTCACTAGCCTTAGGCTCTCCTTGTCTCTACTGATGCCTCCTGCCGGACACAGAAGCCTACCCCTATAATCCAGTGAGGATTCAGCCTGAGCTGCCGTCTCCTGATTAATAAAGCCAAGTATTGAATAGAAGCCCCACCGGTGCTAACTGTATTGCGTATACTGTAATGTAGTAGTTAGTACAGCACTATTGAATTTGGCGCCACCTGCTCCTCCATTTGGCAGAGTCAGTCTAGTACCTTAGTCCAGGGGATGGGGTGGTAACTTTATGATCGTGCAGTTGGCGCCCCTCTACTCCTCCACCCCTGTGCACCAGCCAAGGTTATTAGTATAGAGCACACACTTGTACAGATAGAGGAGGGACACTGTAGCCATTGGTATAGATCTAGGATGTGTCTACAGGATCTGTGCATATAACACTGCCTCAAGTTTCTTTAAACACATAAATATTAAAGGCAGTATCCTTTCCAAGCTTGACTTGAAACTGTTGTATTTTATATTGAAAATGTGATCGGAGATGGCGAGAGAGAGGCACCTGTGGCTCTGGGGCACCGTGTTTGACATGCCTGCATTAAAGGCTGAATTCTATAAATATTCCATGAATGCTAAGAAAATAGAACTTTACAATTGCTGTCTCGCTGTCCTCCAGTAATGGTTTTCTTTCGGGATTCTTTTTTTTTAGAGGAATGTGAACTAAACCTTGTGGCTCAATACTTTACTGTGAATATCGCCCTCTTAGTACCCTTTGTTTTTCAGGCACATATTTCTGTGCCATTTAATTTAATAAGGGTTAGAGCTCCAGTTGTCTGATGCAGAGCTCCGATTCCCCTGTTTTCCTTTACACTATTTTATTATTGAGTGTATTGGGAGCTGTATAAATCCGTATACAGGGAAACTTCCCTGGGGGTGGCAGCAACAAACAGACAGAATCTTATAATTTAACTCTATGGCTATACAGGGAAATGTAGCAATGTATCAGTAAAACTGGTCTCCAACCTTTCCTTTTTTTTTTTTTTTTACTTATTTAGAGAAAAAGAAAAGAAAATAGAGTACAATAATTTACTATAATGGGATTTCCTATTTTATACATCTCATTTGCATATACTATATTATAGAGTGAGAATAGAGAACATGTGACCCCCCGTCATCATCGATCAGCTGGTAATGCATACAGAGGCCATCAAAGTGCTTTAGTATCCATTCCCTTCTATTGATCCCCAAGTTGTATTGACATTCTGTTATTTTTAACAGGACAAATGTTTTTTTCATGTCTTCCGTGCGGTACCTCTCTGAAGTTCGGTGTGCCTGATGTACATGACACATGCCATTTTCTTATAAATTCTCAGGAAAGCTGACAGCACTTGGTATTAGCATATATTAGACATGTAATCAAGCTTCCCCCATCTCATTCATTTTCATGAAGACGCCTGCTAGTCACAGTTTATAGATGACATTATATATTCAGTATTACATTTCATCAGCTCCCAAAGGAATTTCAACCACACAAAGTAAGGATTTTATTGGGGGTAAAAGGGGTATTACTATTTCATCAAATTAACCACCGAAGGTTCTGTTCACAATACCATTTGCCTCTTGCTTGCATGGGGCCCATTCACACTACAGAATATCAGCCAAGAGAAATTCCGGGCAGATATTCTGCATGTAGCAGCGGCTGCCGATATCATATCATCAATATCATTCGGCACTTGGACACGTGCCGTTTCTACTGACGGCAATGTATTTCTGAGCGGACTCTGCAAAGGAATGAACATGTTTATTCTTTCAGCTAAGTATGGAATTTGACATTCCAAAGTGAAAATCCATGATGTGCACAGTGCAGCAGAATCCCATTGAAAACATCTAGCAAGCTGGATCTTTTGCATCCAATGTTTCATCTGTTTCCCCATATGGCCAAAATGGGCAACTGTGCTAGATCAATAACCCAACCCCCACCCCCCAGCATTGTTGCTCTTTGGTGTGGCATCACAGATCAAGAAATACTGCATGCAATGTTTTTTGATCCAGGGTGTGTACACTAGATGGCAGCTATGCGGGATCTCTAGACATATGTGAAGTGGGCCTTACATTGTTCATGATTCCTGGACAACTGGATATGGCAATGTGCATGAATGCTTAGATTTTTTTTTACTACATTTTTTTTTAGATCTTTTGGAAAAACATCAAAATAATGGTGTAATTTAGTAATACTGGAGAACGGTGTGTATCAGGTAATGCCTCTGGCATTGACCTAAAGCTGTTTTCCATCACATCTTACTCATAGGAACATAGAATATGTCAGCAGATAAGAACCATTTGGCCCATCTAGTCTGCCCAATAATCTGAATCCTATCATTAGTCCCTGGCCCTATCTTATATGAAGGATTGCCTTATGCTTATCCCATGCATGCTTAAACTCCTTCACTGTATTTGCAATGACCTCTTCTGCAGGAAGGCTATTCCATGCATCCACTACTCTCTCAGTAAAGTAATTCTTCCTGATATTACTGCATAAACCTTTGTCCCTCTAATTTAAAACTATGTCCTCTTGTGGTAGTTTTTCTTCTTTTTTTTATCTTCTCCTCTTTTACCGTGTTGATTCCCTTTACGTATTTAAAAGTCTCTATCATATCCCCTCTGTCTCTTCTTTCTTCCAAGCTATACATGTTAAGGTCCTTTAACCTTTCCTGGTACGTTTTATCCTGCAATCCATGTACTAGTTTGGTATCTTCTATGAACTCTATCTAGAGTATATATATATATCCTTTTGGAGATACGGCCTCCAGTACTGCGCACAATACTCCAAGTGAGGTCTCATCAGTGTTCTGTACAGCGGCATGAGCACTTCTCTCTTTCCACTGCTTATACCTCTCCCTATACATTCAAGCATTCTGCTAGCATTTCCTGCTGCTCTATTACATTGTCTACCTACCTTTAAGTCTTCTGAAATAATTACTCCTAAATCCCTTTCCTCAGATACTGAGGTCAGGACTGTGTCACATCTTCTATATTCTGCCCGAAGGTTTTTACGCCCCAGGTGCATTATCTTGCACTTATCCACATTAAAATTCAGTTGCCAGAGTTCTGACCATTCTTCTAGTTTTCCTAAATCCTTTTCCATTTGGCGGATCCCTACAGGAACATCAACCCTGTTACATATCTTTGTGTCATCAGCAAAAAGACATACCTTACCATCGAGACCTTTTGCAATATCATTAATGAAGATATTAAACAAAATGTGTCCCAGTACAGATCCCTGAGGTACCCCACTGGTAACAAGATCTTGCTCTGAATATTCTCCATTGACTACAACCCTCTGTTGTCTGTCACTCAGCAATATGGGAGTCCAAGCTCAATGTTGAAATGTTAAAGGGGGTTCTTAAATATGTTTTTTTTTCCCACCCAGTTTACCACCCTATTTTTCATGTATGTAACTTGCTGCAAAAAAGTGGTATAAGATTTTTTAAAGGGGTACTCCACTGGCCAGTGTTCGGAACATTTAGTTATGTGCGGGGGTTGGCCATGCCCCCTCGTGACATCACGCCATGCCCCCTCAATGAAAGTCTATGGGAGGGGGCTTGTTGACCGCCACCACGCCTCCTCCCATAGACTTGCATAGAGGGGGCGTGATATCACCAGGGGGTGTGACCGAACCCCCGCAGCGTGCACACAGCATTCTGAACTAAATTTACCGTACGCTGGCCGGTGCAGTACCCCTTTAATGATAAATCTGCGCCTTGACATTCATTATATTAAAATGCCCCCAATTTTTTTCAAATCTGGTGCTAAAGGGAAATAGAGCAGTTAGGTCTTATCTGCCAATCAGATTGCAGCTTTCATATAAATGACTAAAGCTTCTTTATATGTCCTATGAATTTACCAGTGTCCAACCAAATTAGAGGAAAAACCATGTAATGTGAAGAAAATGACACAGATGTGTATAGGTCCATGGAATATATACCAGTGTAGACCCTTCTCGGTACATTTTGAGGTAATTGGATTACATGTGTTTCTGCATCTACATCTTTATCTGCACATCACCACTAGCAACCAAAATGCGAGAAGCTTATTAGAGACTCTAAGTACTGTAACTATGCAACCCTGTGCTAAAGTGACTTTAATATCTGAATTCTGCACAGTGACATTACATAAAGCTCAATTTTGTTTGCAAGTTATTGGAGTCACTAAAGCCTTATTAATACACTCAATACCATGGGTACAACCCTAGACACTACAGCTAGTATACCCCAGGGTCATGGACTGTCTAAACAATGCTAGACCCCCAGTTACAAAAGTTGCGTTGGCTTAGAGAGGGACCCATCAGGTTAACAAAACCAGCCCACCACATGGAACCCTATAAAATACTTTTTTCAGAGGGACTACTAACATTAGCAAGCCAGACTATTCCCCCTATTCTCTTTGTGGGCACAACATGAGGACTTTACATATTTATTGACCATCTAAAGAAAAAGGAAAAGTGATAAATTTGTGTGGAATCTTATCACTTTGGTGTGTAGAGCTTTGCCTAGAATATGAAATGTGTTTCTCTTAGGCTTTCTTAGGCTTAAATTCTACTTACAGTTTAGCAAGTAATTTAGTTTCTGTGCATCGTCGCCTCTTATAACATTTTGTGGATTAGAATTGGCTTTAAGACAACTTGGAGTGGGTATTCTTGTGTTACAAGCTGGTAGGACTCTGTGTCTCGATCCTTTAAGCTTTCCATGAGACTGACGACTGTGCACTAAACCTCAGCCCTGATGCCAGATAGCTGAAGAAACACCACATCCTCCTTTCAATGTGATACCGAGAAAACTTTGTGATTTGGGACTTTACTATGGGGAATTGTGAGCTAATATTGTACACTTTAAAGCATTTTAGAGAACTAAACCCTTGTGGGGTAGACTATCAATTTACAGATGCAAGTATATAGGACTTTAGGCAAATACATATCCTTTTTTGTGCAATGTTGTAGATTATGGAGATATGTACTCTGCATTTATATGGATTCTCTCTAATTGTTTATGAAAGCCTGATTAATATATGCAGTTAGTAATTTGATGTCATTTTTTTCTTTTCAAAAAGTTTTATTGAGTTTTTACGTAGACTACAATAAATATAGTAGAACAACAAGCAGCATTAATACAACACAACATCGGAAATAGAGGTGTTGAGCGAGAAAAAGCGTAAGATCTTAAGGGTCCTTCCCGGGAACTAAAAAGGAGAGTACACCTCTGAGCATAATGGAGGACAAAATAAACCTGGCCATAGGTTCATAAAGGCTGACTAACCAAATAGCCTTACTTAAACATGGAAAATCCCAGGGATCCCAGGAAAAGAAGACACATCCACAGATACACTACAAGACAAACAAGACCAACAAATAAAGGGTGGGAGGAGAAAAGGAGGGGGTAGGGGGGGAAAGGTGGGTCCTACAAACCTAAAAGATCGATCATGAACCCACAAAAAGATCCAGCCTAAGGAGAGGTGTTTTAATACGCCATCCAGGGCTGCATGTATTTATTTTTTGTAAAATGAGAATTAAGAAAAGACCTCATGTAGAATGACCTCTGAAAATGCAACACACAATGAACCAGTAGCATCTACAATTCATATGAATGGGTTAGCTCCTTTCCATTATCACCAATGTCCATGGGACTGCTGTAAAGCATATCACTAAATGCTGTTAAGGCAAAAAATTTAAGGAAGAAAAATTGCAAATTGCAAAAAATAAACAGATTAGAAAGAAGAATGTTTCAGTATCTGTCTCTAATCAGGAAAACTACTTTAAGGGGTATACCTTGATTTTCTTTATTTGACTATGCAACAGAGGCTGTAAAGTTAGTGTAGTTCATAATATAGTGTTTGTTCCTGTGTTTCATGATGGTCTAACAATTCTTCTATGATTTTTGCCCCAAGGTTTATTATTAACAGCATACAAAATGACTGCCGTCTCAGGTTTTCCCAGGTTGTGGTGTGGCCCGAGACATTACATCATTCTGGTGATCATAGGGAGCCTGTCTTTGCTTCAGTGGGTGGAGTGATAGCTGGGTGGGAGGAAGATCATTCTGGAGGCACCCTGGTCAGAAAACACTGGACTATTGCATTGCATTGAAGGGATCACAGGTGTGTTTCAATGGGTGTGGTGGCTGATGTTTGGGAGGGATGTCACATTTACAAACAAGGAGTCATGGGATTTGTAGTTTAAAGGACATCTGCAGCGTTATAATACTTATCCCCTATCCACAGGATAGGGGATAAGTGTTTGATCGTGTGGGGTCCGACCGCTGGGACCCCCCGCAATCTCCTGAATGGGGCCCCCACATTAGCGCTCAGTGAGAGAGCTAATGCACGTAGCGTCGACCTAGAGAGGTCGATGGTATGCCCCCTCCACACCCCCTCCCCATACATTTCTATGGGAGAGGCGGGGAGGCACAAATGCTGCCTCCCCACCTCTCCCATAGAACTACATGGAGGAGGTGTGTCGGCCGTAACATCATGCTTCGGCCGGCACGCCTCCTGCACAGGAGAGCCGCGGCAGAAGATTGCCCGTGCAGGAGATTGCGGGGGTTCCCAGCGTTCGGACCCCCCATGATCAAACACTTATCCCCTATCCTGTGGATAGAGCATAAGTTGTTTTCGGTCACAGATGGCCTTTAAGGGAACAAACTCCAACAGGAAATAGCCAGTTCACAAAAAGATAGCCAGCGTGTTATGGTAATCTCACAAGATTATTGTGGACGTTTAGGCCCAAGACAAACACGTATCCTTCCTGAGCATGTCCATTACTGTCTGACAGGTACATAGTTAAGGGGTGGATAACCCGTTTAAACCCTGTCGAAAAACACCCTCTAATCATGTTGGGGCTCAATGATATTACCTTTAATATCCTTCTACCATTGACTAGCAAAGTGCAAACTATTGTTATTTTATGCACAATTCTTTCCTCCATACTAAACCTTTTTATCCTGTTGATGGATTGGCGGGGTCACAGTGGGGTGTTTGAATTTCCTGTAGCTGCATGTAAGAAAAATTATTTAATGATAATAAAGTATCATAGTTATTTATAATTAACACGTTATGTGCATATATATAAGAACATATTTAGAAATCTTTAAAAATCTATATTTTCAGTTGTCTTTTGCCCATGAGGCTTTAATGAAAACCTCCAGAGGTTGATCCATATTCAAGTAGTGTGCATTTTTCTGTGGTTATAGAAGTGTCCCTATTATTTTATTGGCTTACAAGAATAATTACATTGTATGAGTAATTATCTTTTTAAACCATGGAACTATAAGCAAAAAAAAAATAAAAAAATAGCACAGTTTCATGGTGTTACATCCAGCCTGGAAATGTAAAAGCAAATTTTAGCTCAGAAAGAAATTGGGACTCCTCATACTTGTCAGAATCAATAGCTTTTCACATCAAGTAGTGCCGTTTTTTAAATTAGCACAAAAACGAGTTGTGTTTTCTCAGCAATGTCAATAATAAACCCATCACAAGCTTTTTACACATAATCAGTCACAACCTGCAGCCTGTTGGCAAAGTACTGCAGAGGAACTAGATTAATTCTACCTAAGGAGATCTTTCTGGGTCATTCGTAGAGCTCATCATAAAGAGGGGGGGAGGGGGGGTTTAGAGAAAAAGAAAAATTCTGGGTTTTAATCTCTAACAATCCAGATCTGTTTATGTACTCTGTTCAAAAAGTATGTTTTTTATTTATTTTTTGTGTTTGAGCTTAGGTTTTTGTAATTTTTTTTAAATCACTCAATGCAATGCAGAAACACACTCATCAGTCATACAAAAATAAATAAGTAAATAAATAATAGTGGAAGCATTCCAGCAAATATAGCATTCTAAACGAGGCTTTAGAGTCACTATGTATTGTTTTATTGGGCAGATTGCAGTTACAAATTTGCATTGGTGCCACCCAGCAGCATACTACAATATGATGAAAACACTGGGGACACACGGAAATGCTCTGTCTCCATAGACGACTATGCATTTCTGAGCAGATTTGGCTTAAAGAGTTGACATGTCAATTCTTTTGGCGGAGGCCAGAATCAGGTTTTCTGCGACAAATGTTTCAGTTGTGGAAATTCCATCATGTGCAAGGTGCAGCAGCATCCCATTGAAAACAATGATCTGATGTCAACACAAATCAGATACACCTCTTAATGTAGGTGTTTAATTCAGTCTACAAGTGTATAAAATCAATCTCCTAGCAATGCCGTCTGGTGGGGTTTTACTGCAGATTTTCCCAATTAAACTCAATAAGGAAGCAAAAATCTGCATCAAATCTGCAACAATTCTTCCGAGTGTGAAAACATTTGATAACATTTGTGAAAGAATGAGGTGTCCTAAAGAGCTCACTGAGTTGTAGCATTGTACTGTAATGCTTGGTTCACATATTTCCGCCGTGAATCCAGCCTAAAACTCAATGCAACTGAAGCTACAACTAATGGCAACATGCATCAGTTGTCATCAGTTGTATAGCATCCGGTATTCATTATTTCTGAATGCCAGACAGAGGAGCGCAGAAAGATGCTGGATAAATGTGAACTGTCCCATTCAAAGTAATGGGTTCAGTTCTAACATCAGTTTCCCTCCAGTACTTTTTAGCAGGCAACAGAGGGAAACAATGATGCAGGCCATACATATGTTGGAAAACCCATCTCAAGTCAGTTTGTAAAATGTCTTCCCTCCTAGATCATCCATGACCAACAATGATGGTATTATTTAAAAATGGAAGCATTTAGGAACCAAGGCAACTCTTCTACAAAGCGGCAGATCACATAAAGTCGCCAATACTCTGCTGACTTAAGAGTTTCAAACCTCATTTGACATTAAAACCAACTTGACCAATCAAGTTGGTCAAGGAAGTCTAATGCTATAGGTTGGTTTTTTAAGAGTTGACCTAGGCCACATTTTGGACAACTGCATGCTTCCAAATTTGTTTTGTGTAATATTTTGGAAAATGCCCATTTCTGATCCAGAATGACTGTGCCCCAGTGCACTCAACAAGGTCCATAAATTCATGTTTGGGTGAGTTTGATGTGGAAGAATTAGAGTTCTGACCTCAACCCAATAAAACACCTTTGCAATGAGGCCCCTTTAATCCAACATCAGTGCTTGATCTCACAAATGCTTTTCTGGATAAATGGATAAAAAATTCCTACAGAAATACTTCCAAACCATGTAGAAAGTCTTCCCGGAAGAGCAGAAGCTATTTTACCAGCAAAAATAAGGATCACTTCCATGTTTCTGCCTATGGATTTAGAATGAAATGTCCTAGATGTTCCTGTGGCTGTAATATGTAGTCCTTTTGTCTATAAAATATACCAATGTGCGACAGCTAAAAATACAAAAAATAATTAGTGCTTATAAAAAGCAACCAAAGAACAATACAATTTATGTATTCTGACATAGGTACTTATCCCTGCTATTAATAATGTATTATCTATGGTATGATGCTGTTAATACAGCAATACTCTGTATACTTTTCTATATAGCAGTGTCTAAGCTTGAGGTCTACAGATCTGTAAAAGTAATGCAGGAAAGTAAATTACGTAGCACTAACACCATGTGGCAAAATGCAAATGCATATTTAAAGAGTACCTATCTTGTTAAATTTTATACTCCTCCCAGTTCACTGCCCCATCATGATAAACCACCCCCTGCCTTTATTTTAATTATTTCTTAGTTTTCTACCTTGATATTGCTCTGTATTTTCTGCTCAGTCTTAGCCAGATTCACAGACTGGGATGGGGCATTCCTCAGCAGGTGTGACATCATCTGAAGACATACAGGGGAGAACTTCCTCCCTCACTCTGCTACACACAGCCCAGAGCAGTTCAGTGTGGGAGATGAGCTATGATTGGATGAGACTGCACCCCCCCCCCCCTCAGCACCCATCCAGACTGCATTTCCTGATTTTGGACTTCTGCCAGGCTAACAGGAGTCCAAAGTCTGTGCAAGAGATAGGGGGAAATGTGCTCTGGACAAGTAAGGAGACTCCAAGTGGCAGCTTTTTTAAACACAAACAAAACATAGAAAACTTCATTTTTTTTAAACATGAAGGTTTTTTTTTTTTTTTTTTACATTAGAAAGAATTTCTATTTACCATAAGGAGTGCAATAGCAAAAATTTGTTTGAATGAGAGTGCCCATTTAAATTTAATGCCGCAACTGTGTGAATTTTTGAAACACTGTAACAATGCATCTCTGTAACCATTCTGAGTACATTCTTTTCTTATCCGGTGCCTTTATTAACAGTAATATCTCTGGAGCCTGTACCTACATTTATGAAAGATGGAGAAATCTGATAATTTGCTCTTTATCTTGTGCACTTAGATCCGATTTTTGTCTGATGTACTGTATGATCTGTATAAGCACTTTCTGAGGCTTTCTTCATATATACAAGACAGTTTTCTAATCTGTATTGCAATGTTAAAAATCATCACCACCCGGCAAACTTGTCGACATTTTGCAAGAGTAATGATTCTCTAATGCCGGTGTCATTAGAATGTCCTGTTATCAGCGGTTATTATGTCTCAAGACTAACATGAGCTCCTGAGAACATCGCTGTAAATACAAGCTTAACGCACTTCCACTCTCTACAGTTTTTAGAGTTATCACTTTAAATCAGTTATGTATTTTGAGATGGCTATTGGAGTCTTAGGCTAAGTTCACACTGTAATTATGCATTCTGTTAAAAGGTTCAGTTTGTTGATGAGAAAATTTACAACTACAATGGAATGCAACATGACACAAAATGGTGCAGGTTTTATGCCTTGCGTTTTGTAACACAGAAGTCAATGGCAACAGGATGGGTTCCCTGTTCTTAAAAGTAATTTTTTAGTAATCAGCACCTTTAAACATGATGCAAAGACAGGGTGGGAACAGGGCCTTATATATACCTTAGGCTCGGTTCTCATCTTATTTTTGTATCCTCTTGAAAACATTTTTTGCTACACAAATTTACCATTAAATCAGGATGACATTTTTATTTACATGTTCATTTTAACCTCATGACGTCATCACTGACCCATTTACCATCTGACCTGATAGTGTTTGTTGACCTTTTTTTATTTTAGCTTATAGACATCCAAAGGATAGGGGATAAGATGTCTGATTGCGGGGGGCCCGCTGCTGGGACCCCTTGCGATCTCACTGCAGCACCCGCATTCTATGCGGGGCTGCGTCTCCAGTTTCGGAAACCTCCGGGTTTCCGGGACTGGGGATGTGACATCACACCACCACCCCTCCATTCATGTCTATGGGAGGGGGCGTCTATGGATAGGGGATAAGATGTCTTAGGACCAGAGTACCCCTTTAAAGGCTCATCTGTTTTCAATCCATTACCCATAGACTTCAATGTTAAATTTATAATATCCGTTTCTATTCCGTTATTTTTGATGGGGAAAAAAATACTGCATTCAACGTCTTTCTGCCGTCAAAAATAACTGATTAGGAACCAAACGGGTGCAAATGGCTTGCAAAGGACTGTGAAAAAATCCCATTGACATCAATGCCGTTTGCAAGCGGTTTGAACAGGTCAAGAACGGATTTAATAGCGGGCATGAGATTACAGGTACAGTTGGTAATCTGAACGAGCCCTAACATCCATTTGCCTGATAAAGAACCCAGTCCGGGTTGGAAACACGTTAGTTTTTATGGATATTATAATGTAATAAACAGCAACAGGATGCAAAAACAGGATGTGAACAGGGCCTTATATATACCTTAGACTAGGTTCTCATCACATTTTTGCATCCTTTTGAAATAATGTTTTGCTTGGCAAATTTTCCATTAGAACATGATAAAAAAAGGACACAGGTATGATTCAGGCCCATTTTTCTATCTTGTTTAAAAACAGGATCCAGGCATTCTGTTTTGAAAGGTACTTTCTAATAGTTAGTTTCTCATCTAGTAAGCGCCGAGTCCCAAAAACCTACATCCATGAGTGTGCGGATTGTATCATCTCATGCCTCATTGTATTGTCATTTTATACTGGTAATATATTTTAACATGTGGGTATTAAGTTGAGCGAACTGACAGTACATTGGCTCGTAACGAACCTGGCGGCTCGGCTGTTGATGACTTTAGTCTGCATAAATTAGATCAGATTTCCAAGTGCTCTGGTGGCCTGGAAAAAGGTGGACACAGTCCTAGGAGACCTAAGACTGTCATCCCAGACTTTGTAGGTAGCATTATGGTTTTGGTTAAGTACTATATACAATATCAGAACAATATGTTATACATTTAACACATGTATACTGCTTCATTTTTATTTACTTGTCCATTTTAACCTTCACTGACCTGGCAGAGGTTTGTTGTCCATTTTATTTTTCTTCTTCTATGTAAAGTTTTTTTTTTTTTATCCTTTTAAAGCATTGCATGTGTGGAAGTATTAGAGTCTTTTATTTACATCGCTGTAGCAAGTATAAGATCATGAAAAGGAAAGAGAAAAAAAACATAATTTATTTATTGAACAGCTGTTTCATGTGATTTATTTGTCTGTCTTCTTACAGAGTTGGTGTTGATCCAGACCAGGACTTAAAGGATCTACCTGCTAATCAGGTGAGCCTCTATGGTGTTAATTCTCTCTACATAGTAAGACATAGACTTAAAACATAGCTTTTCTCTACATAGTAAGACATATACTGTACTTGCATACTTCTAGGCTTGTATGTTTAAAGGGGTACTCTACCCCTAGACATCTTATCCCCTATCCAAAGGATCCGCCGCTGGGGACCCCCGCAATATAGCATGCAGCACTTACCGTATCTGCTTCTGGAAGCTCTGGAGGTCTGGCTTCCGACCACAGGGATGGAAGATCGTGACGTCAGGACTCTGCCCACGTGTGATGTCAGGCCCCGCCCCCTCAATGCAAGTCTATGGGAGGGGGCCTGACAGCCATCACGCCCCCTCCCATAGACTTGCATCGATTGGGCGTGGCCTGATGTCTCACGGGGCGGAGTTGTGACCTCACGATCTTCCGTCCCCGTGGTCGGGAGCCAGAACCTCCAGAGCTTCCGGAAGCAGATACTGTGGGTGCTGCATGCTATATTGCGGGGGTCCCCAGTGGTGGGACCCCCGCGATCAGACATCTTATCCCCTATCCTTTGCATAGGGGATAAGATGTCTATGGGTGGAGTACCCCCTTTAAATGGGGAATGCTTGATTTAATTCCTAACAATGAACCAGCTATATAACAACGCTTACTTTTTCACATCATCACTGAATCCTATTACAATGAAGGAAGAACAATGATATATGCTTTAGGGAAATCAAATTATATTCATGACTGAAAAATGACACATTTCCATTGTAGACAACCCTCTGTAAAAATACAGTTAATAAGAGCATGTTATGGTAATAGAACAAGATCCTCTTATTGACATCTCCATCTATTAACCAGACCTAGGAATCACTTAGGGCTGTGTTTACACATTGTGGCTTATTGGCGGTGATTTTAGTCATTTGTGGTAAAACATATGAAAAACCTATGCAGTAATTCGTTGTGGTACTGCTAATTAGCTGCAACATGCGAACACAGCCTTAGCCTGTGATTTTTAAAGACTATGGACACATTTATATTGCATCTTTTAATGGTTAAGTTTCAGGCTGCTGTCTCCATTCCATCATTCTCTTTCAGATCACCTGCTATGCAATTTGCAACTTGCTCCTAGTTTCAAACTTTCCTCATGCTGGTGTGTTTCTCCAAGTAATACAGATGTAACCAGGCTTATCTTAATCCCTGGCATGTTGGGATATCCTATTCCAAGTTCAGGAGTGTAGTACAATATCATCTAAGTATAACATTGGTCCTGATTTAAAGTGCAAAATGTAGGGAAAATTACAGTACTTGTAGGGAATTAAAGCCCACAAAGAAAACTCCACTCATTCACACCACGTTTTTGCAATACAGTTCCCGTATAAGGTTTTTGATGAAAAACTGATTCCTCAAAACCGAACTAAACTGTATCAAAATGTGTGTACAAATGTTAACCCGTATACAGTTAAAAACTGTATACAGTTTAAAAAATGATGTCCGGTTGCATCCTTTTTTTCTGAAAAAAAGTGTATGTTTTAAACTTTTCACTCCATTATGAATAAAGTTTCACTTGTTTGATTGAAATTCCAAGAAAAAAACTGTGCAAAGTCAAAAACCGTATGGTAAAAACCGGATGGAACCGTACGCACATACAGTTCTGTACGGTTCCCATTTACTCCCATGTAAAAAAAAAAAAAATGTGTATGGTTTAAGGCTAAGTTTCCACTTGTTTTTTTTTTTTTTTCTGGCAGTTTTTGGAATACTGCCACTGCAGTTTTTGAGCCAAAGTCAGAAGTGGATCCATAAGGGAGGAGAAGTGAAAGTCCTTCCTTTATATGTCTTATTCCTTTTGAATATACTTCTGGCTTTGGCTCAAAAACTGCAGTGGCAGTATTCCAAAAACTGCCAGAAAAAAAACCAAGTGGAAACTTAGCCGAATACAGTTTGTCACCCGGACTAAAAACTGTGGTAGACTACGGTTTTGGGTACAGGAAAAAAACTGACAAAACCTTACAGGATGCAAAACGTACACAACCTGATGCATCTTTTGGCATACGGTTTTCAATGGAGAGTCAAAATGCATACGGTTTTCAATACGGTTCCATACGGTTTTCACATAGAAAACGTATAAGGGAACTGTACTGCAAAAACGTGGTTTGAATGCACCCTTAGTAAATCAGGGCCAATAACTTGATTTCTGGAATATTAGCATATCCCAATGAAACACATTACTGTGTCAGTTTAACACACTGAAAATAGCCAATGCTATCTGTACTTCATATTGGATGGTGTTTTTCATGCTGCGGTCTTTATTAGCTGTCATGTTTTAGCTTAGCTTCATTCCTGTGCTGCTAACTGCCCTCTATATTCCATAAGAGATCTGCTATCCCTGGCATCGACATTCTTACATGATACTGAGAAGAGTGTGATCTCTGTTATAGATCTCTGTGATCTATTCCTCCAAAAATGTGGCAGTGCCTTCTCTTTTCTCTTTTTGGGCAGCTTATGTGTGATGTTTTATCATGTAGAATCTGCTGTGGGGTCTCCTGTTTAACAACACAGTCTATGCCAGTCCTCAAGTAGCCCCAACAGGTCATGTTTTCAGGATTTTCTTAGTCTTTCACAGGTGATATAATTATGGTCAGTAGATCAGGCATCACCACAGTTATCCTCTTAAGGACCCAGCCCATTTTCACCTTAAAGGGGTACTCCGGTGGAAAACTTTTTTTTTAATGAACTGGTGCCAGAAAGTTAAACAGATTTGTAAATTACTTCTATTACAAAATCTTAATCCTTTCACTACCTTTTAGCAGTGTATGCTACAGTAGAAAATCTTAATTTTTTAAATTTCTTTTTTGTTTTGTCCACAGTGCTCTCTGCTGACACCTGATGCCCATATCAGGAACTGTCAAGAGCAGGAGAAAATCCCCATAGCAAACATATGCTACTCTGGACAGTTCCTGACACGGACAGAGGCGTCAGCAGAGAGCACTGCTAAAAAAGTACTGAAAGGATTAAGATTTTTTACTAGAAGTAATTTACAAATCTGTTTAACTTTCTGGAACCAGTTAATTAAAAAAAAAAAAAGTTTTCCACCGGAGTACCCCTTTAAGGACCCGAGCATTATTTGCACATCTGACCACTGTCACTTTAAGCATTAATAACTATAGGATGCTATTACTTTTCATTCTTTTTCCAATATAGTTTTTTCGTGACATATTCTACTTTATGTTAGTGGTACATTTTTGTCGATACTTGCTGAAAAATTCCAAAATTTGAAGAAAAATGTGAAAATGTTGCATTTTTTTTTACTTTGAAACTCTGCTTATAAGGAAAATGGACATCCCAAATAAATTATATATTGATTCACATATACAATATGTCTACTTTCTGTTTGCATCGTGTTTTTACTTTTGGAAGACATCAGAGAACTTCAAAGTTCAGCAGTAATTTTCCAAGTTTTCACAACATTTTCAAAATCAGAATTTTTCAGGGACCAGTTCAATTTTGATGTGGATTTGAAGGGCCTTTATATAAGAAATACCCCATAAATGACCCCATTATAAAAACTGCACCCTTCAAAGTATTCAAAATATCATTCAGAAAGTGTGTTAACCCTTTAGGTTAGGGATAAAAGGAGAGAAATCACCCTCAAATTCCTAACCCAATTTCTCTTTAGTAAGGAAATACCTCATGTGTGGATGTAAAGTGCTCTGTGGGTGCACTAGAGGACTCAGAAGGGAAGGAGCGACAATGGAATTTTGGAGAGTGAGTTTTTCTGAAATGGTTTTTGGGAGGCATGTCACATTTAGGAAGCCCCTATGGTGCCAAAAAAGCAAAAAAAAAAAAAAAAACACATGGCATACTATTTTGGAAACTACATCCCCTTATGGAACGTAACAAGGGGTACAGTGAGCCTTTACACTCCACAGGTGTTTGACAACTTTTCATTAACCCCTTAAGGACCCAGGACGTCCTGTGACGTCCTGGCACCCTGGGCTTTAAGGACCCAGGACGTCCTGTGACATCCTGGCGTTTTCCGGTCCCTGCCGCGCGCCGGGCAGAGATCGGAAGCGGATGCCTGCTGAAATGCTTCAGCAGGCATCCAGGGCAAACTTCGAGGGGGGCCATGTAGGCCCCCCATGTCGGCGATCGTCGCAAATCGCGAGGGAAATCGCCCCTGCGATCTGCGGTGATACCAGGCTGATTGGGTCTGTGGGACCCGACCGCCCGGTAATTTTGCATGATCCCGGTTGTCACAGACAGCCCGGACTATGCTGAAGTATAGGAGCGAGGTGGCAAGCCTTCTACCTCCTCCTATCCCCTGCGATTCTTCGGTTAGCTAACCGACCAATCGCAGTGTGGGGGGGGTTTACTTCCTCCCGCCCTGCCCCTGGAAGTCCGGAGAGAACGGGATGAAGACCGGAGGACGCGGCGGGGGATGGGGGAGTGCTAGGGCCTGGCCCCGATACTTACCTCATCCCTGAAGACCCGGATCCCGGCGGCGGAGACGGCGGCGGTGGCGACAGGTGAGTTGATTTTCGGCGGCGTCACGGGACCTTTGCAGCAGTCCAGACCACCGTAAAGCGATCTGGACTGCTCCATCTGGTCCCCTTACACTACAACTCCCAGCATGCCCAGACAGCCCTTGGCGTCTGGGCATGCTGGGAGTTGCAGTTTTGCAACATCTGGAGGTCCACAGTTTGGAGACCACTGTGCCCTTCCAGATGTTGCAAAACTACACATCCTCAGCATGCCCTTACTGTCCAGGCATGCTGGGAGTTGTAGTTCTGTAACAACTGGCCCTTCAGATGTTGCAGAACTATAACTCTCAGCATGCCTGGACAGTTTTGGCATACTGGGAGTTGTAGTTTTGCAACATCTGGAAGGACACAGATTGGGAACCACTGTATTAGTGGTCTGCAAACTGTAGTCCTCCAGATGTTGCAAAACTACAACTCCAAGCATGCTGGGAGTTTTAGTTCGGCAACATCTGGCTCTAAAGATGTTGCCGAACTACTACTTCCAGCATGCCTGAGAATGTTTGGGAGTTGTGGTTTTGCAACAACTGGAGGCACACTGGTTGGGAAACATTGTCTGTTTCCTAACTCAGTGTTTCCCAACCCGTATGCCTCCAGCTGTTGCAAAACTATAACTACCAGCATGCACTGATAGACTGTGCATGCTGGGAGTTGTAGTTTTGCAACAGCTGGAGGTCCCCCCCCCCCCCCCTGTGAATGTACAGGGTACATTCACATGGGCAGGGGACTTACAATGAGTATCAGGCTGCAAGTTTGCGATGCAGCAAATTTTGCGCGGAGGCTCAAACTCGCAGCGGGAAACTCGCTGTAATCCCCCGCCCGTGTGACTGTACCCTAAAAACACTACACTACACTAACACAAAATAAAATAAGTAAAAACCACTACATATACACATACCCCTACACAGCCCCCCTCCCCAATAAAAATGAAAAACGTCTGGTACGTCACTGTTGCAAAACAACAACTCCCAGTATTGCCGGACAGCCGATGACTGTCCAAGCATGCTGGGAGTTTTGCAACAGCTGGAGGCACCCTGTTTGGGAATCACTGGCGTTGAATACCCCTATGTCCGCCCCTATTGCAAATCCCTAATTCAGGCCTCAAATGCCTAATGGCGCTCTCTCACTTCAGAGCCCTGTCGTATTTCAAGGAAACAGTTTAGGGCCACATAGGGGGTATCGCCATACTCGGGAGAAATTGCCTAACAAATTTTGGGGGGCTTTTTCTCCTTTCACCCCTTATGAAAATGTGAAGTTGGGGTCTACACCAGCATGTTAGTGTAAAAAAATTATTTTTTTACACTAACATGCTGGTGTTGTCCTATAATTTTCATTTTGACAAGAGATTAAAGGGAAAAAAGCCCCCCAAAATTTGCAATGAAATTTCTCCCGACTACGGAGATACCCCGTATGTGGGCGCAAAGTCCTCCGGGGGGCGCACAACAAGGCCCAGAAGGGAGAGTGCACCATGTACATTTGAGGTGATTTGCACAGGGGTGGCTGATTGTTACAGCGGTTTGGACAAACGCAAAAAAAAACAAAACCCTACATGTGACCCCATTTCAGAAACTACACCCCTCACGGAATGTAATGAGGGGTGCAGTGAGTATTTACCCCCCCCCCCCACTGGTGTCTGACAGATCTTTGGAACAGTGGGCTGTGCAAATTAAAAATTTTGTACAGCCCACTTTTCCAAAGATCTGACAGACACCAGTGGGGGTAAATGCTCACTGTACCCCTTGTTACGTTCCTCAAGGGGTCTAGTTTCCAAAATAGTATGCCATGTGGGGGTTATTTTGCTGTCCTGGCACCATAGGGGCTTCCTAAATGCGACATGCCCCCAGAGCAAAATTTGCTCTCAAAAAGCCAAATATGACTCCTTCTCTTCTGAGCATTGTAGTTCGCCCGTAGTGCACTTCAGGTCACCTTATGGGGTACCTCCATACTCAGAAAAGATAGGGTTACAAATTTTGGGGGGTATTTTCTGCTATTAACCCTTGCAAAAATGTGAAATTTGGGGGGAAACACACATTTTAGTGATTTTTTTTTTTATATATGCAAAAGTCGTGAAACACCTGTGGGGTATTAAGGCTCACATAATTCCTTTTTACGTTCCTCAAGGGGTCTAGTTTCCAAAATGGTATGCCATGTGTTTTTTTTTTTTGCTGTTCTGGCACCATAGGGGCTTCCTAAATGCAACATGCCCCCCAAAAACCATTTCAGAAAAACATACTCTCCAAAATCCCCTTGTCGCTCCTTTGCTTCTGAGCCCTCTACTGCGCTCGCCGAACAATTTACATAGACATATGAGGTATGTGCTTACTCAAGAGAAATTGGGCTACAAATATAAGTATAAAATTTCTCCTTTTACCCCTTGTAAAAATTCAAAAATTGGGTCTACAAGAACATGCGAGTGTAAAAAATTAAGATTGTGAATTTTCTCCTTCACTTTGCTGCTATTCCTGTGAAACACCAAAAGGGTTAAAACACTGACTGAATGTCATTTTGAATACTTTGGGGGTGCAGTTTTTATAATGGGGTCATTTGTGGGGTATTTCTAAGATGAAGACCCTTCAAATCCACTTCAAACCTGAACTGGTCCCTGAAAAATAGTGAGTTTGAAAATTTTGTGAAAAATTGGAAAATTGCTGCTGAACTTTGAAGCCCTCTGGTGTCTTCCAAAAGTAAAAACATGTCAATTTTATGATGCAAACATAAAGTAGACATATTGTATATGTGATTTTCCTTACAAGCAGAGAGCTTCAAAGTTAGAAAAATGCTAAATTTTCAAATTTTTCATCAAATTTGGGGATTTTTCACCAAGAAAGGATGCAAGTAATGCCGAAAATTTACCACCAAAATAAAGTAGAATATGTCCCGAAAAACCAATCTCGGAATCAGAATGATAACTAAAAGAATTCCAGAGTTATTAATGTTTAAAGTGACAGTGGTCAGATGTGCAAAAATTGGCCGGGTCCTAAGGTGTAAAATGGCTGGGTCCTTAACCCCTTAAGGACCGGAGGTTTTTCCGTTTTTGCATTTTCGTTTTTTGCTCCTTGCCTTTAAAAAATCATAACTCTTTCAAATTTACACCTAAAAATCCATATGATGGCTTATTTTTTGCGCCACCAATTCTACTTTGTAATGACGTCAGTCATTTTGCCCAAAAATCTATGGTGAAGCGGGAAAAAAAATCATTGTGCGACAAAATTGAAAAAAAAATGCTGTTTTGTAACTTTTGGGGGCTTCCGTTTCTACGTAGTACATTTTTCGGTAAAAATGACACCTGATATGTATTCTGTAGGTCCATACGATTAAAATGATCCCCTACTTATATAGGTTTGATTTTGTCGGACTTCTGGAAAAAATCATAACTACATGCAGGAAAATTAATACGTTTAAAATTGTCATCTTCTGACCCCTATAACTTTTTTATTTTTCCGTGTATGGGGCGGTATGAGGGCTCATTTTTTGCGCCGTGATCTGAAGTTTTTAACGGTACCATTTTTGCATTGATAGGACTTATTGATCACTTTTTATTCATTTTTAAATGATATAAAAAGTGACCAAAAATGCACTATTTTGGACTTTGGAATTTTTTTGCGCGCACGCCATTGACCGAGCGGTTTAATTAATGATATATTTTTATAATTCGGACATTTCCGCACGCGGTGATACCACATATGTTTATTTTTATTTTTATTTACACTGTGTTTTTTTTTTTATTGGAAAAGGGGGGTGATTCAAACTTTTAATAGGGGAGGAGTTAAATGATCTTTATTCACTTTTTTTTTGCACTTTTTTTTTGCAGTGTTATAGGTCCCATAGGGACCTATAACACTGCACACACTGATCTTCTATGTTGATCACTGGTTTCTCATAAGAAACCAGTGATCAACGATTCTGCCGCATGACTGCTCATGCCTGGATCTCAGGCACTGAGCAGTCATTCGGCGATCGGACAGCGAGGAGGCAGGTAGGGGCCCTCCCGCTGTCCTGTCAGCTGTTCGGGATGCCGCGATTTCACCGCGGCTATCCCGAACAGCCCACTGAGCTAGCCGGGATGCTTTCGGTTTCACTTTAGACGCGGCGTTCAACTTTGAACGCCGCGTCTAAAGGGTTAATAGCGCGCGGCACAGCGATCAATGCCGCGCGCTATTAGCCACGGGTCCCGGCCGTTGTTAGAGGCCGGGCCCGACCCGCTATGACGCGGGGCCACGCCGTGGCCCCGCGTTATAGATCGGGAGTGGACACATGACGTTCCAGTACGTCATGTGTCCTTAAGGGGTTAAGGGGTTAAAGGGGTACTCTGGTGGAAAACTTTTTTTTTTTTTAAATCAACTGGTGCCAGAAAGTTAAACAGATTTGTAAATTACTTTCATTAAAAAATCTTAAGCCTTCCAGTACTTATTAGCTGCTGAATACTACAGAAGAAATTCTTTTCATTTTGGAACACAGTGCTCTCTGCTGACATCATGACCACAGTGCTCTCTACTGACATATCTGTCCATTTTAGGAACTGTCAAGAGCAGCATATGTTTGCTATGGGGATTTTCTCCTACTCTGGACAGTTCTTAAAATGGACAGAGACGTCAGCAGAGAGCACTGTGCTCGTGATGTTAGCAGAGAGCTCTGCTTTCCAAAAAGAAAAGAATTTCCTCTGTAGTATTCAGCAGCTAATATGTACTGGGAGGATTAAGATTTTTTATAGAAGCAATTTACAAATTTGTTTAACTTTCTGGCACCAGTTGATCTTTAAAGTTGAATGTGTAAATGAAACATTTTTTTTTACACTAAAATGCAGTTTTTTCCCCAAAATTTTACATTTTTACAAGGGGTAATAGGAGAAATTGTCCCCCAAAATGTGTGACCCCATCTCTTCTGATTATGGAAATACCCCATGTGTGGATGTCAAGTGCACCGCGGGCGCACTACAATGCTCAAAAGAGAAGGAGTTACATTTGGCTTTTGGAAAGCAAATTTTGCTAAAATGGTTTCTGGGGGGGCATGTCGCATTTAGGAAGCCCCTAAGGTGCCAGAACAAAAAAACAAAAAAAAACACATGGCATACTACATGAAAACTACACCCCTCAAGGCACATAACAAGGGGTATAGTCAGCCTTAACACCCCACAGGTGTTTGACAAATTTCCTCTAAATTTGGACGTGAAAATGAAAAATTTGGTTTTTTTTTCACTAAAATGCTGGTATTACCCCAATTTTTTCATTTTCACATTGGGTAATAGGAGAAAAAGGACCCCAAAATTTGTAACACCATTTCTTCTGAGTAAGGAAATACCCCATATGTGGATGTAAAGTGCTCTGCAGGCGAACTACAATGCTTAGAAGAGAAGGAGCGCCATTGAGCTTTTGGAGAGAGAATTTGGTTGGAATAGAAGTTGAGGGCCATGTGCGTTTACAAAGCCCCTGTGGTGCCAGAACAGTAGACCTCCCCACATGTGACCCCATTTTGGAAACTACACCCTTCACATAATTTAATAAGGGGTAATGTGAGCATTTACATCCCACTGGCGTTTGACAGATCTTTGGAACAGTGGGCTGTGCTAATGAAAAATTTAATTTTTCATTTTCACGGACCACTGTTCCAAAAATCTTTCAGATACCAGTGGGGTGTAAATGCTCACTGTGGAAAATTTGCCACAGCTCAAACTTGCAGCAGGAAACTCACTGTAAACCCCCGCCTGTGTAAATGTACCCTGTAAGGGTGGGGGTGGGCAAACCTCCAGCTGTTCCTAAAATACAACTCCCAGCATGCCCTTTGGCTTAGTTATGCAACAGCTGGATGCACACTGCTTGCAAAACACAGTTTGTTACTTACCTCAGTGTTTCACAACCAGTGTGCCTACAGCTGTTGCAAAACTTCAACTCCCAGTATGTACGGTCTGTCAATGCATGCTGGTAGTTGTAGTTTTCAACAGCTGAAGGCACACTGGTTGTGAATCACTGAGTTAGGTAACAAACTCTGTGTTTCGCAACCAGTGTGCCTTCAGCTGTTGCAAAACTGCAACTCTCAGCATGCATTGACAGTCATAGGGCATGCTGGGAGCTGTAGATATGCAACAGCTGGAGGCGCACTACTACATCGCCCAGCATACCCTTTGGCTGTTTGTGCATGCTGGTTGTTGCAGTTATGCAACAACTGGAGGCACACATTTTCATAGAAAAATAGTGCCTCCAGCTGTTGCATAACTACAAGCCCCAGCATGCACAATCAGCCAAAGGGCATGCTGGGAGTTGTAGTTTTGCCACCAGCTGTTGCAAAACTACAACTCTCAGCATGTCCTTTGACTATGCATGCTGGGAGTTGTTGCTTAGCAACAGCAGGAGGCAAACAACTCACCTCCTGCTGTATCCTGCTGCCTCCACTGAGGACACTGCTGCCGCCGCCGACTCTGGTGACCCTCCACGTCGATGCCAGGGACCTCTGCCTGCCCCGATGGACAGGTAAGGAACTCAGTGATTGATCGGTCATCCGGTGCTGCCTCACTCCTGCTGGTAAAGGGTGATAGGTGGCATTTCGGACACCACCTATCACCCTTTTCTTCTGGGTCACCGAATAACCGGAGACCCAATTGACCCGAAATCGCCGCTGATCGCCGGTCTGAATTGACATGGTGGAGGGGGGGGGTCTCTGGAGTCCCCCAGGGGTGTGCACGGGGTGCCTGCTGAATGATTTCAGCAGGCATCCCGGGACTAGAATTCCCACGGGCGTACAGGTACGCCCCAGGTCCCTAAGTATCAGGGCGTACATGTATGCCCTGGGTCCTAAAGTGGTTATATCTCCTGTGAAAGACTATGGAAATCCAGAAAACATGACCTGTTGGAGGTACTTAATAAGGCTAGGTTCACACTATGATTTGTAACTACGGTTCCCGTATACGGTTGGGAGTAGGGGCTTAATCACGGCGCCCGCACTCAGCCGTATAGGGGAACCGTATTTAATGCATGTCTATGTGCCGACCGGAGTGAACCGCAGCCTCCGGTCGGCTGCTTTTTCGGCCGTATGCGGTTTCCCGACCGCAGGCAAAAACGTGGTCGACCTCGTTTTTGCCTATGGTCGGGAAATCGCATACGGCCGAAAAAGCAGCCGACCGGAGGCTGCGGTTCACTCCGGTCGGCTCATAGACATGCATTAAATACGGTTCCCCTATACGGCTGAGTGCGGGTGCCACGATTAAGCCCCACCCCCCTCCTCCCAGCCGTATACGGGAACCGTAGTTACAAATCGTAGTGTGAACCTAGCCTAACCGTGCTTAAGAAACACTGGTCTATGCAATCGTTCCCCCAAATACCATAGGTTCCCTCCTCTCTCTTTCTATCCTTTCCTCTCTCTCTCTCTCTCTCTCTCTCTCTCTCTCTCATTTTTGCAGCTTTTTCTGTTGAATACAACATTTTCTCTTTCCCATCCGAACACTGTTGGAATCTATAAAACTTAAAAGAAGGGAGGGGGAGAGAAAATTATTTTAGCCCTGATTTGACATGTGATGTAAATCCAAAAGCAGTAGCGCAGCCATCTTTGTAAATATATACTCAGTCAGGGAAGAGCTGAGAAATGAGGTGTTTCTAGTGTGGCACTTAAAGAGGTACTCCAGTGGTGGAGGGGGGGGGGATATATATATATATATATATATATATATATATATATATATATATATATATATATATTTTTTTTTTTTTTTTTTATCAACTGGCCCCAGAAAGTTAAACAGATTTGTAAAATACTTCTATTTCAAAATCTTAATCCTTCCCCTTCCAGTACTGATCAGTTGCTATATGTTCAGAACTTCTTTTCTTTTTGAATTTCCTTTCTGTCTGACCATAGTGCTCTCTGCTGACACCTCTGTCCATGTCAGGAACTGTCCAGAGTAGTAGCAAATCAACAGAGCAAACCTATCCTGCTCTGGACAGTTGCTGGACAGAGAGCACTGTGGTCAGACAGAAAGGAAATTCCTGTGGAGCATACAGCAGCTGATAAGTACTGGAAGGATTAAGATTTTTAAAGTAATTTTTAAGTAATTTACAAATTTGTTTACCGTATATACTCGAGTATAAGCCGACCCGAGTATAAGCCGAGACCCCTAATTTCAACCCAAAATCCCAGGAAAAGTTATTGACTCGAGTATAAGCCTAGGGTGGGAAATACCTCATCCCCCCATGTAATCATCCAGACCCGTCATTAACATCCTCATCATCATCCCCTTGTCATCATCCCACACATCCCCCCTTCATCATCCCCTTATCATCCCACACATCCCCCCTTCATCATCCCCTTATCATCCCACACATCCCCCCTTCATCATCCCCTTGTCATCATCCCACACATCCCCCCTTCATCATCCCCTTATCATCCCACACATCCCCCCCTTCATCATCCCCTTATCATCCCGCACATCCCCCCTTCATCATCCCCTTATCATCCCACACATCCCCCCTTCATCATCCCCTTGTAATCATCCCACACATCCCCCCTTCATCATCCCCTTATCATCCCACACATCCCCCCTTCATCATCCCCTTGTCATCATCCCACACATCCCCCCTTCATCATCCCCTTATCATCCCGCACATCCCCCCTTCATCATCCCCTTGTCATCATCCCCACCCCCTTCATCATCCCCTTGTAATCATCCCACACCCCCCCCTTCATCATCCCCACCCCCCTTCATCATCCCCACACCCCCCCCTTCATCATCCTCTTCTCATCATTCGCCCTCAGTGGTCTTCAACCTGCGGACCTCCAGAGGTTTCAAAACTACAACTCCCAGCAAGCCCGGGCAGCCATCGGCTGTCCGGGCTTGCTGGGAGTTGTAGTTTTGAAACCTCCGGAGGTCCGCAGGTTGAAGACCACTGCGGCCTTCAACATCATCCAGCCCCCTCTCACCCCCCTTTAGTTCTGAGTACTCACCTCCGCTCGGCGCTGGTCCGGTCCTGCAGGGCTGTCCGGTGAGGAGGTGGTCCGGTGGGATAGTGGTTCCGGGCTGCTATCTTCACCGGGGGCGCCTCTTCTCCGCGCTTCCGGCCCGGAATAGAGGCGTTGCCTTGACAATGACGCAGAAGTACGTTGGCAATGAACGCACCTCTGCGTCGTTGTCACGGCAACGTGACTATTCTGAGGCCGGGCCCGAAGCGCTTAGAAGAGGCCTCCCCGGTGAAGATAGCACCCCGGAACCACTATCCCACCGGACCACCTCCTCTCCGGACAGTCCTGCAGCACCGGACCAGCGCCGAGCGGAGGTGAGTATTCAGAACTAAAGGGGGTGAGAGGGGGCTGGATGATGTTGAAGGCCGCAGTGGTCTTCAACCTGCGGGCCTCCGGAGGTTTCAAAACTACAACTCCCAGCAAGCCCGGACAGCCGATGGCTGCCCGGGCTTGCTGGGAGATGTAGTTTTGAAACCTCTGGAGGTCCGCAGGTTGAAGACCACTGCGGGTGGGGGAGTTCACTCGAGTATAAGCCGAGGGGGGTGTTTTCAGCACGAAAAATCGTGCTGAAAAACTCGGCTTATACTCGAGTATATACGGTAACTTTCTTGCACCAGTTGATTTAAAAAAAATAATAATAATAATAATGTTTTCCAGTGAAGTACCGTACCCCTTTAATTTTGCATTTAGGAAGCAAATGAACAATGCAAAAAAATCCATGGCATGTATTACTAACTTTTACCTGTACTTCGTGGCACTAAAAGCAGATTTGCTCTGTGGGACAGAAAATCTGAAAAAAAAGTTTAGTTTGGACATTTCTAGGGCTAGGTGATCTTTTATAAAGCAAAATCATCAGTTTGTCATGAAAATGATGAAAGCTTCTATCCCCAGCTGTGGGGAACAGAGTATCTAAGGCAAGAGTTCTTTTATAAACTTTTCTCCGACATCTATTATTTTATTAGTTGCTACAGAACATTGAATTGTTTGGGAGACTATAAAGAGGACAGTGCTACATTCTTGTTCTGTCCTCTATCACCCTAGTGCATTAACGAGGCTTATTAGCTATAGCACCTTTTCAGTACGCTGTATTTAAAGCCATTGTTGCTTTTTCTAATGAATGCTGGAAATTCTTTGATGTCTCTCTAGCTGTGGAAATCGCAACCATATCATTGTGTTTAGAAAGCTGAAGTAGCTGTTTGGAATTCACCTTTCTCACTGTGGAGAAAATGCTCAGGAACAAAGTGCTTTACATTTCATGAATACACAAAATATATTGGGGATATACAAGTAAATGCTTCTCCTATACTGATATAGCTACAAAAATTTTATTTAAAGGTAAAGTGCAAAGTCAAAGAGGAAGTTTAAAGTTTTAAAGGGGTACTCCACTGGAAAAAAAAAATGTAATCAACTGGTGCCAGAAAGTTAAACAGATTTGTAAATTACTTCTATTTTAAAATCATAATCCTTCCAATACTTATTAGCTGCTATATGCTCCACAGGGACTTCTTTTCTTTTTGTATTTCTTTTCTGTCTGACCACAGTGCTCTCTGCTGACACCTCTGTCCATTTTAAGAACTGTCCAGAGCAGGATAGGTTTGCTATGGGATTATGAAAAACCTAATAAAAATAATGTTAAACTGGATTTGCAGAGAGCATTGTGGTCTGACAGAAAGGAAATTCAAAAAGAAAAGAACTTCCTGTGCAGCATATAGCAGCTGATGAATACTGGAAGGATTAAGATAGAAGTAATTTAAAAATCTGCTTAACTTTCTGGCACCAGTTGATTTAAAATAATAATAATAATAATGTTTTCCAGCGGAGTACCCCTTAAAAGCTTTTTTTTCCCCGCCAAATAATGTAAAGAGAAAAAAAATCTATCTATCTATCTATCTATCTATCTATATATAAAGATATATACACACACACATTGAAGCATAGTGTAGAATAATGTAGAGGTTAGCGTGCTTACCTGTATTGGCTGATGTGGCATCCTTGAGTTTTCAGCCATACTGTTTAAAATTTCCCCACTGAAGTGGTTTCCCACTGCTGCCACAGTTTGCCATAAATCCTCTGGCTTTGCAGTGATAAGATTCTACCCCCTCTCTCTGCAAAGCCAGAGGAATTATGGTAAGCATAGGCAGCAGTTGAAAATCTTATTAACTACACTTCCCCCATTGAGCCTGATGTCTGGTCACATGACCCAGATACAGTAATGAAGCACATCAATGCAGCTATGCTGGAATAAAACAGATGGCACTGTAGGAATAGTGAAGGTAAGAGTTCATAATATAGGCCCAAAAAAATAAACATATAAATAAAAAACCTGAAATTCTTCTTTGAAGTTTTTGTTTCATTTGGTGTTTCTTTTTCCTTTTACAAAACTTAGTTAAGGGGACTTGTCAAAGCCCAGTGGATAGGGGTTTAAACAAAAAAAAATTATAGCAGAGATGCATATTTGACAACACCACCTCACAGCAAAGGGTTAAAGATCCATAATTAAATAGGCTGAATGAAATGCATTAAATCATATATGGCCAATGCTAATGTACTTTAAATTGACTTTTTATTACCTCTTTAATGTGGTGTGAGATTCATGTGACTCCGTCATGTGTTTCCTGGCACACAAATGTCATTATTTTGTCTTTACCAATAATTTTTTTCTTATTTTGTAATATTTACCCTGAGAGGTTCCATGAATTAGTAAGACAATTTAATACATTAAGAAAAACTGTTCTAACAGGTTACCACTTATTTGAGGAACTTAAAGTGGTACTCCAGAGGAAAACAATTTTTCAAATCAACTGGTGCTAGAAAGTTAAACAGATTTGTAAATAACTTTTTTTTAACTAATAATCCTTCCAGTACTTATCAGCTGCTGTACGTTCCACAGGAAGTTTTGTGGTTCTTTCCAGTCTAACCACAGTCTGGCCACCTCTGTCCTTGTCAGAAACTGTCTAGAGCTAAATCAAAAGATGCACTAAATCAAAAGATACTATACTGTATGCACTAAATCAAAAGATACTATACTGTATACCAGGGGTGGCCAGATAGCAATCTTTTACGAGCCTCTGTATTTACTTGCTGCCTTTCAGGACCATTGTGGAAGCATAGATCCATGTCCCACAGCAACTATTTTTTGTGTAAAACCTTATCTCTCATTATATACACCTCGACATTAATATGGATCTAAGCTTAGGGGCTAGACTGAAATAGACTATAATATACCTTATGTACCATCTGACCAGACTCTTACCAAACAACTTTGTGAAGGGCAGAAGTACTATTAGCATTTAGGGCTTTATTACTGTTTGGGGCATGTCATGATCACACCTTATCGGTCCAGCCAAGATTCTAGAGAGAGTGTGATGGTGCAAGGGTTAAAGCTACCAGACCTCTGGGTATCCACTACTGGTCCCAGCAAGTCACCAAATTAACCCTTTGATAAACGTGTTTCACCAGAGCTTCCTTCAGAAAGGTGAGCTCCTATATTTAGAGATCAAAGACAAGAGCTGATTAATTAAACATTTAATCTGAAAAAAGGTATCACAGTGCTATGTATAAAATACAGAAATGACATAGAGGTACACACATATATAAAAGAGTTCAGCAAGACATGTTCAGAAAACAAAAATAAAGTCCTTACAGCATAATGGTTGTATAGCCGTCCTTGTGGGTGAGTCTCCAGCTGTTTCCTAGGATGTTATCCAGCTTTTTGCTGCATGCTTGTAACAAAGGTTTGTGACCAGCATCTAAGTTTTATAGCTGCTTTTCTGGAGGGAAAACTCCATTCCCCTCTCCCCTCTGATCCCACCAGGTGGGGGCATCTCTCTTCCAGGTCTCAGTTTGATGGGAACCAGAGACATCTCATATCCTGCTGCTAAGAAGGCTCTTGACTTCAAAGGAAGTATACCACAAACCGCCCCCCCCCCCATAAAATTGCAATACACAAAAAAAAAACAGATACACAGTCTGAGTGAACCCTCACCTGACACTCTGTCCAACCAATGTAGAGAGTTGTGATCAGTTATAACAGTAAAATCCCTGCCATACAACTATGGCTGTAAAGCCTGTGGCAACAAGTTGGATAACATCCTAGGAAGCAGCTGGAGACTCGCCCACAAGGACTGCTAACTACTGTGAGGGGACACAAAGTGGGCTATCTATTATGAAGGGGCAGAAAGGGAACTAACTACTATGTCAGGTAAACAAAGGGAGCAAGGGTTATTATCTTTTCCAGAACTATTGTTGGAAAATAAAGGTGGGGAGGGTGCTGGAAATCTGATGTTTGTTCAGGAGGCTCTGTGGAGAAAAGAAGTAGATGGAGAAAGTTGCCATAGCCAGAGGTGTAACTTGTAGCTCATGGGCCCCAATGTAAATTCTGCAACAGGGCCCCATGTGCCAATTATATTACTGGTCTGTTATGGGGAAGATGTGTTTTGGGAAGCTAATAAGAAGAAGAAGCTAATAACTATTGGAAGGATTAAGATTTTTTAATAGAAGTAATTTACAAATCTGTTTAACTTTCTGGAGCCAGTTGATATATATAAAAAAAAGGTTTTGCCTGGAATACCCCTTTAATGATGGGCTGCAACAACTCCAGAACATCAGCAGCAGAATGGAGAAAATGTGTCATCAAGGTAAGTAAACACAGGCAGCAGGGCAAAGTGGCACACTGGACCAAATGAGGTGAGTATAAGCTAGTTTATTTTATGCACAGAGCAGGCTGTAGCATGGTTTTAAAATAAATCAAAATACCCCTTTTAGAAATACTTTCTTTCACATTTTGACTATTTATATTATTAACACCACACAGCAATTCCTTGTATAAGGATCTTTTTGAACATTTAGCTTATCTTTAGTATTTATAGCATGTTTGCCACATACTATTATTTATATGACTATATACTAAACAAGTTATAAAACATTGAAAGCATCCACATTGTGTTTGAGCTAGAATGTGCTTTTTTTTGTTTTACTGTAAAGTGACTTGAGTCAAGACAGGGCAACTAAAAATCAGTATATAAAACATATTAAGCTAGAAAGATACCCGTATTTTTCGCCCTATAAGACGCACCGGCAGATAAGACGCACCCAATGTTAAAGGTGCAAAATCTAGAAAAAAAAGATTCTGAACCCAACAGTGACCTTCAACCTAGGGACTTCCAGATGTTACAAAACTACAACTTCCAGCATGCCCGGACAGCCGTTGGCTGTCCGGGCAAGCTGGGAGTTGTAGTTGTGCAACATCTGGAGGTCCGCAGGTTGAAGACCACTGGTAGGAGGTAATACTCACGTGTCCCTGCCGCTCCGGACCCGTCATCGCTGCCCTGGATGTCACTCCATCGCTGTCGCCGCGTCCCCGTGGTATCCCCGACACTCCGGACGTCTTCTTCTCCGGGATCCACGCTCTCCATCGCCATCATCACGTCGCTACGCACACCGCTCCTATTGGATGACGCGATGACGTCGAAGGAGAGCGCCGGCCATGCAGGGGATCCCGGCACGGAGCAGACACCGAGGAGGCAGGTAAGGCCCCTCCCGGTGTCCTGTAAGCTGTTCGGGACGCCGCGATTTCACCACGGCGGTCCCGAACAGCCCGACTGAGCAGCCGGGTTAGTGTCACTTTCGCTTCAGACGCGGCGGTCAGCTTTGATCGCTGTGTCTGAAGGGTTAATACAGGGCATCACCACGATCGGTGATGTCTAGTATTAGCCGTCGGTCCGAGTTTTGGGGAAGAAAAAGTGCGTCTTATACGACGAAAAATGAGGTAATAATAGCCAACAGTGAGACTGGTTTACAAAAGAAAACTACTAATCTAATCTACCTGACTTTATGAAGAAGTGATTTGGGATTTGGAAGGGGAGCTTTCAATGAATGTACTACATTGTGACATTTTAATGCATTGGACACTGTACCTTACAGTAACGTACTATATCAGTTCACAAACTTTGTAGCTAGATACAGATTTTCTTCTAGTGTTTTGTTTAACTTGTTTTTGCTGTGATTTTGCACAAATTTAGACCCCAAAAGATCACAAAATCTGCACAAGTAAATGCATTATATCTAAATGTCTTAGTCTGCACCGTGGTAAATATGGTTATACTGTTTGTAAATAACAGAAGCTGTTAGTAATTTTCTGCATTTCCTCTTGGCACCAAAGCGCATACTGTCTTAGATTTCGCAAGGAACAAAGTGGAAGAATTAACAGCACAACAATAGATTATCTCAGTTGTAAAAACATCATTATCAAAACTGCAGGAAACCATTCACCTAGACATAATATGGGCGTATCATTTGCGTCTATATTATGACCACAAGTCCCAGCCTAACTGTTGTGTCTAATCAAGTTAAGTCCTTGGAAAAAGTGAGGGAACTCGTCCAAGATTTCCACTCAAGAACTGGTCCTGTAGGCCTCCTGCTAATAGGAACAGTGTTCCTGCTGTGGAAAAAGTGTAGGAACTCCGTTCCCATGCGTTCCTGCAGGACTTGAGCCCTGTGTCTAATGACCTGAAATGACAACATTGTTGTGATCTATTATGTAGTTATTTTGTGTGTGATTCTGGCCAAAGTTGCCAGAGCACTGGGCATTCTGGGGCAATTTCTCTTATCCCTATGATCTCCTATTAATACAAGGGGAAAAGCTGGGTTTAAAGGGGTACTCGCCTCACCCCCTACCATAGACTTGCATTGAGGAAGCATGGTGTGACGCCTCGAGGGGCGTGGCCGTGACGTCACGACCCCCGCAGCACAAATTGCTCTGAACACTGGTGCAGTGGAGTACCCCTTTAAAATGTGATTTCTTTTATTCTGTCTCATGACCACCACCAGGTCCAGGCTTTATCCTACAGTCCTACTTCTTCTTCCTCCTTTATCACTCTAGTTCCTGGTCTGGACCATAGGTTTCACATGCATTCCCTGGCAGGGTGGCTCTGGCTGGCCCCTACCCACACTGGGACCACTCTTGGTAGGCAGACTGGTACCGTCTAACAGCAGTAATCCAGCTTCCAAATCTTGGAATAAATGGTGAAAACTTACAGAGTACTTAGACTCCACTCCTGAATTTGGTCCGAAGTCAAACTGGTTGGGTAGTACAGCTGGATATTATAATGAAACTGGAAAATATAAACAGCTCACCCTCATAGTGTTCGGTCTCTGCTGCTCATCCAGTCTGGGTGCACAGGAAACATGGCCGCTCCACGAGGCAAATAATACAGGAAGAGATCACATGAAAAACTCCAGCACTTCCAGAGTGGATAAAAAAGTATAGAATTTATTCAATCTCCGTGGAGGTAAAAAACCTTTTTACCTTCACGGAGATTGAATAAATTCTATACTTTTTTATCCACTCTGGAAGTGCTGGAGTTTTTCACTATGGATTTTTTCAAGTGATCTCTTCCTGGATATTATAATGCCCAGTGTTAGTGCCATGCTCATAAAGAAATTGAGTACACAGAGGGGACACTGTCCTTCACATCAATATTAACAGAGCTCTTCTTATAAAGATCTATTATTAGTGGAAAAAAAACAAATTACATTACATTTACCACTATTCTCTAGAAGGATGGAGTCTACGTTTTGCTATGGGGCCTCATGATTTCTGTATATATATATATATATATATATATATATATATATTATATAAATAAAAAATAAAACAGAAGCTAAAGGCATACATACTTACATATACAAGCATATACTTGCATATGTCTAATACATACATTTGTTTGAAGATGTCTAGCAGAGTTTAAAGGGGTACTCCACCCCTAGACATTTTATCCCCTATCCTCCATTTTACACTATTCGCATTCGCTTTGGCATTAAAGGGGTATCCAAAGGATAGGGGATAAGATGTCTGATCGCGGGGGTCCTGTTGCTGGGGACCCCCGCGATCTCTCCTGCAGCACCCCGTGTTGTTTGCTGCACGGAGCGAACTTCGCCCCATGCCTGATGACGGGTGATACAGGGGTCTAGGTATCATGATGTCATGACCCCGCCCCTTGTGACTTCATGTCCGTCCCCTCAATACAAGTCTATGGGAGTGGGCATGATGGCCACCACGCCCCTTCCCATAGCCTTGTATTGAGGGTACGGGGCGTGATGTCACGATACTCCGGCCCCTGTATCACCCATCATCAGGCACGGAGCGAAGTTTGCTCCATACAGCAGATGACACAGGGTGCTGCAGGAGAGATCGTGGGGGTTCCCAGCGGCAGGATTCCAGCGATCAGACATCTTATCCCCTATCCTTTGAATACCCCTTTAATGCCAAAGCATAGTGTGAACCTAGCCTTGGTTATACTGCGAATAGTATAAAATGGAGGATTAAGGATGTAAATATTTAGCTATATGAGGCTCCATGCAACAGCTATATATAGATCTAATAGTAATCCTTCCTCACACTCAGTGCCCCCCCCCCCCCCCCCAATATACACACAAGGATCCATACAATATAACATCCATGGTCACCAGTGACTTTTTGGCTTACATCACAATGGCTGGAGGAACCTGGTAGTCGATTATTCTCCTCTCCATTTGAATCTATTGATTTGAATTTGGGGGGAATGTATTTGCCTTATGTCAGAGAAGGAAACTCGGTGACCACCAAGTCTTTAAAACAGGAGGATCTGATAATCTTGAATATTTAATATAAAAGGAAAATCTAAAGCTCACGAGGGAATCACAACTCTCTGACACAGATAAATGGGAGCAGACACTTTATTACTTATGTCTACATTGGTTAAGGGTTGAGGAAAGACAGATTTATAAAGGTAACAGTTTGGGAGATCATTATAAAACCTGTCAGAATTATAAGAGCTCAAGCCAACAAAATGCACTGCCAAAATAAAGCATCAGGTACAGTCCGCGAAGACCTTCAGTCTGGAATGAATTAGCTCCGTATATTTAGCATTTATACTGTACAATGGTCCCTCAACATACACTGGTAATCCGTTCCAAATGGACCATCGTTTGTTGAAACCATCGTATGTTGAGGGATCTGTGCAATGTAAAGTATAGGACAGTGGTCCTCAACCTGCAGACCTCCAGATGTTGCAAAACTACAACACCCGGCATGCCCGGACAGCCAACGGCTGTCCGGGCATGCCGGGAGTTGTAGTTTTGAAACATCTGGAGGTTCGCAGGTTGAGGACCACTGGTATTGGAGGTTATACTCATGTGTCCCCGCCACTCAAAGGCCTCTGCTTCTCCGGCATCCTCGATCTTCTTCGCTGTCATCGCGTTGCTACGCACGCTGCTCCTATTGGATGACGGGACGGCGTGCGCAGTGACGTGATGACGATGATGGAGAGCGCCGACGATGCAGGAATCCCGCAGAGGACGCGCCGGAGCCCCGAGGACAGGTAAGTGATCGTCAGCGGACCACACGGGGCACCGTAAACGGCTATCTGGTGGCCACTGAAGCAGTCTGCGCTGCCGGATAGCCATTTATGCGATGGCCCCGACATACAAAAGCATCATATGTTGATGCTGCCTTCAACATGCGATGGCCTCTAAGAGGCCATCGTATGTTGAAATGCTCGTATGTCGGGGCCATCGTAGGTCGGGGGGTCACTGTATGTTGTGTTCAGTCCAATATGTTTTCAGTATAAACACACGGCTACATGGAGTCCTGGTGATCATGATCGGCTCTTAGGGGTGTACACGTGCCATCAGCTTCCTGCAAATCCATGGCTAAATAGTGTTGAGCGGCATAGGCCATATTCGAATTTGCGATATTTCGCGAATATATGGACGAATATTCGTCATATATTTGCTAAATTTGCATATTCGCAATATTCGCGTTTTATTTTCGCATATGCGAAAACTTTGCGTCTGCGAAAATTTACATATACAAAATTAGCATAAGTGAAAATTAGCATATGCAAATTTTCGCATATGCGAAAATTTGCACGCCAGTCTCACGCAGTAGTATTAGAGCCTTCTTTACACCACACAAGCTGGAAGCAGAGAGGGATGATCACTGTGATGTGTACTGTGAAAAAAAAAATAAAATGAATATTCGTAATTACGAATATATAGTGCTATATTCGCGAATATGCGATATTCACGAATAAAATTCGCAATGCGAATATTCGCGACCAACACTATGGCTAAAGCATTTTATTACATGCATTTTATTCTGGCATTTTTTGCGGTGATTTGATGTTTTAATATCTGTGTTGTTTGATGTCTTATTTTTTAGTTGTTTTTTTCACATGACAAAGCGTGTGATTCAAAAACCTTATGATGTGATCATTTCTCTTTAAATCACATAATTCTTAGTGTGAAAATACCACAACACACATTTAACAATTTTTCTTCTTCTTCTTCTTATTATTATTTTTTTTTTTTTTAAAGGAAAAAATAGAGGTCTGTGGTTCATGAAAGCTGAGCTGTGATTGGTTGCTATAGGCAAATCAAACCGTTTTTGTCTTAGTGAGGTTTGATAAATTTTAGTCATTGGGGGAGATTTATCAAAACCTGTGCAGAGTAATAGATGACCAGTTGCCCATAGCAACCAATCGGTCTGTCACTGTCCTGCTCATCTGAATGTGCCTATAGCTTTCCTTAGCTTTTCATGTAAATAATTGATCATAAGGTTCATCTATGGAAAACATTTGCAGTCAATATTATTGGCACCCTTAATTGTTTAGACTAGGTTTACAAATATCTGGCTCGGTGAATCCAGCCTACAATTGGCCACCAATAATAGCACAATTGATGGCAGAGTGCACCTGTTGGCATCAGTTGGCATCAGTTGTTTATGATCAGGCTCCCATTATATCTGCAGGCAGGTCTGGGGACGCTGTGAGACGTCTAGTTTCTTCCACTACAATGGATCTTTGCAAGGTTTATTTTCAGCTTTCTTCAAAGATTGGGACTGAAATGAGGACATATTGGTGACCAGTTTAAAACAGTCAATTTTATCCTTATTAGCTATTTGTATGTACATTTGTACTTTGGGTCTCTCTCCTGCTGTAGGACCCATTTTGTTTAACCCAAAACTAATTTTCTTACACTTGAAAGCACATTTCACTCTAGAATGCTGTAATAATTCTCTGATTTTATAGTTACTTAAAGGGGTACTCCGGTGAAAACCTTTTTTCTTTTAAATCAACTGGTGGCAGAAAGTTAAACATATTTGTAAATTACTTCTATTAAAAAAACTTAATCCTTCCAGTACTTATTAGCTTCTGAATGCTACAGAGGAAATTCCTTTCTTTTTGGAACACTGATGACATCACGAACACAGTGCTCTCTGCTGACATCTCTATCCATTTTAGCAACCATGCATAGCAGATGTATGCTAAGGGCAGCATGGTGGCTCAGTGGTTAGCACTGCTGCTTTGCAGTGCTGGGGACTTGGGTTCAAATCTTACTAAGGACAACAATAAATAAAGTGTTATTATTATTATAATAACGTCAGCAGAGAGAACTGTGGTCGTGATGTCATCAGAGAGCATTCTAAAAAGAAAATAATTTCCTCTGTAGTATTCAGCAGCTAATAAGTACAGGAAGGTTTAAGATTTTTTAATAGAAGTAATTTACAAATATGTTTATCTTTCTGCCACCCGTTGATTTAAAAGAAAAAGGGTTTTCACCGGAGTACCCCTTTAAACAGGTTCACGGTTACACATTATAGATCCTCTAACAGGTTTCTCTGTAGGTAGAGTGTGCTTTTCTTTATAGGCTTATTTTTTAATCTATAAGCATAACAATGGTATGCATTGCCAAAACCTTAAAGGGGTTATCCAGGAAAAAAAAAAAAAAATTATACATCAACTGGCTTCAGAAAGTTAAACAGATTTGTAAATTACTTCAATAAAAAAATATTAATCCTTTCAGTACTTAAGACCTGCTGAAGTTGAGTTTTTCTTTTCTGTCTAAGTGCTCTCTGATGACACGTGTCTCGGGAACCGCCCAGTTTAGAAGCAAATCCCCATAGCAAACCTCTGTGCAGTTCCCGAGACAAGCAGAGACGTCAGCAGAGAGCACTGTTGCCAGACAGAAAACAACAACTCAACTTCAGCAGCTGATAATTATTGAAATGAATAAAATGGAAAACTGGTGGCAGAAAGTTAAACAGATTTGTAAATTACTTCTATTAAAAAATCTTAATCCTTCCAGTATGTATTAGCTGCTGAATACTACAGAGGAAATTCATTTTTTTTTTATACACAGTGCTCTCTGCTGAATCACGAGCACAGTGCTCTCTGCTGACATCTCTGTCCATTTTAGGAACTGTCCAGAGCAGCATATGTTTGCTATGGGGATTTTCTCCTACTCTGGACAGTTCCTAGAATGGACAGAGATGTCAGCAGAGAGCACTGTGCTCGTAATGTCAGCTCTGTGTTCCAAAAAGAAAAGAATTTCATCTGTAGTATTCAGCAGCTAATAACTACTGGAAGGATTAAGATTTTTTTTTAATAGAAGTAATTTACAAATCTGTTTAACTTTGTGGCACCAGTTGATAAAAAAAAAAAAATAAATAAAAAAAGTTTTCCACCGGAGTACCCCTTTAATATGTGCAGTAGTTGGCATGCTAAGAAATTCAGTCACACTCCATACACCAATGGTCTTCAACCTGCGGACCTCCAGATGTTGCAAAACTACAAAAACTACAACTTCCAGCATGCCCGGACAGCCGTTGGCTGTCCGGGCATGCTGGGAGTTGTAGTTTTACAACATCTGGAGGTCCGCAGATTGGAGACCACTGCCATACACAGTACAACAAGGAGATCTGACCTGTATTTTTAAAACCTGAAGCATTCTGGTATGATGCCTATTGCATGCCCTTCAGCACTGAAGAAATATATTGAGATTTCATATTCCATATGCAGTTGTATGTATGAACAGGGGAGAAATAAAAAAAAAAAGTCAGAGGGTTAATTGCAAATTTAAGGAAAGTAAAATGGTTTGAACAAACCTGATCCATGCTCCTTAAAAGCTTTTTATTCCTTTTCAATTCTCTCTGTTACATCAGTACCCATGGCAACAAAATCTTTTTTAGAACAAATGTGAATAGCTTTTCCTAGAGGGGAACTCTTCAAGTGCCAGCGCTCTCCCTCTTGAGACAAACACGCCGGTTTCCTTGACTTTGCCTTCTTTTCTTCGCATTTCTTCTGAACACAAATGCTCATAACAGAAAACTTTACCATTTAACAGTTTTTATTGTGTTTTTCTGATATATTAAAATATGTGGAGCAACTTGATAAACATTTTACAGATATAACATGCTTTTTAAGTGCATGTTTCAGTTCCAATCCTCCCGAAAGCTCTATGCTCCTCTAGGGTTTTTAGCTATGTTTAGCTGATGCTCCAATGGGTGTGGCCCCTCTGTACCATCTACTGGTTGGAATTTGGGCCAAACTTGAGCTCAAGTATTCCCCTGTTTTCACCCTTTATCCCGCTTCTGGAAATCAGGTCCTGATTAGGTGTTATCAGGTCCTGGTTAGGTGATGGTGACCGGGTACACCAGGCATTCAGGCAGCAGGAGTGGGCTGATGCTGGAGGTGGTGGTAGCATAGCAGAACTGAGTGGGCTCAGGAACAGCCAAGTGACAGAAAGCTGGATTAGGATACAAAGGAATAGTTGACAGTCCCGGTCAGGCACAGGAGGTCAGTGAAGTACAGAAGGGTCAGGATATCAAGCAAAACAGATCAGCAAAACAGATACAGGCACCTTTGCTAGTAGAAACAACACAATTCGTCATTAACATGTAAGTGGGTGGAGCAGTTTTAAAAAGGAAGACCAGATAAGGATAAGTGGGGGACACATAAGAGAAGCGCGCACTGGCCCTCAAAATTGCAGCCATTGCATGCCCGTGGCAAACCAGGGACTGCAATCATGGTGGAAACAGAAGAGTAGCCAGAGGAGGAAGCCTGGATCCTGCATCCAAGAAGGGGACCCCAGCACGGCGGAGGTAAACAGCAGTTGCCAAACACCGGCGTTATGGGTCACCTGTGGGTAGCAGGAGACACAGATGTGTTTTTTTCTGAGACATAACTTTCATATTATTACAGTACCTTTAAAGAAATGTGGGGAAACAATGTCGCTGTGAATGGGTTTGTTCACTCAGGGGGGATATGCCTCATTTAATGCAAATAAAAATAATATTGCTGTAAATGACTGTTGCGATTTGTACTACAATCTGAAGGATTTTCCCTACGATTATGATCATTGTATTCAAAAAATCTTCTTACAAAAGTATGTAAAAAGTGTGTAAAGTCGGGTGGTTAAACAGTCAGGGGGGTGTAAATTTTATATATTAGGGGGCGTGTCTGCCTAATACATACCCCCTGACTGTATAATCCTGCCCATCACCTGATCACTGTCACTCCCCCATTATTAAAATAAATTCACACCCATCTGACTGATTCCCTGAATTGTCAGACAAACTTTAAAAAATCATATCTTGAGAACGGAAAGGTGTATCAAGAAACTATAAAGTGGATTTGTGATCAGGGCACCCAAAGTTATTTAGTCTAAGCTATTTAATCTAATGCAATGTCATTTTCGGGAGTTCTGCACATGTCCTCTTTCAGTAGACCATGTCATTCAAACAAATGTTGCATAGAAGTCACGAGCCGTCAGCTTCATCGCAACCAGAGGTGCTATGTCCTCACAGAAGTAACGTAACTAAACAACCAATAGTAGACAGAAGGACCGCAAATACCGGTACCGCAGGATATTTCTTTATTCACACACTCATGGCAGGGAGTACAAACATTGATCCATGTTTGTACTCCCTGCCATGAGTATGTGAATAAAGAAATAACCTGAGATACCGGTGAGTGCGGTCCTTCTGTCTACTATTGGTTATAATACAGGCAGATCTGTTAGTAAGAGACCTCATCCCAGGGCTTTATGCACAGTTTAGAATGCTCACTGCTGGTTTTCTTCCTTCCATGTGGCTTCTGCTGTTTAGTCTGGGCAAAAAATGCGGAATCTCTTTCTCTGGGTGCTGGGGAAGAACTGCAAATTATAGATAAAGCATATAGAGCAGAAATTTACAAAAAATTCCATATATGTCATATAATGCATATAAGTTATATAATGGGCAGAAATACTGCTGCTTCTCATGTACACACAGGGCAGCTTATTTTGAAAAGTCACTAAGTCACTGGAAATAACATGTACAGTACACTTTAAATAAAAGTCCATAACGCGCACTTAGACTTAAATCACAACTTAGTCTTAAATCATATGATGTTACAGTAAAGTTCATATAAAATTCATGTACAGTTCATATAAAGTTCATATACAATCATTTTATTTCATGCATACATTCATACTTCTATTGTATAGAGAAGCCAGAATGTCTCTTACATATAAAACTCATAAAATGATGAGTCTGTAATAATGTTCACTCCATGTTAAAAAAAAATGAACACAGCAGAATAAGTAAATGCAGCTCTCACCACCACTTTACGTAGGTAGGCTGTATCCAAAGTCCCTCCATTTTTTCGTGGGGACAACCAACGTGAACAGCTGCTGCCAGCAGTAAGAGTCTAGCTTATTTGCCGCACGAGCTGTTAGAAATGGACTTTGATATTGGTGTGCCTCTGGTTAGGAGATGCCGCTTTCTTGTGTGTGACTGCCAGCCCCAGGGCTTCTGGTATATTATAGTTGTATAAATTGTAGTTAAAGTTGTGATGGTACTTAATTAACTTGACATGTTTTGGGGTTATAGCCTATACCCTTCATCCGTAGCTCTTCAAAAAATGATGTAAGAAGTTTAAATCAATCACATGGCACACATTTTGACGGTACACAGTAAAAGGTTGGACTGGACCATATATGCTTATTTAGTTTTAGTATCCTTGTAATATAGGCTGGATAAACACAATCTGGGAAACAAATGGTGTCAATATGAGCAATAAATATATGCTGAGCAAAGACTCTTTGGGGACAAGCAATTCTGCAGCTGAAATTGACCTACAGTGTGGATTTAAGCCTATTGCAGCATAATATTTGCACTGTCAGATCTGCTGTGGGTTTGCAGATTTTATTTCCTGACTTCAATAAGGAATTTAATATCTGCAAGTTCACAGGTGTTGCTGATTTTGCAGCCAATATGTTATGGATCTGCAGCAAAATCCAAGTATATTCACACAGGACAAATACACTGCAGGTTTTCTACAACAGAAAAATCTGCAGCATATCCACCACTACTAATTTTACATACATTGTGGGAGTCAAGGTCAGGCAGAGAATTGTAAGGCTTCATTCACACCTGCATGGGAGATTCTGTTCCGAATCATTGTAACACATTCCATCAAAGGTACAGGACAAAATAGCTCAGCAATCAGCCCTGTTCTGTCTGGTAAAATACTGGAGGCCATGACAGAAAAGGGACATAACCCATTAAAGTCAATGGATCCTTTTTTATTGTCACCATTAAACAGATCTAAGGCCACCATAAATTTTTTGTCCTGCTTTGTTGATCATGGTTTTATACTTACTGTTGTATGAGGCATGGAGGGGGTATGTTGACCACTGCTTTGTGCCCTGGTCGACACAGCATCATTCATGCTGTGTTTTGCTATACTTAAAGGGGTACTGGGACCCTAGACAAGAGGGATAAGATATCTGATTGCAGTGGTCCCGCCGCTGGGACCCCCGGTGATCTTTGCTGCAGCACCCCAGTCATCCAGTGCATGGAACGAACTTTGCTCAGTGCCTGATGACTAGCGATGTAGCGCCGGAGGCTCATGACATCATGGCCACACACCCCCTCTTGATATCACACCCTCCCTAGGGCCAGAGTAGCCCTTTAAGTTTTTTTTTTTTTTACCATAGTAAGTCAAGATATATTGCTAGGAACACATATTCAATACTGAACAATAGGTGTGGCCCCTGTCACATCGCTCCCCCATAGCATACAATATTCACACCTCCTTTCTATAAAACCCTGCCCATTACCTGATAGTCACTTCCATTATTAAAATCACATTCACGCCCATGTGACTGATTCTCTGAATTGTCAGACAAACTATGAACCTACATATTTCTGGAACGGAATGGCGTGTCACGAATGTGTAAAAAGGACACCCTAAGCTATGAAATAGCAGTAACAGTAACTTTCAGTACACACAGCTGAAAGGCATGCTTGTCCTGAGATCTGGGATATACTGTCACGCCGAGCGCTCCGGGTCCCTGCTCCTCCCCGGAGCGCTCGCGACGTTCCTCTCTCTGCAGCGCCCCGGTCAGACCCGCTGACCGGGAGCGCTGCGATTCGCATAGCGGGACGCGCCCGCTCGCGAATCGCATCCCAAGTCACTCACCTTTCCCGGTCCCCGGCTGTCACGTCCTGGCGTGCGCGGCTCCGCTCCTTAGGGCGCGAGCGCGCCAGCTCTCTAGGATTTAAAGGGCCAGTGCACCAATGATTGGTGCCTGGCCCAATCAGTCTAATTAGCCTCCACCTGCTCCCTGCTCATATAACCTCACTTCCCCTTCACTTCCTAGCTTGTTGCCTTGTGCCTGAGAAAGCGTTTATAGTGTTTGCCTTACCAGTGTTCCTGACCTCTTGCTATCGCCATTGACTACGAACCTTGCCGCCTGCCCAGACCTTTTGCTACGTCTGACCTTGCCTCTGTCTAGTCCTTCTGTTCCATGCCTTCTCAGCAGTCAGCGAGGTTGAGCCATTGCCGGTGGATACGACCTGGTTGCTACCGCCGCAGCAAGACCATCCCGCTTTGCGGCGGGCTCTGGTTAATACCAGTAGCAACTTAGAACCGGTCCACCGACACGGTCCACGCCAATCCCTCGCTGACACAGGGGATCCACATCCAGCCTGCCGAATCCTAACATATACACTGCTCAAAAGAAAAAGGGAACACTAGGATAACACATCCTAGATCTGAATGAATGAACTAATCGTATGAAATACTTTGGTCTTTACATAGTACAATGTGCTGACAACAAAATCACTCAAAAAAAATCAATGGAAATCAAATTTATCAACCCATGGAGGTCTGGATATAGAGTCACACTCAAAAGCAAAGTGGAAAACCACACTACAGGCCGATCCAACTTTGATGTAATGTCCTTAAAACAAGTCACAATGAGGCTCAGTAGTGTGTGTGGCCTCCACGTGCCCGTATGACCTCCCTACAATGCCTGGACATGCTCCTAATGAGGTGGCTCCTGGACAGTCTGTGGTACAATGTGGCGTTGGTGGATGGAGCGAGACATGATGTCCCAGATGTGCTCAATCGGATTCAGGTCTGCGGAATGGGTGGGCCAGTCAATAACATCAATGCCTTCCTAATAATCCGTAGAGAAGAGAAAAGAAAACCAGGGCAACTCACCAATTACGTAAACTTCAAGCTTCTTTATTGATCCATGAAGGGTATAAACTGTGCAAGACACGGGTGGACAAACAACAGGGGGACGTTCGTTCGGTCTTTGGTCTTAGAGAAAAATTCGACTATGTCCAGTTCCAAGAGGACTTATTCAAGGGTGTCCGTAAATTAAATTTAAAAAAAGTTTTTTCTACAGTAAATAATGAAAATAAAAATGTAGTCTTACTTGAAGGTGAAACGAGCTGTAAAATAGGACCTTTAGGATTTTGTGTACCTAGTGAATTTAATGAGGAGGAGCGGGATTTAGTCACGTTCCTTGCTGATATTAATGATCAGGTGTCTGATAGAACAGAGAATACTAGTGATAAGTTTTTATTAGGAGGTAATCCCTCGGTGTTTAATCCTCCTGTTACACCAGGGAGTCCACTTGATATATTCCAGAAGTCAGTTTTAAAAGAAGTTAAAGCCCTCATTTACCCGAAGGTCCAGAGCAACATCTCAGATAGAGAGCAATTAGCCCTAGATAAATTAAGAAAAAGGGAAGATATTGTTGTTACCAAGGCTGATAAGGGTGGGGGGGTTGTTCTATGGAAAACTACTGACTACAACACAGAGGCTCTTAAACAGTTAGGAGATGAGAATACTTACTGTAAATTAAAAAAAGATCCCTGTCCACAGATAATCAACAACTTGAGATCGCTACTTAGAAAATTCCATGAGAAAGGAGTTATCAGTAGAAAAAGTGCTGAACGCCTCCTCCCTAGGAACATTAAAAAACCGTCTTGGTATATTTTGCCGAAAGTCCATAAGTCGGTGACCCAGCCCCCGGGGCGTCCTATTGTCTCTGGGATTGGGTCACCGACAGAATATTTGTCCAGTTATGTGGATTGGTTAGTGTCGCCTCTATTGAGAGAATTACCTTCTTATCTCAGGGACACCGGAGATTTAATTAAAATTTTGAATAATTTTCATTGGCAACCTGGGTTAAAACTGTGTTCCGTGGATGTGGAGAGCCTATACACCCGAATCCCTTTGGATTCGGGTGTGGAGGCTATGACCACTATCCTACGGAAAACAGGTAAGTCACCTGACTTTATTGAATTTGTTACTGAAGCCCTTACATTCGTGTTGAGTAATAATGTCTTCCAGTTTGGAGGGGATTGGTATAGACAGACACATGGTACAGCCATGGGGTCTCCCACCTCATGTGCTTATGCCAATATTTTCCTCTCCATGTTGGAAGACAAATGGGTGTTCACATCCAAGAACCCCTTTATTGGTAAAATTAAACTTTTTCTCAGATATGTGGACGACCTCTTTATCATTTGGGACGGTTCAGAGAAGGAATTTGCTGCCTTTGTTGAATATCTCAACCAAGTGAATGGAGTTAATATGTTTTTTACATATGTATTTGGAGATCAACATCTTGAATTTCTAGATGTACAGATAGATATTGTGGACAGCAATATAGTGACATCTGGTTTTAGAAAATCGATTGCCAAAAATTCATTGTTACATTATCATTCATCCCATCCCCCCCAGGTCAAAAATAGTATCCCATACAGTCAGCTAGTCAGACTAAAACGAATTAACAGCAATCCCATACTGTTTCAAAAACAGGCAGATGACTTACAATATCGTTTGGAACAGAGAGGATATCCTCTTAATTTAATTTTAGATGCAAGAAAGAAAATAGATCGAGTACCAAGAGAAGTGTTGCTGAAAACGAAAGATAGAAAAAACAATAAACGTTGCGTTTTTTCTTTTTCAAATACTCCTATTAATAATGTAGTGAAAAAAGCTATTACGAATAATTGGTATATTTTACAAGAAGATGCTGACATAGCAGTAATTACTAATGAAAAACCGATTGTTACATATAGAAAAACGAAAACAATTGGAGACTTATTGAAAAAAGGAAAAAACGCAGCGGGACAGAATTGGTTGTCTGAATTACGCCCAAAAGGGAATTTTATATGCGGTTCATGTTCATTTTGCTCTCTAAATATGAAATGTAGAATTGTAGAATTAGCAGGTAATACTATTAATGTGAAACAATGTATTACATGCAGATCCTCTCATGTGGTGTACGCATTGGTATGTAAATGTAAATTATTTTATATTGGGAAGACAAAAAGGCCCTTATTTCGCAGAATCCGCGAACATGTTCGATCCCTCAGGACCGGCATCGGAGCCACTAGATTTATTCAGCATATTAATGAAGTTCATTCTAAAGAAAAATATGGATTCCGTTTTGCCGGACTTGAAAGGATCGAACATGGTGTTGCTGGGAAAAATAGAGAAGAAATACTGTTAAGAAATGAAACTAAATGGATTCTTCGGTTGGAAGCAATGGGGCCTTTAGGTCTTAATGAACGTACTGAGCTCAGTGCATTACTAACATAAATGAAAATCTTAGGAGTATCACACAGTTGTTTTTAACATTTTTAATTGCACTTACCTTTTGTTTGGCTCATTTCTATGGCAACGGAGGGGAGGGTTATTTAAATGTGTTTCCGGCTGGAAGACGATGTGGGCCAGTTGAAGCATATCTTGCGAAACGGCACCGTAGCCCCGAACGAACGTCCCCCTGTTGTTTGTCCACCCGTGTCTTGCACAGTTTATACCCTTCATGGATCAATAAAGAAGCTTGAAGTTTACGGAATTGGTGAGTTGCCCTGGTTTTCTTTTCTCTTCTCTACGGATTATTTGCATTGGACTTTGCTATTTACCAGTGAGTACCATCAGACGTGGTTGAGCCAGCAGAGGCATTGGATGTCAGGTGCTAATAATTAAGGAAGCAGTGCCGAGTTTGTTCCTTTCTACTATTGAATATTATCAATGCCTTCCTATTGCAGGAACTGCGACACACTACAGCCACATGAGGTCTGGCATTGTCTTGCATTAGGAGGAACCCAGGGCCAATCGCACCAGCATATGGTCTCACAAGGGGTCTGAGGATAATATCTCGGTACCTATTGGCAGTCAGGCTACCTCTGACAAGCACATGGAGGGCTGTGCGCTCCCGCCCAAAGAAATGCCACCCCACACCATTATTGACCCAACACTAAACCGGTCATGCTGGAGAATGTTGCAGGCAGCAGAACGTTCTCCACGGTGTCTCCAGACTCTGTCACATCTTTCAAATGTGCTCAATGTGGACCTGCTTTCATCTGTGAAGAGCACAGGGCTCCAGTGGTGAATTTTCCAATCTTGGTGTTCTCTTGGAATGCCCAACGTCCTGCACAGTGTTGAGTTGTAAGCACAACCCCCACCTGTGGATGTCAGGCCCTCATACCACCCTCATGGAGTCGGTTTCTGACAGTTTGAGTGGACACATGCACATTTGTGGCCTGCTGGAGGTCATTTTGCAGGGCTCTGGCAGTGCTCCTCCTTGCACAAAGGCGGATATAGTGCTCCTGCTGCTGGGTTGCTGCCCTCCTACAGCCACGCTGACAGACACAGCAAACCTTCTTGCCATAGCTCGCATTGATGTGCCATCCTGGATGAGCTGCACTACCTGAGCCACTTGTGTGGGTTGTAGACTCCATCTCATTCTATCACTAGAGTGAAAGCACCGCCAGCATACAAAAGTGACCAAAATATCAGCCAGGAAGCATAGGAATTGAGAAGTTGTCTGTGATCACCATCTGCAGAACCACTTCTTTATTGGCGGGTGTCTTGCTAATTGCCTATAATTTCCACCTGTTGTCTGTTCCATTTGCACAACAACAAGTGAAATTGATTGTCAATCAAGTGTGATTGACTTGGAGTTACATTGTGTTGTTTAAGTGTTCCCTTTATTTTTTGAACAGTGTATATCCTTGATCCCAGCTGGGCTGCCTTTCCCTTTTTTAATGAGAATTTTCTGAGGTGGGCAAAGAAGGTACCCTTCATTGCCGCTCTCTGCGGACACCCATGGCCACTGTGCTAGCCAAGTGTTGTGGTTTTTACATGGTTTTCTTGGTTTTTACATGGTTTCCACTGCACAGAGAATTGCAATTCTCTAGAATATATAGGTCTGTGTTGCAGTTCCTTGTGCAACAAGGGGAATTATGTTGTACACGAGAAAAGTTAAGAGACTTTTGTCCTCTGAATTGACTGGGATCTTAGAGGTCGGACCTCCACTGGTCATAATTTTATAACATATCCTAGCAATATTATGTAACATGACAAGTTGAGAATATTCATTTAAATTCATATCAAATTGGGTGTTCGATAAATGATCACTCTCTTTTTCTCAACCACAATGATTATATTACATTTATTGCAAGCCAACAAGAAAAGATACCAGTAAATGTTTAGCTATCATATGACAAGCTTGTTATTATTGAATTATACACATTGTCAAAAAATGGATTCGATTAACCTTGCACAGCTTGCAATTTGATGTTGTAAAGGAAATTGTAAAGATTGATAAGCGTATGCAAAAGAGAAAAAATCTATTGGTAAGTGCAATTCATTTTTGAGCCATACATTGACATACAATTTGTATATGTAGATTATTACATAGATGTGATTTATGAATAATGAGTCTCATGCTGTGCATTCATATTGGTAACCAGTATTGAATTAGATCATTATGGTGTCTCGGCGAATAATCATAAATGTTATATATAAAAAATAAAAAAAAACTGAAATATAAAGTTTATATAACTGAACTACCTTAAAGTACTTTAAACTTTGATCACTGTTGATTCTGAGATCCCTAGCCATCTAAAACTATAGTACTGTTTACCCATTCCCTAGTAGATCACAAGAGACACCACCTACATAAGAAGACTAAATCCCATTATATCACAAAAACTCATATCAACAGCACCTAACCTATACCGTTCACTAATAAAACCTGAGTTATTTTACCAAATAATGATTCTCAAATACTGTATTAAAACAAATACTCACATGATCACAGATGAAAACATATACCCACACAGGACAGGTTAAACTAATGTTTTTAACAATAAATAACTAATAATAATTCAGGACATAATAATTTCCTCAGGACATAATAAAGTGCAAGTGTAACATGACCAAGTATCAATTCATAGCTCATTAAATAAAGATAAATATGCAACAACTAATAGTAAAATGTACAACTTAAAGAAAAGGGAAATTAATGTATACAAACTTAAATCATAAATATATAAAAGTCATAAAAAAATCTAATATATAATTAGAAATATCCCAAAAACTAAGGTTAGGTTGATGGCTTGATGCAGAGGATGGCAAGTATTGATACAGCTGGCCAGGACAATTTACTACTGTCACGATGCCGGCTGGCAGGTAGTGGATCCTCTGTGCCAGAGAGGGATTGGCGTGGACCGTGCTAGTGGACCGGTTCTAAGCCACTACTGGTTTTCACCAGAGCCCGCCGCAAAGCGGGATGGTCTTGCTGCGGCGGTAGTGACCAGGTCGTATCCACTAGCAACGGCTCACCTCTCTGGCTGCTGAAGATAGGCGCGGTACAAGGGAGTAGGCAAAAGCAAGGTCGGACGTAGCAGAAGGTCGGGGCAGGCAGCAAGGATCGTAGTCAGGGGCAACGGCAGAAGGTCTGGAAACACAGGCAAGGAACACACAAGGAACGCTTTCACTGGCACTAAGGCAACAAGATCCGGCAAGGGAGTGCAGGGGAAGTGAGGTGATATAGGGAAGTGCACAGGTGAACACACTAATTGGAACCACTGCGCCAATCAGCGGCGCAGTGGCCCTTTATATCGCAGAGACCCGGCGCGCGCGCGCCCTAGGGAGCGGGGCCGCGCGCGCCGGGACAGAACAGACGGAGAGCGAGTCAGGTAGGGGAGCCGGGGTGCGCATCGCGAGCGGGCGCTACCCGCATCGCGAATCGCATCCCGGCTGGCAGCGGAATCGCAGCGCCCCGGGTCAGAGGACGTGACCGGAGCGCTGCCGCGGGGAGAGAGAAGCGAGCGCTCCGGGGAGGAGCGGGGACCCGGAGCGCTCGGCGTAACAGGTCTCCCCCTCTTCTTAGAGCCTGAGAACCTGAGGAGCAGACTTTTGTCTAGGATGTTGTCCTCAGGTTCCCAGGATCTCTCTTCAGGACCACAACCCTCCCAGTCCACTAAAAAAAAATTTTTCCCTCTGACCTTTTTGGCAGCTAAAATTTCTTTGACCGAGAAGATGTCCGAGGAGCCGGAAACAGGAGTGGGAGGAACAGATTTGGGAGAAAAACGGTTGAGGATGAGTGGTTTGAGAAGAGAGACGTGAAAGGCATTAGGGATACGAAGAGAGGGAGGAAGAAGAAGTTTATAGGAGACAGGATTAATTTGACACAAAATTTTGAAAGGACCAAGATAGCGTGGTCCCAACTTGTAGCTAGGGACACGGAAGCGGACATATTTAGCGGAGAGCCATACCTTGTCTCCAGGGGAAAAAACGGGGGGAGCTCTTCTTTTCTTATCCGCGAACTTCTTCATGCGTGATGAAGCCTGTAAGAGAGAATTTTGGGTCTCTCTCCATATGATGGAAAGGTCACGAGAAATTTCATCCACAGCGGGCAGACCAGAGGGCAAGGGAGTAAGGAGGGGGGGAAGAGGGTGACGGCCGTACACCACGAAAAATGGGGATTTGGAGGAAGACTCAGAGACCCTGAAGTTATACGAGAATTCGGCCCATGGGAGGAGATCTGCCCAGTCATCCTGGCGGGAGGAAACAAAATGTCGCAAATAATCACCCAAGATCTGGTTAATCCTTTCTACTTGTCCATTGGACTGGGGATGATATGCAGAAGAAAAATTTAATTTAATCTTGAGTTGTTTACAGAGAGCCCTCCAGAATTTAGACACGAATTGGACGCCTCTATCCGAGACAATCTGCGTAGGCAACCCGTGAAGACGAAAAATGTGTACAAAAAATTGTTTAGCCAACTGAGGCGCTGAAGGAAGACCAGGAAGAGGGATGAAATGTGCCATTTTGGAGAATCGATCAACGGCCACCCAAATAACAGTGTTGCCACGGGAAGGGGGTAAATCAGTAATAAAATCCATACCAATCAGAGACCAAGGCTGTTCGGGGACAGGCAGAGGATGAAGAAAACCAGCGGGCTTCTGGCGAGGAGTCTTATCCCGGGCACAGATAGTGCAGGCTCGCACAAAGTCCACAACATCCGTCTCCAGAGTCGGCCACCAATAGAAGCGGGAGATGAGTTGCACAGATTTCTTGATACCCGCATGACCTGCGAGATGGGAGGAGTGACCCCATTTGAGGATTCCGAGGCGTTGGCGAGGAGAAACAAAGGTCTTTCCTGGAGGAGTCTGCCTGATGGAGGCAGGAGAAGTGGAGATCAGGCAGTCAGGTGGAATGATGTGTTGCGGAGAGAGTTCAACTTCTGAGGCATCCGAGGAACGAGAGAGAGCATCGGCCCTAATGTTCTTATCGGCAGGACGAAAGTGAATCTCAAAATTAAATCGGGCAAAGAACAGAGACCACCGGGCCTGGCGAGGATTCAGCCGTTGGGCAGACTGGAGGTAGGAGAGGTTCTTGTGGTCGGTGTAGATAATAACAGGAGAACTTGATCCCTCCAGCAGATGCCTCCATTCCTCAAGTGCTAATTTAATGGCTAGAAGCTCTCGATCCCCGATGGAGTAGTTCCTCTCCGCTGGAGAGAAGGTCCTAGAGAAAAAACCACAAGTGACAGCATGCCCGGAAGAGTTTTTTTGTAGAAGAACAGCTCCAGCTCCCACTGAGGAGGCATCAACCTCCAATAGGAAGGGTTTGGAAGGGTCAGGTCTGGAGAGGACGGGAGCCGAAGAAAAGGCAGACTTGAGTCGTTTAAAGGCGTCTTCTGCTTGAGGAGGCCAGGACTTGGGATCAGCATTTTTTTTGGTTAAAGCCACGATAGGAGCCACAATGGTAGAAAAATGTGGAATAAATTGCCTGTAATAATTGGCGAACCCCAAAAAGCGTTGGATAGCACGGAGTCCGGAGGGGCGTGGCCAATCTAAGACGGCAGAGAGTTTGTCTGGATCCATCTGTAGTCCCTGGCCAGAGACCAAATATCCTAGAAAAGGAAGAGATTGGCATTCAAACAGACATTTCTCAATTTTGGCATAGAGTTGGTTGTCACGAAGTCTCTGAAGAACCATACGGACATGCTGGCGGTGTTCTTCTAGATTGGCAGAAAAAATTAGGATATCGTCCAGATATACAACAACACAGGAGTATAACAGATCACGAAAAATTTCATTGACAAAGTCTTGGAAGACGGCAGGGGCGTTGCACAGTCCAAAGGGCATGACCAGATACTCAAAGTGTCCATCTCTGGTGTTAAATGCCGTTTTCCACTCGTCCCCCTCTCTGATGCGGATGAGGTTATAGGCGCCTCTTAAGTCTAATTTAGTGAAGATGTGGGCACCTTGGAGGCGATCAAAGAGTTCAGAGATGAGGGGTAAGGGGTAGCGGTTCTTAACCGTGATTTTGTTAAGACCGCGGTAGTCAATGCAAGGACGTAGGGAGCCATCTTTTTTGGACACAAAGAAAAATCCGGCTCCGGCAGGAGAGGAGGATTTACGGATAAAGCCCTTTTTTAGATTCTCCTGGACGTATTCGGACATGGCAAGAGTCTCTGGGGCAGAGAGAGGATAAATTCTGCCCCGGGGTGGAGTAGTGCCCGGGAGGAGGTCGATAGGGCAATCATAAGGCCTGTGAGGAGGTAGAGTCTCAGCTTGTTTTTTGCAGAAAACATCCGCGAAGTCCATATAGGCCTTAGGGAGACCGGTTACTGGAGGAACCACAGAGTTACGGCAAGGGTTACTGGGAACCGGTTTTAGACAGTTCTTGGAACAAGAGGACCCCCAACTCTTGATCTCCCCAGTGGACCAATCCAGGGTAGGGGAATGAAGTTGAAGCCAGGGAAGTCCAAGGAGAATTTCCGAGGTGCAATTGGGGAGGACCAAAAGTTCAATCCTCTCATGATGAGATCCGATGCTCATAAGAAGGGGCTCCGTGCGGAAACGTATGGTACAGTCCAATCTTTCATTATTTACACAATTGATGTAGAGGGGTCTGGCGAGACTGGTCACCGGGATGTTGAACTTGTTGACGAGAGAGGCCAAAATAAAATTTCCTGCAGATCCAGAGTCCAAGAAGGCCACTGTAGAGAAGGAGAAGGCAGAGGCAGACATCCGCACAGGCACAGTAAGACGTGGAGAAGCAGAGTAGACATCAAGGACTGTCTCACCTTTGTGCGGAGTCAGTGTACGTCTTTCCAGGCGGGGAGGACGGATAGGACAATCTCTCAGGAAGTGTTCGGTACTAGCACAGTACAGGCAGAGGTTCTCCATACGGCGTCGTGTCCTCTCTTGAGGTGTCAGGCGAGACCGGTCGACCTGCATAGCCTCCACGGCGGGAGGCACAGGAACAGATTGCAGGGGACCAGAGGAGAGAGGAGCCGAGGAGAAGAAACGCCTCGTGCGAACAGAGTCCATATCTTGGCGGAGTTCCTGACGCCTTTCGGAAAAACGCATGTCAATGCGAGTGGCTAGGTGAATAAGTTCATGTAGATTAGCAGGAATTTCTCGTCCGGCCAGAACATCTTTAATGTTGCTGGATAGGCCTTTTTTGAAGGTCGCGCAGAGGGCCTCATTATTCCAGGACAATTCTGAAGCAAGAGTACGGAATTGTACGGCATACTCGCCAACGGAAGAATTACCCTGGACCAGGTTCAACAGGGCAGTCTCAGCAGAAGAGGCTCGGGCAGGTTCCTCAAAGACACTTCGGATTTCCGAGAAGAAGGAGTGTACAGAGGCAGTGACGGGGTCATTGCGGTCCCAGAGCGGTGTGGCCCATGACGGCTTTTCCGGACAGAAGGCTGACTACGAAAGCCACCTTAGACCTTTCAGTGGGAAACAGGTCCGACATCATCTCCAGATGCAGGGAACATTGGGAAAGAAAGCCACGGCAAAACTTAGAGTCCCCATCAAATTTATCCGGCAAGGATAAGCGTATCCCAGGAGCGGCCACTCGCTGCGGAGGAGGTGCAGGAGCTGGCGGAGGAGATGACTGCTGAAGCTGTGGTAGTAACTGTTGTAGCATAACGGTCAGTTGAGACAGCTGTTGGCCTTGTTGCGCTATCTGTTGTGACTGCTGGGCGACCACCGTGGTGAGGTCAGCGACAACTGGCAGAGGAACTTCAGCGGGATCCATGGCCGGATCTACTGTCACGATGCCGGCTGGCAGGTAGTGGATCCTCTGTGCCAGAGAGGGATTGGCGTGGACCGTGCTAGTGGACCGGTTCTAAGCCACTACTGGTTTTCACCAGAGCCCGCCGCAAAGCGGGATGGTCTTGCTGCGGCGGTAGTGACCAGGTCGTATCCACTAGCAACGGCTCACCTCTCTGGCTGCTGAAGATAGGCGCGGTACAAGGGAGTAGGCAAAAGCAAGGTCGGACGTAGCAGAAGGTCGGGGCAGGCAGCAAGGATCGTAGTCAGGGGCAACGGCAGAAGGTCTGGAAACACAGGCAAGGAACACACAAGGAACGCTTTCACTGGCACTAAGGCAACAAGATCCGGCAAGGGAGTGCAGGGGAAGTGAGGTGATATAGGGAAGTGCACAGGTGAACACACTAATTGGAACCACTGCGCCAATCAGCGGCGCAGTGGCCCTTTAAATCGCAGAGACCCGGCGCGCGCGCGCCCTAGGGAGCGGGGCCGCGCGCGCCGGGACAGAACAGACGGAGAGCGAGTCAGGTAGGGGAGCCGGGGTGCGCATCGCGAGCGGGCGCTACCCGCATCGCGAATCGCATCCCGGCTGGCAGCGGAATCGCAGCGCCCCGGGTCAGAGGACGTGACCGGAGCGCTGCCGCGGGGAGAGAGAAGCGAGCGCTCCGGGGAGGAGCGGGGACCCGGAGCGCTCGGCGTAACAACTACAGTTTATACAGTGGGGCAAAAAAGTATTTAATTAGCCACCAATTGTGCAAGTTCTCCCACTTAATAAGAAAAGAGAGGCCTGAAATTTTCATCATAGGTATACCTCAACTATGAGAGACATTACGAGAAGAAAAATCCATAAAATCACATTGTCTGGTTTTTAAAGAATTTATTTGCAAATGACCCATTCCTCCATGCAGATCTCCTCTAGAGCAGTGATGTTTTGGGGCTGTCGCTGGGCAACACGGACTTACAACTTGCTCCAAAGGTTTTCTATGGGGTTGAGATCTGGAGACTGGCTAGGCCACTCCAGGACCTTGAAGCCACTCCTTCGTTGCCTGGGCAGTGTGTTTGGGATCGTTGAAAGACCCAGCCACGTTTCATCTTCAATGCCCTTGCTGATGGAAGGAGATTTTCAATCAAAATCTTACGATACATGGCCCCATTCATTCTTTCCTTTACACAGATCAGTTGTCCTGGTCCCTTTGCAGAAATAGAGCCCCAAAGCATGATGTTTCTACCTCCATGCCTCACAGTAGGTATGGTGTTCTTTGGATGCAACTCGGCATTCTTTCTCCTCCAACCACGGCGAGTTGACTTTTTACCAAAAAGTTCTACTTTGGTTTCATCAAACCATATGACATTCTCCTCTTCTGGATCATCCAAATGCTCTCTAGCAAACTTCAGATGGGCCCTGACATGTACTGGCTTAAGCAGCAATTTTCTAATAATTGCTCCCACAGTTGATTTCTTTACACCAAGCTGCTTGCCTATTGCAGATTCAGTCTTTCCAGCCTGGTGCAGGTCTAAAATTTTGTTTCTGGTGTCCTTCGACAGCTCTTTGGTCTTGGCCATAGCGGAGTTTGGAGTGTGACTGTGAGGTTGTGGACAGGTGTCTTTTATACTGATAACAAGTTCAAACAGGTACCATTAATACAGGTAACGAGGACAGAGGAGACTCTTAAAGAAGAAGTTACAGGTCTGTGAAAGCCAGAAATCCTGCTTGTTTGTAGGTGACCAAATACTTATTTTCTACATAATTTCCCAAAGAAAATTCTTTAAAAATCCGACAATGGGATTTTATGAATTTTTTTTCTCATTATGTTTCTCATAGTTGAGGTATACCTATCATGAAAATGACAGGCCTCTTACAAGTATCTTTTTAAGTAAATACTTTTTTGCCCCACTGTAAGTAAATGTACAGGTACTTTAGTATATGTATACCACAATCCCTGCAGGTGACAAGAATAGGGTTTAATTAGGCCAAATGCCATGGAAATGAGATGAAGACACAAAGGCACTGTGGGTCATTAGTAGTGTCAAGATGGAAGGGCAGTATGGGAGATCTCTGCACTCCTAAAGTATAACTCTCTAAGGCCATGTTCACATGTTTTTGCATCCTGTTGAAGCTTATTTATAATTTTTTTTTAAATAAAAGGGACCTTAAGAAGTATAGGGGGCATTAAGAGTATGTTTACACATTGATAAATCCACTGCAAGTTCTGCTACCATTCTCTTCAATGAGTCTGCAGAAAATATGCAATAGTGGCAGATTTGTAAATTGCTGTTGGACTCATTGAAGTGCATGGGTCCGAGCTACTTAAGTGCCACAGCCTGCCATACTTCCTCGCTTGACCTCAACTCCCAGCCCCACTTGACTGATTATAGGGCTCTGTATGTAAGTCAAGGAAGAGCTGAGAGGTGTTTCTGGTGTTGCACTTAAAGGGGTACTCCAGTGTATATATATATATTTTTTAAATCAACTGGCTCCAGAAAGTTAAACAGATTTGTAAATTACTATTATTTATAAATATTAATCCTTCCAGTACTTATCAGCCGCTGTGTACTACAAAGGAAGTTCTTTTCTTTTTTTATTTATTTTCTGTCTGACCACAGTGCTCTCTGCTGACACCTCTGTCCATGTCAAGAATTTCCAGAGTACAAGCAAATCCCCATAGCAAACCTCTCCTGCTCTGGACAGTTCCTGACATGGACAGAGGTGTCAGCAGAGAGCACTGTGGTCAGAAAGAAAGGAAATTCAAAAAGAAAATAACTTTCTATGGAGCATGCAGCAGCTGATAAGTACTGGAAGGATTAAGATTTTTTATATAGAAGTGATTTACAAATCTGTTTAACTTTCTGGCACATTTAAAAAAAAAAAAAAAGGTTTTCCACTGGACTATCCCTTTAACCCCTTTGGGGACGGAGGGTTTTTCCATTTTTGCACTTTCGTTTTTTCCTCCTTACCTTTTAAAAATCATAACCGTTTAAATTTTGCACCAAAAAATCCATATGAAGGCTTATTTTTTTGCACCAATACTACTTTGTAATGACATCCGTCATTTTACCAAAAAATCTACGGTGAAACGGAAAAAAAAACCATACCACCCCAGAAATTCCTTTTAATATACACCATACCTCTGAAATGCAAAACACTATGGCCCTCATTTACTAAGAAAATCGGGTTGTAAGTCTATCTTGCTTTCTTACCCGACTGCTTTTTTCCCCTGGTATTTATTATTATGTCGCATCCTGTTTGTCGCACGTGGGTTTTGTAGGTTTTGGTTTCCAACTCCTCTGAGCTGTCGGGAAAAAATCCACAACAATTCAACAAATTCGGGTTGGAAACCTTAATAAATACGTGGGAAAGCTCAGAAATGTCGGGTAACGCCCCTTTTTCGGGTTTTGGAGAATCCACATCGGGTCCGTCGGGAAAAAATGTCGCATAGTGTCGCAGACTGGCGCACGATGTCTGCGACATGGCGCAGACAAAGATGCGCCAAAAAAACCCGACAAAAGAGGTCGGGTTTAGAATAGTAAATGAGGGCCTATGTGTCCCTCACATATAGTAATAATGCCCCTTCCTGTACCCCACATATAAAATATAATAATTCCCCCTATCCTATGCCCACAACATAATAATGCCCCCTGTTCTGTGCCCCCACATAATAATAATGCCCCTTGTCCTGTGCCCCTCACATATAATGTCCCTTGTCATGTGCCCCTGAGATATAATACCCCATCATGTGCCCTTCACATATGATGTTCTTTCATGGGCCCCTCACATATAATGCTCTCTGTCATGTTCCTCTCATATAATCCCCCTGTGCCCCTCACATATAATGCCCCAGTGCCCCTCACATATAATGCCCCAGTGCCCCTTACATATAATGCCCCGGTGCCCGCTCACATATAATTCCCCGTTATGTGCCCCACACATACAATGCCCCTTCATGTGCCCCTCACATATAATGTTCTCTGTCATGTTCCCCTCACATAATCCCCCAGTGCCCCTCACATATAATGCCCCAGTGCCCCTTACATATAATGCCCCAGTGCCCCTTACATATAATGTGCCAGTGCCCCCTCACAAATAATGTGCCAGTGCCCCCTCACATATAATGCCGCGTCATGTGCCACACACATACAATGCCCCGTCATATGCCCCTTACATAAAATGCCCCTGTGCCCCCTCACATGTAATGCCCCAGTGCCCCTCACATATAATGCCCCTGTTCCCCCTCACATATAATACCCCTGTGCCCCCTCACATATAATGCCCCTTGCCGCCTCACATGTATTGCCCTTGTGCCCCCTCACATAAAATGCCCCTGTGCCCCCTCACATATAATGCCGCGTCATGTGCCCCACACATACAATGCCCCGTCATATGCCCCTTACATAAAATGCCCCTGTGCCCCCTCACATGTAATGCCCCAGTGCCCCTCACATATAATGCCCCTGTTCCCCCTCACATATAATACCCCTGTGCCCCCTCACATATAATGCCCCTTGCCGCCTCACATGTATTGCCCTTGTGCCCCCTCACATAAAATGCCCCTGTGCCACCTCACATATAATGCCGCGTCATGTGCCCCACACATACAATGCCCCGTCATATGCCCCTTACATAAAATGCCCATGTGCCCCCTCAAATGTAATGCCCCAGTGCCCCTAACATATAATGCCCCTGTGCCCCCTCACATATAATGCCCCTTGCCCCCTCCCATGTATTGCCCCTGTGCCCCCTCACATATAATGCCCCTGTGCTCCCTCACATGTATTGCCCATGTGCCCCCTCACATGTATTGCCCATGTGCCCCCTCACATATAATTCCCCAGTGTCTCCTCACATATAATGCCCCTGTACCCCCTCACATATAATGCCCCTATGCCCCTCACATACAATTCCCCTAGTGCCCCTCACATACAGTGCCCCAGTGTCCAAAACATAGTAAAAAAACATCAACTATACTCATCTAATCCACGTTGCCTTGAGCAGGTCTCTCCCTCTTTTCTTCCTTGCAGCGTGTGAGCCGCGGGGACGGGATCTCGGGCAGGCGCGATGACATCACAGTGATTACAGCGTGTGAGAGTGAATGGTGGAGCGGGAGCTGACAGCTGCTGCTCCACCATTCTAGCATTACTGGGGTGACACCATTAGGGGATTACTTCCCACTTGGTGGTATCACCCCACTGGTGCTAAAGCTATTAGCAGCAAAGGCATATTAGCTTTAACCTCTTAATGACAGGATTGTTGTGTTATTTTTTTGGGGTTTTCGTTTCTTTAGTTTCACCTTCTAAGAACCATAGTTCTTTTATTTTTCTATCTACATATGAAGGCTGATCATACAAATGATATGAACAAGAAAAGGATTAATGATAATTATTCTTGTTCTTATATCTTTGCTAAATTCCAAAATGTTAGCCAGACTTCAGCTTACTTTAACAAAAGATACAGTACAAATACTTAGAATAATATAAGTAGCATTGACAGATGAGAGGTCTGTACTGAGTTGCTTTGCTTGGCTGGGTTTTATCCTGGACGGGACCATGTCCTAAAATTGGAGTTAATGAACTTTTTTTTTACTTTGTTCAACAGAGAACGGAAATCCCAGTTGAAGGTTCCACAAAAGAAGAGAGTGCCCGTCTGTTCAGAATATGGTATGGTTTTGATCACAAGTATCCTTTGTCTATATTACTGCAGCTTTCTCTGACAAAGCTTCATTGTACATGTGTCTGGACATAAAGAGGTATTTCCATATTATATAGCAGTGTTTCCCAACCAGGGTGCCGCAAGCTGTCCAGGCATGCTGGGAGTTGTAGTTCTGCAACAGCTGGAGGCTCTCTGGTTGGGTATCACATATTGGTAGGACATGCCATCAGCTAATGATCCTCGGGGGTCGGACCTCTTGGATCCCCATTGATCCTGAGGATGAAGGGGCTACAGCAAAGGTCTAGCACTGTTTTTCCCTCCATGACTGAATCCTGGCTGTGCAGGAAACTGCAGTGTGGTCCCATTTAAAGGGGTACTCCGCCCCTAGACATCTTATCCCCTATCCAAAGGATAGGGGATAAGATATCAGATTGCGGGGATTCCGCTGATGGGGACCCCCGGGATATCAGCTGCAGCACCCACCTCAACGGCTTCCGCAATGCTGGAGGCTTCAGATCCCAACCACGCGAGCGAAAGAGCGTGATGTCACGACTCCAACCCCGTGTGACGTCACACCCCGCCCCTCAATGCAAGTCTATGGGAGGGGGGGTGACGGCCGACACGCCCCCTCCCATAGATTTGCATTGAGGGGATGGGGCTTGAGGGGACGGGGGTGATGTCACGGGGGCGGAGTCATGACGTCACGCTCTTTCGCTCGCGTGGTTGGGATCCGAAGCCTCCAACATTGCCGCAAGCCGTTGAGGTGGGTGCTGCAGCCGAGATCCCGGGGGTCCCCAGCAGCGGGACCCCCGCGATCTGACATCTTATCCCCTATCCTTTAAGTGAATTGGGATGTGCTAAAATCCCTGAATAGCCAGATAATCAGAAGTACTGTTGTGCAGTGTTGCCCCTTTTTTTGTAGGATCAGTTGGGTGCCAGAGAATGGACCCACGTCCAGAGGTGTAACCTGTAGCTTGTGGGCCCATATTCAAAAGCTGTAACAAGGCCCCATGTCTCCCATGTGTCATTTATACTACCGGTGGCTTTTTATGGGGCAAAGGTGCCTTGGGGCCATTTAAGTCACAGGGCCCCAGTGCAACTGCTACCTCTGCAACCTATATAGTTAAGCACTAGCCCACACCAATCATTGTAACAACAACATATCCCAGTGATGTGCCATCACATTATGATATATGTATTTATATATATATGATATATTTAGTCAACATTTGTCGGTCCTACATGTTACCGTACTTGCCCAATGGTGTGGAAGTGGAAACTGGCAGAGCACCAGGCTCCTGTCTACCTACTGCTGATGTGGGTATTGGTTCGGATGTACAACCTTATGATGGAAATATTCTCATGGTTAAAGCTAAATACTTTTTGGTTGTATCAGCTTTGCCCCTAGGTTGTCTTGTAACAAATTCAGGATTTGTATAAATTCATGATTAAATTGTGGCTTAGACATTTTACAATATGGAATTGGAATTTTCTCTGCAGCGGTTATATGACTTGACATTTGTATAGTTCATTTCATCTACATACCGTATACTGTTTACAAAATAGAATATTGTATTTTATTGTTTACATTGAGTTAGTGCATTTTCTGCATAATGAAAAATTCCTGTTTACAAACAAAATCTCTGCAGAAGATGTCATAAGGATTGCATAGTACAGTACTGGCCTGATCTCAGCTTTGCCTTGAGTGTTACTTTATTCTCTGCCTAGTGCAGACCTGAAGGGACAGAACATAATACATGGATTCTAGGTTATGAAAGAACAAATCAGTGGAAGGTACAGACCCCTCTAGGTATGACCGAATGTATCAACTTTTCACAGAATGTTCCTTTAAGCTTTCATATCTAATGTACAGTAAAATATGTATATGGTATTATATTACATCCCATTTATATGGTTTCCCTGATTTGCAATTGCAGAACCACTAAATTGTTCACAGAATCATATACAGGGCTGGTTTCATACTATTTGAAAAACACATAGGGGGAGATTTATCATTGCTTTTAGAGCATTTTTTTTGTCTATGTTTTGGCGCAGTTCAGGTGCAAGCAGCGTATTTAGCGACTTTTATGTGACTTTTGATATAGACAGTTTTACATAGTTACATAGTTAGTATGGTTGAAAAAAGACATACGTTCATCAAGTCCAACCAGGGAATTGAAGGGAAGAGTGTAAGGGGATAAGGGGAAGGGATGTAGTTTTATAATTCTGCATAAGGATTAATGTTATTTTGTTCCAGGAGTGTATCTAACCCTGTTTTAAAGCTGTAAATTGTTCCTGCTGTGACCAGTTCCTGAGGTAGACCGTTCCATAAATTCACAGTCCTCACGGTAAAGAAGGCGTGTCGCCCCTTTAGACTAAACCTTTTCTTCTCCAGACGGAGGGAGTGCCCCCTCGTCCTTTGGGGGGGGTTTAACCTGGAACAGTTTTTCTCCATATTTTTTGTATGGGCCATTTATATACTTATATACGTTTATCATATCCCCCCTTAAACGTCTCTTCTCAAGACTAAACAATTGTAACTCCTTTAATTGCTCCTCATAGCTAAGATGTTCCATGCCCCATATTAGTTTAGTCGCGCGTCTCTGCACCCTTTCCAACTCCGCAGTGTCCCTTTTATGAACAGGCGACCAAAACTGAACAGCATATTCCAGGTGAGGCCGTACCAATGCTTTATAAAGGGGGAGTATTATGTCCCTGTCCCTTGAGTCCATGCCTCTTTTGATACATGACAATATCCTGCCGGCTTTGGAAGCAGCAGCCTGACATTGCATGCTATTCTGTAGTCTGTGATCTACAAGTACACCCAGATCCTTCTCTACCAGTGACTCTGCCAGTTTAATCCCCCCTAAGACATACGACGCATGCATGTTCTTAGTACCCAGATGCATAACTTTACATTTATCCACATTGAACCTCATTTGCCAAGTGGATGCCCAGACACTTAGTCTATCCAAGTCATCTTGTAACTTATGCACATCCTCTATAGACTGTACCGTGCTACGCAGCTTGGTGTCATCTGCAAAGATAGAAACAGAGCTGTTAATACCATCCTCTATATCATTGATAAATAAATTAAACAGCAGCGGGCCCAGTACTGAACCTTGGGGTACACCACTAATAACCGGGGACCAATCAGAGTACGAATCATTGACCACCACTCTCTGGGTACGATCCATGAGCCAGTGTTCAATCCAGTTACAAACTAAAGTTTCCAAGCCCAAGGACCTTAACTTACCTGTCAGACATCTGTGAGGGACAGTATCAAATGCTTTGGCAAAATCCAGAAACACTATATCCACAGCCATTCCTCTGTCAAGGCTTCTACTCACCTCTTCATAAAAGCAAATTAGATTGGTTTGACAACTTATATCCTTAGTAAACCCATGCTGGCTATCACTTATAATACTATTATCCCCTATGTATTCCTGTATGTAATCCCTTATAAGTCCTTCAAACAATTTACCCACAATGCACGTTAGACTTACCGGTCTATAATTGCCTGGCGAAGACCTAGAGCCCTTCTTGAAGATTGGTACCACATTCGCCTTGCGCCAGTCCCTTACTATTTTTGCCTACCCGTAGAACTTTTTCTTTTTGACCATGCAGTGGTCACGTATTTATCATATGCGACTTTTGTCAAAAGTTGCTATTTTGTGCGCAAAGGTACTTTTTTAGGCGCAAAGCTACACCACCTACCAGTAGGCGTGAGAATCACTTCTACTTTCCACAATTCAACCTTTAACCTCTTGTGGGCGACAGCATCCCACTCCCCTTCTATGACACGAGCTCAGGAGCTGAGCGTGGGTCATAACTGAGTGGTCCTGGCGGCTATCTGCCACCAGGACCCATCTCCTAATGCCTGACATCACCGATCACGGTTTAAGTAAAAATGTCCCGTCAGCTCTGTGAAAGTAAATAAAAACACCTAACCGGACAAATTCAGGACCCGGGAAAGTGTCTCCTTCCCTCCCCCACAAGTGTCTATAAAAAGTGTATGTGGTAGAGCTTTTCCCACCACAGCAGAGCTGCGCAAAATTCATCATCCTGCTATACCTTCTTGATAAATAAGATGCAGGCTAGTCAAACCCACCACCCAAATAAACATGGGGAAAATAGCTCTACCGTAGACATTCTTTGGTAAATCTGGGCCATAGTGCATGCTTAAGAAAACTGGCAAATCTTTAGACTGTCTAGTCTACAGATGCCCATATAGCTTAGACTAAAGTTGATAAGACTAACTGCATTTAGGGGGACATTTATCAAAACCCGTGGAGAGGCAAAGTTGACCAGTTGACCATTGCAACCAATCAGATCGCTTCTTTTATTTTTCACAGGCCTTGTTAAAAATGAAAGAAGCGATCTGATTGGTTCCTATGGGCAACTGGGCAACTTTGCCTCTCCACGGGTTTTGATAAATCTCCCCATTAGTGTTTTTAGCAAACTATCTAAGGTGTATGGCGGTCCCAAGATTCTCACATGAAGTCTAAAAAAGTGTTGGGAGGGTGGGATTTCCAAAACCCAACCCTATTATTCCGGAAGAGATCGGCAGCTGCCAGCTGCAGCTTACCCTCTCCATAGAGGAAATCTGGCAATTTGTTTGTTGCATTTAAAGAGGCACTGTCATTATACAAAATGTTTTATATTTTGCAGACCATGTAATAAAATTACTTTTTTAAATACATACAGAGAAATTTATCATTGTTTTGAAGGCATTTTTTTTGCTTTAGTTTTGATTATGTGCTACATAAGCAAAGCACAAAAGTTGAGACTTTTTTGCGACTTTTTATAAGTGCTTACCACAGGCATTTTGTTCTCAAGGTCAGACCTAGAGTCGACTTGAGACTTTTTTTAAAGTGGTTTGCGATTTTTTTTTTTGCCTACATGCAACATTCACACATCATAAATTTGTGATCACTGCAAAGTGAAAACTGAAAATTGCTTATTTAAGGCTTTATGCTTACCCACAAAAGCCACACAAAAAAGTGCTTAGGCACACGTGCAACTTTTTGTGCACAAGGAGTAAGCAAAAAACAAAAAGGCTCTAAATACCTTAAAGGGGTACTCCGCCCCTAGACATCTTATCCCCTATAGAAAGGATAGGGGATAAGATGTCTGATCGCGGGGGTCCCACCGCTGGGGACCCTTGCTGCAGCACCCCAAACATTCGGTGCACAGAGCAAACTTCGCTCCATGCCAGATGACTGGAGGCGGAGGCTCACGCCCCCCTCCCATAGACTTTCATTGAGGGGGCGTGGCCGTGACATTACGAATGGGGCATGGCCGTGACGTCATGAGCTTCCGGCGCTGCACCTGCCGCTCTAAACGAATGCCGGATGCTGCAGGGAGATCACAGGGGTCTCCAGCGGTGGCACCCCCCCATCAGACATCTTATCTCTCATCCTTTGGATAGGGGATAAGATGTCTAGGGGCGGAGTACCCCTTTAATAAATGTCTCTCATAGTGATTTTAAAAAAATGCCCATTTTACCTGAAATATTGCCGCCGCTAGAGGTCGTCTGTCTTCCTCCACACTGATGACTTTGTATTTTACAGCACTCTGGAAACTGGCCATAAAGCATGTTGGTATCTAGTATATTAGATTGCACCTTCACTGGCTGCTGCATAGACGTGGGCATAAACCTGCCTCTGAGCGAGCGCAGGGTCAGTGCAGCCATGATCCCCCTGCCTAAGCATCGCACAGAAGGTCCACAGAAAGGAAGCACTAATTGGCTGAGGGGTCATGCGGGAAAGCTGCTGGGCCATGCGCGCTCCCCCTGCTCAGCTCTGGTCTGGAGAGAGAGGAGGGAGGCTACAGCTTTGAGTGTCATTGCTTTAAGGGTAACGACCCTTCCTCTCTGCTGGATGAAAAGTAAGTGAGTACAATGCCATGCTGCAGCCTGATTAAAACTAAATAGCACAACAATAGCAATAGGTAGGCTAGGCTGTGTAAGGCTTGTGGTTTGTTTGTTTGTTTTTTCACCAAATGACAGATACGCTTTTCTATTTTTATGCCTCTATAACCTATATTTATTATAGCTCACAGTGTTAAAAATCTTCTCAGGCGAATGGGGGCATGTCCCTCCTTGTGGTGGTGGAAGGTTATTGGTGTGTCTGCTTCTGTGGCCTTGTCCATGAGTTATCTCTTGTCCATGACTCATGGACTTGCTGATGCTTCTGCAGGACTGGTAAGTGTCCCACTAGGTATGGGGACCCCAGTGCTGGGATTTTCATGAGCCATTTTCTTTATTAAATATTCAAAAAATTTTAAACAACCATATTACAAAAAATCTTTCATTTGCATCATTAACAACATATAAAATGTTTTTGGATCTGAAAGTGTCCAGTTAAGCTTCAACAAATTTCCAGTAAACCATGTCCCCTTGCAAAGCGAGGCACAAAAGTGTCTGAAACAAGATATTTAAGCCAGCAATATAATCTCCTTAAAACAAATCCATTTATCTGCCATGACCCCTCCCTAAATTCATGTTTTTCTTCCTTTGCAGTCCATTCATGCACATTCTTCTCTTCCTATCTGCATAGGGACAGCACATGCAGTAAAGCACACATAGGGGGAGATTTATCAAACCCTGTGCAGAGGAAAATTTGCCCAGTTGCCCATAATAACCAATCAGATCACTTCTTTTATTTCTAACAAGGCGTCTGCAAAATGAAAGAAGCGATCTGATTGGTTGCCATGGGCAACTGGGCAACTTTTCCTTTGCACAGGTTTTGATAAATCTCCCCCATAATGATTGCACAGATTCTGGAGATTCTCGCTTTCAGTAGGGACTGAAACTACCAATGACAAAATTTATATTTATTCCCAACTATAATAACTGTAATTCAAAGACAGCACATAATAGGAGGAACAGGATTGAAACAACATAAGAGACTGCATAGGTTTATGTGAGCATAACCAACTTGTCAGAAGTTGAGAGTACTGGGCTCTTGGGGGAAAAAAAAGTTTGATTTGTTCCAACCCCTTAAATGTATATATATTTGTACTACACCATGTCCATATTATTAACATTGTGAAACATTATATATATTATACAGTCCAGTATCAAGAGTATTACACCCGGCACTGCAACACCACAAATGAAATGAACTTTGCTAGGCTGTTTGGGCTAAACTGACCTTCCCGGTGCTCACATATAGAAAAGTCCACGATGTACTGCAACATAGAGATAAGTAGGAATGAAGCACTCACCAGGTCTTGATAGGTGACGCCAACTCTTTATTAGTTATTAGCGTGCATCGATCTTGTACATGTAGGGAGAGCGGATAGATGGAGCTGGGTGGGGGAATAAGAAATGGGCGACGGCCCCTGAGGGGCCTGATGAAGCGCACAAGCACGATAACGGACCGTCGCCCATTTCTTATTCCCCCACCCAGCTCCATCTATCCGCTCTTCCTACATGTACAAGATTGATGCACGCTAATAACTAATAAAGAGTTGGCGTCACCTATCAAGACCTGGTGAGTGCTTCATTCCTACTTATCTCTATGTTGTAGTACATTATATATATTATATTTTCTGCAGTCTTTATTAGACTTCCCACTATATTTAAAAAAAAAAAATTTGCTACTTAAAAACCAATTTATTACGATTCTCCTCCAGGAGTATTTTTTTTCCAAAGGTAAGCATTCTTTCTATATTTCTAGCGATATGTTCCTTTGATGTGACCATAGAACCTACATACATTTCCTTTAGAGTAAAAATCAAAGAAACCACTGAATTGGCGCTTTAAAAGGATGTAGAACCCTGAGGCATAATGTATTTGCCAGCATATTTCTCTATTAGAAGAGTAGGTGGGGTAAAGCACTGCACGCTTCCGCCACTTACTGACCCAGATTGCTGTATTTTAGTTTGCACATTTTTTACTATGGGATTTAGATGATGTTCCCGGGTTGTGGTTAAATTCGCATGTTGGCCTGGATGGAAGTCATCAGATAACTCATTCTCTCTTTCGTACAATTCTAAAATAGGACGTATCTTTACTTGGTGCTTTCTCATAATATTTCCATTTATATTAGTATGTTTTTTTTGTTTTGTTACCGGTATCATACATCTTACATAGTACACATAATGGAGCCTCTCATACACACTGTTGTGTCAGGTATTGTAGCTCAGTCTCAGTCATTTGAATAGGACTGTACTGCGGTATTCTTCAGCATCTTAAGCAATGTAGCCCCATGTTCTGCCGATCATAAGGTTCTGTGGGTTTGGCATATCCTAAGGATAGGAATCTCAGAAACTGAAGCTTCCACAAAACATTGAGTCTGGTGTATGTGTGTGTGTGTGGTGTGTGTGTGTGTGTGTGTGTGTGTGTGTGTGTGAGAGAGAGCGAGAGAGAGACACCTACCAGTGAATCCAAAAACTGTACAATGGTCTAGTTAGGGTCATATATAGACTTAGCATGTTTATTTCAGCAGTCTGTGTTCCTTGATATTAGTAATTACCAGTTCACATGCATAATCTTGTTATTTATGATATAAAAATGCATCATGTTTGCCATGTAGCCAATGACGTTGTAGACGATCACAGATATCAACTGAGGTCCGCTTTATAGGGCAGTCCCACAAATGACTGGGATATTGATACATATGGATATTGTGTATATATCATGTATATAACCTCTTCATGTATAGTTTTCTGTTGGTCTGCTCCTGTAGATCGGGTTAACATGCTGACGCATAACAGTTTGACAATAAAACTTTATACTTTCGCTGTACATTGTGTAACTTTCTACAGGATTCATTGTAAGCACAGGTATTTGAAGATATGGTCCAGCAACAATGGCACAAGGGACAATAACACAGTGCTGAGCACAATAGATTTATATAAATATCTCTTCCATTGAGGTGGACATACAGTACAGAGGGATACTGGATTCTCACTTGCTATACCCATTTGTTCATTTCGGAGAGCACAGAACTATAGACTTTCAAACTAGAGAAAAGAGAAACCTGAAGACACTTTTAAGCTTGACAGTAAATTCAGAAATTGGTCCGTGTGCTTCCTTTCAAAGGTTTGCCTGTTTCCTAAAGCTAAAGGCCTGGTATCTGCCCATTGATCATAGAAAAATAATCTCCACTATCTTTTAGAACCTTAGGAGCATTTCTGCTTCTTGGTGAATTTTCTGGAAGGTTTGTGGCTCCCGGTCATCCAAAGTAACACGACCTGTAAGATTTCAATCACATCTACTTTGCTGAAACTTGTCAAAGTGATGCGTATCCTTTCCTGTAATGAGCATAGGAAGGCGAAAATTCCTCATCTATCTGATAACCCTTGAATTTTAACCCAAAGAAAGTTTTGTTTATTGAAGCCCAAGGTTTAGTTGTGTCATTCCATTCACAGCCTGAGCGCTGAAGGTCATTCTTTGTAAACATGATTTCCTTACTGATACACATCTTGATGATACAATAGTCACCAACATTTTCAGATTTAATCTTACAATTTTACAATATCACAATACTGGCATGGTTAAGTTAATAAATTATCCTCACCTCTGTCTTTCCTGGTAATATGCTATCAGTATCTATTAGTATACATTCCTTTAAAAAATTCTCCTTCTTCACTTGGCCCCTAGACATCTTATTTCCTATCCAAAAGATAGGGGATAAGATGTCTGATTGTCAAGCGGTGGCACCCCCGTGATCCCTGCTGCGGCACCCCAGACATCCGGTGCATGGAGCAAACTTCCCTTGTGCCGGAAAACCGGCGATGCAGAAGCTCGTGACGTCACGGTCACACCCTGCTCGTGACATCTCGGCCATGCCCACTCAATGAAAGTCTATGGGAGGGGGCGTGACGCCCCCTCCCATAGGCTTATATTGAGGGGGAGTGGCTGTGACATCATGGGTGGGGCATGGCCGTGATGTCAGGAGCTTCTGGCGCTGCACCCGACGCTCTAAACAAACGTCGAGTGCAACAGGGAGATCGCGGGGGTCCAAATCCTTTGGATAGGGGATAGGATGTCTAGGGGCGGAGTACCCATTTAATGTTTAAACCCGTTTATTTATTTTTTTTACATTCTAGCTGATTTTTATTCCATTGCAATATTATAAGTGGAATACACTGTATTAGGAAGCAGGGCATTGGGGTATGCATGCAAAAAAGTATCTTAGTACTAAATGATTTTTGTCTGCTTCTATAAAGGGGTAGACTGAGTCAGTGACTGCATATAGAATTGATGAAGAGAGGACCTTATACATGTTTGTCATGTAGATAAATGACTTCTATAGTATAACAAGAATTAATTCAGTGATAGAGGATATTTGGAGAGTTTTGCTTATATGATGGATCAAATTGAGCTTTAAGGATTATAGCCAGTGATATCATTGAAGGTGACCTCCCTTCACTATATAAGAAGGCAATACATTTAGACAGGAAATCATTTGTTAAACACTAGAAATGTTATTTGCTTTTAATCTTATTTTCTCCTCATCAATCATAAGAAGTCACAAGCCTGCACGTCATATCAGGGCCTGAAGTTCTTGGAAGTATACTAGTTTTTACTTCCCTCTAAAGGACTGTAAGACATTGTTGGGCAGCTACATTATAGCTATTACGGTATTTATTTTAAAGCACCAATAATCACATATAATCATATTTATTCCCATACATATAAGGGGCTAAAATACATAACATAACACAAAAGCAAGTACAAGAAGCATGAATAAAATAAAAGACAGACTGGTTCAGACGGGACCCTGCACTCAAGGTCAACCAATCTACAAGGTGAATGTAGGTGGACAGCAGCTCTTCGTATGGTGCTACAGTAGCAGTAGGGTTATTTTAGGTTGTAGACTTCTCTGAAGAGATGAGCTAAAATTTGGTTTTGATGGATGGTAAGAGTTTGAATTGTTGGGGCAGTCAGTACCAGAGTATGGGGGATGAACAGGATAAATATTAAAGATGGTTATGTGAGCAGGGCACTGACAGAGGTCTTGTGAGGAACAAAGATTGACCAGGTCTCACAATATCTCCCTACACACAGAGATGTTTAGAGGGGATAAATGTGGGCAAGTTGTAAGTCATTGTTAACCAGTTAAATGGGCACTCTCATTAAAATAAACTTTTGATATCTTATTCTTTATTAAAAAATACAAATCTTTCTAATATATTTATTTAAAAAAATATTTAGTTTTAACACTGTTTTTTTTTTTACTTTAAAATGCTGGCCAATAGGGGTCTCCCTACTGGTCCAGCATGCATTTCACCCCCCCTCCCCCACCTCACACGCATTGAGTTTGGACTGCTGCTGGCCAGGCAGAAGTTCAAACTCAGGATGTAACGTCAGGCCAAAGATCGCTCTCTGTCTGTATATGAAACAGGCAGAGAGCGAGCGCAGTGCACGGGCACATGCTGCGTGCACCTAATTTGCATGAGCCCGCCCCCTCTATCACCTCCTGTAACACTGAGCCCGTTCTCCGATGTTCCTCATCTCTATATGGCACGTGCAGTGCTAAACAGAGGGGAGGAGACTCAGCAGCTGCCGGACGTTTTTTGTGCAGACTCCTCTATGCGCACTCCCAAGAGGGAGTGCAGCATATAGGAAGGAGGGCAGAAGTGAGCCCAGGCAGGCTTCATATGATGTTGCGCCTTCCGGGCCACGCCCCCCTTCCTCCCTCACACAAGCACAGAGCCATGAGCAGCCATACAGGGATGAAATAAGGTAAAACAGGGGGTTTTGAAGGAGAAAAAAAAAGCTGGATTAGTGTCAGGATGAGTCAGGGACAGATGTGGGGGGGGGGATTAGGGACAGATTAGTTTATGGTAGGCACTCTTTAAAATAAATTCACTGGGCAGTAAGTAGTTACTTAATGTCATTTGAAAAAACATTTAACATGCTGTCCAGATGTGTCAAAAGTTTAGATCACACTGGATCTCTGTGCTGAGACCTGCTGTGGTTGAGAGTTACAGCCGTGTGAAGTGTGAGGCAGGAAAGCTGAGGGCTAGCTGTTATAAGTCGCATATGTACGTATTATGTGTGCTAGTGGCTAAGTATATTTTATACCAGGATCTGAGATAGTCTCGTACTGTAATTTATAAATATATGCAAGAAGTATAGACGCTGACATCATGAGAAGAATGGTCTGTCTGGATAACATTGAAATAAACAACAATTTCACTCAGATGGAATTCTTAGTGTAATGATAACTTACTGCACATGGGTATAATTCCATAAATATCACCTTCGGTAGTTTCTGTAGTCATGATAACTAAACTACCTAAAAGTTATTTTGTAACCTGCATGTGTAAATTATAAGGCCTAAGCTAAGAGACAGTTTTCGATTTTTTTGCTGAATCATATAACACTTGCATCAGTTCTCTCATTACATTTTACTCCAATTAGCCCAACTTGGAAGAAATATGCATAGGAACAAAGTAGCCCTGCAAGTGTTTCACAGCTATTGCCATTCATGTTCTGCCCCCTTTACGTGTATTTAAAGTGTACCTGTCATTTCAAAAACTTTTTATATAATGTAGATAATAACATTATATGTATATTTGTAATATACATTAGTTAACAAATGTCTATATTTTTGTATACACAAATAATCTTGGCTTGTCCCTGCAGCTATTGCCTGTGTGTCTCCAAGTGGAGACACAATACAGGAAGTATGGGCTGGACAAGCAGGGCTCTGTGCATTGAGGACAAGCAGGTCTCTGTACACCGAGGACAAGCAGGGCTCTGTGCACTGAGGACAAGCAGGGCTCTGTGCACTGAGGACAAGCAGGGCTCTGTGCACTGAGAACAAGCGGGGCTCTGTGCACCGAGAACAAGCAGGGCTCTGTGCACCGAGAACAAGCAGAGCTCTGTGCACTGAAGCTCTCACATCTCGCACAGCAGGATGATTGACAAGCCAAGAGCCTGCACAGAGTCCTGCTTGTCCTCAGTGCACAGAGCCCTGCTTATCCTCAGTGTACACATCCCTGCTTGTCCTCAGTGCACAGAGCCCTGCTTGACCACAGTGCACAGAGCCCTGCTTGACCACAGTGCACACACACCTGCTTGTTCTCAGTGTACAGAGACCTGCTTGTCCTCTGTGCACTGAGGACAAGCAGGGCTCTGTGCACTGAGAACAACAGGGCCCTGTGCACTGAGGCTCTGTGACATGCTCACACAGCTCACGCAGCAGTACCATTGACAAGCCAGGAGTCTGCACAGAACCCTGCTTGTCCTCATTGTTCAGAGCCCTTCTTGTCCTCAGTGTACAGAGCCCTGCTTGTCCTCAGTGTTCAGAGCCCTGCTTGTCCTCAGTGTTCAGAGCCCTGCTTGTTCTCACTTCACAGAACCCTGCTTGTCTTCACTCCATAGAGCCCTGCTTGTCCTCCGTGTACAGAGCCCTGATTGTCCTCAGTGTACAGACCCCTGCTTGTTCTCAGTTCACAGAGCCCTGCTTGTCCTCAGTGCAGAGAGCCCTGCTTGTCCTCAGTCCACACAGTCCTGCTCTCCTCAGTGTTCAGATCCCTGCTTGTCTCAGTGTTCAGAGCCCTGCTTGTCCTCAGTGTACAGAGCCCTGTCCTCAGTGTACAGAGCCCTGCTTGTCCTGAGTGCACAGTGCCCTGCTTGTCCTGCCGTCACTTCCTTTATGTGGTCTCCTCATAGAGACACACAAGAAATAGCTGTAGGGACAGCTGCTTGTCCTCTGTGTACAGAGCCCTGCTGCTCCTCTGTGCACTGAGAACAAGCAGGGCTCTGTACTGAGGACAAGCAGGGCTCTGTACACTGAGGACAAGCAGGGCTCTGTGCAGTGAGGACAAGCAGGGCTCTGTGCACTGAGAACAAGCAGGGCTCTCTGCACTTACAACAAGCTTGGTTCTGCGCACTGAGGGCAAGCAGGGCTCTGTGCACTGAGGACAAGCAGGGCTTATCCAACTGTGGTCCGGCGACAGAAAAAGTAAGAATTTTCCTTTAAAGACCATGACGACTGTGAGTAAAAGCACCTGCTTTTACTTCACATTCTGCTCTATGCAATGGTAACTGCACCTTTGTACCCGGAGGTGACAGTTTCACTTTAGGGAGTTAAAATAGTATGTGCATAGTACATAGTAGTAGTAGTATCACCAATTCAGTCCAATGTAATGTTGCAAAAGTAGTGGTTTTGCTGCAAGAATATTATCTATCTTGTATCCAAAGATGGCTACGGAAAGAGCAGCTTAGACTGACATTTATAACTGCAGAGGGTTAAGATTAAGAAGTTTACGAAATTTCTATCAAATACTTCCCAACAAAGACATAAAAACAATTTATCTCGAAGCATGTCTTGTCCTGCCTGTCTGATTTCTGGGGAGATATGCCACTCACAGCATTGGATAAGACTTTTTTTTTGGAGTTTATAATATGTAACTTCACCTCCTTTAAATGAGTTTCCCTTGGTGTAGCAAGCTAACAAGCTGAGCTTTATAGTCTAGATCAAAAGTTTAAAGAGATTACACTGGTATCTTCTGGCCAAATAAATACCGCTGTCACTATTCTAAGCAGAGTGTATTTTATCTTGCTTCCTTCTGTCATGCCTCATATAAGTCATTCTAGAATTCACCTTTTGACTTTGTGCTGTAGTTTTATCAGTTCTCTAAATAGGACAGACTCACCAGCATCTCATGTGCACAGTAACACGTCCTGACAATCTGAGAGAGGTTTTTATTTTTTTCCGGAGTTTGTGAAGAGCCTCATACGGTGAATATATTTGCCTTTTACTGTTATATTTTGTATATATGCTGCACTGTCATTTGCAAAAACTTTTTATATAATGTAACTATATATATATATATATATATATATCTATATATATATATATATATATATATATTGTGATGACTGGCTCTTGCAGACAGGTGCAGTTGCAGTATAGAGGCACAGAAACAGGGCTTTTCAAATCAAAGTTCAGTGTTTTATTCACACTTGGCAAACAGCAAACAGTCTTAAATGCAGATCAAAGAAAAAGTGACAAAAGTCCACCTGCGTTCCTTAGGTGTTTGTTCACACCTCAGTCCATGCCATGCGGCATCAAGCAAGTCTTTCCCAAGCACTCTGCTCACCAGCTTCCACACTCCACAAGGAAGATCTCAACACTCAGCTCTCTGTCAGTGTGAGCTGCAACATGCAAATCCCCCTCAGCTGGGGGAGCAGCCTGCCTTTAACCCCTTAAGGACTCAGGGTTTTTCCGTTTTTGCACTTTCGTTTTTTCCTCCTTACCTTTTAAAGATCATAACCCTTTCAATTTTCCACCTAAAAATCCATATTATGGCTTATTTTTTGCGTCACCAATTCTACTTTGCAGTGACATTAGTCATTTTACCCAAAAATGCACGGCGAAACGGAAAAAAAATCATTGTGCGACAAAATCGAAAAAAAAACGCCATTTTGTAACTTTTGGGGGCTTCCGTTTCTACGCAGTGCATATTTCGGTAAAAATTACACCTTATCATTATTCTGTAGGTCCATACGGTTAAAATGATACCCTACTTATAGAGGTTTGATTTTGTCGTACTTCTGGAAAAAATCCTAACTATATGCAGGAAAATTTATACGTTTAAAAATGTCATCTTCTGACCCCTATAACTTTTTTATTTTTCCCCGTACATGGCGGTATGAGGACTCATTTTTTGCGCCGTGATCTGAAGTTTTTATAGGTATGATTTTTGTTTTGATTGGACTTTTTGATCACTTTTTATTCATTTTTTTAATGGTATCAAAAGTGACCAAATTACGCTTTTTTGGACTTTGGAATTTTTTTGCGCGTACGCCATTGACCGTGCGGTTTAATTAATGATATATTTTTATAGTTCGGACATTTACGCACGCGGCGATACTACATATGTTTATTTTTTTATTTTTTTTACACTGTTTTATTTTTTTTATGGGAAAAGGGGGTTGATTCAAACTTTTATTTGGGAAGGGGTTAAATGACCTTTATTAACACTTTTTTTTAACATTTTTTTTGCAGTGTTATAGGTCCCATAGGGACCTATAACACTGCACACACTGATCTCTAATGCTGATCACTGGCGTGCATTAACACGCCTGTGATCAGCATTATCGGCGCTTGACTGCTCCTGCCTGGATCTCAGGCACGGAGCAGTCATTCGTCGATCGGACACCGAGGAGGCAGGTAAGGGCCCTCCCGGTGTCCGATCAGCTGTTCGGGACGCCGCGATTTCATCGCGCCGGTCCCAAACAGCCCGACTGAGCAGCCGGGTCACTTTCAGTTTCACTTTAGAAGCGGCGGTCAGCTTTGACCGCCGCTTCTAAAGGGTTAATACCGCACATCGCCGCGATCGGCGATGTGTGGTATTAGCCGCGGGTCCCGACCGTTGATGAACGCCGGGACCGCCGCGATATGATGCAGAATCGCGGCGCGATCCCGCTTCATATCGCGGGAGCCGGCGCAGGACGTAAATATACGTCCTGCGTCGTTAAGGGGTTAAGGCCAACAAAAGGCGGCCTGGATTGTGGGGAATGGCCCCCACCCAACACTTGACCTTTCCCAGTAAGAGCCGTCCGGGATTTGTTTTCCAGCCATACGATATACTTCTCACAATATATATATATATATATATATATATATATATATACGAACAAAGTTCCAACAGCACTCTAAGATAAGTGGAAACTGTGAAGTTTATCAACCCAAGTTTCATTGCTTCATGGCTTGCTTGAGAATGACCGCAGTTGGTGGTTGAAACGTTGCAATGAAACTTCCTATGAAGTAGGAGGACTTAATTAATGCAATAGTCTTTGCCATGAGCATATCTTGCAGAAATCCATATGCATGCTGCCTGCCATATCATCCCCATTTCCAATGACTCATGCTCCCTAAGGAATATTCATACATTTCCTCGGCTGGATATAGCTGCAGTGTGCTAAGATCCTGCGCATGCGCTTATCTAGTCTAGATCTAAGAGTGATTGGATGGATAGCTTTGTGCAGAAGAGGGAACATATGAATATTCATTAGGGGGAGTGAGTAGGGCACTGGCCAAGAAGAACCAGTGCACCTCCTGGCTAGAGAACTCCCCGAGTGCACAAAGAGCCTCATTTACATATTTTGACTTTTAATGATATCTCAGCAACAGCGGGACCTAGGAATACAAGATAAAGACTATTTTGATCAGCAGCACAACACTAACAGCCAGTACCAGCAGGTTAGTGCAGATGATGCTGTTGAATTATTCACATGTACAGTATTCTGTGCAGATTTGAAGCTGCGTTCCGTCATTTAGTTTAAATTAAAATCTGCAGCATAAAATCTGCAACTTCAAATCCTGTACATCAAATATGCACAAGATACTGTACGTGTGAATACACCCTAAGGGCAGGGTCACATGTATTTGACGCTCCGAATACACTGCTGGCAGTCTCAGAGCTATGTCAGAGTGGGCTCCCTGCTCCTGCCGTAGCTCTGTTTGTCTGCTCGTATCTGCGGATTTCCTGACGCCAGTCACAAGTGGACACGCAGAGCTACGTTAGCAGCAGTACATGTAACTCTGCCATGGCTCTTTGACTGCTGGCTGCGCATCTGTTGCGCATTTTACTGTAATTTGTGAATGCATGACAGAGAACAGTTGTATTATATACATTCATGAGATCTAGTTAAGATGTTGTCTTTAAAAATAAAGGAGATTTTCTCCAGAATTTTTCACCTTTGTTCTCTGTTTTCCAGTTGAAAGATTTCTTTATAAAAGTCTTTCAGTGTGTTTAATGACACATAGATTATAACACACGGTAGATCAGACAATAACACTTTTTCATAACGTTACATCATTTTACTGTCACAGCATCAAGTCTCGCATGCTACATTCATCTATATTGTGTTGCTTGGGTGTTTTGTTTTTTTCCACAGCATTTGCTGTGGGTGGGATAGGCATTGGTAAAACACAGCATGCTATCTCATCCCTACAAGAAAACTGTCAGATAGTTATTGATCATATAATTAGTGACTACAGATTATTTAAAATGATGTCCATTATATTTTATGGCAAGAAAACAGATGAAGAGAAAATCTACTAAACATGGTTGTAGAACTTATTCATTCTACTGTATATGCCCCATGCTCCTGGACATAAAAAGGAAAATTTGACAAATATAATTGAAATTTAAATTTTTTATGTTTTTGACTCTTAGACCACTAAGTATGTGTTTGTCAGCATGTGGATAGAAGAAATATATAGAGAGATTTATGAAAACGTGCATAGAGGAGCAGTGGACTGGAATCTAACTGGTTGCTATGGGCAGCTGCCCCATTGTTCTTCTGCACAAGTTTTGATAAATGTTTCCCATAGTGTTTTACTTAAAGTGGACCTGTCAAGAGGAAAATATATATAAATACACACATGGCTGGATGGGGTAAGTCATCAGGTTTTTGGACATATCTTTTCTTTTTAAAATGTCCAAAGTCTTTTCCAGTGCCGAGATATAAGACTTTATGTTGCTCAGGTGCCCAGGGGGTGTTCCCCAGCACCACAAGAGCCCAAATAAGTCCAGCCCATGTCTCCATTATTACCGCCCCCAGCTAGCTTGTATCTACCAACTCTTCTTGACAGCCACTAGATAAATAGGACAGGGGCTGGACTTACCTGGGGTCTTGCTATGCTGGGAAATGCCCCCTGGGCACTTGAGTGTCCATTGCTTAATCACAGTAAGTCTTAAAGGAGTATTCTGCTCCTAGACATCTTTTCCCCTATCCAAAACATGTCTCATCGCGGGGCCCACGCGATCTCTCCTGCAGCACCATGTATCATCTGCTGAACGGAGTGAAGTTCGCTCCGTGCCTGATGACATGTGATACAGGGGCCGGAGTATCGTGATGTCACAGCCCTGCCCCCTCATGATGTCACATTCCGCCCCCTCAATGAAAGTCTATGGGAGGGCGCGTGGCGACAACTTTTCCTCTGCACATGTTTTGATAACCCATCCTAAGTCTTCTGGGATTGGTTTTAACTGTTGTGTATATATACTTTTTATTAGACATAGTAAAAAGTAGTGTTACGCAAATTTGGCGGTTTGTCTGTTGGCTAATTTAGTCTGCATAAATTAATTCTGTTTTCAGCTTAAAGGGGTTATCCACCATAAGGTGATTTTAGTACGTACCTGGCAGACAGTAATGAACATGCTTAGGAAAGATTCGCACTTGTCTTGGGGCTAAATGGCTATGTTGGGAGATTACCATAACACTGTGGCTAGCTTTTTGTGAACTGGAACTTCCTGTTTGACTTTTCTTTTTTTTTTACTACAAATCCCACAATTCAATTTTCCTCCCTCCCACACATCAGCAACCCCACCCATTGAAACATTAATGAGCTGCATCCATTCAAAGACCTGTGGTTTTCAATCAGGGTTTCAACAGCTCTTACATTAGTTGCAGATTAATCTCTTTCCCACCAAGCGATCACTCCACCTACTGAAGCAGACAGGCTCCCTGTCATCAGCTGACTAGTGAGTCAGGTCTTGGCTGCATTGCAACCTGGGAAAAATCCGAGACAACAGTAATTTTGTATGCTGTTAAAAATAAATATTGGAGTGAAAATCACAGAAGAATTGTGAGAAGTCAAACACAGGTACAGACACTATATTATGAACTACACTAACTGTACAGCCCCTGTAGCATAGGCAAATAAAAAAAAAATCCAGGAATACCCCTTTAAGTCAAAAATGACAGTATTAGGTCTCCTTGTACTTTGGGGGAGAGTTAGGCTGGGTTCACACCACGTTTTCTTAAATACGGTTCCCGTATACGGTTTGGAGGGGGGGCGGGGCTTAATCGCGGCGCCCGCACTCAGCCGTATTCGGGAACCGTATTTAATGTATGTCTATGAGCCGACCGGAGTGAACCGCAGCCTCCGGTCGGCTTCGTTTTCGGCCATATGCGGTTTCCCGACCGCAGGCAAAAACGTGGTCGACCACGTTTTTGCCTGCGGTTGGGAAACCGCATACGGCCGAAAACTAAGCCGACCGGAGGCTGCGGTTCACTACGGTCGGCTCATAGACTTGCATTAAATACGGTTCCCGAATACGGCTGAGTGCGGGCGCCGCGATTAAGACCCGCCCCCCTCCTCCAAACCGTATACGGGAACCGTATTTAAGAAAACGTGGTGTGAACCCAGCCTAACCTAAACCTGTATAGAGGAAGAGTGGTGCAGTTGCCCATAGCAACCAATCAGATTGCATCTTTTATTTTTCACAGGCCTTTTTTTTTTTTTTTAAATGAAAGAAGAAATCTGATTGGTTGCTATGGGCAACTGTGCCACTCTACCTCTACTCAGGTTTTGATAGATCTCCCCTATATCCATCTTTTCTAGGCACCCAGGGCACTTTAAAACCTAATATAAGGAGGCTAAAGCAACAGCCGAGCCATCAGGTTCAGCCACATTTACAGTAGATTCACTGAACACTAGTGAACACTGCTCAAAAAAAATAACACTTAAACAACACAATGTAACTCCAAGTCAATCACACTTCTCTGAAAGCACACTGATAACTCAGGAAGCAACACTGATTGAGAATCAATTTTACATGCTGTTGTGCAAATGGAACAGACAACAGGTGGAAATTATAGGCAGTTAGAGGGATTCTGCAGGTGGTGACCACAGACCACTTCTCAGTTCCTATGCTTCCTGGCTGATGTTTTGGTCACTTTTGAATGCTGGTGGTGCTTTCACTCTAGTGGTAGCATGAGACGGAGTCTACAACCCTCACAAGTGGCTCAGGTAGTGCAGCTCATCCAGGATGGCACATGAATGCGAGCTGTGGCAAGAAGGTTTGCTGTGTCTGTCAACATAGTGTTTAGAGCATGGAGGCACTACCAGGAGATAGGGCAGTACCTCAGGAGTTGTGAAGGAGGCCATAGGAGGGCAACAACCCAGCAGCAGGACCCCTACCTCCGCCTTTGTGCAATGAGGAGCACTGCCAGAGCCCTGTAAAATGACCTCCAGCAGGTCACAAATGTGCATGTGTCCACTCAAACGGTCAGAAACAGACTCCATGATGGTGGTATGAAGGCCCGACATTCACAGGTGGGGATTGTGCTTACAGCCCAACACGGTGCAGGACATTTGGCATTTGCCAGAGAACACAAAGATTGGCAAATTCGCCACTGGCGCCCTGTGCTCTTCCCAGATGAAAGCAGGTTCACTCTGAGCACATGTGATAGACGTGACATAATCTGGAGATGCTGTGGAGAATGTTCTTCTGCCTGCAACATCCTCCAGCATGACCGGCTTGGCGGTGGGTCAGTAATGCTGTGGGGTGTCATTTCTTTGTGGGGCCACACAGTCCTCCATGTGCTTGCCAGTGGTACCCTGACTGCCATTAGGTACCAAGATGAGATCCTCAGACCCCTTGTGAGACCATATGCTGGTGCAGTTGGCCCTGGGTTCCTCCTAATGCAAGACAATGCTAGACCTCATGTGGCTGGAGTGTGTCAGCAGTTCCTGCAAGAGGACAAAGTCATTGATGCTATAGACTCTGTTCCCCAGACCTGAATCCGATTGAGCACATCTGGGACATCATGTCTCGCTCCATCAACCAACAGACCACAGACTGTCCAGGAGTTGGCCACCTCATCAGGAGCATGCCCAGGCGTTGTAGAGAGGTCATACGGGCACATGGAGGCCACACACACTACTGAGCTTCATTTTGACTTATTTTAAGGACATTACATCAAAGTTGGATCAACCTATAGTGTGGTTTTCCACTTTGGTTTTGAGTGTGACTCCATATCCAGACCTCCATGGGTTGATAAATTTGATTTCCATTTATCATTTTTGTGTGATTTGTTGTCAGCACATTCAACTATGTAAAGACAAAAGTATTTCATACGATTAGTCCATTCATTCAGATCTAGGATGTGTTATCTTAGTGTTCCCTTTATTTTTTTGGCAGTATATATATATATATATATATATATATATATATATATATATATAAAACACTCACCAGCCAAAGGCTATCCAGGCATGCTCGGAGTTTTGCAACAGCTGGAGGCACACTGGTTGGAAAATACTGGTCTAAGCTTCAATACCAGTCACTATGCTACTATGCTTGCTTCAACTCTTGACCCTCATGCGTGTTTTGCTCCATTCATTAATAGACATGTCATGTGCTTTCCATGAGTTTCAGAGATTCTTTTCTTATGACTGTAAATGTCTCAGAAGCCTTTATATGTGCCCTGAAGGTAATTCAGTGCTTAGTTCATATTGCAGATATTGGAAGCACTTGAGTTGGAGACATTACCCAGTTCCCGGAGAACAGAATTACTTTGTGTGAAAATAGATACCAGTACCCAGGAGACTTTGGGCTTGTTGAAATACTCGGATGCATTAAGTATTCCTAAAGACTTTTTCATCGCCGCAACTTATTTCATTTGCGCGTTTCAGTTCTTTGTTTCTGCCTATTCAGTGTTTTCCCTATTCGACCCAGCTTATCATCCCAAAGTCAGCTAACACATTTCTTAATGACTCTGGTTGGGTACAATGTGCTCATTATTCAATAGCTGTCACTTCACCATTCGGCTTTATGTGAAGGAGGTGACACCTGACTAGCAACCAGAGGCCTCCAACAAGAACATCTATTCAGACTTGTCTGCTTCTTTCTTTGCCTCTTTGGACATTCTTCGGGCGGACATCAATGGATGTTAAACACAATATGAACCTCAGATGTTCCTACTTTTTATTTCTTTTCAATAGTTGAATGCATATTCCAGCCATTAATTCATTCACTTATGGTGAGATGAAAGTGGGAAGGAGTTGGGTGAAATACGACCCGTTTCTCGCTGGATACAATGATCTGCCCCTGTTTAGCCTAACCTTGGCCGAATTTCAGTAATATAATTATAGCAATATATTTCCATCAGACAGTGCTGTGTTATATAAAGGCAGTATGGTATAGGGTAGCGTTTCCCAACCAGGGTGCCTCCAGCTGTTGTAAAACTACGACTCCCAGAATGCCTGTACAGCCTTCAACTGTCCACAATATGATCTGGTTGCAGATTTGCAGTCACTTCAATGGGGAATCTCTGCAAAATTTCTCAGCATGTGGATGAGATTTGTTCTCCTCCCCATACATGGTACTGTCATCTGTGACTGTTTTTCTCTTATTTTTGTTTGATATGAATAAAGCCATATAGATATGTGAAAGTGCAGAACTTGGATAGAGGTGGAAAAAATGAATAGTGAAAATAATCAGGATTTAGTGCAAGATAATCACAGAGATACAGCAGGGGGAAAAAAGGTATTCACTGTCTTGCTATCCCTTTTAGTGTGTGATATAATGGTTTTTGCAGCATGCATAAAGCTTAAGCTCTTCCGTGGTGCTCAGCTTCAAAAGCATAGTGTGCATACAGTCCAATAGTGCAAATATAAAATGAGGCGGCACTCACCATTTCCATTGCAGAGCGCTTTAATATCTTCAGTGCAGTGTCACATAAAAAAAGGGGGACGACAACGCTGGTAGAGCCAGCGCTGTCGTCCCCCTTTTTTTATGTGACACTGCACTGAAGATATTAAAACACTGAAAAACCGAACCGGTAAGTGCCGCCTCATTTTCTATGTGCATTATTAATCAGTATTTAGTGTTTTGATAGATATGTTTCATTTTTATTTTCATTCATAAGGTAAACATATCAGGGCTAATGCCCAGGAAAGTACCATAAGTGAGTGTAGAATGGTATGGAACCATAATATGGCATCTCTAGACTTTTCTGGTTGTGTGCCACGCCTCCTATGTCCCCAATTTAACACTCAGATATATAGATGTTGTATCTGGTTCATGCCACAGAAAACAAATGTAACATGCTCCATCATACACCACGGAACAAAGATATTGGGGGAGATTTATCAAAACCTGTGCAGAGGAAAATTTGCCCAGTTGCCCATATCGCCCAATCAGATCGCTTCTTTCATAGGAAGGCCTGTGAAATAAATGAAAGAAGCGATCTGTTTGGTTGCTATGGGCAACTGGACAACTCCTCTGCACAGGCTTTGATAAATCTCCCCCATTCTCCCCTGCTGGCATTGCTTAAGGTTAAGTTCACATTGAGTAGTTTTAGTGGAATTCCACGAGCAGAGATTCCATCTGGTGGCCGCCTCTGAAATCCTTAGACTGTAGCACCACACGGCCCTGCGCTGTCACCATTGATGGCAATGCCATGCTCGCGGAATTCCACGCTAAAGATGAACAGATTAATTCTATCCGCTGACCAATTTTAGCAGCGGATTTCTCCGCTATTCAAATTGGCCAATCTTTCCTTTGTTGTAAATTTCTAAAAAAAAATCCAATAAAAATTATTTAAGCCAAATTCCCCAGTGTGAACGGGTCTGCGGAAGACCCATTGACACTAATGTTAGGGGTTCATACCGCGTGTGAGATTCCACGCCAATTCCTTAGTGTGAACATACTCTAAAAGGGAAAATATCTACATAACAGTATAGTATGGAGGCTAAAGTCTGAGGGGAACCAAATGCCCTGTTCTATTATTCGCAAATAAAGCATCGATAAAGAATAAGTGAAGAATAAGAAGACTGCTGCTTTCTTCTATAGTCATTATGTAAGGCTACTTTCACACCGCCATTGCGCCAAGCTCATAAACGGCCGTTAGGCTCCTTTTATTTTTTATTTTTTCAGCTTTAACGACTGTTATCGGGACGGGGCACAACAGGCAATAACGGGTCCCGATGGATCCCATTTACTATAATGGGATCCTTCGGGTGCCGTTATTTTGTAGTAGGAGTAGCGGTAAAAAAAGATGGTGCAAGCAGTATTTTTTCTCCTGCTATACCCCCGGGCTCCCCCGACGGCCGTCACACTGCCGTGTCCTAACGGCAGTGTTAAGGAAGCCTTAGTTGGTGGTTCTTTTGGGTAAAACACTATCCATTTATCAATATAGGCCAAAATATTATAGAGTAAATAGCCAAATTTGAACATGCAATACTTAGAGAGAGTTGTATCAACCATTCTGGGGAATAGACTTCTTGGAAATGTCTATCATTTTATCATATTTAGTTTTAAGGAATAGGTCAGTATTCCCCTTCAGAAATAAACCGGATACATTATGCATAATACTAACTAAGTCATTGACTTGATCTGACGGCTTAAAAAGCATTTTCATCTGCATCCCTAATTTCGCGAAGTGACAAGGCCTCTGAGTGGTTAGTGCATATCTGTCTGCATCAGTCTGACATTTCACACTGTTGTCCTCTGCATTGGAAAATGTAACATGACATGTAGTGTCATACATGGCAGCTCAGAAAGGATGCTATTACGAGAGGCAAGTCACATCATAGCGTCTAACTGCTGCGTAGTTCACAGCACAGAAAGGTGTTTCTGCAGGTACAAATTACAATGTTATTTTCTATTGTGCGGAAATAGATGTCGCATTATTTGTTATTGACTTAGATTGATTGTATGACAGCGGGTCACATCTTAACACATGGCTGACTAGTCGTATACTGATGCTCAAGTAGGTCAAGCGGGGAAAATAATAGTTTGAAAAAGTTCAGCAGGACATGAGCCATCACATGGTAGAAATGTTTTTTTTTTTTTTGTAAATTACAAAGACATACTGAGACATTGTTGAACTGCAATACATTGGGCCCTTAGACTAATTTATTGTAAAATGCTCTTTTAACTTTGCTGTTTTCATGGCAGACTGAAATTATCTCATCAATACAGTGAAGACATAGACAACATAGGAGTCCTGTGTAAGCACAGTATATGGGCCCCTTTTTTGTTTAATCTTCCTGCAATCTAAAAGACAGTAGGAACCTGATTTTAAGATAACAGTGGTTCCCAGGCAGATGCACAGGTTGCACATATATTCAGATTATTTGTACTTTGCTTTGGCTAGATAGTTTCTTGAACCTGATGTTCTGGTGGGGCACCACAATGATGATGAGTTATTATAAGAATGTAGGGCATTGCATAATATATGTGACCTAAGAAGGGTAGAATAGGACAGTGGGAAACTATAATAGTTATAAGACAATGATGCAAATTCCCTGATACTTCTTTCCTTTACCATTTAAATTGTGTCTATATAAAGCCATCTACAGTAGTAGAAGCCTAAAACATAATACTAGTACAGTGGTCCCTCAACATACGATGGTAATCCGTTCCAAACGGACCATCGTTTGTTGAAACCATCGTATGTTGAGGGATCTGTGCAATGTAAAGTATAGGACAGTGGTTTACAACCTGCGGACCTCCAGATGTTGCAAAACTACAACACCCAGCCGTTGGCTGTCCGGGCATGCTGGGAGTTGTAGTTTTGCAACATCTGGAGGTCCGCAGGTTGAAGACCACTGGTATAGGAAGTTGTATTCACCTGTTCCCGCCGCTCCGGACCGTCACCGCTCGTCTCTGCTGCCTTGGATGTTGCCCTCCATCACTGTCGCCGCGTCCCAGGGGTGTCCCCGACGCTCTGGCAAGGCTTCTGCTTCCCCGGCATCCTCGCTCTCCGTCGCCGCCATCACATCGCTACGCACGCCGCTCCTATTGGATGACGGGACGGCGTGCGCAGCAACGTGATGATGACGATGGAGAGCGCCGACGATGCAGGGAATCCCGAAGAGGACGCGCTGGAGCCCCGAGGAGAGGTAAGTGATCATCAGCGGACCACACTGGGCACCGTAAACGGCTATCCAGTGGCAGCTGAAGCAGTCTGCGCTGCCGGATAGCCGTTTATGTGATGGCCCCGACATACAAAGGCATCGTATGTTGATGCTGCCTTCAACATACGATGGCCTCTGAGAGGCCATAGTATATTGATATGATCGTATGTTGGGGCCATCGTAGGTCGGGGGGTCACTGTATAAGGGATTCGGTAGCAGAACGGTATATGTAACAGGTAGCGTGTGAGCATCCGATGTACCACCTAAACAGTTTGGCTTTGGGACTTTTCTGAGGGCGATGTTGAAGTAGCCTCCTGGTTTTATCCTTCAAGGGTGTGTTCACATGTACAGAATCTTTTGCACATTTTCTGCTGCTGATTTTGCTAACCATTCACTTCAATAGGTAACAAAATCAGCTGCAGAAAATATTCAGCAAAAATATGCAACAGATGCGTTAGCTAGTTATAGGGGTAGTTCACGGCAGTGTACACCTCCCTGACTTTCAATCAAATCCAACCTTTTAGCTATATAAGTCTTTGCAGCAAAAATGTTGTACCTGGCTGTGAGGTGAGCGTGATGCCAGTCACTTTCTAGGCTTATAACTAGCAATTGCAGCGGATCTCAGGAGGAACTCTTTAAAGGGATATTCCAGGAAAAAATTGTTTATATATATCAACTGGCTCCAGAAAGTTAAACAGATTTGTAAATTACTTCTATTAAAAAATCTTAATCCTTTCAGTACTTATGAGCTTCTGAAGTTAAAGTCGTTCTTTTCTGTCTAAGTGCTCTCTGCTGACACCTGTCTCGGGAAACGCCCAGTTTAGAAGAGGTTTGCTATGGGGATTTGCTTCTAAACTGGGCGTTTCCCGAGACAGGTGTCATCAGAGATGACTTAGACAGAAAAGAACAACCTTAACTTCAGAAGCTCATAAGTACTGAAAGGATTAAGATTTTTTAATAGAAGTAATTTACAAATCTGTTTAACTTTCTCGAGCCAGTTGATATATAAAAAAAAAGTTTTTTTCCTGGATAACCCCTTTAACTCTCTGTTGTCAGGATCTGGTCTGGCAAAAAGAGGACTACCAGGTCGCTACCTCTGAAAGTGTTCATGGTATGAGTGACAGCTGCATTGTTGGCAAAGAGACACCAATGTAAAGCACTGTGGGTTCAGGCAGAGACCAGTCTGGGTACAGGCAGAGGTCTTGGGCAGGCAGTAAATTAGCGTACTTGGATACAAGCAGACAGGTTGGGCAGGCAGTACAGGTTTGTAGTCATACACAGAAGAGGCAATGTGGTTTCTCTGCTTTAGGGGTTGACATGAAAGGGCTGGTCCTGAGACTTCTAACACCACAAATCCAAATATTAATTGTATATTACCATTATTAGGTTATTTTATGTATGGAGCCATTGTTTGATCACAGTATGTTAGTATTTTTGGGTACTGTATGGTAGTATTTTATTGCCTATCTTAGAATAAATACTATATATTGCTTTTCGCTTTTCTCTAGGAATCCATTGTATATGTCTTATTTGCGGACTATGTTTTCTCTGCTGTTAACATTCAGGGAGCATATTTTTGTACTTTCTTCAGCTCTGTTTCGCCTATTCCTGTGACCCTAATAACATATAATTCCATCTTAACACTATGAGATCACATTGTTCAGCTATTCTTTGCTCTTTATTGAACTGCACCTTCAATTTTGGTCCATTAAATTAAATGATATTTTTATTCCACCTTAAACTGTTCTATTGATGACACTACTAAGTTGTCGCTTTGTGCTCTTTCTGACTCTGAACATAATCTCTTACTGTGTCAATGCTACAGATTGTGGGTAATAAAGTCTTGCGATTCAAAGATCGCAATTGCAGAAATAATGACAGAATGAGGATTTTATGTTGTTGTTTTTTTTCTATAACATCTTTAAAAAAAAAAAATAACACACTTACCTCCCTTCAGAATATAGATGTTCTGCTTTTAAAAGCTGGATGTGATGTGCACATGGTATCAAGGTCTCTCCTGCCCCGATCACACAGGTCAGTGCCGGGCATCTATTAGTCTCTGCTCAGGTCTGTCAATGTTCAGGCACAGGGCTGAATCAGTGCTTTGCCCAATTATTAGGAAAGTGCCCAGGGTGATAGACACCCTGACTGGATTTTAATACTTTTCTCACTTTTAGCAGTGGAAACTGCATCTTATCCCCCCAAAAATAGGATGATTTAGGAATTTGTCAATTGAGGAATAGCATGATTCAATTTATAAGAAAAGATGTGTCCTTCGGTAATTTACTAAAGTACAGTGGTCCCTCAACATACGATGGTAATTCGTTCCAAACAACCCATCGTTTGTCGAATCCATCGTATGTTGAGGGATCCGTGCAATGTAAAAAGTGCATCAAATATTCACCTGTCCCTTCCACTCCGGACCGCGTCCTCACCGCTCCCGATGATCTCCCAGGGGCTCCCAGGGGCTCCCGATGCTGTCCCGCTGCTCCGGCGTCTTCTTCTGGGTCCTCTGGCGTCTTCCCCATCTTCACCGGAGTCCGGGCCTCGCTTTCTGGTGACGTTATTACGTTAGTGCGCCGGGACGGCGTGCGCAGCTACGTAATAACGACGCCAGAAAGCAAGGCCCGAACCCCGGAGAGGACCTGGAGCAGTGGGGATAGGTAAGTGAACCTGCTGGGGCACATTACACTGCTATCCGACAGCAGCTTAAGCATTTTGCGCTGCCGGATAGCAGTTAATGCGATGGCCCCAACATATAAAAGCATCATATGTCGTTGCTGACATTGACATGCGATGGCCTCTGAGAGGCCATCGTATGTCGATTTGATCATATGTCGGGGCCATCGCATGTCGGGGGGTTACTGTATTTAATAAAGTTAGCAAAATCAAGTTGAAAGGTTCTCTTCGTTGTTTTGTATTCTGCCTGTGACTGCACCTGACCAGTGTTGTGTAGTCTATAGTCTGCAGGATGATAATATTCTGAAGACTGCCTGGCAGACCTGGGATCTGATCACAGTATGGTGGTTTAATTGTTAATATTGGTGCTTGTATTGTGATAGCATACACTTACTGAAAAAGTCACTGTTTGTCATTGACCATTAGATTAGGTACATCTTTGTTCTACTTCTATTTTTCTTCTTGTGTTGAGTTTGTGGTTTACATATAAGAATTGTCAAGAAGGATGTAAAGTAAACCAAAACTATCTGCAGCCATAAGGCAGGTAGGATATTACATACAGTGGGGATCAAAAGTTTGGGCACCCCAGATAAAAATTTGTATCAATGTGCATAAAGAAGCCAAGGAAAGATGGAAAAACCTCCAAAAGGCATCAAATTACAGATTAAACATTCTTTTTTATTTTTATTTATTTATATATTTTTTTCGTTTTATTTCAAATTACAAAATTACAATAATGCATTTCAAAATTCGCTTTACACAATATAAATAATCCCACCTACACCCCTATCCCCCCACCCACTACCAGCTAGGATGCCTCATCCCATTTCTTCCACTCGTTTTCAACTTTTTGGCCTATCTTTTTTCCCTGATAATAAATAGCTTCAAATCTTCTCATTTGTTGAACTTCCCTCTGCCACTCAACCCAACATGGGCCCTGGGGAGCAAACCATCTCCTAAGAATAATTATTCTAGCTAATCCGAAAGCCTTTATCAGAACACTGTTCTTGCACTGCATCCTAAGTCCTATCCCTAGAATGGCCGTTTTAATATCAAAGCTTATCTTAGTACCCAATTTTGTTTCTACCATATTGTGTACCCCTGTCCAAAAGGAAAGCAGTTTTGGACAGCTCCACACCATATGTGACAAATCCGCACCTTCCATATTACATTTCGGGCATTTAGAGTCAAGTCTTTTTCCTATCTTATACAAGAACCACGGCGTATATGGAATCCTATGTATCAGCTTTATCATAGAGGTTTTATGGTTCATATTGAGAGATGATTGGGAAATATTTATGAATACTTCCCTCCATTCTTCCCCATCAATCTGACCTACTACTTGCTTCCATTTATCCCTACTCTTTGGAGGAAATGTTTCAACGGAGAATCTAACTAGGCCCTTATATAAGTTACCTAATACCTTTGTCGAGAAGGACCGAAGCCCAAACATATAGTCAATTAACTCATGTCTATTTATTGCCCATCTAGGGTTGTTCTTCTCCTTCTCAAAAGCGCTTTTGATTTGTAAGTATGAAAAGTATTCGCTCTGACTAATACTAAATTCCCTATTGAATGTTTTCCACTCTTTTAGCGTGCTTTCTATCACAAAATATTTAACTCTAATAACCCCATTTCTTTCCCAGTTAACATATTCCTTTAGTTTCATCATTTCTGGAAAATTTCCATTACCCCACATTAGTGTGTAGTGCATACTACCCTTAATCCCTAATAAACGTCTTGTGAATCTCCATACTTTATTAAACATATTACAAGATTAAACATTCTTATAATATGTCAACAAAAGTTGGATTTTATTTCCATCATTTACACTTTCAAAATAACAGACAACAAAAAAATGGCGTCTGCAAAAGTTTGGGCACCCTGCAGAATTTATAGCATGCACTGCCTCTTTGCAAAGCTGAGACCTGCCAGTGTCATGGATTGTTCTCAATCATCATCTGGGGAGACCAGGTGATGTCAATCTCAAAGGTTTTAAATGCCCAGAGTCATCTGACCTTGCCCCAACAATCAGCACCATGGGTTCTTCTAAGCAGTTGTCTAGAAATCTGAAACTGAAAATAGTTGACGCTCACAAAGCTGGAGAAGGCTATAAGAAGATAGCAAAATGTTTTCACATGTCAATATCCTCTGTTCGGAATGTAATTAAGAAATGGCAGTCATCAGGAACAGTGGAAGTTAAAGCAAGATCTGGAAGACCAAGAAAAATATCAGAGAACAGCTCGCAGGATTGTGAGAAAAACAATTCAAAACCCACATTTGACTGCACAATCCCTCCAGAAAGATCTGGCAGACACTGGAGTTGTGGTACACTATTCCACTATAAAGAAATACTTGTACAAATATGGTCTTCATGGAAGAGTCATCAGAAGAAAACCTCTTCTACGTCCTCACCACAAAAATCTGCGTTTGAACTTTGCAAATGAACATATAGACAAGCCTGATGCATTTTTGAAACAAGTTCTGTGGTTAAAATTTAACTTTTTGGCCGGAATGAGCAAATGTACGTTTGGAGAAGAAGGAGGAACAGAATTTAATGAAAAGAACCTCTGTCCAACTGTTAAGCATGGGGTTGTATTGCAGCCAGTGGCACAGGGAACATCTCACGAGTAGAAGGCAAAATGGATTCAATAAAATTTCAGCAAATTTTGGATGCTAACTTGATGCGATCTGTGAAAAAGCTGAAGTTAAAGAGAGGATGGCTTCTACAAATGGATAATGATCCTAAACACACCTCGAAATCCACGGGGGATTACATCAAGAGGCGTAAACTGAAGGTTTTGCCATGGCCTTCACAATCTCCTGACCTCAACATAATTGAAAATCTATGGATAGACCTTAAAAGAGCAGTGCGTGACAGACAGCCCAGAGATATCAAAGAACTGGAAGACTTTTGTAAGGAAGAATGGGCAAAGATACCTCAAACAAGAATTTGAAAGACTCTTGGCTGGCTACAAAAAGCATTTACAAGCTGTGATACTTGCCAAAGGGGGCAGTACAAGATATTAACTCTGCAGGGTGCCCAAACGTTTGCAGACAGCATTTTTTTAGTTTTCTGTTATTTTGAAAGTGTAAATGATGGAAATAAAATCTAACGTTTGTTGACATATTATAAGAATGTCTAATCTGTAATTTGATGCCTTTTGGAGATTTTTCCATCTTTCCTACCTGGGGTGCCAAACTTTTGATCCCTACTGTATGGACTGGTGACAGCTTATGTGACAGTTTAGACAGCATCTGTGACAGGTTCTACCAGCAGTGATCAGCAGCGCCCATATGGCACCACTTATGTCTGCACAGCTGCCAGCCACTGCAAGCATCCTTGGAGGATAATAGGGATATTAATTACAAAAGTGTCAATGGGAAATCTCTATGTATAATGTTATTTACTCTGTCCCACCTGTATGTTTATGGGACCAAACTTCTTATCTTTGGAGATTGCCATCCCTACTCCTGAGGGTCACTGCATCTACTAAGTATAACTAGTGATTCACTAAATGAGGCTGAAATTCTGCTGTCCATTACTTGTCCTGTGCCTTTCTGTGATGCAGTCAGGGTAGCTCACCACTGACTGTAAAGACGGTTGGGTAACATGAAGCAGGACACATGCAACAGCATTTAGACTGGTTCCTGTACCACACACAGCATGCCAGGGGTGACTTGTGCCAAGGTCATATGACTGGCATGCACTGCAGGCTGCAATACCTGCCCCAATACACCACTCCCTGTACACATGCTGAATACCACCACCAACAGACTGATACCTCCCATGCTCGCCTGGTACTATATATCTTATATCATTATTTCATAGCCTGACACCAAAGTCCCTTCATTCTACCAATACAATAACAGTCAACAATTTCACAGCTCCACCCACACACACGGACAAACTACCTGACCAACTTATGCCCACTGTCATTGGCTGGCAGAGAATTCCTTCACTTAATCTTCCAGGGCGAGGTGGCAGGATGCACACTGTGGGCTAGTGATAAGTGTACTTTCTAATGCCTTCTGCTGGCCGCTGTGTAGAGCATGTTCTGAAGCTGTGTCCGTCCCTTTTGTTGCTTCCAGTGGTGTATCATGGAAACATTTCTGCCACCCCCCTAAACCTGCCGCCTGAGGCCAGTGCCTTGTGGGCCTATTTGTAAATACACCACTGGCCTTAGTAATATGGCATCTGATGAAGCATGTCACATTTTGTGTATGAAATCAGAGACATACTGAGGTACAATTTGACCCCAAAGGCTTCCATAGATACCTTATTACATTCCATAAAGATTAGAAGTAGTACGGAGCCCAAATACATTGTGTACATGAGGCCATGTTTTACGGTAGTTAATTGATTTAGGAAGAAATACCCTTTAAAGCAACACTATCCTTTAATTGACCTAAATACCAGTTCACATTTAGGAATACCACACACAGATGCATTTCACATACTGTACCACCCTGAATAAGAGAGGATTACACTAATAAGTCTTGTGTGTAATAAAAAAGGAGAAAAGGATTGGATGTCCTTGGTCTTCTGTTTCAGTCTTAATTTGTGTTCTGTTCTTCACAGAGACTTTCCACAGATGCCCCCTGTATAACATACACTCCTCCATCAACACACTTTATGAAAGTGAAATCTAAGATTTATCCCAAACCAGCAATGTACCTGAGAGATGAAACCTTCCTGGGATGTGTATCCGGGCATTAAATGAAATTGCATGCTGCTTGACCACTTGGGTAGTGAAAGGCTTATTATTCTACAGACAGAAATGCTATTATAGATCTGAATAGTGACACAATGATACATGGCTAGAAGATCCTGATAGTGGACTTGTACATATTACAGATTGTGAGATCACAGTGGGGGGTGATACCGCTTATGGGATAAATGGTTATCTGATCTCTGACATATCGAATAAGCAGTGTTTTAGCAAATGAAGGGTTGTGCTAAGCCGGGATTCACATAGTCTGGGGGTCAGGCTGGTCACCTCTGCCTCACTTTTCAGCATTTTAATTTAGCTCCTGTGCTACTGAAAACCTCAGTTTCCAATTTTAATTTAGATTTAATTTGGTTATGTAGGCAGAAAATATACTAGACCCTCTATAATGAATGTGATATATTTTCTCTTATTTTCACTTGTTTTTAGTTTGTTTATGCTCTGAGTTACTTCTAAGCAAACCTGAAACTTGTCTGCTGGTGGGAGATCTTGTTACTTTTATTTTGCCTTTCATTTTCTTCTAGTTATGGATTGTCAGTGCCCAGGGCAGATGGACTGACTGATTAACACATTAATACCTGATGTTATTTCCATGAATATGTGTTGAACCACTGGGTGAATGGCGGGACCACGGGTGTTGTGGTGCGAGTGGTGGGATCTGATGATATTAACCCCTATGTGTTCGTGACGCCATTGTGGTTTTCGGGTTCCAGAACACCACACGCCCGGATTCTCCACTATCCCATGGGCTAGTAGGGAATAAAGAGTCCACAACCAGTTAGGGGTAAACGGAGGCTTTACTGAATAGGAGACAGGTGTAATTATCTTCACAGCTAAGGCCAGATTTCCCAGAGAGGTGGCCAGGACCCAGAGGACCTCGCAGCTTGCTGGACCAATACTTGTAATTAACTTGACTGGCAATGAGACTTGACTATGTGAAGGACTTGACTTGACTATGTGCAGGACTTGACTATGTGCAGGACTTGACTATTTGTTGTGACAGTAGACATAGACTTGAGACTTGCTGGAGAGACTGAAGCTTTTGGGCATTCCAGATACTGATCACTTGCCCTGAGTTCTCTGGTAGCTAAGCTCAGTTAGGTAGCTGGTGGTAAGTGCTAAGAGATAAGAGACTGATAGGGGATAAGATGTCTAGGGGTGGAGTACCCCTTTAACCCCTTAACGACGCAGGATGTATATTTACGTCCTGCGCCGGCTCCCACGATATGAAGCGGGATCGCACCGCGATCCTGCATCATATCGCCTCGGTCCCGGCGCTCATCAACGGCCGGGACCCGCGGCTAATACCACACATCGCCGATCGCGGCGATGTGCAGTATTAACCCTTTAGAAGCGGTGGTCAAAGCTGACCGCCGCTTCTAAAGTGAAACTGAAAGTATCCCGGCTGCTCAGTCGGGCTGTTCGGGACTGCCGCGGTGAAATTGCGGCGTCCCGAACAGCTGATCGGACACCGGGAGGGCCCTTACCTGCCTCCTCGGTGTCCGATCGACGAATGACTGCTCCGTGCCTGAGATCCAGGCAGGAGCAGTCAAGCTCCGATAATGCTGATCACAGGCGTGTTAATACACGCCAGTGATCAGCATAACACTGCAAAAAAAATGTTAAAAAAAAGTGTTAATAAAGGTCATTTAACCCCTTCCCTAATAAAAGTTTGAATCACCCCTCTTTTCCCATAAAAAAAATAAAACAGTGTAAAAAAATAAATAAATAAACATATGTGGTATCGCCGCATGCGTAAATGTCCGAACTATAAAAATATATCATTAATTAAACCGCACGGTCAATGGCGCACGTGCCAAAAAATTCCAAAGTCCAAAAAAGCGTATTTTGGTCACTTTTTATACCATTAAAAAAATTTATAAAAAGTGATCAAAAAGTCCGATCAAAATAAAAATCATACCGATAAAAACATCAGATCACGGCGCAAAAAATGAGCCCTCATACTGCCCTGTATGTGGAAAAATAAAAAAGTTATAGGGGTCAGAAGATGACATTTTTAAACGTATACATTTTCCTGCATGTAGTTATGATTTTTTCCAGAAGTGCGACAAAATCAAACCTATATAAGTAGGGAATCATTTTAACCGTATGGACCTACAGAATAATGATAAGGTGTAATTTTTACCGAAATATGCACTGCGTAGAAATGGAAGCCCCCAAAAGTTACAAAATGGCGTTTTTTTTCGATTTTGTCGCACAATGATTTTATTTTCCGTTTCACCGTGCATTTTTGAGTAAAATGACTAATGTCACTGCAAAGTAGAATTGGCGACGCAAAAAACAAGCCATAATATGGATTTTTAGGTGGAAAATTGAAAGGGTTATGATTTTTAAAAGGTAAGGAGGAAAAAACGAAAGTGCAAAAATGGAAAAACCCTGAGTCCTTAAGGGGTTAAGGCCTTTCCCTGACAAATATTTTATCAGTCTATATTTTGCCAACGTTGAACACTGTAAATATATTGTTATGGTAACTGGACTTAATAAAATAGGGTGCACTTCTCCAGCCATCAGGACTACACAATAACATGGGAAGCTGGCTGTAAGTGGCCGCCATACACTCAGGGCTGTAATATCTGCAAAACTAAAAACAACTCAAGGGAACAAGGGGGATTTCTGAAATGTCTTAATAAATATGGTTTGGCATAATGTTAGTTATAGTGTCGGTCTGTCAGTAAATAGCACAGCTGTGTATGTACTTGTCACTGTTCTATAGCAATACATTAACAGCTCTTTCCCTGAGATTGTATCTGAGTTAACAGCTCTGTCAAGAGACACTTTAAAATACCAATTTCAGTGGTTTTGACATAAATAGCTTTTACTCCTACACAATAAGGGCAATGCATCTCATTTGGAGGTCACCTGTCAGTCACCAGGGAAGAGCTCTGTGCGTGTTCTGCGTTTACAATGACAATAAAGTGGAAACATCTAATCACCGATGGCTACCTGCGACCCACTTATTTCATGTCTCCGAAAAGCTTATAACTGGTGCAGAGGGACCTATCATCAGACGCATATTGACACTAATTGCCATCTAAGTAGACTTTGACTAGAAAACTTTCTACAAATTCAGTTTTAATCCTCAGCGCTTCTACACATCACACATACACTGAACAACCATAACAATAAAACCGCCTGCCATATATTGTGTAGGTCTTATTCTTGCCACCAAAACAGCTATGATGTCTTAAAGGGGTACTCCGGTGGGGGGGGGGGGGGGGGAATTTTTTTTTTTTAAATCAACTGGTGCCATAAAGTTAAACAGATTTGCAAATTTCTTCTATTAAAAACTCTTAACCCTTCTAGTACTTATCAGCTGCTGCATACTACAGAGGGAATTCTTTTCTTTTTGGAACACAGAGCTCTCTGCTGTGTAGTTCTTTCCAGTCTGACAACAGTGCTCTCTGCTGACACCTCTGCCTGGTCAGAAACTGGACAGAAAAAATTGTGTAGCTCACTTAGCAACAAAATATACCTAAGGTTACTGGTGTTGCCTACACCCAAATAGGCCAGAAATTTGTATAAAATTAATATTATGATATATAGAAATATATATACAAATAATACGTAACCAGTCCTCAAAGGTATATAAGATAAGAAGATATTTAGATCTAGTACAATGAAATATGAGTATTTGTATGCAATGTATTACATAGAATAACTGAAGTCTAGCACAGGGCCCTTGCGCAGGCTCCAGATAATTATTGTAGATATAGGTACAAACAATAATAGCAAGCCAATATAGTAGATGTTCCCCACTATTAGTTTGGGGTAGAATAAATAAGGCTAAATGATACAGGTGGAGATTAAAGGGGTTATCCATGAAAAAAACGTTATATCTATCTATATATATATATATATATATATATATATATATATATATATATATATATATATATATATATATCAACTGGCTCCAGAAAGTTAAACAGATTTATAAATTACTTCTATTAAAAAAAATCTTAATCCTTTCAGTACTTATGAGCTGCTGAAGTTGAGTCGTTCTGTTTTGTCTAACTGCTCTCTGATGATACCTGTCTCTGGAACTGTCCAGAGAAGAAGCAAATCCCCATAGCAAACTTCTTCTACTCTGTGCAGTTCCCGAGACAAGCAGAGATGTCAGCAGAGAGCACTGTTGCCAGACAGAAATGAACAACTCAACTTCAGCAGCTGATAATTAGTGGAAAGATTAAGATTTATTTTTTTTTTATAGAAGTAATTTACAAATCTCAGTGTCAGATGTCAGAGTCTTTTCAGTGCACCCTCTGTAACAGTGGTACTGTAAGAGGGGGGTTTCAGCTGTTGCGAGTGGTTAAGCAATAGAATGGATAATATTTGCGGTAAATGTCCTTTGCACAATATAGAGGTAAGTTAAACCAGGCTAAACGCATTTCAAGACCTCAGGTCTTTTCTTCAGTAGACAAAATTAAGGCATAGACTAAAGGGGTAACCCGAGAAATGTTTTCAAATCAACAGGCACCAGAAAGTTAAAAACAGATCTGTAAATTACTTCTATATAAAAATCTTAAGACTTCCAGTACTTACTGGAATACTGCTGTATGCTGCAGAGGAAGTTGTGTAGTTCTTGCCAGTCTGACCACAGTGCTCTCTGCTGCCACCTCGGTAAATGTCAGGAACTGTCCAGAGTACAGGAAAATCCCTGGATAGGGGATAAGATGTTTTTCGGCGGCGTACTCCTTTAAGGCCCAAAATAGATGGCTCATTTAGAGATTAATAGAAATGGTCCTGTTTCTAAGAATGCTTGGGATAATTCTACTTTCAGAAGTGTATGGTGTTTATTCTAGCATGTATTTTTCTTTATTGTATTGGTTTTCAGTACGTTTTGAGCTTGTCACACTCTGTGTAGGACCTAGCTATGACATTGTCAGCCATTCATTTGAATGACTGACACATACTGCTACATTTATCCTGCAGGGGAAATGTATGGCCGAGCACATGTAACCATCGATCACAGGTCTGAAACCTAAACCGCTGGTGATTTGTTGTCTTGGTGGTGATGGTTGCCTTGTTGTGACAGCTCCTTGAACACGATTATCCTGACCCCCCCCCTATGACTGCTATAGAATCAATATACTTTGAAAGATGTTATTGTTTATAAATAGATTTTCTTATCAGCATAAATGGTGTTTGCCATTAAGTTAAAGGGGGAACTCCGATGGAAAAATTATTATTTTTTTAATTAAAAAAATCAACTGGTGCCAGAAAGTTAAACAGATTTGTAAATTACTTTTATTTAAAAATCTTAATCCTTCCAATACTTATTAGCTGCTGTAGGATCCACAGGAAGTTCTTTTCTTTTTGAATTTATTTTCTGTCTGACCACAGTGGTCTCTGCTGACACCTCTGTCCATGTCAGGAACTTCCAAAGTAGGAGCAAATCCCCATAGCAAACCTATCCTGCTTTGGACAGTTAATGACATGGACAGAGGTGTCAGCAGAGAGCACTGTGGTCAGACAGAAAGGAAATTCCTGTGGAGAATACAGCAGCTGATAAGTACTGGAAGGATTAAGATTTTTAAATAGAAGTAATTTATAAATCTCAGTAAATAAAGAACAAAGGTGCCCTGCACTCACCGCTTCAGTCCTGCTCCCATCTCGGGTCACGACTCGAACACGGAGGACATGGATAGTGGAGCGCTCAGAGGCGACAGCCGGCGGTTTCACGCATAGGAATGCGCTTCATCCGGCCTCGAGCAGGATTACCTGGACTGAAGCGGTGAGTGCAGAGCACCTTTGTTCTTTATTTACTGCTATTTGGTAACTATGGTCTTTATTGTCCAAGCACCTCCGCTGCCAGGGTGGATTTCCAGACTAGCGGGACGCCGTCTCCATCTCGTGGTCTTAGGAGGCTTGAGGTATCGGTGCCACTTCTGTTTCTTTTTTACTATTAATTTACAAATCTATTTAACTTTTCAATTTTTTTCCACCGGAGTACCACTTAGAGTTAACCACAGACTGAATAGAGATTGTCAGGGGTAGATTCTTTTTGTGCTTGTGTATATGTCACATATCTTTATCTCATAGGGGACACCTATTTGGTATTCTCTGATATACTGAATGGTCTCCAGTTCTGCATTTGTATTTGTTTAATAAATACTTTCTGATTTTATTAAAGGAAAGAAGAAGCGCTGAGGTAGAGAATCAGTACATTAAGATTATTACATCTCAGAGCAAGATATAGAGAGATCTGTAATAATCTTGGGGATAAAAGGACAGATCATTTAGAACATTTTAATTAAGTTCTGCTTATTCTGCCGATTAATTAATAATATTTGATCTGCTTTAATCTCTACATAAGATATATATTTTTTTTATAAACTGGAGGTTTGATTTGAAGTCCTTCATTTCTCTATAAAAGTGTTTCCCAACAGGGTGCCTCCAGCTGTTGCCAAACTACAACTCCCAGCATGCCCAGACAGCCTTTGGCTGTCCGGGCATGCTGGGAGTTGTAGTTTGGCAACAGCTTGAGGCACCCTGGTTAAGGGGTAGTCCGGTGGAAATGTTAATTTTTATTTTTTAAATCAACTGGTGCCAGAAAGTTAAACAGATTTGTAAATTACTTCTATTAAAAAATCTTAATCCTTCCAGTACTTATTAGCTTATTAGAGGAAATTATTTTCTTTTTGGAACACAGAGCTCTCTGCTAACATCACGAGCACAGTGCTCTCTGCTGACATCTCTGTCCATTTTAGGAACTGTCCAGAGCAGCATATGTTTGCTATGGGGATTTTCTATTACTCTGGACAGTTCTTAAAATAGACAGATATGTCAGCAGAGAGCACTGTGCTTGTGATTCAGCAGAGAGCTCTGTGTTCTATAAAGAAAATAATTTCCTCTGTAGTATTCAGCAGCTAATAAGTACTAGAAGGATTAAGATTTTGTGATAGAAATAATTTACAAATCTGTGTAACTTTATGGCACCAGTTAATTAAAAAAAAAAATTGTTTTCCACCGGAGTACCCCTTTAAGAAAAGCAGCAGGCACATTCTCTTTTCTTCACAGCAATTTGTTTGCATTAGTGTTTTTTTTTATTTATTTTTTTTATCCCTGCCTTCCAAGAGTAATAACTTTTTATATTTTTATATTGTGAGACATAGTGTATAAAGGCTTGTTCTTTGCGGGGCTCAGTATAATTACAACACTATAAAATTTTAATTAGTTTTTTGTAATGTCTCACTGCTTAAAATAATTTAAAAAAAAAAAACGAAGTAAATAAATTAATTTCTTTGCATTTCCATATTCTTTACTAGAAGTAATAAGATGGCAGGAATGGGGGTTTTTCCCAGGCCACGCCCATCTTCCTTTTTTTCCGATCAGGGCCTGAGTGTTCAGAACCCCAGTGATGATGAGAATTAGCAGAGATAGAGGGAGGCAACTTAACACATCCTTCTTTTGGCTTGTTTTTGTGATCAGTCTCTACTACATATCTAAAGTTTTTCCATGACAGTGCCCATTAAACCATTTCACACCCTGAAATTGCATGAGTGGGGGGAGGGGGGAATGGGTTAAATTTGGTGACCAAGTGTCTAAACCACACAGATGTTCCAGTCACTATGTCAAGGTTTAATGTCCATCAATCTGAGTTCTCTGCTCTAATATTCCAAAAACAGCACCACACCTGTCTTCAGGTTGCATGTGGTATTGCAGCTTAGTTCCACTGAAGTGAATGGAGCCAAGTTGTAATGCCACACACAACCTGAGGACAGGTGTGGTGCTCATTTTGGGAAAAAAAATAGCTCAGTTTTTTTTTCTATTCCTAGATAACCTTTTTAAGGGAAAGTCTAAAATGAAAAATCATATAGGGGAAGATTTATCAAAACCGGTGCAGAGGAAGAGTGGTACAGTTGCCCATCGCAACCAATCAGCTTGCTTCTTTCATTTTTATGAGTGTCAGCTGTGCGTACATAGGTTGTGTACGATTTTTTTCCTGTCAAACTAAGTTTTGGCCTTAACTTAAATTACTGTTAAAGGCCAGCCAAAGCTGTACACTTGTTTTTGTAGCCTATTACAGTTTTAAGCGGAGTGTATTGTCCTCCTCTCATAAGTGTAAACTGTACGTACACCTACGTGGTGTAAGAATTTGTTCCTGTTAAAGTCATAAGGGCCTAGTTGCTGTGAAAGGCCAGCCAAAGCTACACATTTGTTTTTGTAGCCTAATATAGTTTTAAGTGTAGTGGAGCGTATTGTCCTCCCTCATAAGTGTAAGCTGTATGTTCACCTACGTGGTGTATGATTTTGTTCCTGGTAAAGTCATAAGGGCCTAGTTGCTGTGAAAGGCCAGCCAAAGCTACACACTTGTTTTTGTAGCCTAATACCGTTTTAAGCATAGTGGAGCGTATTGTCCTCCCTCATAAGTGTAAGCTGTATGTACACCTACATGGTGTACGATTTTGTTCCTGTTAAAGTCATAAGGGCCTAGTTACTGTGAAAGGCCAGCCAAAGCTACACACTTGTTTTTGAAGCCTAATACAGTTTGTAGCGAAGTGTATTATCCTCTTATTAGTTTAGATTTTTTTTCCTGTTAAAGTCATAAGGGCCTAGTTACTGTGAAAGGCCAGCAAAACTACACACCTGCTTTTGTAGCCAAATACTGTTTTAAGCGTAGTAGAGCATATTCTCCTCCTCTCATAAGTGTAAACTGTACTTACACCTACGTGGTATACGATTTTGTTCCTGTTAAAGTCATAAGGGCCTAATTACTCTGAAAGGCCAGAAAAACCACACACCTGCTTTTGTAGCCAAATACAGTTTTAAGCATAGTGAAGCGTGTAGTCCTCCTTTCATAAGTGTAACATATACGCATTCAGCTGGTGTATAAGTATGTCAGGAAAAGAAGTGCCAGGACTTACACAGAGGAGTGGCAGAGGCCTAAATTCATCAGACGCAGAAAGAGGTCACAGCAGACTAGGGGCAAGTGGCAGCAGGAGTCGCAGCGAGAGGCCAGAGCTCCCGGTATCAGCTAGCGGGCATGTCTTGACCAGCAACCCATCTGCCATCATTGATTGGTTAACTCAGTTATCCACTTCATCACGAGTGACATCTGACACCTCCAGTCAACAGTCGGTGGGCTCCTCAGACACAACCCTCAGTTGGCAGTCCCTGTCCTCCAATAGCCTCTGTCCTATGCTGTTTCCTCCCCACAGAAGTAACATATGCTGTGGGTTTAGCTCCATTATTTATTGAGGACGATCTACTAGAGGACAGTCAGCAGCTACTGCCCAGCCAAGAATTGGAGGAGACATCCGCCGCTTCCTCCGCTAGGCGGGCAAGTAGTGATGAGGAGAGTGGTGTGGGAGGTGGTGTTGCAAGCGTTAAGCCTCCTTAGGCAAACACTGTTGAGGAACCTGAGGAGGACATCAGTGATGTGCAGACACAACTCAATGATGATGAAGCCAATCACACTTGGGAGCTGGGTGCAGAAGGGGCTTCATCATCATCATCAGAAGAAGAGTGTTGCAGGTTGCCCATGAGGCAGCAGCTGAGCCAGCAAGGTGGTAACATGGTTGGGAGTCAGCATCATGGCAGAAGTGGGAAGTCTGGAGCCAAACATGCCCCGGGGGAGACCACCTGCTTCGTGGCAGCCTACCTTCCTGGGAGGTAGTGGAACAGGTGTTCCTAGAGTCGGCGGCAGAAGCAGTCAGTCAGTGCGGACTGTTGGCAGGAAAATCAGCTACTCGGCGATGTGGCAGTTTTTCATAAAGCATCCGGAGAAGATTAACATGGCCACATGCAAGATATGTCGGCAGAAGATGAAGCATGGCCAGGATCCCTATGTTGGCACTAAGGCCCTTTGTCAACATATGCAATGTCACCATAAAGCAGCCTGGGAGAACTGTGGCTCTGATGTGGTGGTCCAGCCTGCTGCATCACCCAGTGGCATGCTGCTCCCTGTTTCAGCCAACCAAGGCTCCACCACCTCAGCTGAAGGGAGCTGTGTGTCATACCCATCTGTCTGTCCAGGTGCTCCTGCTCCCCTCATTTCGAGTCAGTCATTCCGCCAGAAATCCATCAGCAAAGCCATGTCCAAGAGACAGCAGTATGTGCCCACTCATCCAACGGCACAGAAGCTGAATGTGCTCCTGTCCAAGTTGCTAATGCTGCAGTCCCTCCCTTTTCAAGTGATGGATTCTGTACCTTTCAGAGAACTGATAGCTTGTGCCGAGTCGAGGTGGAGAGTCCCAAGCCATGATTTCTTTGCAAAAAAGGCAGTGCCAGCACTGCACAATTATGTGGAACATAAGTTGGGCCAGTCCTGGAGCCTGTCGGTGTGTACCAAAGTGCACGGCAGTGCCGACGTCTGGAGCTGTAACTATGGTCAGGGAAAATACATGTCCTTTACAGCCCGTTCCTGCACAGCCACTTGGACAGGTCATGCCGCTTCCGCCTCCATGCTCTCAGGCCGTTGGTTCTGTGACAGAGTGCGACTCCTCATCCTGCACTGCATGGACAAGTCTCAGTGCCCCTCCAGCATGTGTGCAGGGCACGGCCGTGTCGCATGGTTCTTCACATGGTTTGCCTTTGCGAACTGAGTCACACAGGGAAGGAACTGCTAAAAGTGATTCATCAACAAATCGAATCATGGCTTACTCCACGAAGGCTAGAAATGGGAACCATGGTGACCGACAACGGGAAGAACATCTTGTCTGCGCTGCGTCAAGGAAGCCTGAGCCATGCGCCCTGAATGGCACACATGTTCAGTCTTGTTGTCAAGCAGTTCCTGAAGTGTTCCCCTCCCATCTGCAAGACATCCTAACAATGGGAAGGAAACTTTGCATGCACTTAAGCTACTCGTACACCGCAAAGCACACCCTCCTTGAGCTGCAGCGTCAGAACGGCATGCACAACATAGCCTGATATCTGACTTTTCCACCTATTGGAATTGCACCCTCCATTTGTTGGACCGACTATACGAACAGAAAAAAGCCATTAACGAGTTCTTGATTATCCAAGCAGATAGGGGTACTCCCCTGTGTAACTTCAATGTCAACCAGTGGCAGCTCATATGTGACACCTGCCGTTTGCTCAGGCCAGGATTACGGGATGAACTACATCATTCCATTGCTTAATTTCCTACAACAAATGGTGAAAAGGATGGCTGGTCAAGGCAATGGAGACGTGGCGCATGAGCCCTGTGGGGGCTGAACTTGAAGAGGAGGAGGGGGACAGTGGAGCACAGGCAAGGTTTCGCAAAATTGTATTTATCTGACAGGAGAGGAGGAGCAGGAGCATCCTGTGGAGCTACAGGGTGATCAGGAAGATGAGACAGAGGACCCAGACACACCGTGGCAGTATGTAGTGGAGATGAAGGCAGGTAGTCCCTCAGAGTCACTTGCACAAATAGTACGATGCATGCTCACTTGCTTGCGTAGTGACTGATGAATTGTCACCATTCGGCAGCGGAATGACTTTTGGTTCTCCACCTTGTTTGACCCTCGCTACTGGCACAAAATAGGGGCCTTTTTTTACACCCACTGAGTGGGAGGACAAACTGACCTACTACATAGACATCCTGTATAGTCAGTTTGCTGATGCCTATCTGCGCCATAGTCCATCTTCCCGCAAATCTGACTCGGGGGGCACTCTGTGCTCACGATCCACTACCATGGCTGCTGGGGAGGGGTGTGGTGGCAGGAGCAGTACCAGCTCCATCAGCAGCAGCCTGAATCTACAGTCGCTGATGAGTAGCTTTCTTCACCCGCATAGTGAAGCAACTCATCAGCAGCAGGTAGACCTGGAGCAGGACCTGAACCAGCAGGCAGTGTCATACCTTGACATGACCATGCCGACAGACCTCTAAGATCCACTGGACTTCTGGGCAGCCAAACTTGATTTGTGGCCGCAACTAGCAGAGTTTTCCCTGGAAAAGCTGTCCTGTTTGGTGCGGCGGGGGCCATACTAGCCCCAAAGAGTACTTGTCTGTCCACCAAAAATGTGGAGAGACTGACCTTTGTCCAGATGAATCAGACATGGATCAGCCAGGATTTCCACCCACCAGAGCCTGATGCATCAGAGTAGATTGACCATGGTGCCACACCAACACTTCACAAATATGGATAATGCCAAACATATTTAAGGTGCTGCTCCCCAGTTACAGACATTCCTCCGCATCAGACCACAAGTAAGTATTGAGAATATACATTAGACAAAACTTAACTTTTCTTAGGATAAAATATATGGACCCAAAAATGTTGTGAAATCTAACAAATGAAAGTTGTGCAAAAAACACCATGTGCCACCTACACCACCAAGTATTAATGTGATGCAAAGACCTCTAAAAGGTGGAAGGGAACAACATATGGTCCATTGTAACAGGTGGGGGTAAAAACTTCCCCTGTAAGGCCCTACTCTCGCACTGTTAATTACCTTTTTGGCAAGTGTTACTCGCCCTAAAAAGGGCATCCCCACACAGGAACCTCTCCCTATTTCCACCTAAAAACACTGCCATTTCCCAGGGAATTAATAGGGCGAGAGTAGGGCCTTACAGGGGAAGTTTTTGCCCCCCCCCCCCCCCCCCCACCTGCTACAATGGACAATATGTTGTACCCTTCTACCTTTTGGATTCAAGTATTACTCTTCCTAAAAAGGGAGGCCCCACACAGGAACCTCTCCCTATTTCCAACTAAAACTTTAGGTGGAAATAGGGAGAGGTTCCTGTGTGGTTCCTGTGTGGGGCTGCCCTTATTAGGGCGAGCAACACTTGCCAAGAAGGGAATTAAAGAAGTATTTCAGGAATTTATTTTATTTGACTATGCTACAGGGGCTGTAGAGTTAGTGTAGTTCATAATATAGTGTCTGTACCAGTGTGTGACGGTTTTCTCTCAATTCTTCTGTGATTTTCACCCCAATATTTATTTTCATCAGCATGCAAAATTACTGTTGTCTCAAATTTTTCCCAGTTTGCAATGCGGCCGATACCTGACTCACTAGTCAGCTGATGACAGGGAGCCTGTCTGCTTCAGTGGGGAGAAGGATCAATCTGCAACTAATGAAACAGCTGTAGGCACCCTGATAGAAAATCACAGGTCTTTTGATGGATGCAGCTCATTTATGTTTAAATGGGTGGGGTGGCTGATGTGTGGGAGGGTGGAAAATGGAATAGTGGGATTTGGAAAAGTCAAACATGAAATACCAGAAGGAACGGTCCAGCCCAGGATTGCAGGTAAAAGCAGGTAGACTTTATTGGGTCATATACAGACAGAACATCACAAAGCCGACACGTTTCGGACCTATACCAGGTCCTTAGTCATGGCATACACATATAATAAAAAACACACAATTTATATAAATAGATAGGTCACATGACCATTCAGCAATCAAATGAGGAGAAAGCTGGAAAAGCCAAAACGGAACTTGAAAACCCGTACTGGAATCAAGAGTACACACCATTCTGTAAAGAGGATTATAAACAAACAAAGCGCAAAAATATATAGACATTGTTCGGACATTCTGTTATTAATTTATCCAGTTATGTTATAACTGATACACAGATCTCTCTTTTTAGTCGAGGTCTGAATTATGTCCCATCCTGTGACTTTAAACTCTTCCCCACTATATTGGACATTAACCGCTGGGCCCGGAAAGTCACACTCAAGAGACACTTTGCGTTATGTGAGAAAAATTACCTTTCTATGTCTCCTTTACAAGAATGTAGTAATTTACTGTCTAACCCTCTTTCTAATGAGCATGAAGTTTGTGTGGATTTTCTTGACCAATGTAATATAATTTCACTACATGCACTAAAGATGGAGTGCCAGCCGGTTTGTGACCTGAATAATGACTTTAAAATATCTAATCATGGTTTCTATCCGGTGGCATCTAGACCGGGTGCACTCGATAGATACCAGGAATTAGTAGAGAAGGACTTGGTGAAATTAAGTCATAAAAATGGTAAGAATGATTCTCATTCAAATTTGTCTCAAGCTGAAAAGAAAGCCTTGGCAGCACTGCGGGAGAACCCTGATTTAATTATTAGGAATGCAGATAAGGGGGGATCCGTAGTGTTGCTAAACGCAGGACTTTACAAAAAGTTAAATGAGGCCATTTTGAATGACAATTCTACCTATAAAAAATTGGGAAATGACCCCACTAAGCCTTGTCAAAAGGAACTTGATAAATTGCTGGAAGAAGGTGTCAGTATGGGAGTCCTAAATAAAAGAGCTAGGGACTTTTTGTTTGTAGGTGAACCTGTAACCCTAGTCTTCCATTCTCTCCCCAAGGTTCATAAGGGGGAATTCCCTCCCCCTATGCATCCGATAGTGGCAAGTATCGGAGCCTTGGGGGAGAGGCTGGGAGACTGGGTGGACAGCCACCTGCAAACCCTAGTCAATATAACACCCACCTATCTGAGGGATGCCAAACACGTCCTTGAGGTCATGCAACAAATGGAGTGGTAGGAGGGCTACAGCTGGGCCACAAGTGATGTGGTCTCGCTGTATCCCTCCATTCCTAATAGAGAAGGGATGAGGGCCCTTGCCAGACATCTGGACATGTACAGTGGATACTCCACGGTCCTGAAGAGGTTTATTTTGGCTATGGAATTTAGGCTATGGAATTTCTCCTGTTTAATAACTTTTTTATGTTTGATGAACACATTTTTCTTCAGGTCCATGGAGCTCGGATTCACAGCTACCACTTCATGCAATGAGATTTCCTTTTTAGATGTGGTTTTAAAGGGTAGGGATGGTAAAATAGGGGTTTCACCCTTTCCCAAAGAAGTCGCCGGCAACACGACCTTTGAAGAGGAATCGGATAAATTACAGCAAAGACTTGTGGAAAGGGGCTATAAGGAGTCAGTTTTACAAGAAGCTCGACAAAAAGCTAGAGTTCTGGACAGAGATAAGCTCATTAAATCTAATGATAGGAAATTTAGGAGGGAGGATCCCCAGAGAACCAAACAATCTTTAACCAGATTTATTACAGCTTATAGCAACAGTTTTATGAAATAAAAAATATTATGAAAAAATTTCTACCTATCTTAGAACAGGATTCGGTACTATGTAATTTTCAAACCCATTCTATACAAGCAGTGGCCAGACGGGGACCCTCTTTGGGTTCACAATTGTCACCCAGCCTTTTTGTAGACCCGAATAAAACCAAAGCCAAACCCACATGGTTAAATTTTCCAGGCTGCTTTAAATGTGGTCATAAACAATGTATCACATGTAATCACATTCTAGTTACAAACACTTTTTCTTCTTGCAGCACAAACAGGAGTTATAGTGTTAAATCATATATCAACTGTAATGCGAACCACGTAGTGTATCTCGCAACTTGTGAGACATGCTGGATGCAATATGTGGGTTGCACGATGAACTCCCTGAAGTGCCGGATTGGGAGGCATATTTCGGACGCGAGAGGCTTGGGTTTTAATGTGTCTTCCTTGTCCCGGCACTTCAGGGATGTTCATGGAGGTAACTGACTCCTTAAAGATAATAGGTATAGAAAGAGTTTTTAGGCACACTAGAGGTGGGGACCATCACAGAGCCCTGCTTAATCGCGAGTCATTTTGGATGTTCCAATTGGACACGCGTCAACCGCAAGGTATGAACCTGCGGCAAGATCTGATTTTGTCCTGTTAAAGTGCAGTGATAAGGCCCCAATGTGTTTTTATTAGTACTTGCACATGGGTTCCTATATTCTGTGTGGGAGTGCACATATATATATATATACGTATATTTTTGATATAATATACATAAAATATAGTAAAGTAAAGCTGCTCCTCCACTTCTCTGTCCGAACAATGTCTATATATTTTTGCGCTTTGTTTATTTATAATCCTCTTTACAGAATGGTGTGTACTCTTGATTCCAGTAAGGGTTTTCAAGTTCCGTTTCGGCTTTTCCAGCTTTCTCCTCAGTTGATTGCTGAATGGTCATGTGACCTATCTATTTTATATAAATTGTGTTTTTTATTATAGTCCCTAAGGGGACTAAAAATGTTAAAAAAAAAGTTTTAAAAAAGTTTAAAAACACACACATTAACCCCCTCATTATTAAAAGTTTAAATCACCCCCTTTTTTTCCAAATTCCATATAAAAAATATATAAACATAATAAAAATAAACATATGTGGTATCGCCGCATGCGTAAATGTCCGAACTATAAAAATATCTTGTAAGTTACACTGCACGGTCAATGGCGTACGCGCAAAAAAATTCAAAAAGTCCAAAATAGCGTATTTTTGGTCACTTTTTATACTATAAAAAAGGAATAAAAAGCAATCACAAAGTCAGATTAAAACAAAAATGATACCAATTAAAACTTCAGATCACAGCGCAAAAAATTAGCCCTAATACCACCCCGTACGCAGAACAATAAAAAAGTTTTAGGGGTCAGAAGAGGACAATTTAAAATGTATTAATTTTCATGTATGTAGTTATGATTTTTTCCAAAAGTACAACAAAATCGAACCTACATAAGTAGGGTATAATTTAAATCATATGGACCTACAGAATAAAGATAAAATGTAATTTTTACCGAAAAATGTACGGGGTAGAAACGGAATCCCCCAAAATTTACAAAATGGTGTTTTTCTTCAATTTTGTCACATCGGTAAAATGACTGATTTCACTACAGAGTAGAATTGGTGGCGCAAAAAATAAGCCGTCATATGGATTTTTAGGTGCAAAATTGAAAGGCTTATGATTTTTAAAAGGTAAGGAGGAAAAAACGAAAGTGCAAAAACAGAAAAACGCTTGGTCCTTTAGGGAGGGGTTAAATGAAACATTTGCAGTTTCACAGTCAGGGGGTGGGGGACGCTGAGAGGCAGGGGCTGGAACCCCTCACCTCACCTTGTGGCGGAGCGGTAGCTCGATTTTAAGATACAAGTATGAGCTTTTTCACTGCAGCAACTTATAGCAGTATGCGCTAGAGATGAGTGAAGTTACAGTGATTCGATTAGTCACGAACCTCGCAGCTCGGCGTTTGCTGACTTTAGCCTGCTTAAATTTGTTCAGCTTTCAGGTGCTCTGGGGGGCTGGAAAAGGTGGATACAGTCCTAGAAGACTCTCTTCTAGGACTGTATCCACCTTTTCCAGCCCACTGGAGCACCTGAAAGCTAAACTAATTTATGCGGGCTAAAGTCAGCAACTGCCAAGCCGAGAAGTTTGTGAAGAATCAAATTACTGTAACTTTGCTCATCTCTAGTATGCGCCCACATATCCAACAGCGCAGAAGCTGAATATGCTCCTGTCTCAGTTGCTGGGGCTGCAGTCCCTCCCTTTTGAAGTGTACACTAAGTCATGAGCATGGGGGTGCACTGAGAGGCAAGGGCTGGGTCAGGTGGTAACTGGCCTCGCTTGACTGCCACCTCGAATTTAAGATACAAGTACGAGCTTTTTTACTGTAGCAACTTATACGCTGCACAATTATACACTATTGGAGCTTGAATTACCGTGGGTGCTGGCACCAAATTAGCCCTCCAATGGGTCCTAAGTACACACTATAAAAGTTCCGTACTGAAACTTCCGACACATATCCGGATTTCACTTAAGGATTGATCATGGTTATTATTTCAGAACTCTGCTGGAAAAACCCATTGTTAATTGGACTTTGAATTGCAGAGGTTAATTTCCACAGCAAATTCTGTGCGAAATTAATACTGATTCTACGCAGTGCAGATACGTTAAAGGAATTCAGCAAAGAAATGATTCGCTTAATTTCGGTAGTGTGCATGGGCCCTGAAAACCAAAAACAACCAATTATGTTTGTATTCATTTTCAATGTATATGTTTTTGTTTTGCATTCAAGTCTATACATTACTGTTTGTAAAATGGAAGAAAAGATCTGGCACAATAATTTATGGAATGATAGTTTACAACCTGCAGAATTTCCTAATTTGTTTTTCAGCCGAGCATTTGTGTAACAGGCGAGAACAAGAGTAAAGAGTTCCTGATATCGATCAGCAGCCCCCTGATAAGTCCAGGCTTTTACTGATGGCTTTCTAATTAAGAGCTATGATTCCCTGGAATGTTCGCCGGCTGCATTAGGTTTTCTTATTTTGCACATAGATTGTCCATGTCATTCTGCCTGATTTTACAAACTCTTATCTTTGGCGTGACAGCAGACACTGTCTACACGACTATTCTTTAATCCTTTCAGGACAGAAAGACCTTACTTACTTTACTTCTATTGACAGATGGCTTCTGTTCATTTGCGGTTCCTCCTGGGAATGTAAGTCGACTGGGATGCTTTCTCACAGGCATTCACAAATGCACTTGGCTGGAATGTGAGCTTCATGACTAAATAATGCAATAGGTTTCTATTTTGTGGATGTAATGTATGACAATTTATGATTTCCCATTTCTATCATCCAGGAGGGAGAGTACATCAGTCTTTGGGCACTTCAGATGTTAGTTTGAAAACGACACAATAAATAAGTAGAGTAAATATGCACAATGAAATGTGCATAAAGACGGCTATATAGAGGACTTGTGCGTTTTCCCAACAATGGGGTCAAAAATTCTGTTACATAATGTCCTGTTGTGTCTATTACTCACATATGACCATATACACTATATTGTCTTCAGCAGTGATTCCATCATGTATTGCTGTCTAAGAGAATTCCTATTATTAATACTTTTGCTATAAGTAAACTCAGAGAGGTGAATAAAAGTTTGCTAGGTAATTTGATCTATCTATTAAGTGATCGACGTCTACAAACATAAGGATATATGCAAATAGTTGGCACTTCATCTCTGTTGAGATGCTGTGGGGGATTACAATGTTCTAGCAGAAAGGTTGGCCAGCATTCACTTAAAGGGGTACTCCGGCTTTAAGACATCTTATCCCCTATCCAAAGGATAGGGGATAAGATGTCTGATCGCGGGGGGACCCCCACAATCTCTCATGCAGCACCCACCTGTCTCAGCTGCACGCAGCGCTGCAGGCTCCGTTTCTGAAGCCTCACAACCACAGGGCCAGATTATTGTGATGTCACGACTCTGCCCCCTTGTAACATCACGCCCTGCCCCCTCTATGCAAGCCTTCACGCCCCCTCCCATAGACTTGCATTGAGGGGGTGGGGCGTGACGTCACAAGAGGGGTGAGTAGTGACATTATGATACTCCGGCCCTATGTTCATGAGGCTTCAGGCACGGAGCCTCAAGCGCTGCGTGCAGCTGAGACAGGTGGGTGCTGCATGAGAGATTGCGGGGTCCCCAACGGCGGGACATTCGGGATCAGACATCTTATCTCCTATCCTTTGGATAGGGGTTAAGATGTCTTAGGGCTGGAGTACCCTTTAATGCTTCAGCATTTTATCTCCCACGATAAGGCTGTATGTGAAAAAGACATGTTGTGGTTCGGCCCGAGGTCGCAACACGTCGAGCCGCAACCAGTCTTTTCATGTACAGTATTATCCCATGAATGAAAAGGTTGACGCATTACATTAATTCGGGCAACCTTTCTACAAACATAGGAATAGTAATATGTTACAGTAGCATGCCCGCTCAAAACGCGTACATTTGGAGTGTGTTACCGGCTAGGTTGTGTCATGTGGGCTCGTCCTGCAACTTTTAACTGTCTGGAATAAAGAATTGGTGCTTCAGGAGGAATTGCTGGATCAACTGTTCTTTTCTACTGTTACGTACCAAGCTGGGCCAGGCTTAAGATATTACTATTCCTACTGTAACATATTACTATTCCTATGTTTGTAGAAAGGTTGCCCGAATTAATGTAATGCGTCAACGTTTTCATTCATGGGATAATACTGTAGATGAAAAGACTGGTTGCGGCTCGACACGGGAGAAAGACTCCTGTCCGAAACGGCCGTAGGGGTGGACGTCTCCTGGTTGCGCATTTTACATTGTATGTGTGGGTATTTTTGCAGTGTTTGTACCTTTTGTACTAATGCACTTTTTATAGGTTGTTTAATACCTGATATTTACTTGCACTTTCAGCATTGTATTGTCCAGATCCATTTGTACTGGCACATACATATTACGTGTTGTGTTCATCGTGTATATACCTACTTCACTATATAGCAATATAGAGTGTGGCACTTGCCATTGTAGCATTATTATGCACTCTATTCAGATGTCCTCTGTTTCAGCTGCCATTCCTCTTTGTCAATATGTTTTTTTAATCATGCTTCTTTTTCTAAATTGGTGTTTGTACTTTTCTGCTGTTATAGCAGGCATTACATGATCCACCCATTTATGCCATGGGAGTACTAAGGGGTGTTAAAGGGGTACTCCGGTGGAAAACTTTTTTTTTTTTTTAAATCAACTGGTGGCAGAAAGTTAAACAGATTTATAAATTACTTCTATTACAAAATCTTAATCCTTCCAGTACTTATTAGCTGTTGAATACTACAGAGGTAATTATTTTCTTTTTGGAACACAGAGCTCTCTGCTGACATATCTGTCCATTTTAGGAACTGTCCAGAGCAGCATATGTTTGCTATGGGGATTTTATCCTACTCTGGACAGTTCTTAAAATGGACAGAGATGTCAGCAGAGAGTTCTGTGTTCCAAAAAGAAAATAATTTCCTCTGTAGTATTCAGCAGCTAATAAGTACTACAAGGATTAAAGGAGTAGTCCAGTGGGAAACAACTTATCCCCTATCCTAAGGATAGGGGATAAGTTTGAGATCGCATGGGGTCCGACTGCAGGAGCCCCCTGCGATCTCCTGTACGGAGCCCCGACAGCCCGCGGGAAGGGGGCGTGTCGACCACTGCACGAAGCGGCAGCCGACACGCCCCCTCAATACAACTCTATGGCAGAGCCGGAGCGCTGCCTTCGGCAATCTCCGGCTCTGCCATAGTGATGTATTGAGGGGGCGTGTCGGCCGCCGCTTTGTGCGGTGGTCGACACCCGCTATCTGGACAGAGAGCCTGGCCCCCGTACAGAGAGATCGCAGGGGGCCCCAGCGGTCGAACCCCCCGCAATCTCAAACTTATCCCCCTCCCCCCCTGCTTGTGTTATTGGTATTCATTACAATAATCAGTAGGGTTTTTTCATTCAGGTTTACCTTGAGCCATTCATCAAGTTATCGTTCCATTTTCATAAAATACACTGTGTATTTTGTTTGCCAGTTTTCCACTGAAAATGTTGAAGTAGTGGAGCTGTGTACATAGCATTTAATTTATTAACCTGAGGATTAAATGTGTGTATATAAAAGGACAACAGACTATATACAACCTCAGGGTATTGGTCATAAACGGGGTATATATATTGGCTGTGATATTTCCTCCCCTAGACAGCACCAGCGAATGGAAAAATGTACGTGTATGAAGTAAGTCGTGTGACACTGTAGTACAGTACATAAAGTTAGTGCAGTAATCTCACTTGGAATAAAATAAAGCTTACTGGCACATCACAAAATTGTTCCATGTGATCTAATTTTCCCTAAAGACTCTGACCATTTATTTTTATTGTTCCACTACATCTAAAAAATAAAAGAAAGTAACTTTGCAACTAAGCTTATTTATAAATATCTTATGTGCCTCCATGATTACAGGCTACATACAATCTCTGACTGTTGTCTGACCATGGCTGCAGTTGTTTCTCTTCTCCCTCTCTGCCCCCTTTTTCTTTTTAAGCTACAAATATACGTAAAGCAAAGTGTTATTTACTACAGGCACATGTACCATGGAAGTAATTCCTGCTCCAACGCATTTGGAGGGGGCAGTGCATTTTTTGCTTAAAAAGTTATTGTTATCATGCCATTCTTGGTTGCAGGTAGATTACTGCTTATTCACTTGACCTATTTACAGCTCTTTAAAGACATCCTGTGACATCTCATAAACTGTCTATTGCAATTTGAAAACTATATATTGCAAACTATTCAGAATCATTTTCTCTTAAAGGGGTACTTTGCCCCTGGACATCTTATCCCCTATCCAAAGGATAAGGGATAAGATGTCTGATCGCGGGGGACGCGCCGCTGGGGACCAAACCCTCCCCCCCCCCCCCTGCGATCTCCCTGCAGCACCCGGCATTCATTTAGAATGCCAACTGCCGCACTGGAGGCTCGTGACGTCACTGCCACGCTCCCTTGTGATGTCACGGCCACCAATGCAAGTCTATGGGGTCGTGACTGCCACCAAGATGTCTAGGGGCGGAGTACCCTTTAAGGCTCTAAGTTATGCTGTATCCTAAGGGTCTATTCACATGCCTCAAATTAAATCCCAATGATTTCTATTGGATTTCGCACTCCCATTCACACTTCTGAATTTCCGCTTGCGGAATTCCGCAAGTGGAAATTCAGAAGTGTGAATGGGAGTGTGGAATCCCATAGAAGTCTATGGGCTTTGATTTGAGGCGGAATTCCGCAAGTGGAAATTCAGAAGTGTGAATGGGTGTATGGAGTCCCATAGAAATCTATGGGCTTTAATTTAAGGCGGAATTCCGCAAATGGAAATTCAGAAGTGTGAATGGGAGTGCAGAATCCCATAGGAGTCTATGGGATTCAATTTGAGGCGGAATTACTCAAGTGAAAATTCTGCCGTGTGAATAGACCCTTAGGCTAGGTTCAGACTACGGAATCTCAGGGCAGAAAATTTCCACCCGGAGATTCCGAGTTCCGCCTGCGCCAACTGAATTAGTCGGCACTAGGACCGCGCGGACACTGCAGTCTCCTATAAACTGCTATGTGTTCCGCAAGGATTTCCGTCTGAAGAAAGAGCAACCCCTTTCTTCAGGCAGAAATTTTCTAGCGGATTTTTCATCCGGATTTTCCGCTTCACAAATTCCGAAAAACCATTCACTACACTATGCATTATAGTAAGCGGAATTTCTGCCGGAAATTTCAAAGCGAAAATTCCGGCAGAAATTCCGTAGTCTGGACCTAGCCTTACTGGCAATGTATGACTAAATAGCCAAGGGGGTGTTACCAATTGTGTGCGTGTTCCTACACTGTCTGACACTATCCAATCAAAGCTGACAGTGTCAGACAGTATAGTGACACGCCCCAAACTGATTACACCCAGTTGGCAATTTAGTCATACCTTTCCAGTAAGAATAACAGATGAATGGCACAGCACAGAGCTATAAGGTGTTCCAGAATTGTTATTTCAGGGGGGATGCAAGTGTTTACTAAAACAGAAAGGTCAGAAGAGGCTACAGATCCTCTTCAAAGTAAATCTTTGAGCAGATTTTACCCTATTCAACTATTCAACACATATTATAGGGTAAAATCAGTTGTCTAGGTGCATTAATTCCTGTTAGATGTCTTTGAAAAATGTCCTGCACTGTATAGAAATAAGTAGTTCCAGGGGTGTGCAGCTTCAGGCTGTATTCAGGCCTACTCCAACATGATTGACAGCCTGCAATCACACCTCTGCTCCCTCTGCTGTCTGAAATCTTGTGCAGGCCAAGAAGCAGCTCTATCCTTGGCCATGTAGATGCTTCTGGGCAGTACAAGATTACAGTCAGCAGAGGAAGCAGAGCGGTGACATTGGTGCTACCCAGACTGTCAATCCCGGATAGGCGTGAATACAGCCCGGAGCTGCTGTGACTACCTGAGGATACTGCACAGCCCTAGGAATACTTGGGGCTCATTCCCATACAACGTAGGGCATTTTTACAGGGCACAATGTAAAACATCCAGACATGGTAAGAAAACAGATTTTACCTTATAAATGTGTTGACAAAAGTTAGGCCAGATTTACACTGTGGAATATCCGGATGGAATTTCCACCAAAGTTCCCGTGCGTTTGTGCTACCGTCCCCATAGATGGCAATGCATTTCTGAGCGGATCTTTCAGCAGATTTTCTCACGAATGCATTGCCGTTTATGGGAATGGCAATGCAGTACACGCAGTCCTAGTGTCACCTGCTGGATCTTCAGTGGAAATTCTGTCCGGAGATTCTGCAGTGTCAACCTCGCCTTAGGGTGAGTTCACACGCTATTACTAGCAGTGGGTTTCCTGCTGCGGGAATCCCGCTGCGAGTTATGCTACCATTGATTTAAGTGGGTCCACAGACAGTCCGCAATAGTGTCAGATTTGCGGACTGTCCGCGGACTCATTCAGATTAATGGTAGCGTAACTCACAGCAGGTTTCCCGCAGCGGGAAGCCCACTGTTAGTTACTAGTGTGTGAACGCTCCCTTATAAAGAGTAAAATCTGCTGACAGATTCCCTTTTAGAAAACCAGAGATTCCTTTTTCCTAAGGCTATATGCACCAAAGTGTGTGTATTTTGGCCCGTAATGCAGGATTCAGAAGCTTATCACAACAGGTTATTGAGTGGGGTTCTGTAGTGAAGAACTAGTTCTCTCTTGCTTAACCATTAGTCTAATTTAGGTCCCAATTTATACCTGACCCAGGCACTAAACTCTTTATTGGTACAACAGCTTTTAATTTTTCATCACAAGCAAAATGTTTTGGAAACCATCCAATGATATACCTTTTGCTTTAATGTTTCGTATTCGTCAGCATGTGTTTTACCATCCATCAGGGATTGACATTTGACGGGCTTTATCTGGTTGGAGTGCCATTTATAAACATATTGGTAATGTTTGCTATAAACACAGACCCTGACCTGAAGATCAATACATAAGCTGACTACAGATATGCTAGAGCATCATACATTATAAAACCCTAGGATGAAATTTAAAATTAATTCAACTTATTGATTTTCTCTTGCTCATCTGACTCTTTGAAGTGTGCAGTACAGGAGACCTTGATGTTAGAAAGTGCTGAATATTTATATTCGACGATTAATTTGAACGGCAACTTTCTCTCTAGTTCCCAGCATGCATTGCAGCACATTACCATACAGCACTGTAAGTATTTTGTACTCCACTTTGCTCAACAATTTACAGCATCTGTCTCCCCTAATTTGCCTCCTACTATACACTTAGATGCAAGCTAAAGCTAATTCTTGCTGCCTAAACTACAGGTAGCATGTAACAGAGACAGACTCCCTCATACAAAGATCTATGATCTACTCCGAAATATCACAATGTAATACAGTGACCCCCCGACCTACGATGGCCCCGACATACGATCATTTCATCATATGATGGCCTCTCAGAGGCCATCGCATGTTGAAGGCAGCATCAACATACGATGCTTTTGTATGTCGGGGCCATCGCATAAACGGCTATCCGGCAGCGCAGACTGCTTCAGCTGCCACCGGATAGCCATTTACGGTGCCCCGTGTGGTCCGCTGATGACCACTTACCTGTCCTCGGGGCTCCGGCGCATCCTCTTCGGGATCCCTGCATCGTTGGCACTCTCCATCGTCGTCATCATGTCGCTGCACATGCCGCTCCTATTGGATGACGGGACGGCGTGTGTAGCGACGTGATGGCGGCGACGGAGAGCTAGGATGCCGGAGAAGCAGAGGCCTTGCCAGAGCGTCGGGGACACCCCGGGGACGCGGTGACAGCGATGGACGGCGACATCCAGGGCAGTGGTGACGAGCGGTGACGGTCCGGAGCGGCGGGGACACGTGAGTACAACCTCCAATACCAGTGGTCTTCAACCTGCGAACCTCAAGATGTTGCAAAACTACAACCCCCAACCGTTGGCTGTCCGGGCATGCTGGGTGTTGTAGTTTTGCAACATCTGGAGGTCCGCAGGTTGTAGACCACTGTCCTATACTTTACATTGCACGGATCCCTCAACATACGATGGTTTCAACAAACGATGGTCCATTTGGAACTGATTACCATCGTATGGTGAGGAACCACTGTACTTTTAATACCATCTGGGAGCATAGCTCCAAGTCCCCAGGCCAATCACCAGGTAACTTCCCAATATGGAGATTGACTAGTGCATGGTTGTGCAAATATTCATATTTTTGTGTCTCCAGTGGACTCCATCCCGCTTCTTCACTGATCATATGATGGACGCACAGATAGTTGACTCTATACTGATAACTGTATTGTAACTGTAACAAATCCTGCACCTCTGTGCGAGCTACAGAAGGTCAATTACGGAGGCCTGTAGTCTCTGTGTTGTAGATTGTTTCTGCAGTGTTGTTGGAAAACAGTTAACAAAAGTTGCATTAGACTAGCTTCACGCTGTGTTTTTGTTTTTTTGTTTAAAGTATACAAGGCCACTTCATTCGGATAGGACCTGATACTAAACAACATTGAGAGCCTTTCATTTGAATTAGAGTTCCTGCAGCATTTAGCTGCTATTTCTTTGTGTTTGTATAAAATGTTTGAATATCCTTCAGCTCTCCAGCTTACATTGAAAGATAAAAATGTATCCCCTGTTTATTTTGAACGTTTGCCCATTAGTCTATTTTATTGGCAGATTTATTTGAAGTGAAAGATAAATAAAAAAAAAACACATTTCAAATAAGTAATTAATTGATTTGTTTTAAACTTACAAAAATATTTGATCCCCTATTAAGCAGCAACATTTTTGCCTTTCCAGGTATATACAGGTAACAAGCTGAGACTAGGAGCACTCTCTTAAAGGGAGTTCTTTTAATAAGGTAGTTAATCAATCAGATTCCAAACACTTCACCATGGCCAAGACCAAAAAGTTGTCTGAGCATGTCAAGGGCGAGATTGTAGATTTACACAAGGCTGGAATGGGCTACAGTTTGTGTGACCATAGTAACCAAGAAAACAATTGGTAACACACTACACTGTGAAGGACACTAGACTGTGCTCTTTGGGATGAATTTAAGTGGTTGTGTTTGGAGGAGGAAGGAAGCTGCCTTTGGCCCCAAGAACACTGTCCACACCATGAGACAAACACCAGCCTCGAAACCATAATGACTTAAAGGGGATCTACAAAGAGGAGTGGGACAAAATCCCTCCTGAGATGTGTGCCAACTACAGGAAACGTCTGACCCAACAAGGGTTTTGCCTCAATTACTAAGTCAAAAGAGTCAAATACTTATTTAATTGAGTAAAATGCAAATCAATTCATGACTTATTTGAAATGTGTTTTCTGGATGTTTTTGTTATTAATTGTTTCTTTCACTGTTCAAATAATTACATTATCATGGTCTAAGGTGATAGGAGGTGCTCAACCCCAAGTGCAGTTGTGCACCTACATTGGAGTGGAGGACCTGCACTTGTGGACCACAATATGGGTTCACTCCTGTGGTAAATGTAAACAATGACATTAGCTAACCCTCAAAACTGATGTAAAATTGAGACATTAGCCAGTATATCCTTATATGAAAGACATACCTGAGCCCGCACACCATGCCAAGGTTTCTCAAATGGTGCGGGACCTAACACTAAACCTACCTGGCCAGATAAATAAAGCCAGGAACCGAATTACGGCAGCCTTAGGTCCGACTTGCAGACTGCTCCACAATTACCTCCAGTGTGGGCTAAGCACACATACAATGGGAGGGGGGAGACAAGCTACAAGCCCCACCCTGGTTGGTTCATTTATAGCCGGCCTCACAGGTGAAACTTTAATGCTACCCAATAAGATAAAAGGGTGCATTAGTATAAGCCTTAAACAGCAGAATACTTGATTATAGTTACATGCAGGTGATTGTAGCAGGAAACTCTCAACTCCAAGTGCAGTTGTGCACCTTCGCTGGGGTGGAGGTCCTGCACTTGTGATCCGTTGCTAGGGGCGATCCCCAGGAAAAATTGCATACAATGGAGGATGCCTGCAGATGGTCACAAGTACCACAGTGGCATCCTGACACCAGATAAACGTGTATGTTCAAATAAACCTACCATTATATTTACATACATATATTGGGGTATTTATCAATAGTTGCTGTGCCTTGTCAATTTTTACCCTTCTTTTTTTCATGTTGTTTTTCACGGACGTGCGCCAAATTTATCAATTGTCTCACCTCTGTTAATAACTTTGGCGCAAGTTCCGAAAACCACATTAGTCAGAACTCCCGCGCTTCAAAACCACTTTCTCTGCTGCTTTTAATCGTGAGTTTCAGTAGGTATTAGTTTGTTAATGAAGCTTGTTGGTTTGAAACATGTAATTTTGGTGATGTTAAACATGTCACTCACTAATTGGGCTTTTAACTGTTCTCCTCTAACGTCCTTTATATATATATATATATATATATATATACATATATATATATATATATATATATATGTTACACATTTCCCAAAAATGCTAACGCTAACCTTTGTCATTGACTCTTGCTTAATGGGGTACCTAGAGAGGTTTACGGGTTGACAGTTTAAGATAACTAAGGGTTATGTGGAGAGGGCAGATTTAGCCGATTTTCTGGACATGTAATTTCATGGCGGCCACATGCGACTAAGTTGCGGGAAAAGTGAATTATGTTGCGCCAAACCAGCATTGTCGCAGCTAATAGATTCGCGTCCACTGCAGCCAAAGTAGCTATGTCGCGCTACATTACGGTTCAACATGATTTTTTTACGGACCACGATTTTCGCAAGCAAAGTCTCAAAAACACAAAGACGCAAGACATATGCGCCAAAGAACCGCCGAAAAACCGGAGTAAAACGCATGATAAATACCCCCCATACTGTATATATGTATATATATATATATATATATATGCCCTTGGGGACGGAGGGTTTTTCCTCCTTACCATTTAAAAAACATAACCCTTCCAATTTTGCACCTAAAAATCCATTTGATGGCTTTTTTGCACCACCAATTCTACTTTGTAATGACATCAGTCATTTTACCCAAAAATCTACGGCGAAACGGAAAAAAAATCATTGTGCAACAAATTTGAAGAAAAAATGCCATTTTGTAAATTTTGGGGGCTTCCGTTTCTACGCAGTAAATTTTTCAGTAAAAATGACACCTTATCTTTATTCTGTAGGTCCATACGATTAAAATTATACCCTAATTTTATAGGTTTGATTTTGTCGTACTTCTGGAAAAAATCCTAACTACATGCAGGAAAATGTATACATTTAAAATTGTCCTCTTCTGACCCCTATAACCTTTTTTTTATTTTTCCACATATGGGGCGGTATGAGGGCTAATTTTTTTGTGCCGCTATCTGAAGTTTTTGGCGGTACAATTTTTGTCATAATCTGACTTTTTGATCGCTTTTTATAAATTTTTTCATGATATTAAAAGTGACCAAAAATACAATATTTTGGACTTTGGATTTTTTTTCTTTTGACCATACGCCCTTGACCGTGCGGTTTAATTAATGATATATTTTTATAATTCGGATATTTCCACATGCGGCGATGCCACATATGTTTATTTTTATTTACACAGTTTTTTTTTGTTATGGGAAAAGGGGGGTGATTCAAACTTTTATTAGGGAAGGGGCTAAATGATCTTTATTCACTTGTTTTTTTGCAATGTAATAGCTCCCATAGGGGACTATAACACTGCACACACTGATCTTTTACATTGATCCATGTTTTCTCATAGGAAACCATTGATCAATGATTCTGCAAGTCCCATAAGACTTAATGTATTTGCACACTCCGAATAGGGCACACTCCCAATAGCAAATGCGGACACACCCAATAGGGGACAAAACACTCCGAATAGAGGACAAAACACTCCCAATAGGAGACAAAACACTCCCAATAGGAGACAACCAGGCTTATGTGCAACCTTGGACACTCCCAATAGCAGATGCGGACACACCAAATAGGGGACCAAACACTCCCAATAGGGGACAACCAGGCTTATGTGCCGTACACAGGGCTGCCATCAGGGGGTACATCCAATACCTCAGTAATGGGCCCAGGCTCCTAAGGGCCCCAGGCTCTCGATGCAGCCCCTCTGCAGTAGCCCCAGCACAGAAGCAGAAGACCGCTGCATAAATAGTCCCCCCCTTTCCCTGTGCTATTTCATAAAGAGGGGGTGATGAATTTACACAGAGGGTAATAAAAGGGGAATGAAATGGTACAGGGGAACAAGGGGAAATGATGTGGCACAGGTGGTAAGGGGGGATAATTTGGCACAAGGAGAAGGGGGAATAAGATGGCAAAGGGTATAAAGGGGGTATGAAATTATATGGGGAGGGATAAGGGGAGACTAAACGGTAGAGATGAGCGAATTTACAGTAAATTCGATTCATCACGAACTTCTCGGCTCGGCAATTGATGGCTTATCCTGCATAAATTAGTTCAGCTTTCAGGCGCTCCCGTTGGCTGGAAAAGGTGGATACAGTCCTAGGAGACTCTTTCCTAGGACTGTATCCACCTTTTCCAGCCCACCGGAGCACCTGAAAGCTGAACTAATTTATGCAGTATAAGTCATCAACTGCCGAGCTGAGAAGTTTGTGACGAATCTAATTTACTGTAAATTCGCTCATCTCTACTAAACGGCACTGGGAGTTTCTACTGTAATATTGTTCTTTATCATGTTTTATAGCTAGTTACATTACAGAGTGAGTACAGGACAGTATTCAGTCATTCAGGGAGAATTTTGAGCCTTTTTTCCCACTAGGGGACATCTCACATCTCTCAATAGTGGACACTTTTTTTATTGCCCGTTAGTGTCCGCTATTGGGAGATTCTACTGTGTGTATATATATATATATATATATATATATATATATATATATATATATATAATCTTGGCTATTTATTATTTCTCCATTATAGGGCATTAATATGTGGCATTAATTATGGACACTATTTGGCAGTATTATGTAGAAACAATGGGGGAGATTTATCAAATCCTGTGCAGAGGAAAAGTTGCCCAATTGCCCATAGCAACCAATCAGATTGCTTCTTTCATTTCTTTTTTAAAGATAACTGTGAAAAATTTAAGAAGCAGTCTGATTGGTTTCTATGGGAAACTGGTCAACTTTTCCTCTGCACAGGTTTTAATAAATCTCCCCCATTTTATGTATATTATTTGGGCACTGTATTGTGATATTTTCGGAGCACAGTGTGTGACAGTGTTCACTGTATTTTGTTGGACTATTGCTGTGAGGTTGTACCTGTGTAATGTCTGATACCCCCCACATCATGCTTTATTTAGAAGCCTCCCCTGAGCCCTAGTAATGTTGCCTACAGTACACTGTATGACAACACTGACAAATAGTTTTTTAATACCTTAGCTAAGCAATACTGCATGCAAACAAAATGGAACAATGGAATAAAATAAGACGTTCCCTTCATTCAGTGAAGATGTTACATTGGAATACAGTGTGTGCCTGTGATGTCGCTCCATGTTAAGCTATCCTCAGTAAATGAAACAAGCTGTTTATGGCAGTAGTAAAAGGCCGTTTCAGGAAAGGTCTTGTGCCTGTGCTTGGGGCTGCAGCATTTATGCTAACCACAGTAATAATTAATCTGCAGAATTAAAGCTGACAACTTTGTTTTTTTCCTGTTAGTTAACATCATAGCTAAATCCTGCTAGTACATATCTAGTGGTAGGGCAAGTTGAGTCATATTTATGACTTGTTTTTGTTCCTTGTTTATAATGTGTGTGCAATGTTATACTTTAATATAATTACAATGACCCCCCCGACCTACGATGGCCCCGACATACGATCATTTCAACATACGATGGCCTCTCAGAGGCCATTGCATGTTGAAGGCAGCATCAACATACTGCTTCAGCTGCCACCGGATAGCCGTTTACGGTGCCCCGTGTGATCCGCTGACGATCACTTACCTGTCCTCGGGACCTGCTCTTCGGGATCCCCTGCATCGTCGGTGCTCTCCATCGTCGTCATCACGTCGCTGCACACGCCGTCCCGTCATCCAATACTCCAGTACTCCTCTGTGTTCTCTCCTGTCTGTTAGCACTCCTCTGTGCTCTCTCCTGACTGATAGTACTCCTCTGTCCTCTCTCCTGTCTGATAGGACTCCTCTGTGCTCTCTCTTGTCTGATAGGACTCCTCTGTGCTCTCTCTCCTGTCTGGTAGCACTCCTCTGTGCTCTCTCCTGTCTGATAGGACTCCTCTGTGCTCACACCTGTCTGATAGTACTTCTCTGTGCTCTCTCCTGTCTGATAGTACTCCACTGTGCTCTCTCCTGTCTGATAGTACTCCTCTGTGCTCTCTCCTGTCTGGTAGCACTCCTCTGTGCTCTCTCTCCTGTCTGGTAGCACTCCTCTGTGCTCTCTCCTGTCTGATAGGACTCCTCTGTGCTCACACCTGTCTGATAGTACTTCTCTGTGCTCTCTCCTGTCTGATAGTACTCCACTGTGCTCTCTCCTGTCTGATAGTACTCCTGTGCTCTCTCCTATCTGATAGGACTCCCCTGTGCTCTCTCCTGTCTGATAGGACTCCTCTGTGCTCTCTCCTGTCTGATAGGACTCCTCTGTGCTCTTTCGTGTCTGATAGGACTCCTCTGTGCTCTCTCCTGTCTGATAGGACTCCTCTGTGCTCTCTCCTGTCTAATAGCACTCCTCTAAGCTCTCTCCTGTCTGGTAGCACTCCTCTGTGCTCACTCCTGTCTGATAGGACTACTCTGTGCTCTCTCCTGTCTTATCAGACAGAGAGCACAAAGGAGTGCTAGCCCACCTTCACTTACTGGACTTTGTCCATACCTGTGTTTCAGCTTGGACAACGCCATGATTTTTATAAGCTATGATTTCTATAAAAAGGAAATAAAATTTTGTGATGAAGACTTAGCCAGTTTTTGAAAATCTCCCCCTTTTATTTTGTTGTTGCTAGTTGGATATCATTTTTTATCTATTACTATATATATGCTGCTCTACATAACTGGATGTGATTTATCTAAATTATGTATAATCTTGTCTTTATGTATATGCTTGTGACAAGTGACAACAGAAAACCATACATCTTCCATACATATATAATTACGAGACCTTGTGTTTATGTAGTATGTAGTGTTCTCTTCAAGCACCATCTGCATTCCGGCTCCAAACTGGTTGGTGGAGGATTCACTTCCAGCTGTTGCTTTCTATCGCTAATCTCTCTAGACAGCTCATGTGAGATGTTTATTCAAGCTTATGAAAAATACATCTAAGCATAAAATACTCATGAATACTTATGCATGTTTTATCACTCTGTTCTAATATAGATGATACACATCCCTTCCGTTTTTGATCCCAGTCAGATCCAGAGGTTGGCAACTGTTGATCTGTGGTAACTACAATACTTACAGGGTCTTATGTTAATAGGACTAATAGGCAATAAAGAAAAACATTTCACATCAAACCATGTGCTTGAGTGTCTCTGAAATAGATTTATTACCAATACTAGTGAAGACGTTAATGTTTCAGAAAATATAATAATGCAGTGTAAAGAATGTGTTGTGGATGCAAACAAGACTTATAGGCCCAGATTTATCAAACTATGTGAGAGTAAAACTGGAGTGATTTTTCCACAACAACCAATCACAGCTCAGCTTTCACTTTACCACAGCTCATTAGCTGAGATGTGATTGGCTGCTGTGGAAACATTTCTACAGTTTTTCTCTCACACAGTTTGATAAATCTGGGCCATAGTGCGCTAAAGACTCTCCGCTGTGATGTGAGCCTGGGAGGAAGCTTTGATGGGTGTGATCATATGTTGATCACTGTTCATTCACAGGACTTTCTTGAGGTGCAATACTCTCTAATAAAATAAATAAAATAAAATAAAGATACATTGGTTATTTTCCTTAAACGTGACAGGAACTTCAACCACTGGTGGGCCACAAGTTTTACCATTTTCAGCCTAGTGCGATCCCAGTTAAAACACCTTGATAAATACCAATTGGTTGTCTGTGGGTTGTTACATTGTTTTCACTCAATACAGTGCAGAATAATTTTGCTCATTAAGAACCAACATCTCAGTGAAAGCCAGAATCTTAAAGGGGTACTCCATTGCTCCAGTGTTCTGAACATTTGGTTTAGAACGCTTGGAGCCGCAGGCCATGATCGTGATGTCACAGCCACGCCCCCTTGTAACATCACGCCACACCCTCTCCATTTATGTCTAAGGGAGGGGGCGTGTCGGTTACACGCCCCCTCCCATAGACATGAATGGAGGGGGTGTGGCATGACATCATGAACATGGAAGCTCCAAGCTTCCGGGTTCTAAACGTCCTGGCGCTGGCGTGACGCCACGACCACTGCCGCAGGAACCTGCTGTTTATTTAGAACACTGGGTGCTGCGGGAGATCACGGTGGCCCCAGCAGCGGGACCCCAGCTATCAGACATCTTATTCCCTATCCTTTGGATAGGGGATAAGATGTCTAGCAGTGGAGTACCCCTTTAAAGAACAGCTCTTTACATAGTAACATAGTTGATTGGGTTAAAGGAAAACACAGGCCCATCAAGGCAAACCCTTAGGTCAGGTTTACACATCAAAATCCAAGGCCAGAAGAATTCTTGCCAGAGTTTCCAGCCGGAGATACCAAGTGCAGCCAGCGTCGACTGAATCAGTTGGACATTGTCGTCCCTATAGACGGCAAGGTGTGTGGCACAAATTCTGCCAGGGCATTAAGCAGGTTTAATGTTCTGGTGGAATTTTTTTATCACAATTTTCTGACCAAAATTCTGCTTAGAAAATCCTGCAGTGTGAATGGGTTAATGGAAAACCCACTGACCTGCATTGTACCTTCAGGCAGCGGAATTTCCGACCTAAACTCAGAAGCGGAATTCTGGTTGGAAATGTGTGAACCAGGCATTAAAGAGGTATTCCAGGAAAAACGTTTTTTTTTTTTTTTTTTTTTACATATATCAACTGGCTCCAGAAAGTTAGACAGATTTGTAAATTACTTCTATTAAAAAAATCATAATCCTTCCAGTAGTTATCAGCAGCTGACAACAGTGCTCTCTGCTGACACCTCTGCTTGTCTCAGGAACTGTCCGAAGCATTAGAGGTTTGCTATCGGGATTTGCTCTTGCTCTGTGCAGTTCCTGAGACAAGCAGAGGTGTCAGCAGAGAGCACTGTTGTCAGACAGAAAATAGCAACTCAACTTCAGCAGCTAATAACTACTGGAAAGATTAAAAAATTTTAATAGAAGTAATTTACAAATCCGTTTAACTTTCAGGAGCCAGTTGATATAATTTTTTTTTTTCCTGGAATACCCTTTTAATACTACAGTGTTGATCCAGAAAAAGGCCCTACTTGAAAGTTGCCAATTGACTTACCGTATTTATCGGCGTATAACACGCACTTTTTAGGCTAAAATTTTTAGCCTAAAGTCTGTGTGCGTGTTATACGCTGATAAGCCGCTGCAGTTCAATGATTTCAAGCAGGCACTTTAAATCAAAGAACTGCAGAGGCTTTGCAGGTGCAGAGACAGCCAGCGCTGCCCGCTTCTCTGCCCCTGCCTGCCCTGGGGTCTAGAGCCCTGCTGCCGGCCCTTCTCTCCCCCTGGCTATCAGCGCCGCTGCCCACGCCGGTGCCGATAGCCAGGGGGAGAGAAGGGGCGCCGGCAATGGGACCGCGGCAATGTCGTTGCTATGCGCTGCGCGGCGCGTGACGTCAGTGCGCCGCGCAGTGCATAACAACGACGCAGGGGACGCACACCGGAGGCCTGAAGCAGTGCGGACCCGACCCCAGCAACAGGTAATTATGTAACCGGGGATGGGGGAGGCAACGGGGCAGCGGCGCCGGCAATGGGTGCCGCTGCCCCTTCTCTCCCCCTGGCTGTCGGCGCCGCTTCTCTCCCCCTGGCTATCGGCACCGGCAATGGGGCGCCGGCACCGATAGTCAGGGGGAGAGAAAGGGCAGCGGCGCAGATAGCCAGCGGGAGAGAAGCGGCGGCAGCAGGGCTATAGACCCCAGGAAAGGCAGGGGGAGAGAAGCGGGCAGCGACGGCCTCTAGCCCCCTGCCTTTCCTGGGGGTGTATCGGGTTATGCACGCGCACACATGCACCCTCATTTTACCATGGATATTTGGGTAAAAAACTTTATTTACCCAAATATCCTTGGTAAAATGAGGGTGCGTGTTATAGGCCGGTGCGTGGTATACCCCGATAAATACGGTATATAAAGGGGTCAAATTTCCATATAACGTCAAATATAGGAATCATGTTTCATAAAATGTAATGTTATTGACTTATAGATTCAAATTACAAAATATCTATGTATTTTTATTTTTATTCAGAGGTTTCATTATTATGCAATTTGACGTGTCATAAGGTCATATAGGTGGAGGTTCCGGAGCAAGGATCCTTACTATATGCATTACTTGCTATACTCAAATGTGTATATTGGAAAACATATGCTGCTGCAGGTGACATAATCTTGTGTTATTTCAGCCTTTCATGTAGATTTGCTATGCCTCATGCTGTGTTTACAGTATCATTAGATATATCGTTAACACTTCTAGGTGTATAAAATTCTCCTTCCCACTTATAGCTGCTATAATTACAACAAATTTATGTTTCTACAAATTTTATAAATGCCAGAAAATCAGACTGATGCTTCTAATTAGTGGAGGATGAGGCTTAAACCTGATACATCTGTAGATGTATCTTCTATGTAATTTACTGCGCAAAACAGTCTGAAATGTAGTCATGGTAAAATAGGTTTCACCCACTCTTAACCCACTCTTAACCCCTTAAGGACCAAGCCCATTTTCACCTTAAGGACCAGGCCAGTTTTCATTATGGCACTTTAGTTTTTTCCTCCTCTCCTTCTAAAAAGCATACCACTTTCAATTTTGCACCTACAGACCCATATAAGGGATTGTTTTTTGTGCCACCAATTGTACTTTGTAATTACATCAATCATTTAATAACAAAATCTACTGCAAAACCAAAAAATATATATTTATTGAAAAAAAACGTCATTTTGTAACTTTTGGGCGTCTCTAATTCTACACAATGTACTTTTCGGTAAAAATTACACCTGATCTTTATTCTGTAGGTCCATACAGTGACAAAAATACCCAATTTATGTAGGTTTTATTTTATTTTACTACTTTAAAAAAAATCCTAACTACATGAACCTAAATTTGTATGTGTAAAATTGTAAATTGTAAAATTTTCTGACCCCTATAACTTTTTATTTTTTCCGCATATGGGGCTATATGAGGCACCGTGGTCTGTAGTTTTTATCGGTACCATTTTTGTTTTGATGAGACTTTTTGATCACTTTTTATTAGTTTTTTATGGTATATGAAGTGACCAAAAATGCACAATTTTGGACTTTGGTGTTTTTTTTTTTACGTGTACGCCATCAACCGTATGGTTTAGCTACCCTTATATTTTAATAGTTCGGACATTTACCACGTGGCGGTACCATATATGATTATTTTTAATTACATTATTTTATTTTAACAATGGGAAAAGGGGGGTGATTTAAACTTTTAATAGGGAAGGTTAATTCACTTTTATTAAATTTATCTGTACACTTTACACAGGGGGCTACTACATTCAGTCTTCTGATTGCATATACTGATCAATGCTACGCCATAGCATAGCATTGATCAGTGTTGTTGGCGCTCTACTGCTCTAGTCTGCTGAGCAGGCTTGGAGCAGCAGATCGCCAAACGGACGATGAAGAGGCAGGTGAGGACCCTCTAGTCATCCAGTAAGCTGAGCGGGACATTGCAAATTTGTCGTGATAGTCTCGATGAGCTCCGCTGAGCTGCCGGGATAGTTTTAGTTTCATTTCAGATGAAGCGATCAACTTCCTCTAAAGGCTTGGATCCTGGCTGCTCATAGCAACCGGGACCCACCATGTTTAACCCATTCTCCGCTGGTGATATTGGTTTAAACCCCATAAACGGGACCAAGGGCATACCTGTACGCCCTTGGTCCTGGACAGGTTAAGCTAGCCATACACATCTGATCAAAATCAGCCAAACCCTAAGGCTATGTTCACATTGCGTAAAATATGTGTTGTGCACTAGGAGCGCAAAAAGAATAGACAAATCAATCTATTCTTTCTACGGATGCCAAAATCAGGATTTATGTGGCAGAAACATCTGGCGTGGAAATTCCACCATGTAAACAGTGCAGCAGAATCCCATTGAAATCTATGGAACTCTGCTGCAGCAGAATGTCTGTGGGGAGTATTCCGGCGGAATTCCGTACGGAAATTCCTCCGTGTGAACATACACTTTTGATTGAACGAATGATCCATTGTTTATGGAGGCCTACTGTTTGTTCACTAATGGTAGATACTGTATGGATCATGGGGGGGATTTTACTTAAACGGGTAGTTGTCATCCTTTTTGTGTAGTATGTTTTCTGGTTCGAAATTTGTCTGCTGAACACCAAAGTTATAATTTTGTTGCATGGCAGATGTAACTTTGGTTGTTATAACTTTCTGGATTCAGCACAGTCAGTTTCCTGAGTGTGTTTGGAGGTGGCGTGACTTTGTGATGTTTAGGGGCCAGTTGCGTTAGCAAAATGCTATTGTTTGCAATGTCGCACATAGTAAATATATAACTGCGACAAAATTCCTAACCAAACACCACCATTTGGTAACAGTTTTAGAAATCCATTATATGAAAAGGTGCACACTGTTGCTGCATAAAATGACTAACTTATTGTTAAGGATTCCCCCATCCAATCCTGCCCTTATTCCCCGGTTAGCCTCCAGTTGGCACTACAGTGTTACTTTAGGATGTGATGTGATTGCCGCAGCCAATCAGTGGCCTCAGTGGTCATACTTCATACTCCTGGCATTACCATTCAGTGATGGGAGACATGATTCCTGAAGTACGAAGCGTAACTGCCAAGGCCCCTGATTGGCTTCAGGGGTCATGTGATGTCCGCTTCTTAAGTAACACTGGATTGTCATCCAGAGGCTGATCTAACAGTATGTTGTTTTACTGCATGTGGGGCTTTTTAAACATTTTAAACAAAAATGCATAACCCCTTAAATAACCTTCCTATTTAAAGGGGCCCAGAGAAATTCTTTGCCATCTGAATGTGGCTGCTCAATGCTTCCTGGCATTGACCCATCTTAGCCAGTAAATTGGTTGAGCAGTCACTTTGTGTCTAGACGAGGGACCAAAAAGTGGTTAGCAGTGGGAGTAGTAGCAGCAGGGGAAAGAAGGAGCCAAGTACAGCAATTTGTTTTATTCATTTAGCCCAGCCATAACACTAAAGACAACTCTTTTCAGGACCTCCATATATTTTGCAGCCCACAGTATACAGTTATGTGGCCGAAATTGGATAGACCTACTAGCTTGATACAATGCATCACTGTCCCTGTAAATAATCATTGGCCATCTCATGTACAACTACCCTTCATCAAGAACTTTTCAAAGTGCACTAAGGTAGGAAACAGTCGTTGACTTGTTATCTACATCCTGTGATCCTATTGATTGTATAAGATTCTGGTTGAAGTTCAGTGAGGGCCATAAAATGTATGTTTTTGAGGAGCACAAGTACTTAAGGCAAGCTGTTGATGGTCTATGTATTTATTTTTTTGTTGCACTGATCTAAGTATTTATTGTTTGTTCTGCAACTTTATTGTCTAAGTCAGTGGTCTTCAAACTGCAACCCTCCTCTGGCTGGGAGTTGTAGTTTTGCAGCCAGAGGAGTTGTAGTTTGGAGACCATTGGTCTCAGTCATTAATTGAGGTGACCGGTAGACAACATATCTTATTTTTATTTTATTATTTCAAAAAGCCAACATAATTCACTGTAAATGTATATTGTGTTGTGGAATGTAGCATTATCCTATGTATAAATGTATAATACATTCAGAAGAATACATATATTCTTATATGCAGGAGCCTCTCTATTTGCTATTTTACATTCTTAGACTTAAGTATACGAATATCTTATTAACATAATAGTTTAGTTGTCACGTAAAGAAAGTGTGAAATATTCTTAGAATACCTGCTCTATTATTAATAGGTACCACGTTAGCTGTTACTATGTGAAATATAATAAGTTATTTCTGCAACATACTCCAAATCATCTGTCAAAAAAAAAAAATGGATTTTAATAAGGACTCTTATGGAACATTCTATGTATTCATTTTTAACCAGAGGAAAACGACACTTCATTTTTGCAATGTGATTGGTTTATAGTTGAATAAACCATGAATAAAAATAAAATGGTGAGTGCACTTAGATTTGAGCTTTTCTTATGTAGAAAATATAGGGTTGTTTTATCACTGAATATTCTACCAAGTACTGTTGTAGAAAAATATAGTCCATGACTGAATTTCCAGAGCCGATAAATAAGTGATAGCAGTGACACAGCTGCACATGGGGCCTGTTAACCAAAAGGACTCACATCTTTAAAGTCTGCTCAATGACAAAAGCCCATTGATCATTCATCGTCACATGACTCCAACTCTTCCCTTGTGTTCTGTCTGGATCTATAACATTCCCTGAGTTGCCTGCCAGCATGTTGAGGGTTTGCTTGTGCTTCTGTATCGTTTTTATTAAGTACCCATGGCCAGTTTACTGGCAAAGGGACTTGTGTAATAATAATGCCAAGCTTAATAAACTTACATTGCTAAAAGGTTATCCTAATATTTACTATACATGAACTTCATTAATATAAGAAAACCACAGTAATTCTTATCTCCTCTCACACTGTAATTACTTTTAGTTTTTAAGTCTATTACAAGTCGTGGCCTCTAAGGGTGGCAGGAGGGAAGTGGCTTCAGGCCAGAGCTGATTTAAGACTATTTATTCGAATTGTACCATCCAGGAGTCATCTGGGATAGAGTTATTTTTATGTTTTTGGGCTACTTGTAAATCCCCTTAGGATGCAGCTTATTTTGATCCTTAGGATAACAGGTTTTTGTTGTGTTTTTTCATGATTTTATTTTAATGTGTAACCATGTTACCTTCGTGCATGGATGTTATGCCACTCCAAAAGTATTCCCTAGTAATCCCTGAGGAGCTGTCTGTATTGTCACAGACTAGCGAAACGCATTGGATTTACTTGGATGTATATGGAATTAGTTGGATATATATATCTTGATATCCTATTGGTTATGTACTTGGTTGATAAGTCTATGTTCAATTGTTGAATACTTTATTATAACCCCTGGGAGACCCCGGTGGGTTTATTTATCCATTATCTATCACATGTAACCTATGATGCTTATAATGTGTGTTAGGAACTGTTTATAGTTCATGGGAATGTTGTTTCTAGCAGTCAATATATACCTGCATTTAATATCTGTATTACTTTTTCGCCTACTCAGCCAAGGGTGAGCTATGAGGTCCCGGTGTAGGCCCAGGTCATAAGGACAGGGGACCTACAGTTACTAGGCAGGTATTATCAGACAAGGGCGAGATCAGGGCCCCTTGTTCTTATAATATTGGCTGCAATAACAATAGTGTTATTTACACTAATTGTGTTTAAGTCACTAATTGAACCATATGTTTATTCACTAATAAATATTCATGTTGGAAAGGGTTTTTCTTGATTCTCTATGATTAATTTAACATATTTCCTATACTGCCTCAGACCTGTAAAGTCTACACAAGTTACTTCTATGTGATCATTTTATTTTAATCTATTTGATCCTCTGATGAATTTGTACATTGACCCACTGACAAAGAAATTAACGGTCTATAAATTTAATGGTAGGTTTATTTAAACAGTGAGATACAGAATAACAACAAAAAATCCAGAAAAACATATTTCAAATAAGTTATGAATCGTTTGGCATTTTACTAATTTTACTCATCTGAATGATTCAGATGTACATTGGCAAACCTCAGACGGGCCTGTACATCTGCATTCTTGAGTAGGGAGAACTTGCAGTCCTTCCATGTAGTTCGGGAATGATTTCTCACTGTTCTCATGATCATTAAAAGGGGAGATCTTGCATGGAGCCTCCAACAAAGGGAAATTGACAAGATATTTTGTGTTTCTTACATTTACGAATAATTGCAGTACATTTCTCACCAAGCTGCTAGGTGATGGTCTTGTAGTACATTCCAGCCTTTTGTAGGTCTACTTTCTTGTTCCTGACATCCTTGGACACCTGTGTGGTCTTGGCTATGGTGGAGAGGTTTGAAACTGATTGATTGATTGTTTCTATGGACAGCTTTCTCTCTCGTTAAGAGAGTGCTCCTAATCTCAGCTGGTAACCTGCATAAAAGACGCATTGAAGCCATAAATATTGCTGATTGATAGGGGTCAAATACTTATTTTACTAAGTAAAATGCAAGTAAATTAACAACTTATTAGTTTTTCTGGATTTTATGTATTCCACTGTTTAATTAAACTGACCATTAAAATAATAGAAGAGGAAGCTCCAGACCGGAGAAAGTCCAACACTTGGGGATAACATTAAAACATATCCAGTTTTAATTGAAACTTCTTAAAAATGTCCAGTGGACTAACATACAATGTTTAAAACCAGGTTTTAAATAAAACTGGATATGTTTTAATGTTATCCCCGAGTGCTTGACTTTCTCCGGTCTGAAGCTTTCACTTCTCTTGATGACTACCACAGAGCGGCTGTGTGCTTCCAGTCCCATGTACCTCGGATAAGACTTCCATGCAAACCCGACATCACAAGTGAAGAGCTGTAACCAACCAGTTTTTTCTATACATTAAAATAATAGACTGATCCTTTCTTTGTCAGTGAGCAAATGTACAAAATCAGCCGAGGATCAAATATTTTTTTCTTTGCTGTAAGTCCTGCCTAGCCAGGAATTCATAGACAAATACATTCAAGACATTTGAAATATGATCTAACTAAAGTTTTAGTGGAAAACGTTCATGCAAGATTGGTTTTCTCTCTCTCAAAGGGAGATCTATGGATATCTGCCACTAAATTTTAATAATGGGCCTTTCTATGGTTTACTTTTACATGATAGTCTTTACTAAAGTCTCACTGGCTTCCCCTCAAGTGTTTTAAGCCCTGCTTTCTAGTGTAAATTGTAATAACATTTGGTGTCATAGAAAGTCATGCCCTCTTCGCCGCCTTTTTAGGGTAAGCTCTGCTGAATTGACAAACACAGCTTAAAGTTTAAAAAAAAGTTTGAAATATCTATGCAACCTGAAGTTTTGTGCCAAAAATTGCAATTTTGTTAAGTCTGAAGCGAGAGGAACTGACGTAATAAATTCCCTTGTCAAAGTCTTGTGACAAAGTGGCAGAAAAGAAATAGGGAATTGCATTGCAAAGGCTTGGCTAGTTTCCACTACTCTATGGTGGTCTGTCGTTATTGACATCATCCTTATTATTCAATTACTACATAGAGACATTGAAAACTAAAAATGAATACATAAAGTACATTAAAGTGCTAAATAACTATACAAAGAATAATTATGAGATGACAACTATTGTTGCCCATACAAATCCATCAGTGCTTTGGAAAAGGCTATAGAAAGGGGCTTAGCGCTGTTGTTCCCACCAGAATCTGTGCAGAAATTCCCTTTCTGGTGGAGCTGCATTGTTAGCGGGAAAGGGGATTAGGAACTGCAAACAAAACAAACACCAGGGCCTTCTTTCCTAGGTGGCAAAAGCTGGCACCATACAGGGGGTCTATTTTGACCTTTGCTATGGGATCCCCTCTCTTTTATATGTGTATGTAAATCTTCACCAACACTTTACATATATCATTTCTCACATACTGAATTCTGAAGTAATAATGTCATTTTTTTTTCACAAGTGCTGAAAGATCAGTAGCTCCATAAGTCTATACATCAATTTATATTGTAAACTATGAAGTTGTGTGCAGGACCAGTGGCATGTTAATGAGCTGCTTTGCATATTCCTCTTCCCAGAGTTCTTAGTGAAGGGCTAAATGGCTTAAAATTCTCCAAACTTTGTGCTCTCTGCAAGGAGAACACATACACCCTTACCTGTTGTGTACATAGTAGTTCTCAAAATTTACTCATGAAAATTGATGTAATTCACTAAGAAATAGGGGTAAATTGCATTTCCATCATGAAATTGAAAGGTCTTGATCAGTGAAAAATCCTTTTCTTGACAAACCCAACTTGTTCGCAAAAATGGCCATGTCTTCATGCATGAAAAACATTTTGACGCATATTTTGGCACATATTTCACTGATTTTAAGGGATTACTGTAGCCACAGAAAACTTATCCTCTATACGCAGGATAGGGGATAATTTTCTGATTGCGGAGGGTCCGACCACTGGGACCCCCCCCGCAAACTCCTGTATGGCGCCCCAGCTCTGCCGCGGCTCTCCCCATGCACGTGTGGTTTTGGCTGCAGGATGATGCCGCGGCAGACACGCTCCCTCCATGTATCTCTATGGGAGAGGCTGAGATGCAGAGGCTGCTGCAGTTTTGAAGAAAATGTATTTCATGTCAGATTTTTTATTACAACTGGGCTCTTTTTATGAACCTAACCCTCTAAATAATAAGAATATTTAAAGAAGATGTCCAGTAGTAAGAAATGTACCCTGGTCCGCAGGATAGTGGATAAATGTCTGATCGCAGGGGGTCCAACCACTGGGACCTCCAGTAATCTTCCCTACAAGTTCCTGACTCAGCCCCAGCTCTGCAATTTTGGAGCGAGTTTCGTACCCAGCACATCAGCTGGTCATGAACGCTGTGTCTCTGCCTCTCACTTAGAAAAAAAATGGAGGGGACGTGTTTCCGCCCACTGACGTGCTGGGTGTGAAACTTCACTTCCTTGAACAGGGACATGGCCAAGACAGGGCCCCGTATGGGAGATTGTGGGGGGTCCCTGCAGTTGGACTCCCTGCAATCAGACATTTATCCCCTATCCGCAGGATAATTTCTTACCGCTGGACATCTTCTTACATATTTATCAATCACCTTAGAATTCTGAGTCCTCGACAGAAGAGACTGTATAGTCGCAATACTCCACTGTGGCCTAAAATATTTATTTAACTTACGGTATGGGGTGCATTGACTCCTGCATTATTAACTATTAGGCTGCCATCATATGCAGCCAAAGCCAGAAATGGATCCAGTTGGAAGGAGAAGTATAAGTCCGTCCTTACTATTTCCCATTCGTTATAAATCTACTCTTATTTTTGGCTCAAAAACTGCAGTGGCTGTTCAAAAACAAGAACTGCCATGTGTGATGACAGACTTATCAGGTAAGACACGGGGACTGAGCAGACTTATGTTAATGCCTTGGTGGCAAATGGGCATAGTAATGCCAGACTTTTCAGACAACCACTTTAGTGATCATGTACCATGTTTTTTGATCATAGAGAAAACTGTGCCATCTCCTCTAGCTACTGCATTGAAGGAAAGTGAAGCTGAATGAGCCGAATATTATTGTGTTAATCTAGTTCTATTACCTTCATAAACCTTCACACTTCTATCAGCCACATGTCCTAGTTTCTAATTTATAATCCTATGCTGAATACTTTGACAGCTGCCCAGACATAAGAACAAATCCGATTTCTATCGAACAAGGACGGACTCATTTTGGTATTTGAAGAATAGTTATGTTATTTATGAGATTTGTCAAAATTTACAAACACAAGAAAGTAATCTGAAAAGAAAAATGTTCCGGCAGTAGTCAGTTATCAGAGTTACAATGGAATCCATCATACTAGTCATTGCAATTTGTGAAGTCAAGCATCATTTCATGTCTGTTTGTTGTCAACAACTATAAAGAAAGAACAGCATTATTATAGATGCAGCCAGCAGTGCATTAATGGGAACACGATGTGAGGTAGAAAAAAAACTGAAGTAAAGATATTTTGGCTTCTATCCAGAGAATACAATTCAATGAATATCTGGAATAAGAATGATTTGAGTGTGCTTAATAGATAGTATCGCTCATTTCTTTGAAGATATTTCTGACTCCTGAGTAAAGAAAAAAAGTTCTGATCTCTCATCTTTACATGTCCTCGAGCTGAACTACCTTCTGAAGTTAAAACAGGAGGGAGGGAGAAGCCATAGCGGCATATCCAGTGGAGGGATTTAGCACATGAAACGCTTCTAATTCCGACAAATATGGCAGTAATACACAGGAGTCAATAAAATGGAAAAAAAAGCAGTTGCACACTATTTTGTAATCCAATTTCATGTCACCCATAGTAATCCAATATAATTTTCTCTGTGTGTGTAAATAAATACCATCACAAAGTGGATATATGCTCTGCACCAGAAAATGCTGTATTATATCCTCCCGACTAATGTGAATGTCATGGAATCTGAATTATTGCGCTCAGTCCTTGGAAAAGGCTGAAGGAGACATTAGTGACAATAAATGGTTAACCCTTTTTTCATACAACTCAAGAAGTAGGTGAATGTTAACAACCAATACTGCGGATACTCCGATACATATATCTATGCTTTAACCTGTTAAGGACATAGGACGTTCTCTAACGTCCCCACTACCTGGGCTTTAATGCCCAAGGACGTTAGAGAACGTCCTGTTGTATTTCCGGTCTCTGCCGCTCGCCGGGCAGAGATCGGAACTGGATGCCTGCTGAAATCCTTCAGCAGGCATCCAGGGCAAACGCCGAGGGGGGCCATGTAGGAAATCGCCCTTGCGATCTGCGGCGATACCGGGCTGATCGGGTCTCTGGGACCCGACCGCCCGGTAATTTCGCATGATCCCGGCTGTCACAGACAGCCAGGACCATGCTGAAGTATCGGAGCGAGGTGGCAAGCCTGCCACCTCCTCCGATCCCCTGCGATCCTTCGGTTTACTAACCGACCAATCGCAGGAGGGGGGGCGGTTACTTCCTCCCGTCCTGCCCGGCCCCTGGAAGTCCGGAGAGGACGGGAGGAAGACCGGAGGATGCGGCGGGGGACGGGGGAGTGCTGGGGACCAGCCCCGGTACTTACCTCGTCCCTGAAGACCCGGATCCAGACGGCGGCAGCGGCGACAGGTGAGTTGATCTTCAGCCGCGGTCGGGCCCTTTACAGCAATGCACGTCGCCGTAAAGCGACATGCATTGCTGTAATGGGACCCTGTATACTACAACTCCCATCATGCCCAGACAGCCCTTGGCGTCTGGGCATGCTGGGAGTTGCAGTTTTGCAACATCTGGAGGTCCACAGTTTGGAGACCACTGTGCCCTTCCAGATGTTGCAAAACTACACATCCTCAGCATGCCCTTACTGTCCAGGCCTGCTGGGAGTTGTAGTTCTGTAACATCTGACCCTTCAGATGTTGCAGAACTACAACTCCCAGTATGCCTGGACAGTTTTGGCATACTGGGAGTTGTAGTTTTGCAACATCTGGAATGGCACAGATTGGGAACCACTGTATTAGTGGTCTGCAAACTGTAGTCCTCCAGATGTTGCAAAACTACAACTCCCTGCAAATCCACTTCAAACCTGAACTGGTCCCTGAAAAATTGCGAGTTTGAAAATTTTGTGAAAAATTGGAAAATTGCTGCTTAACTTTGAAGCCCTCTGGTGTCTTCCAAAAGTAAAAACTCATAAATTTTATGATGCAAACATAAAGTAGACATATTGTATTTGTGAATAAATTTTTTTTTAATTTGGAATATCCATTTTCCTTACAAGCAGAGAGCTTCAAAGTTAGAAAAATGCTAAATTTTCTATTTTTTCAGCAAATTTGGGGATTTTTCACTAAGAAACGATGCAAGTATCGACAAAATTTTACCAATAACATAAAGTAGAATATGTCACGAAAAAACAATCTTGGAATCAGAATGATAGGTAAAAGCGTCTTAGAGTTATTAATGCTTAAAGTGACAGTGGTCAGATGTTCAAAAAACGCTCCGGTCCTAAGGTGTAAAATGGCCTGGTCCTTAAGGGGTAAATGGCGCCATAGGGTAATGAAACCTCAAATATCAACAACATGATCTATGAAGATTTTGAAATGATACGTATATAGGTAGGGAGGGAGCAAAAGTCTTCCGACAACGGAAATAAAATGTAAGTATACTTGTGACTTCAGTATACCACTTTGATGGATAGAAGTAAGTAAACATCAATCTACCTGCACTTAACATTATTTACCGTATTTTTCGCCCTATAGGACGCACCGGCGTATAAGACGCACCCAATTTATAGGTGCAAAATCTAAAAAAATAAAGATTTTGAACCCAATAGTGGTCTTCAACCTGCGGACCTCCTGATGTTGCAAAACTACAACTCCCAGCATGCCCGGACAGCCGTTGGCTGTCCGGGCATGCTGGGAGTTGTAGTTTTGCAACATCTGGAGGTCCGCAGATTGAAGACCACTGCATAGGAGGTAATGCTCACGTGTCCCCGCCACTCCGGACCCGTCACCGCTGCCCTGGATGTCGCTCCATCGCTGTCGCAGTGTCCCCGTTGCTCCGGAACGTCTCTGCTGCCGGCCGGGTATCCTCGCTCTCCGTCGCCGCCATCGCGGCGGTCCCGAACAGCCCGACTAAACAGCCGGGTTAGTGTCACTTTCCCTTCAGACGCGGCGGTCAGCTTTGATCGCCGCGTCTGAAGGGTTAATACAGGGCATCACCGAGATCGATGATGTCCTGTATTAGCCGCGGGTCCCGGCCGTTGATGGCCGCAGGGACTGCCGCGATAGGGGTGTATTCGCCGTATAAGACGCACCGACTTTTCCCCCCCCAGTTTTGGGGAAGAAAAAGTGCGTCTTATACGGCGAAAAATACGGTAATTGCACATCTAATATTATATTTAACCCCTTAAGGACAATGGACGTACTCCTACGCCCCCATTTCTGAGTCCTTAAGGACCGAGGACGTAGGAGTACGTCCTGTCCTTTCCCGGCCCCCTGCCGCTAGCCGGAGGGGAGCCGGTGCCCGATGCCTGCTGAAATCGTTCAGGCAGGCATCGCGGCATATCGCCCAGGGGGGTCATTATGCCCCCCCATGTCGGCGATGGCCGCAGATCGCTGGACAATTCAGTCCAGCGATCTGCGGCGATTCCGGGTCAATCGGGTCTCCAGTGACCCGGTGACCCGGAATTACTGGCTGATCGGGGCCGTCAGAGACGGCCCCGGACAGCCAGAGCCTGCAGGGGTGAGGTGGCACTGGTGCCACCTCACGATCGCCCTGATTCGTCGGCCGGATTACCGGCCGACGAATCAGGGCGCCTGCTGCGGGTGTCACTCCCGCACCCGCTCCGCCCCTCTTCCGGAGGACGTGAGCGGGTGCGGGACGTGCACCCCTGGTGCTGGGGACCCCGATCCCCGGCGTTAATGTTGGGATCGGGGCCCCAGGAGCGACGACGGCGGCGGCGGCGGGACTGACCTGTGCGGCGATCAAGCAGCAGCAGGAGGTGAGTGACAGCCTCCTGCTGTTGCTTAGCAACAGCTCCCAGCATGCAAAAAGGGCATGCTGGGAGCTGTAGTTATGCAACAGGAGGAGGCAGACCACCACAACTCCCAGCATGCACTTATGCGCATGCTGGGACTTATGGTTTTGCAACAGCTGGAGGCACATTCTTTCTATGGAAAAGTGTACCTTCAGCTGTTGTGTAACTACAACTCCCAGCTTGCACAAACAGCTTAAGGGCATGCTGGGAGTTGTAGTGGTGCATCTGCTGGTTGCATAACTACAACTCCCAGCATGCCCGTTGGCTGTCGGTGACTGCTGAGAGTTGTAGTTTTGCAACAGCTGAAGGCACACTGAGTTAAGTAGCAAACCAGTGTGTCTACAGCTGTTGCATAACTACAATCCCCAGCATCCCCAGCCAAAGTAGTATGCCTCCGGATGTTGCATAACTACAACACCCAGCATGCCCTTCCGCTGTCCGTACATGCTGGGGGTTGTAGCTTTTGCAACAGCTGAAGGCACACTGGTTGCAAAACACTGAGTTTGTTGTCAAACTCGGTGTTTCACAACCTGTGTGTCTCCAGCTGTTGCAAAACTACAACTCCCAGCATGCACTGATAGACCGTACATGCTGGGAGTTGTAGTTTTGCAACAGCTGGATGTTCCCCCTCCCCCCAATGTGAATGTACAGGGTACACTCACATGGGCGGAGGATTACAGTAAGTATCCGGCTGCAAGTTTGAGCTGAGGCAAATTTTCTGCCGCTGCTCAAACTGCCAGCGAGAAACTACTGTGAACCCCCTGCCTGTGCGACTGTACCCTAAAAACACTACACTACACTAACACACAATAAAATAAAAAGTAAAAAACACTACATATACACATACCCCTACACAGCCCCCCTCCCCTCCCCAATAAAAATGAGAAACGTCTGGTACGCCACTGTTTCCAAAACGGAGCCTCCAGCTGTTGCAAAACAACTACTCCCAGTATTACCAGATAGCCACTGACTGTCCATGCATGCTGGGACTTTTACAACAGCTGGAGGCACCCTATTTGGGAATCACTGGCGTAGAATACCTCTATGTCCACCCCTATGCAATCCCTAATTTAGGCCTCAAATGCGCATGGCGCTCTCACTTTGGAGCCCTGTCGTATTTCAAGGCAACAGTTTAGGGTCACATATGGGGTATCGCCGTACTCGGGAGAAATTGTGTTACAAATTATGGGGGGTATTTTCTGCTATTACCCTTTTTAAAAATCAAAAATTTTTGGGAAACCAACATTTTAGGTAAAATTTTTTTATTTTTTTTTTACATATGCAAAAGTTGTGAATCACCTGTGGGGTATTAAGGTTCACATTACCCCTTGTTACGTTCCCCGAGGGGTCTAGTTTCCAAAATGGTATGCCATGTGTTTTTTTTTCGCTGTCCTGGCACCATAGGGGCTTCCTAAATGCGACATGCCCCCAGAGCAAAATTTGCTTTCAAAAAGCCAAATGTGACTCCTTCTCTTCTGAGACCTGTAGTGCGCCAGCAGAGCACTTCTCACCCCCATATGGGGTGTTTTCTGAATCGGGAGAAATTGGGCTTCAAATTTTGGGGGGTATTTTCTGCTATTACCCTTTTTAAAAATGTAAAAATTTTGGGAAACCAAGCATTTTAGGTAAAAAAAAATTTTTTTTTTAACATATGCAAAAGTCGTGAAACACCTGTAGGGTATTAAGGTTCACTTTACCCCTTTTTACGTTCCCCGAGGGGTCTGGTTTCCAAAATGGTATGCCATGTGTTTTTTTTTTGCGGTTCTGGCACCATAGGGGCTTCCTAAATGCGGCATGCCCCCAGAGCAAAATTTGCTTTCAAAAAGCCAAATGTGACTCCTTCTCTTCTGAGACCTGTAGTGCGCCAGCAGAGCACTTTTCACCCCCATATGGGGTGTTTTCTGAGTCGGGAGAAATTGGGCTTCAAATTTTGGGGGGTATTTTCTGCTATTATCCTTTTTAAAAATGTAACATTTTTGGGAAACCAAGCATTTTAGGTAAAACATTTTTTTTTTTTTTTTACATATGCAAAAGTCGTGAATCACCTGTGGGGTATTAAGGTTCACTTTACCCCTTGTTACGTTCCCTGAGGGGTCTAGTTTCCAAAATGGTATGCCATGTTTTTTTTTTTGCTGTCCTGGCACCATAGGGGCTTCCTAAATGCGGCATGCCCCCCAAAAACCATTTGACGCTCCTTCCCTTCTGAGCCCTCTACTGCGCCCGCCGAACAATTAACATAGACATATGAGGTATGTGCTTACTCGAGAGAAATTGGGTTTCAAATACAAGTAAAAATTTTCTCCTTTTTACCCCTTGCAAAAATTCAAAAATTGGGTCTACAAGAACATGCGAGTGTAAAAAATTAAGATTGTGAATTTTCTCCTTCACTTTTCTGCTATTCCTGTGAAACACCTAAAGGGTTAATACACTTATTGAATGTCATTTTGAATACTTTGGGGGGTGTAGTTTTTATAATGGGGTCATTTATGGGGTATTTCTAATATGAAGACCCTTCAAATCCACTTCAAACCTGAACTGGTCCATGAAAAATAGCGAGTTTGAAAATTTTGTGAAAAATTTCCAAATTGCTGCTGAACTTTGAAGCCCTCTGGTGTCTTCCAAAAGTAAAAACTCATAAATTTTATGATGCAAACATAAAGTAGACATATTGTGTATGTGAACCCAAAAATGTTTTATTTTGAATATCCATTTTCCTTACAAGCAGAGAGCTTCAAAGTTAGAAAAATTCAAAATTTTCATTTTTTTCATCAAATTTTGGGATTTTTCACCAACAAAGGATGCAAGTTACCATAAAATTTTACCACTAAGTTAAAGTAGAATATGTCACGAAAAAACAATCTTGGAATCAGAATGATAACTAAAAGCATTCCAGAGTTATTAATGTTTAAAGTGACAGTGGTCAGAATTGCAAAAAACGCTCCGGTCCTTAAGGTATAAAATGGCCTGGTCCTTAAGGGGTTAAAGGGATACTCTGGGGAACACAACTTGTCCCCTGTCTAGCCCCCTCCTCCTCCTTCTTTCGTGCAAAGCAGGAGTGACAATCTGCTCAGTCAATCACTGCCTGAGTGATTGGGCCATCACTCTTATTTCCGGAGTGCTCAGGAGTTTGGTAACTTGATCAACAAGACACAGACCCACACAGGAGATCAGGAGAGAAAACACTCATCCCCGTCCCTAAAGGTATAATTCCCAGTATGCCTGGACAGCCTTTGACTGTCTGGGCATGCTGGGAGTGGTAGTTTTACAATAGCTGGAGGTGCCCAGTTTTGGAAACACTTCCTTATCCTGTGGCAAGGGGATTATTTATGTTCCCCGGTGTTACTCTTAAATACATACACATATTATATCAATAGATTAACCCCTTAAGGACCACGGACGTATGAGTACGTCCCTGCGCCCTGGGTCTTAAGGACCAGGGACGTACTCAAACGTCCCAGCGAATTTCGCATCCCGCCACGCGCCAGGCGGGTTGCGAAACCGGACGCCTGCTGAAATCATTTATCAGGCGTCCCAGGCAAACGCCGAGGGGGGGTCCCGGGACCCCCAGATGTCGACGATTGCCGCAAATCGCAAGTGAATTCACACTCTGATTTGCGCAATTCCGGGTCATTATGGGTCTATGGTGACCCGGTGACCCGGAATATAAGGGGTCTAAGACACCCACGATCCCCCTGAAGAGATAGGAGTGAGGTGGCAGGGGTGCCACCCCTCCCCCTGCTATTGGTGGTCTAGACGCGACCACCAATAGCAGATCGGGGGTGGGGGGTTAACTTTCGTTTTCCCCGTCCTGCCCACCCACAATAGGCGGGGCAGAACGGGAAAATGACAGAGGACCGGCGCCAGAGTCCACTTACCGATCTGCGGAGGCTTTGGGCGACAATCGGCGTTGGAGATCGGCGGGCGGCGATGTTGTGCAGAAAACTCCCTGGATCCGACGGAAGCTGGTAAGTTGCCTAGCAACATCTGGAGGGCTGCAGTCCGAGACCACTATATAGTGGTCTCTATACTGTAGCACTCCAGATGTTGCAAAATTACAACTCCCAGCATGCCCAGACAGCTGTTTGGGCATGCTGGGAGTTGTAGTTTTGCAACAGCTGGAGGGCTACAGTTTGAGACCACTATATGGTAGGCTCTGAACTATAGCCTTCCAGATCTTGCAAAACTACAACTCCTGGCATGCCCACACAACTGTTTGCTGTCTGGGCATGCTGAGATTTGTAGTTTTGCAGCATCTGTAGGGCCACAGTTTGCAGTGGTCTCTATACTGTAGCTCTCCAGATGTTGCAAAACTGCAAATCCCAGCATGCTAGGAATTGTTGTTGCGATCCCTCCAGCTGTTGCTTAACTACATCTCCCAGCATGCCCTTCGGTGATCAGTACATGCTGGGATTTGTAGTTTTGCAACAGCTGGAGGCACACTGGTTGGAAAATATTGAGTTAGATAACAGAACCTAACTGAAGGTTTTCCAACCAGTGTGCCTCAGCTGTTGCAAAAGTACAACTCCCAGCATGCACGGTCTTCCAGTACATGCTGGGAGTTGTAGTTTTGAAACAGCTGGAGGTTTGCCCCCCCATGTGAACGTACAGGGTACATTCACACGGGTAGGCTTACAGTAAGTTTTCTGCTTCAAGTATGAGCTGTGGCAAATTTTTCGCCGCAGGGCAAACTCCTAGCAGGGAACTTACTGTAAACCTCCGCCAGTGTGAATGTACCCTAAAAACACTAGACTACACTAACACAAAATAAAGGGTAAAACACTACATATACACCCCCTTACACTGTCCCCCCCCCCCCAATAAAAATTAAAAACGTATTTTACAGCAGTATTTCCAAAACGGAGCCTCCAGCTGTTGCAAAACAACAACTCCAAGCATTTCTGGACAGCCACTGACTGTCCAGGCATGCTGGGAGTTTAGCAACAGCTGGAGGTACCCTGTTTGGGAATCACTGGCGTAGAATACCCCTATATCCACCCCTATGCAATCCCTAATTTAGTCCTCAAATGCGCATGGCGCTCTCTCACTTCAGAGCCCTGTCTTATTTCAAGGAAACAGTTTAGGGCCACATATGGGGTATCTCCGTACTCGGGAGAAATTACACTACAAATTCTGGGGGGCTTTTTCTCCATTTACCCCTTATGAAAAAGAAAAGTTGGGGTCTACACCAGCCTGTTAGTGTAAAAAAAAAATGTTTTACACTAACATGCTGGTGTTGCCCTTTACTTTTTATTTTCACAAGAGGTAAAAGGAAAAAAAGACCCCCAAAATTTGTAACGCAATTTCTCCTGAGTACGGAAATATCCCATATGTGGGCGTAAAATGCTCTGCGGATGCACAACAAGGCTCAGGAGTGACAGCGCACTATGTACATTTGAAGCCTAAATTAGTGATTTGCACAGGGGTGGCCAATTTTACAGCGGTTCTGACATAAACGCAAAAAAATTAATACTGACATGTGACCCCATTTTGGAAACTACACCCCTCACGGAATGTAACAAGGGGTATAGTGAGCATTAACACCCCACAGGTGTTTGACAAATTTTCAGTTGGATGGGAAAATTAGAAAAAAAAAATTTTCACTAAAATGCTGGTGTTACCCAAAATTTTTCATTTTCACAAGGGAAAATAGGAAAAAAGCCCCCCAAAATTTGTAACCCCATTTCTTCTGAGTAAGAAAATACTCCAAATGTGGATGTAAAGTGCTCGGCGGGCAAACTACAATGCTCAGAACAGAAGGAGCGCCATTGGGATTTTGAAGAGAAAATGTGTCCGGAATTGAAGGCCACATGTGTTTACAAAGCCCCCATAGTGCCAGAACAATGGACCCCCCAACATGTGACCCCATTTTGGAAACTACACCCCTCACGTAATGTAATAAGGGGTGCAGTGAGCATTTACGCCCCACAGGTGTCTGACAGATTTTTGGAACAGTGGTCTGTGAAAATGAAAAATGTTTTTTTTTCATTTGCTCAGCCCACTGTTCCAAAGATCTGTCAAATGCCAGTGGGGTGTAAATACTCACTGCACCCCTTATTAAATTCTGTGAGGGGTGTAGTTTCCAAAATGGGGTCACATGTGGGGGGTCCACTGTTCTGGCACCACGGGGGGCTTTATAAACGCACATGGCCCCTGACTACCATTCCAAGCAAATTCAAATTCACTTCCCTATGCGACATGCCCCCCGACCAAAATTTGCTCTCAAAAAGCCAAATATGACTCCTTCTCTTCTGAGCATTGTAGTTCGCCTGTAGTGCACTTCAGGTCAACTTATGGGGTACCTCCATACTCAGAAGAGATGGGGTTACACATTTTGGAGGGGTATTTTCTGCTATTAACCCTTGCAAAAATTTGAAATTTGGGGGGGAAACACACATTTTAGTGAAAATTATTATTTTTTACATATGCAAAAGTCGTGAAACACCTGTGGGGTATTAAGGTTCACTTAATTCCTTGTTACGTTCCTCAAGGGGTCTAGTTTCCAAAATGGTATGCCATGTGTTTTTTTTTTTTTGCTGTTCTGCCACCATAGGGGCTTCCTAAATGCAACATGCCCCCCAAAAACCATTTCAGAAAAACGTACTCTCCAAAATCCCCTTGTCGCTCCTTCGCTTCTGAGCCCTCTATTGCGCCCGCCGAACACTTTACCTAGACATATGAGGTATGTGCTTACTCGGGAGAAATTGGGCTACAAATACAAGTATAAATTTTCTCCTTTTACCCCTTGTAAAAATTCACTAAAAAATGAAGATTGTGAATTTTCTCCTTCACTTTGCTGCTATTCCTGTGAAACATCTAAAGGGTTAAAATGCTGACTGAATGTCATTTTGAATACTTTGGGGGGTGCAGTTTTTATAATGAGGTCTTTAATGGGGTATTTCTAATATGAAGACCCTTCAAATCCACTTCAAACCTGAACTGGTCCCTGAAAAATAGTGAGTTTGAAAATTTTGTGCAAAATTGCTGCTGAACTTTGAAGCCCTCTGATGTCTTCCAAAAGTAAAAACTTGTCAATTTTATGATGCAAACATAAAGTAGACATATTGTATATGTGAATAAAAAAAAATATTTGGAATATCCATTTTCCTTACAAGCAGAGAGCTTCAAATTTAGAAAAATGCTAAATTTTCAATTTTTTTCATCAAATTTGGGGATTTTTCACCAAGAAAGGATGCAAGTTACCACAAAAATTTTCCACCATGTTAAAGTAGAATATGTCACGAAAAAACTATCTCGGAATCAGAATGATAACTAAAAGCATTCCAGAGTTATTAATGTTTAAAGTGACAGTGGTCAGATGTTCAAAAAATGCTCTGGTCCTAAGGTGTAAAATGGCCTGGTCCTTAACCACTTAAGGACCGGGGATTTTTCCGTTTTTGCATTTTTGTTTTTTGCTCCTTGCCTTTAAAAAATCATAACTCTTTCAATTTTGCACCTAAAAATCCATATCATGGCTTATTTTTTGCGCCACCAATTCTACTTTGTAATGACGTCAGTCATTTTGCCCAAAAATCTACGGTGAAACGGAAAAAAAATCATTGTGCGACAAAATTGAAAAAAAAACGCAGTTTTGTAACTTTTGGGGGCTTCCGTTTCTACGTAGTACATTTTTCGGTAAAAATGATACCTTATCTTTATTCTGTAGGTCCATACGATTAAAATGATACCCTACTTATATAGGTTTGATTTTGTCGGACTTCTGGAAAAAATCATAACTACATGCAGGAAAATTAATACGTTTAAAATTGGCATTTTCTGACCCCTATAACTTTTTTAATTTTCCGTGTATGGGGCGGTATGAGGACTCATTTTTTGCGCCTTGATCTGAAGTTTTTAATGGTTCCATTTTTGCATTGATAGGACTTATTGATCGCTTTTTATTCATTTTTAAATGATATAAAAAGTGACCAAAAATGCACTATTTTGGACTTTGGAATTTTTTTGCGCGCACGCCATTGACCGAGCATTTCCACACGCGGTGATACCATATATGTTTATTTTTATTTTTATTTACACTGTGTTTTTTTTTTTTTTTTGAAAAGGGGGGTGATTCAAACTTTTAATAGGGGAGGAGTTAAAAGATCTTTATTCACTTTTTTTTTCCACTTTTTTTTTGCAATGTTATAGGTCCCATAGGGACCTATAACACTGCACACACTGATCTTCATCATTGATCACTGTTTTCTCATAGGAAACCAGTGATCAACGATTCTGCCGCATGACTGCTCATGCCTGGATCTCAGGCACTGAGCAGTCATTCGGCGATCGGACAGCGAGGAGGCAGGTAGGGGCCCTCCCGCTGTCCTGTCAGCTGTTCGGGATGCCGCGATTAGCCGCGGCTATCCCGAACAGCCCGACTGAGCTAGCCGGCCACTTTCGGTTTCGCTTTTAGCCGCGCGGCTCAGCTCTGAGCGCGCGGCTAAAGGGTTAATAGTGTGCGGCGCCGTGATCGGCGCTGCGCGCTATTAGAGGCGGGTCCCGGCTTCACTATGACGCCGGGCCCGCCGTGATATGACGCGGGGTTACTGTGTAACCCCGCGTTATATCAGGAGAGCAGGACCAAGTGCGTACCTGTACGCCCTTGGTCCTTAAGGGGTTAAAAGGGTATTCCAGGAAAAAACATTTTTTATATATATCAACTGGCTAAAGAAAGTTAAACAGATTTGTAAATTACTTCTATTAAAAAATCTTAATCCTTTCAGTACTTATGAGCTTCTGAAGTTAAGGTTGTTTTTTTCTGTCTAAGTGCTCTCTGATGACATGTGTCTCGGGAACCACCCAGTTTAGAAGAGGTTTGCTATGGGGATTTGTTTCTAAACTGGGCGGTTCCCAAGACACGTGTCATCAGAGAGCATTTAGACAGAAAAGAACAACCTTAACTTCAGAAGCTCATAAGTACTGAAAGGATTAAGATTTTTTAATAGAAGTAATTTACAAATCTGTTTAACTTTCTGGAGCCAGTTGATATATTAAAAATGTTTTTTTCCTGGATAACCCCTTTAATCCAAAACTAGATAAGAAAATCTTGCTTTTTAAAAAAACACAGAAGAAGCAAAAGTCCACACTAAACCAGTTCTCCTAGATGTACTGGCTCCCCCAAAGTAACAGATAACACAGAGAAAAATAAATTACTTTGGTCAAAACCAGTAAAAAGGATAGCTGCCCCATTTCAACACATAGTTTGTTCCAGCTTCATTAAAATGTGTGTAAACAGGCAAATAGACTCGGCATTTATGTTTTCTGGAGTGGCTAAATATTCCTTCAGCTCTATGGACAACCTCTAGGAGGCATCACCCGCTGTCTGTTAAGATGCATACCTGTGACTATCACCATGGATAGATGTCCATTTCCCAGCACATAATGTCCGGCATGAGCCAGGATTAAACGTAGTACGGCTCAAGCCTTCATTACTTCTTTGCAGATCTCTAGGGTAAGACTGAAACCCCATACACACTAGATAATTTCAAAGATTTGGAATTATTCATCTGATGTCCAAGGCCAGCTTTGGGAAAATATATTGTTTAAAGGGGTCCTACAATGCTCCAGCATCCGGATTTAGTTCTGAACGCTGGCTGCGGGCTGCGGGGGTCGTTACGTCACAGCCATGCCCTCTCATGATGTCACGCAACGCCACCCCCTAAATGCAATTCTATGGGAGGGGGTGTAACGGCCGTAATGCCCCCTCCCATAGACTTGCATTGAAGGGGCGTGGCGTAGTCACGAGGGGAGTGGGTGTGATGTCATGACCCCCGCAGCCCGCACCCAGTGTTCGAAACATAATGTTCCAAACACTGGGGCAGTGGAGTTCCCATTTATTGTATAATTGATACACACTATACACTGTGTGTGTGCTTATACTTTTGACTCATTGTATACATTTTGTATACATTTTGTGGAGGTAATACAGCACCACATTAGTTATGTGTGTACTGTGCTTGCGCCTTGTACTAATGCACATGCAGATATTGCTTTTTTGGGCTTATTAATGTGAGATTTCTTCTGCGTCGCTCTTGAAGTCTATGCCACTCAGTGTGTTGCTTTTACTAACCAACCATGATGCCTATTAATTTGAGACACTCTGGGAACAATTCACTGCGCTGTTTAATTTATGGGCTGGAAAAAAAAGTCATTGCAGAAACATAGGGGAAATGCAAAGTACTGTTCAAAATTGGATTGAAAAGAAAATGTTCTTTTTTATACAAGTACCCATAATACAATGAAACCAGAATCACTAATGGAGAATTCATTATTGATTAAAAAAGGGAAGAAGAAACTATTTCCCCCACTTGTATGCAGCAATACATACAGCGTAATTGCCTTGTTTAGAGAGTGTAAATAAATAAAATAAGATTTGCTATAATTTCCTTTTAATTGTGCCAGATCTATGCAGTTTACGTAATTGCATAATAAAATTTTAGACCTCAATGAGCTACGTCTAAACTCATGATGCAGGAACATATTGAGACACTTCTGCCAATGTTTCACTATTGACTTATTCAATTTGGCTGCAGACATTGTCTGAGTCTGCTAATGTAGAAAAAAATACATATGGCAGATCCAGGAATATCGGCACCACCCTTCGTAGATCTTAAAGGACTAGTCATTTTTATGGATACTGTAATGGATTCTAAGGATTTAAATGGCTCTTTGTTGCCAGCAATACACAACAAATACTTGTCTTTTTAATCATTTAAACAGCATAATTTCCTGACTTCAGTCTGTTTGTTAGAAAGAGGAATAAAACGGCTTGGAATGAAAACTAATTCTGGTTAAAGTAAAGGAAAAAAAAGTGTTCGAACCCCTGCTGGTTTTGCACGTGTGACCACTGACAAAGAAATGATCAGTCTATAATTTTAACATAAGTTTATTTGAACAGTGAGAGACAAAAAAAACAACAACAAAAACATCCAGAAAAAAATCATTTAAAATAAGTTATGTATTGATTTGATCCCCTGTCAATCAGCAAGATTTCTGGATTTGATACAAATAATGAGTTGAGAATAGGAGCACCATACTGCACCATACTGCTCCTAGTCTCAATTATTTATTCAGATTCCGAACTCTCCCCCATGGCCAAGACCAAAGACTTGAGCAAGGATGTCAGGGACAAGATTGTAGACCTACACAAGACTCAAATGGGCTACAAGACCATCGCCAAGCAGCTTGATAAGAAGTTTACAACATATAGTGCGATTATATGCAAATGTAAAAAAAACTAAATTACTGTCAATCTCCCTCGGTCGGGGCTCCATGCAAGTTCTTACCTTGTGGAGTTTTAATGGTCATGAGAACAGTAAGGAAAGTCCAGAACTACATGGGAGGATCTTGTCAATTATCTCAAAACAGCTGATACAATAGTCACGAAGAAAACTCGACCTCTGTGCTCGTGGTTACCCGGGCAGCCAGCCCAAGATAAATGTACAAGAAGTCCAAAAACACAGCACCAGTCAGGTCATGGATCTTAGAGAAGCTGGGTAGTCTTTATTTTCCCCACAACAATAGCAACGTTTCGGCAATAATTGCCTTTATGAAGCAATGCTTGATAAAGGCTACTATCGCCGAAGCGTTGCTATTGTTGTGGGGAAAATAAAGACTACCCAGCTTCTCTAAGATCCATGACCTGACTGGTGCTGTGTTTTTGGACTTCATATATATATACATATATAAAATGCAAAATCATCTGTAGTTGCAGTATCCTGTAATACCTTTTTTATTGGACTAACAAGATTTTGTAGAGACAAGCTTTCGGGATTCCTCCCTTTATCAAGTCTAATACGGCTACACCTAACTAATACGGCTACTCCTAACTACTATACATATATATATATATATATATATATATATATATATAATTTTTTTTATACTTCTGTAGAACAGCTCCTCCTAGTGTCTGCCCTGCCAAGCACAAGATGCAGCAGCAGGTTTAGGACACTAGGGGGAGCTGTTGTATAACTAAACATCTCATTTACACACAAAAAAAAAATTACTGCACTCTCTTCACCAAGAAGTGAAGCATGCAGGAGGGCACTGCTAAGGGAGCTCAGGACCAGTAAGGGACATCGGGGAAGGGGGACGGGACACTGAGGTCACTTAGCAGAGCAGTGTGTGTGTCCCGATCCCTGTGATCGGGACACACACACTGCTCTGCTCAGGATTTACATTGCGAAACGCTGCAATTGGCTAGTCAGATTTGACTTGCTGATAGTAGCGATCGCGGTGAGGGGGGGACAAAACCCCCCTAGGTCCCGAGGCAAGATGGCTGGCTATCAGTGATAGCCACCATCTTACCGGGCGTGGCGGGATGCCGCGAGTAGCAGCCAGTATCTGCATGACGTACATGTACGTCATAGGTCAGGAAAACCTTTCCCGGTCATGACATACATGCATGTCATGGGTTGGGAAGGGGTTAAAGCATGCAAGGCAGTTAAAAGAAGAAAAATATATAAAATAGTTTAATATTCCATACAATGCCTGATAACATATTAAAGCTTTACTGTCGTTAGAAACAACTTTTTTTCATCTAATACTTTTTTAAAAACTAGACATTTTCCTTATATACTTCATTAAAAAATCTGATTGCTAAAGATGAAAAAAATTGGTTTAAAAGAAAGACCACTAGGGGTCTCTGTCTCTTTAATTTTGCAAACGAACGCTGAAAACCAAGCCTTTTTGGTCCATAAACTAGCTCTTTTGGACCATTTTTCTGAGGGGAGTGGATGTGGTTCTCTCCTTGCTGTGCCTCAGAGCAGTGTATAATTCATCTTTCACCAATGCAAGCTAAACACCTGTAAAAATCCAGACAGTTTGCAGTCTTTTTAGAAGAGGTGCATTTTCATGCACACTGACAAGCAATACAAGGTGCTAAATTATTATTAATATGCAAAATGGTTTCTCTTTGGTCATTTTATTAACTTACTTCTCATGTGTTTGCACCATATCAGTTCACATGGCTGCATTAGAGTTATATAAAGCATGCACTTTAGACAAAGCTTTGCAAATGTAAAAATGTTTGTGCAGACCTCATGGCAGGCAGAGGGAGGGGGGGAGGAAAGGAGAAAGTTTGTCATAGTTCTGAAGAAGCGCCCCCAGCCTTAATGAGGTCTGCAAGCAGAGTGAGCTAAGTAATACATAAATTAAAAAAAAGGTATTTTACATATAAAACCCCATATCCACCCATGAGCATTTCATGAGCATTTACCGCTGGTATCTCAAAAAAAAATTCTGTTTTATTTATTTTTTTATCAGTTTGTACCCTCTTGTGCCTTGATTTCAATGTGTTTACTTCCTCCTATGCCTTGCTGTAGCCAAGATCCCTCCAGTGGTGGCCAAAGGCAGTTATGGTTGTTTATCTCTGTCTATGTAGAAGACTTGTAGCTATGATGTCAGGAACTTGCCCAACCACGCTCATGCGCCGCATCCTTCCCATTACTGGGCACTGCTCCTGTCTTTTAGCAAACTGTCTATTAACCAGAGGAACAATTGTCTGCTCCTGTGAATGACAGGGGGAATTCATGGCATGGGGCCAAGTATTGCATATTTAAACACGCATCTGCTGGCCACAGACACCTGTGATTGGTCTATTATTAGCCTTCACCTGCATTCTTAGTACTACTCAGCATTGTGTTGGATTCATTTGACGGTAATTTTACCTGCTGATTTGGACTTGAGATGACTCTCCTGGTTTGAGGGCTGCCTGTTTTCTGTTCTTCCTTTAGTTCTGACTGTGCTGCATTGCTCTTCTGGTATTGACCCCTTGGCTTACTTTCTTGTCTCCTGTTAGCTCTCTGATTTTGTGTTTTACATGCCCATTTGCTTTGACCCAACTTGTCTGACTTTTCCTTATATCTTTGATCACTTAGCCCAGTGTAGACTGCCATCACCCAGTTGGGGCTGCAGTAGGGTTCAGTATAGGGAGGCACTGTTCCCTACTTGATGTGATATATGTATAAGGCTGCACTGTTCTCCAAAGTGACATCACCAATGTAGAAGACTGCACTGTTCTCTTACTAACGTGACATACGTATGGGTGCTGCACTGTTCTTTTACTGACGTGACATATGTATGGGGACTGCACTGTTCTCTAACTAACATGACATACGTATGGGGCTGCACTGTTCCTTTACTGATGTGACATATATACGGGGCTGCACTGTTCTCTAACTAACATGACATACATACGGGGCTGCACTGTTCTTTTACTGATATGACATGTATGGGGCTGCACTGTTCTTTTACTGACATGATATATGTATGGGGCTGCACTATCCTCTACCTGATGTGACATATGTATAGGGCGGCACTGTTCTCTTCCTGATGTGACATATGTATGGGTTGGCACTGTTCTCTACCTGATGTGACATATGTATAGGGCAGCACTGTTCTCTACCTGATGTGACATATGTATGAGTTGGCACAGTTCTCTTCCTGATGTGACATATGTATGGGGCGGCACTGTTCTCTTCCTGATGTGACATATGTATGGGGCTGCACTATCCTCTACCTGATGTGACATATGTATAGGGCGTCACTGTTCTCTTCCTTATGTGACATATGTATAGGCTGGTACTGTTCTCTTCCTGATGTGACATATGTGTGGGGCGGCACTGTTCTCTTCCTGATGTGACATATGTATAGGGCGGCACTGTTCTCTTCCTGATGTGACATATGTGTGGGGCGGCACTGTTCTCTTCCTGATGTGACATATGTATGGGCTGGCATTGTTCTCTTCCTGATGTGACATATGTATTGGTTGGCGCTGTTCTCTACCTGATGTGACATATGTATAGGGCGGCACTGTTCTCTTCCTGATGTGACATATGTATGGGTTGGCACTGTTCTCTACCTGATGTGACATATGTATAGGGCGGCACTGTTCTCTACCTGATGTGACATATGTATGGGTTGGCACTGTTCTCTACCTGATGTGACATATGTATAGGGCAGCACTGTTCTCTTCCTGATGTGACATATGTATGGGTTGGCACTTTTCTCTACCTGATGTGACATATGTATGAGTTGGCACAGTTCTCTTCCTGATGGGACATATGTGTGGGGCGGCACTGTTCTCTTCCTGATGTGACATATGTATAGGGCGGCACTGTTCTCTTCCTGATGTGACATATGTATGGGTTGGCACAGTTCTCTTCCTGATGTGACATATGTATAGGGCAGCACTGTTCTCTTCCTGATGTGACATATGTATAGGGCGGCACTGTTCTCTTCCTGATGTGACATATGTATAGGGCGGCACTGTTCTCTTCCTGATGTGACATATGTATAGGGCGGCACTGTTCTCTTCCTGATGTGACATATGTATAGGGCGGCACTGTTCTCTTCCTGATGTGACATATGTATGGGTTGGCACAGTTCTCTTCCTGATGTGACATATGTATAGGGCAGCACTGTTCTCTTCCTGATGTGACATATGTATAGGGCGGCACTGTTCTCTTCCTGATGTGACATATGTATAGGGCGGCACTGTTCTCTACCTGATGTGACATATGTATGAGTTGGCACAGTTCTCTTCCTGATGTGACATATGTGTAGGGTGGCACTGTTCTCTTCCTGATGTGACATATGTATAGGGCGGCACTGTTCTCTACCTGATGTGACATATGTATAGGGCGGCACTGTTCTCTTCCTGATGTGACATATGTGTAGGGCGGCACTGTTCTCTACCTGATGTGACATATGTATAGGGCGGCACTGTTCTCTTCCTGATGTGACATATGTATGGGTTGGCACTGTTCTCTACCTGATGTGACATATGTATAGGGCAGCACTGTTCTCTTCCTGATGTGACATATGTATGGGTTGGCACTGTTCTCTACCTGATGTGACATATGTATAGGGCAGCACTGTTCTCTTCCTGATGTGACATATGTATGGGTTGGCACTGTTCTCTTCCTGATGTGACATATGTATGAGTTGGCACAGTTCTCTTCCTGATGTGACATATGTGTGGGGCGGCACTGTTCTCTTCCTGATGTGACATATGTATAGGGCGGCACTGTTCTCTTCCTGATGTGACATATGTATGGGTTGGCACAGTTCTCTTCCTGATGTGACATATGTATAGGGCAGCACTGTTCTCTTCCTGATGTGACATATGTATAGGGCGGCACTGTTCTCTTCCTGATATGACATATGTATAGGGCGGCACTGTTCTCTACCTGATGTGACATATGTATGAGTTGGCACAGTTCTCTTCCTGATGTGACATATGTGTAGGGCGGCACTGTTCTCTTCCTGATGTGACATGTGTATAGGGCGGCACTGTTCTCTACCTGATGTGACATATGTATAGGGCGGCACTGTTCTCTTCCTGATGTGACATATGTATAGGGCGGCACTGTTCTCTACCTGATGTGACATATGTATAGGGCGGCACAGTTATCTTCCTGATGTGACATATGTGTAGGGTGGCACTGTTCTCTTCCTGATGTGACATATGTATAGGGCGGGACTGTTCTCTTCCTGATGTGACATATGTATAGGGCGGCACTGTTCTCTTCCTGATGTGACATATGTAAAGGGCGGCACTGTTCTCTTCCTGATGTGACATATGTATGGGTTGGCACAGTTATCTTCCTGATGTGACATATGTATAGGGTGGCAATGTTCTTTTCCTGATATGACATATGTATAGGGCGGCACTGTTCTCTTCCTGATGTGACATATGTATGGGTTGGCACAGTTATCTTCCTGATCTGACATATGTATAGGGCGGCACTGTTCTCTACCTGATGTGACATATGTATGGGTTGGCACAGTTATCTTCCTGATCTGACATATGTATAGGGCGGCACTGTTCTCTTCCTGATGTGACATATGTATAGGGCGGGACTGTTCTCTTCCTGATGTGACATATGTGTGGGGCGGCACTGTTCTCTTCCTGATGTGACATATGTATAGGGCGGCACTGTTCTCTTCTTGATGTCACATATGTATAGGGCGGCACTGTTCTCTTCCTGATGTGACATATGTATGGGTTGGCACAGTTATCTTCCTGATGTGACATATGTATAGGGCGGCACTGTTCTCTTCCTGATGTGACATATGTATAGGGCGGGACTGTTCTCTTCCTGATGTGACATATGTGTGGGGCGGCACTGTTCTCTTCCTGATGTGACATATGTATGGGTTGGCACAGTTATCTTCCTGATGTGACATATGTATAGGGCGGCACTGTTCTCTACCTGATGTGACATATGCATGAAAAAATAGAGATCTAACCAGTCAAGAAACTGATCTGTTAAAAATGTTGCGAAAAAGAGAACATTGACTTTAAGTCAAGTAACATAGAATGGTTAGGTCAGTACTATTGTTGTCTTTCCCAACAGGAGTTCCTCAACATTTTATATATATATATTTTTTATACTCTCTCTGGATTAAACTATTGCCTAGGAGAGGTCAATGCGTGTTCTCTACGAAAGGGGATTATAGAAATCTCTATAGTACTTTTAAGTTCCATAGTTCTCTTCTTAGTCTCCAAGAGCAAAACAGTTGCTTTTGCTGTAGTGCTTTTCCCATCCCACCTTATCACTGCATACCGATCGACACTACCATTCTGTTCTCTGCCTCATGAGCTTCAGGGAGAAAAGCCATATTGTAAGCAAAATGCTGTCATCTCTTCAGCACCAACTCTCCTGCTGGTTCTCGCCCTCGCTGATGTGAATTTACAACATAGTAATGTTTAGAAAACCTTTTTGCTGCCCTACATGTTAAGAAACAGATACATGCTTTCTGGTTTACAGGTCCTGAGAGGAAGCTGCCATTTTAGCACATTTTGGGGGAGATATATCCAAACCTCTCCAGAGGAAAAGTTGCTGAGTTGCCTATAGCAGCCAATCAGATCGCTTATTTCATTTTTCAGAGGCCATTTCAAAAATGAAAGAAGTGATCTGATTGGTTGCTATGGGCAACTCAGCAACTTTTCCTCTGTCTGGACAGGTTTTGATAAATCCCCCCCCCCCCCATGTTGTTGCTCTCCTGGCTTTCTACGTCATCTCAGGCATAAAATCCTGATTTCATGTCATCTTCCAGGATTAGGCAAAACCTGAAGTCCCCCCCCCCCCAGTGCAAACCCTGTGACAGTCCTCTACTTTATCATGTGCCATTTATAATGTTGTTATCCCTCCAGCCATCAGAGCCCAGTGGTTACTTGCCTCCTCTATTGCTACTCCCAATGACAGGTGTTACAAGGGCCCTGGGATGAATTCCAATTGAGAATGCATACTATTGCAAATCTGTCTGGTTGTCTGTCAAACAAAGCAGACTGCATGCTATTTTGGAATCTCAATACAAGAGCACATTTTTCCAAGTTTCAGATGGAAAGCCAAGCTCACACAATAGGATGCCATTCTCTGAAACAAGCTAGTGGAAGCATTTGGCAAAGATAGGACGATATGATGTGTATCACTTCTTTGCCTTGGTCATGGCTGAAGACAAGAATCAGTAGCTCCAACAGCAGATGTCAAGTACGTAATATAGATAAATTGGAATCCTATTTACTGCTGTCTATGCAGTATTCCAATAGCTTTAATCTTTGTATCATAGTAGTGTTAAACGAAACAAACCAGTAGAAGCTGGATTCAGAAGTTTGGGAAATATTCACTTTGTCCCCAAATGCGAATGTTGCCAATTCGCTTCAGCCAAAGCTAGTAACATGGCACAAATGCCATGTGAACATAGGAGGAGAGCCTATGGCTATGGCACCATTTTAGCATAGGAAGAGGTAAGTTCACAGATATCATGTCAGGGTAGCCCAGAATACTTTGCAACTTGCAAGATCACATGACCTCAGGTTAGGCAATAATGTCATACATACAGCTCCCAGCCTATGAGGAGGCAGTATTGGGTTGGAACAGATGCACCAGATAAGACTATGCACGCAGCTGCAGCAGCCATTTTAGAGACAGGATTGGATGAGAGTGAACTTAAACAGAGTATAATAGTTCACTTACCATGCATTTTACTAGTAACACAACCTACAAGTTCAAAAAGCCAACCAAAGGCTTCCCAACCTGTATATCTGCTATTAAAGCAACTCTTAAAGGGACAGTGATCAACTGCTTACTCACCTGCCTATGACATAACAAACCTCCCTGTGTTAAAGTGACTGTATTTTACTTGTATCTGCAAAGAACGTTACATAAAGTTCTATGTTGTTTCCATGTTACACAAGTGTCTGGATTTCTCACTCCTTCACCTGACACTACAGGAAGCAGGGACCCTCAGGTTAGCACTACTATCCTGCGTTGTGACATCACATTTACAATCCCAAGGGACTACTAGTCTACATTACAACAACTATCAGCCGCTTGAGCACGACAGCCCCTTGAGCACGACACCACAGAACACTAGGTTACATGGCCTTGACTAATGTAAACTAGAAAAGAAAAGTTGGTCAAAGCCCATGTGAAGCAAACTTTCCTATATTTAGATTTTCTCAACATAGAAGATTGACAATAAAAGCTATTGAAAAAAGTTGACAAACTGGCATAATAAAACAGACGAAACAGCTGATGTGAGAGAACAAGCAAGGCAGCATTTGTTAAGTGTCTTTTATTTCCTGGACCCAAATTTTGGATTGAACTGGCAGCAAAATGTAACTACAGTAATGACTGGCATCATTGTCTGCATATTAGTAAAGACACTTTATGTGCCAGTTGTACTTGGAACTCAGATTGAAACAAAACTGGCACAATGATGGGCAGGCCAATTAGAAATCGCATGTACTAATTAAGATAGGAAATAATGGCTCGTACATTTGTCATTTAAAACGCTAATAGTTTTGCCTTTGTTAATTAATCATCATGAGCCGATCTATGTCGTATCATATGTAATGTTATTAAAGCTACGGGGAAGGGCTTCGGAAGCTCAAAATGTGTAAGAGGTTTCTTTATGTTTTTTAATGTGCCCAAATAAATCCTGGTTTTATGGATTCAAGCTCTTTAAAATGGCTATAGAATGTGGACATAAATACATAGAAAGATTGTTTGGAACAGTGTTGTGCAGCCCAACTTTCCCCTCACACTCCTGTCCCCACCTACTCGGATAATCCCCTCTGGATAACAGTCCTCAACTGGGCGATGGTCCCTTCCTAGCAAAGTGCACAAGGAAGGGTAGGATAGTCAGCTAGTCAGGTCAGAACCAAAACCATAATCAGTATCTGAAGTCAAGGTAATAACCAGGAGGGTACATCAGGGACAAATTCAGTAACCAGAAGCAGAAAACCAGAAAGAAAGCCAGGGGTCAGAGCACAGCAGTTCCAATGAGCAGAAGAAAGAGTCCATAAATTAGAACCTGCATTCATACAGGCTAACATACGGCATATAGATATTATTTATAAAACAAATCACATTTAAACATCCCCCTTAAAAAACTGAAGAAGTCAATAACAAAAATCAATTAAAAAGTACCAATGTCCTTCATTTTAATAAAGTTTCATGTGAGACATATTTATTAAGATTATTTAAAAAAATTATTTTTAAAGGGTACCTTTCATCAAAAAAACTTTTGATACATTATAGATTAATATATGCAGAATAACTTTCCATTAGCGTGTTATTAAAAAATATGCTTCTTTCTATTTAATTTTCCACTTTGAAAAAATGACCACTAGGGGTCTCCCTACCAGTCCTGGCCGCAAGCCTTTTTTTTGTTATAGATTTCAGACTCATGCTGGAGTCCTAAATCTCAGACAGCAGCTGGGACACAGACAAGCTCAGCACTGTTCCCTGCCTGTCAATCAGACAGGCAGGAGCAAGCACTGTGCTCATAAAAAAGTAGGGTCTACTCCTGACTCTGCCTTACTGCATGCCCTCATTCCTTTTACTATCTGAGCTCCAATCTCTCTTCTCTCTGCACATGCAGTTGTAAACAGAGAGAAGATTCAGAGCTGCCATCTGCTGTGTTCCCCACTCCTATGCTGGGCAATTCCCCCTTCCTCTCTCACACTAGGACGGCTGAATGAGCAGCCAAGAAGACAATAAATCATGTAGAAAGAGGGGGATTTGAATGAAAAGAAACACAGGGATAGTGTCAGTGAGAGTCAGGGACAGATGAGAGGGGGGGGGGGATTAGGGAAAGTTTAGATCATGATAGGTACTCTTTAAGTTTTCATTTTAATATCTTTATTATATAACAACCCTTAAATCTTGGAGTTTCCAAGATAAGTCTAGACGATACAGTTGCTTTTCATATACATAGACATGAATACATTTATACCATCATTGATGATGAACAAAAAAAATTTAATTAAGTGCCAACGAATAATTGAAACCTTCATAAAGTTGTTTTTCAAAAAACAAGTCTCATATAGAGAACAGCAAACTCATATGCTGAACAAAATTTGTTTAAAAGTTATGATTATTGCAATGCAAAAAGTCAAAATTCAGGACATTTTAACGCTAAAATCGGCCCGGTCTTCATGGGGTAAAAGAATGTGGCTTGTGCCAGTTAAGTGCCGATTTTGGGGATTTTCTTTCCCTATTGACTTTAGTGTCAAAATGAAAAATTGTACTGACAATCCAAGAATAAAATACAAGTACAAATAAGGCAAGTAAATGCAATAAAGAAACAGAACTAACCCGGCTAGATGCAATCTGGAAAGGGATGGGGGAGGGTATGGCGGTTTGAAGTGTAATAGAGAGCAAAACAGACATTCATGAGAGGGAGATTTATCAAAACCTGTCCAGAGGAAAAGTTGCTGAGTTGCCCATAGCAACCAATCAGATCACTTCTTTCATTTTTCAGAGGCCTTTTCAAAAATGAAAGAAGTGATCTGATTGGTTGCTATGGGCAACTAAGCAACTTTTCCTCTGGACTAGTTTTGATAAATCTCCCCCTCAATGTCATATTAAAATTTCGTACACAGTGGCGTGCGTGATTAAAGAAGGGCACACAGTAGTATACAGGGAAATAGTCACAACAAATTATAGGACATATCATCAGTGTGATAAGAGGAAATCCATGGCTGCCGAATCTTAGTGAACCTCTCTACCATGTCAAAACGGAGAGCGTTTTGCTTTTCCGAAAACACAATGTTGTTTACCCGATTGATCACTATAGGTACAGACAGAGTGGAGGAACGCCATTTAGAAGCTACATGAATTCTGGCAGCAAGTAGGATAAACTGTATGAGGTAGAATGTAGACTGGTTGACCCCATCTGGTTTGAGGCCCAAGATACAAAGCATCGGGCTAGCAGGGCAGTCTGCTCCTGTAACCCATGATCCTTCCCCATTAACTTTACCGAGGAAACCACAACTGTGACCTAATCTGCAAGTGTGAGAACAACAGACAGCAGAGGAACACAAAAAGGGAAAGGCTAATACCAATTAAAAATAGCCCACAAAGGAGCTAACCTACAACAATATGGGGGACAAGGCTTACCCTATTAGGGTACAATGGTCTTGAGATAACATATACATGCTGCATAAATGTAACACCATCCAGAATACACAAGGAATACCAAAAACTCTTATCAAATGTAGATGCATGAGTGCATACAATAAGAACATACAATAGCACCCTGTTTTTGTGTTCTTTGTTGCTGAGCCCTCACACTCCCTATTTTGAGTAATCTGCAAGCATATCCTGTCTTAATAAGATAATAATCTTTATTATTATACTCCAGTGTGATTTGCCAAAGCAAAGCCCTGTTCACACTATAGACATGAATGGAGGGGGTGTGGCGTGACGTCACGTCCCCAGTCCTGGAAACCCTGAGGTTTCCGAAACTGGAGATTCAGCACCCGCATAGAAAGCGGTGCTGCTAGGAGATCGTTGGGGGTCTCAGCAGCGGGCCCCTTGCGATCAGACATCTTATCCACTATCCTTTGGATAGGGGATAAAAAGTTTTTGCCCGGAATACCCCTTTAATAATAGAGACTATGATGGTAGTGTCAGACCCAAAAAAGGACAGACAAACATTGTATCCGCTTGACTCCATTGAGGTTTAATGGAATATGCTTGGTTCCTTTACTTTGTTCATTGCAATTGTGGGAATATGGTGTAAAATAATGCCTATATTTTTGCAACATTATGTGCTGTATATAAGTCTATGGAAAAGTGTCTGAAGTGCACACGTATGACAAAGCTGTAATTCCTAATGGCCATTAAAATAATCAAATGTCCAAAATATCAAAATCTAACAATACAACAGAAAAAACTGCTGTAAAAATTTGAAATAACCTGCAGCAATCACAATTTTTTATGGCTAAAAATATGACCGAAAATACACTATGTACACATGGTTTTGAATGCTTTACCTTAGTTGTACAGATTATATTCAGCTACATCTACATCTATATTATGGTTGAAAAGATATGACAAAATGTTTTCTTTTTTCACAATCCAGTTTTTCATCTCATCAATCATCTCTATGTGTTGTGTTTGTCTTTGCATTAAGCTGTAAAGCGTTTCTATTAAAGCCAGCTCTTGGCAATTCAGTTTGCACTGTAGTGTCCCCTACTCTGCTGTAGTACAGTATGTCATTTTTCCACCATTTGTAATGAATGGTAGACACATTTCATTTCTTCTGCTTCTCAGCGTGGTTTCCAGCAACACCGTCCACACCCAAGGCTTTTCAGATCCAGCAGCGTAAAGCCAAGGATCTGTCTTTGGCCTTGTTAAAGGGTTTTGGTAATAATGCTGCACTGTGTTCATATTGTTATGAGCTCACCAGGTCCTTCTAAATGTATAAGTCATGTCTACCATGGAAGAAATCCCATAATTATACTGGACTTAGAAAATAGGACACTTCTGTCATTGTATTTATTGGTATCACAACAGTCTGCTCCCTGCTCACCTATTAAAATAAATAGAAACTTAAAGCATGGCAATAGCGGCTCATGAAAGAGAAGATCCGTGTCATTTTGGAACACTTTGAAAAGAAAATGTATTATTGATCCTGGCCTCCACATCTAAATTAGATCCCAACTGTCTATGATATCATAGAGCGTAATGATGTTTCACTTTTTATTTCGGCTTCAGTTGAGCCATATTTATTTGCGGCTATGAAGATGGTACCTGGCATCTTTATCATCATAAAATAGTTTCAATAAAAAATAGATATAGCTCTTCTATTCCAAGAACTTTGATCTCATCTCAGTCTCAGAACATCATGGGCAATATAAGTCACATTGACTGTGTATTTTACATCAATTTACATTCAAGTACAGTATATTTTGTAAATCTTGAATTTTCTGTTTTCATATAAAAAGGCTCTGTTTTTATTGTTTTTAGGGACTATGGGGGAGATTTATCAAAACCTGTGCAGAGGAAGAGTGGTGCAGTTGCCCATAGCAACCAATCAGATTGCTTCTTTCATTTTCCACAGGCCTCTTTAGAGGCCTGTGGAAAATGAAAGAAGCGATCTGATTGGTTGCTATGGGCAACTACACCACTCTTCCTCTGCACAGGTTTTGATAAATCTCCCCCTATGAGTAGGTGTTCTTACATATACAGTACATCGCATGTTAAGGTCAACAAATATACAGTGAAAAATGTATAACAGTGTACAACTGTCCGACAAATGCCAATATAATACTCAGGGATGTATGGAACTGTTCAGTGTATATGACTGGCGTACCTCCTGGCCCATTTGCAAATTTTCCCAAACAAGGTGCGAACAGGGACTATTTTCAGTCTGACCCCAGTGCTCTCTGCTGCCACCTCTGTCCGTGTTAGGAACTGTCCAGAGCAGGAGAGGTTTGCTATGAGGATTTGCTCGTACCAGGGACAGTTCCTGATGCGGATAGAGGTGTCAGCAGAGAGCACTGTGATCAGACTGGAAAGAACAACACAACTTCCTCTGGAGCATACAACAGCTGATAAGTACTGGAAGGATTAAGATTTTTTTTAATAGAAGTAATTTACAAATCTGTTTAAATTTCCACCGGAGTACCCCTTTGAACATAACTTGATCACAGTTCAGGGGTTATGCAAAAGATGTTAATTGGTCACAGCAATTAACTGTTGAATAAAAATCACTTTTTTTTTTCATTTACACCAAAGAAATCAATAAAGTTAATGAATGAATTATATGTACCCACCCCCCCACCCCCAGAAAAAAAAGGATTACAAATAAATCCATCAAACAGCTACATTGACAAAAACATTTTTTTAAAGTTCCAGCTTTTTGGAACCTGATAATGAGGGTCAAAATAGGTTATGTCCTTAATATATATAGTATTTTATTCTGAAAAATGCTATATACATTTTTGGCATTGAAAGGTTTTTAGAAGAATTGTTAAATAATTGAATTTTTTTTACTTCTTTTTGGTAGGTCTTTAATGTCTATCCAGTTGACATCCTATGTGCTTATTAACTTATGGGGTGCTGAAAGAGCACCAATAGCTAGCAAATAGCAGAGCCTTAATCCATCTAAATAAATGGCCCCCATTATTTTACAATGTGATATAAAGGAAATTTTCAGCTCACCTCCCACTGGTCTTGCACGGATCCTCGGCCTGGCCCAGCCTGATACGCAGTATGAAGAAGAAAGATGTTGATCCAGCAATTCCATTAAAACATAGGCTTTATTTGTATCCAAAGTTTAAAATGTTGCAACAAACATAAACAAACATAGCACACATGACTCACCACCTAGCCAGAGCGTTATTGTATCTGGCTACAGAATTTCGGGCAACAAAGCGGTGGAACATGTGCACATTTATAAGGGCCGGCTGCGTTTTTTTTATGCGATTCACATGCATTCAGTGGCTTTGAAAAATCAACTATACGAACATTGGAACATGAGAAAATACCGCATATCAAGTTATATATGAAGTCTTTCTAGAATACATGCAATATACCTGTGTACATACCTGTTTTTTAGTTTAAGATATTTTAGATTGTACTTAACTCACAGTTGGTTACGCCTCCCTCAAGACTCTGTATAAAGGAGGAGTAGGTGCGTACAGGTGTAGTGGTGATCAAGGGTGCGCATGCGCCCGAAACGTGTCCATGTTTGCAGTGTAACACTGGCTAGGTGGTGAGTCGTGTGTGCTATGTTTGTTGCAACATTTTTAACTTTGGATACAAATAAAGCCTATGTTTTAATGGAATTGCTGGATCAACATCTTTCTTCATCATACCCATTATTTTACACCCTACAACATTTCAAACAATGAACACTGTGTAACCAAGCGCCATTCTTCTAGTGGAACTACTATAATGGTCTTTTGATCAAGCCCGGTGAGGCATCTACCCTGTTCTATTAAAACATTGTAACCATGTGCTGCTGTTTTTTTTTGGGGGGGGGGGGGTTTATGGGAAGGGTATAGTCATCCTGACTGTGTGGATAAGATGAAGAGCTTTTATGGTATTGTCCGGGAGTTTTCTACTTGCTCGGTCCAGGAGACTGATACCCACTAGAAATAAAGCTTAGATGCTAATATCTTAGTGTCCCACATTTATACAATTATATTTTCTTCAACTAAACCAAACTCTGTACGTAGTTTAATAGTCTGTTCATAATTTATTTCTAAGATGATATAAATAGTTATGTTATTATATATTGTGTATCCATGCAGAATGCTTACTACATATAAATAGTGGTAAAAAATGAAAGTGGTAATTTGTCTAATGTCCTCTAAACTTCAATAAAAATGGATTCATTGTACCATGAGAGCATTGTTACCATGGCAATATGCCCAATACTCGTGTAATTTCACCTCACAATTAGTTCTGAGATTAAATTTTAAAATAATAATGCGGCTAACGTTAATTTTACCATGAATTGGGGACTTTAATGTCAGTTTGCACAGTGGAGGCTTCACCCAGAAGTCCTAAGGACACTTTGATATTAATTGCTTTTAAATCTTTTATGTTCTTCAGAGTGGAGTTCAAAGGCCTACACAGCTACATATACTCCGCGGCTCATGTTCTTCCCTTAATAAATCCTAACTAACTAGAAGAAAAAAGTACAGAGCTTTGAACAACATGGAATTGTCTAAACATAACTTTACCTTTAGTCTTTTATTTTGCTACAAATGTTCTGCAGTTATCAGTTCACTATTCGGTCACAGGGTCTGCTTTCTGATCTTCTACTTGTTCCTTACTGGGTGAGCTAAGTTGATCCTTACTCAGTGTCCAAGGCAAGCTGTCTAGTTCCTTGTATTAAAGGGGTATTCCGGGAAAAAACATTTTATCCCCTATCCAAAGGATAGGGGATAAGATGTCTGATCGCGGGGCGGGGGGGGGCCACTGCTGAGACCCCCATGATCTCCCTGCAGCACCCGCATTCTATGCGGGTGCTGAATCTCCAGTTTCGGAAACCTCTGGGACTGGGGACATGACGTCATGCCATGCCCCCTCCATTCATGAAAGGAGGGAGCGTGGCGTGACGTCACGTCCCCAGTCCCGGAAACCCGGAGGTTTCCGAAACTTGAGATTCAGGACCCGCCTAGAATGTGGGCGCTGCAGGGAGATCGCGGGGGGTCTCAGCAGTGGCCCCCCCTGCGATCAGACATCTTATCCCCTATCCTTTGGATAGGGGATAAAATGTTTTTGCTCGGAATACCCCTTTAAGAAGTTTGCTGGTCGGTGACTTGGTTACTGAACCTTGGTTTCCAGGGGTTTGATGCACCATTTCCTGGTGTTCAGTGGTTTAGTTACTAAATCCCAGATTTCTAGTGGTTTGTTTGCCGTGTGCTGGTTTCAGTGGTTTCATCCTAAGGTCATGATGCCAATGGCCATTTACTATTTCCACACGGTTGCTAAGTGGTTTGCATTATTATCTTGTAGCATTTGGGTTCTGGGTTCTAATCTGACCCAGAGCAACATTTGCAAGGAGTGTCGATATTCTCCTCATGTCCCCATTGTGAATAGGGACTGATAAGAGTGAAGACTAGCTCTGTGCAGTGCTACAGAATATTGTGCAACTATATCAATAAAGAAGTTGTTATTGCTTTTCTGCTCTCTCCCCATCTTTAATCGATTCACTTTCTACCATTGGTGTAAAAATATATTTCTATGGAACATGCCTCTAGCACATGCCAGTATTGTGCAGTATCTCCCAACTCAAATCTTTAAGACCCCCTCCCCCAACTGATATGAATTTGAGGATATTTCATAAAAAGGACTGATGCAAATGGGAAACTGGGAAATACCAATGGTGAAGCTGCAGGAACAGCTGCCTGCCTGTGGCAGAAGCATGGCAGCCAATAGCCCTCATGATTTTTGCCAGCAAAATTGTGCGACCATTGGCTTCCAAATTTTCCACATTCATGCAGCTGGCCACTTGTGTGGGTTTACCCTAAGAAAATTATGCTATTGGGGTACTCTGGTTTAGAAAAACTAACAGAATAGGGGATAAGTGTCTGATTGCAGGGGGCCAACTGCTGGGACCTTTGCCATCTCCTGAATGAAGCTTACAAGTTGCATCTCCTCCTTCTCCGTGCTCCGGCCCCCACCTTCGAAGACACACTTGTCCTTGACAGCAGTGACGGCCGCTCAGCCAATCACCGGTACTTCTTCAGAGTAAGTTTTACTAAATCAATTTCATGGAGATAAAAAACACTAGTCATAGCAGATACATATCAACTTTCAGAATTGACTTGTTTGTTATAAGAAGGCATTATGTCATCCAAAGCGAAACATCACTTATTGTCCAATTTCATCACCCACCGACTTTGTGACATGCTGCACCATGGCCTAAAAACAGCCCTGTGGTAAAAACACAAATTGTGAGTTTTTTTCTTGTGGGAGATCATCCAGAACAGAAATAATGATTCGAGAGTATAGGATAGCATTAGGGGATGAAGAAAGACAGATGTATAGCAAGATATTGAGGAATAGTGGCTCCTGTTCAACCAACATACGATCGTCTGCACATCTGCGACCATACTGTCTGTAGAGAATGGCGTTCAGTCATCCAGCTTGTTAATTCAGTACCTGATGTTTGCTGTGTCTCTGCACATCGCCTCTCCCTCTCCTGGTTTTGTGTTGGGGAAACATACTTGTGCCGGGATGAGATTATCGCTCGGGTCAGTGAAAAGTGTAGTAGAATGGCCTTTTCAGCCCGGTACAATATCTGCTATAATTAGATCTTAATGAGAGCGGTGAGCATTGTGCCGCATGCTCACGTTAGGCTTTTCACAGAACGGCTTAGGTCTCTCAGTTTAACGAATTCTATTCAGATGTTAAATTATAAACCAAACTTGAGAAAGGTAGAAGAGCTGTTATGTGCACTGATTATTATTCTTCCTCTATTGTTACATAATTATACAGCACTACATTAGTCTGCACATCTAAAGCTTCTTAGAGGATCATGCAAAGAAAAAAAAAACAGCTAAAAAGAGATTACGGAATTTAGAACAAGCAGGAGATGTTTTGGTGTACAGCGAAGAAGCTCACCAAATTTGGGGAGCAAAATACACTCAGTGTTGCGACGCCTCATAGATTTTCAGCTTGCGGATTTGCAAGGCCCATGATTTGTACTGTCAAATACAGTTGCAAAACTACAACTTCCAGCATACCAGCATGCTGGAGTTGTAGTTTTGCAACAGCTGTTGGCACAATGTTTGGGAAATACTGGTCTACTAGATGAAATAATTAAAGTATTAGTATCTCTGTGTCGGTATTATCGGTGTGTACATGCGAAATCGAAATCTCTTTCGACCTTAGGGAGGGTTTGCATTTCAGAGATAAAGACTTGGATTCTTATATAACAATTAAAGCAAAGCAAAACTTCAGGGGTAGCAGGAATTTGCGTGGCGCTGACCGGAACGGACACAATGCAGGTGCGGTGACTCGAGATAAAATTCTTTATTAACCAAGATGCAACGCGTTTCACTGCGCAGGCGCAGTGAAACGCGCTGCATCTTGGTTAATAAAGAATTTTATCTCAAGTAACCGCACCTGCATTGTGTCCGTTCCGGTCAGCGCCACGCAAATTCCTGCTACCCCTGAAGTTTTGCTTCACTTTTCGAGTCTTACCAGAAAGGCTGCAGACTGGAACTTCCGATATTCACTATGTGCTGTCCATTGTTGTGTATGTCGGTACACAACCGGAGTTGGTAAGCGACCACCTGTACCCTCTCCGATTCCCCTTCCACCCCAGCACGTGAGATACACCACATGGAGCGCCTTTGTTTTTTGTTTTAGGCATATAACAATTAGGCCAGGTTCATACAACCGAAAATGTGCGGAATGTCCGCCTTTACAGCACTTCAGCATCATTTGAGTAATCCAGCGGGTGCTAGGACCGCTCGGAAATGCGCCATCTCATAGACGGCAATGCATTTTCTGGTGTAATCCACCAAGGAACAAGTCGGAAGCCGGAATCGGGATTTCCACAGCAGAAACATCTGCAGTGGAAATTCCACTGTGTGCACAGTGCAGCAGAATCCCATTGAAATCATTGTCGCTGCTGTCCATGCAGAATATTCCGGAGGAATTCTGCATACATTCCACTGTGTGAACATACCCTCACAGTGGATGCCATTTTGTAAGCACATGTCCAGAATGTATCATGTGTTTCGGTATTCAAGAACTATAACGCAACCCAGAGAATTGACATGTTTACCATGAGATTTTTTAATGTGAAACACGTTTTTTTTAAACATTTTCCACCGTGGAAAACACACACCCATTAACTGCATTACAATATTGTGGCAATTTGTTGTAATTGTGTACAATTTTTTTTGTGTTGTAATTTACATTGTGGTACACTTCTGCTTTGTGTGAACCTGGCCTTCGTACTGTCCTGACCTAGTCTCGTTCGCTCAGGTATATGACTTGTTCAATGGTCCCTGTTTTGCATAAATTAATAGTACAAATTAATACAAGTCATTTTTCAGGGAAAAATGTTTGTTTCTCATGTAATCTGTCTACTGTTCACTCCGTTCAAATCCATCCTTTGTTTACAAGACAGACTAGCAGCTCTGAGAGTTCAGTTACATGCTGCCCATACACATTTATAGAAAGGGTGGATAGGTAGGAGGATGGTAGGGAGTGGAGAAACCAAAAGCAAACCGACACAGAGAGACTCCAAGAAGACTACAAAGGAGTTTACTGTGAGTATCAGATCTCACTACAGGACTTAGGCACTTTTTAAAAGTTGTACATCTTGGCAGAACATTGCCTTTTCTAATAAACTTCATAAAATGTTATCAACTTTTTATAGAAAAGGACCACTAGCGGTCCCCATACCATCCTGAACATGGTCATGTCCAGCTGCAGCATTATCTTTGTACCAGGTGAAGCACAGGCTGGAACAAAGTCCAGTAAGGGCTCACTCCTGTCCTGTAAATCAGACTGCAGTATAACAACAGAGGGGAGAGAGTTACAGAGCATCCTGTAGTGATTGGACAAAGAGACCCAGCACAGACACGGAGAGGAAGTGAATGTATGAGGCTTGAGAAGTACATTTTAATTCACAGCTTACACCACTGCTGCTCTATAATGTCTTCCATGTTGCTCCTTTTTTTTAGGGTGTGTATGGAGACATAGAAGAGCAGCAGGATCCCCTCTTTTTTGCATGTGCAGTGTATGGGAGACAGGTTATGCTGCACCCCCTAGCTCAGGGATAGAGATATAACAATTTGGGAAGGAGCTTGCAGACCATATATGAAACAAGTAATATGAAAAATGCAAGTTATACAACGGCCAGAAATAGTGTTATTCCTCATGTGCACACACAGGACAGCTCTTCCTGACCAGTTACCTGAAACGACAGGTTCTCATTAAGCAGATCAGAGCTGTCCTTCTGATTTTGAGTTTTTAAATGGAACCAATGAACTTTCCATTTTTTAAATGTGAGGGGCAATCTTGAGGCTAAGTTTCCACTTGTTTTTTTTTTTTTTCTGGCAGTTTTTGAAATACTGCCACTGCAGTTTTTGAGCCAAAGCCAGAAGTGTATTCAAAGGGAATAGGACATATAAAGGAAGAACTTACACTTCTCCTCCCTTATGGATCCACTTCTGACTTTGGCTCAAAAACTGCCAAAAAAAAAGCAAGTGAAAACTTAGCCTGAAAATGGGAATGGAAACTATATATATTAGAAGGTGACAAAATCATTATGCATTATTAATACAAAACTAGTAAAACCCACCAACGATGTAGTTAAAGCTTTATTCAATGACAAGTTAGTAGGCTGCGTTTACCATCTTCCCCGTGACATACGAGATGTGATGTAAAAAGATAGAACCGAAATGGCTCGTGGCATTTGTGATTTTTCTCATTCTATAATTAATGTCCAGAGTTCGCTCCTAACCTCTGGGACACCGACTTTTGGTAATGAAAAAACTTTCCATATGTCTGTCAGTGTGAGTTCATTAACTCGACTGATACTTCAACCAGCTCTTTGATCCCCTTATTAGCCTCTGCCAGACTTGCTGCGAACTAGAGAAAAAATTTCTAAAATGAGAAACCTACTTCAGCAGACTTTCCATAGATAACTATCTTGACCAAATTACAGAGGAGCTGACTCTAGTGTAACATCCCTAATATAGCATGGATTTATACAGGAATACATGGGCTAGAGTGGCTTATTCCCTATATTCCCCTATTCTTTTCACTTTTCATTGCTTTTAATTTGTTCCTTTACCCTTTTCTATACCTTTTTATTTCCATGTAGTATCATAACCATACGTTTATAGGTTGCTAGGTGCAAAACATTAGAAAAAATAACATTTATAACCAAGATAAGTCAGCTTTGTGTTACTTTAAGATAAATGTTAACTTTACCTTAACTGTTATACAATTTGATTACGTTTTTGTGTGACGACGACCATGACCCCATAATGGATGGTTGTGTGGATAAGTCACCTGTGTTTGGGCAGGGGGTGGACAGCTTTGAGAACAGTCTTTTCACATCTCCATTGTTTGCTGATACCAACCTGTCGATATTTTTAGACTCAAATGTGTGTTTTGTGTCATGGGGTTAAGTAAACTACATATGGTATTTTCCTCACTATGATGTTTGTCTGCTTCTTACATGTCAAACAAAACCTAAGTGAAAAATAAAGCTTCCTACATCGTGATACTCAGTAGCTAGGCTCTACATGAAATTTCCAGTAATTGTATTTACATATCGTCAAAAGAAAAAGGATTCTGTAAGAGCCAAGCGGCAGGAAACACCAAATAAACAGCTGTACAGCTTTCACTGAATGCTCCAGAAACAGGTATGAAACAGACCGTCATAATCCTGGGGCAGATTGGTGAAGCTGGGGATGGGGACATTGATCCTTTTGGGTTCCCCCTGAAAGTGATTGTTCCCCCAGGGTCCCCATGCTTGGCAGCCACCATGTATTGAGTGAAATCATCAAGGGTAATGATTACACTCCGCACTATGAGTTTGTACAACACCTAAGGATTTTGTGAGGTCCTTGCAGTTTCCTGCCACTACTTTTCACCCATACTCCCTCCTTGTGGTGGCTATGGTGCTGAGCTCACCTAATGGCAACTCAGGCTAGGTTATATAACTTTTACAGTTCCTAACAATATAACATTCATTGGGTTACAGCCTGCAGATTTTGCTGACCCATTAAGTACGTTCAGACGAGCGGATTTTCGCAGCGTATTTCGCTGAGGATCCGCTGCTGAAGGACCCTCTGTATTCTGCTTTCACATGCGCCTGCTCGGAGCGGCAACACGCCGCTACGAGCAGACACACTGCGATGTGCGAGTCGCCGCGCGCATGCGCAGTATACTCGCACATCGCGGCAGCTCATTGACCAGGGGGAGTGGCTGTGATGTGTGCGAGTTCACCGCGCATGCGCGGCAACTCACACATCGTTTCAGTGTGTCTCCCCGTTGCGGCGTATTGCCGCTCCGAGCAGGTACATGTAAAGGCAGAATACACAGGGTCCTTCAGTGGTGGATCTGCAGTGTAAAATACGCTGCAGATCCACTCGTGTGAACGTACCCTAAAAGTGTTATCTGGGAATGGAACAACAGAGCTATTGTCTTCTAAAAACAGCACCACACCTGTCCACAGGTTGGTTGGTATTGCAGCTTAGTTCCATTAAAGGAGAACTCCAGAATATAAAAATTGTCCCCCATACTGCCGGCAGAAAAAAATAAAGATGTACATACCTTCCTCCGCTCCCCCGGGGCCTCCGGTAACCGGCTCCAGTCTCCGCCACGATCCTCTTCCTGGTTGCTCGTGGTCGGTGAGTCATACTGCACTCAGCCAATCACCGGCCGCAGTGAAGTCCTGGCTCGGCCGGCCATAGGCTGAGCGGCAGTGTGACGTTTTCGGCCCCGGCAGCAGGTGCCGGCCGACTTGGGACTTCACTGCGGCCAGTGATTGGCTGAGCGCTGTATGAATCGCCGAGTTGTAGTTTTGCAACAGCTGGAGGCACACTGTTTGGAAAACACTGACCTAGATCATGCACCAATATTAAAACGGCATTGACGGTCAGTATTTTACATACAGTATACCTTGAAACCTTCTTCACTACCTTTCCATATTTTAGAGATTCTCCGTGCCCTACAAGAAGACCTTCAAATCCTTTTATAAATCTCGTAGTCACTCCTCTCCAATTTCTAAACTTTTTTTTTTAACAAAGCAAAACATCTTAAATTCTTTCCTTTTATTTTCTCAGTCATCCTAAAGATGACAGTATCCTCAGTTTACCTTCATAGTCCATGAAAATCTAAATCTATCACTTATTTCAACTTCCCATTTAAATTCTCCCCAATACTTTTAGAAAAAAGGATCATACAATATATTTAGAGAAATATTTTCTCATTTCAAGCTGTGAACAAAGAAACATCTGTATATTTACTCTTTATGGTTGAAAACGAATGTGGGTTGCCATAATGAAACACTGGTTGTTTAGCTTTCCAGCCGGTATGTGCCAGAATCTTCACTGAATATATTTGCAGGAGATTTGTATCCTAATAAACTGTTAGTTTATACTGTTTGTTTCTCATGACCTTTCTAGTATTTTTAGTGCTTTTTCTTCAAGCTCACCAACTTCTCCTATGCATTCCCATCACTGCAGGATTAAAGTGGTACAATGGCAGAAAACATCTTATCTCCTATCCAAAGGATAGGGGACAAGATGTCTGAACATGGGCGTCCGGCCACTGGGGACCCCCGTGATCTCAGGGTTGGAGCTTGGAGCTTCCGTGTTCATGATGTCACGCTATGCCTCCTCCAGTCATGTGTATAGGAGAGGGTGTGACGGCTAGTACGTAACTGTCAGGCCTCCTCCCATAGACATGAATGGAGGGGGTGTGATGGCTGTAGTCGCCAGTCATCCGGCACAGAGCAGCGTTCGCTCCACCCACCGGATGACTGGGGTGCCGCAAAGGGACCCCCCGCGATTAGACATCTTATTCCCTATGTTTTGGATAGGGGATAAGATGTTTTCCGGCGGAGTACCCCTTTAAAGGATGGTCCAAAGATATATAGTCAAAGTGTCTTGCAGAGGACAACATTTTGCCACATTATGATATGGTAACAGCTAGCAAGTTTTGTGTTGTCCAAACTGCGAGCAGTAGGAAACAAGGACATGCTCCCCAATTACAACCATATATGATTTACTCCACATTGTGCAGCACTTTAAGAATACCATAGTTTAAAAATTAGCCATTAGGGCTATGTTCATATTGCTGTTGTGCTCCATCCTGTTTTGGGTCCATTCAGCTCTTTTTTTTTCACCGAATTGTCCTCAGAATGAGTTGGAGCACAATTAACTCCAACAGGACACCACTTGGTCCCCAACAGATCACATTGCATGCATTGTTTTTTTTCTCCACTAAACTACCGTAGTTTTGACAGAATTGCCAACGGAGATCCATATAGCGGAGCCCGACAGCAATGTGAAATTTGCATTAAAAGGCAAAAAGTCACCTGGGCTGTCCCAGCTGGCTTCTCTCCACCCTGTTTGATAGATCTCTGTCTGTACATAAATAAGATGTAAAGATCTATCAGTCAAGCCTGGATTTGGGGCAACTACCGCACCATGTAGGTCAACCTTGAGGCTATGCTCACACGATGGAATTTCCGTTGCAACATTGATCTCAAAGTCCACATGGCCGAATTTCTGCATCAGATGTCTCAGATTTAGATTCCGTTGTGCACAGAAAGAGTAGTTAAGTCTTTTTTTTTTCTGTGGAGCCTGCAAGGAAAGGCATTGCCGTCTATGAGACGGCACATTTCTGAGCAGTTCTAGCACCGGCATGTACTGCCTCCCTCTAGATCAATGGTGTCCAAACTGTAGACCTTCTGCTGTTGCAAAACTACACCTTCCAGCCGTTGCCTGTTCGGGCATGCTGGGAATTGTAGTTTTGCAACAGCGGGAGGTCCACAGTGTGGAGTCCACTGCTCTAGATCAAACATCTAGGTCTGAGGAAGGCTTTTTTTTTTTTTTTTTACCTCAGTAAGTATATCTAACTTGTAGTTAATTTATATTAGCAGCACTAAAACTAACAGGCGACTCTCATTTTGAAATTCAGTAGCATAGGAAAAAAATAATCTTGTCAAATATATGGCTTGAACGTATTTATCCAGAACATCTGTTGACTGACTTCAAAGCAGCCGAGACTAAAACTGCTCTATGGATAAAGAATTGTTGCTTAGCAACAAGGCACACAGTGCTACTTTTATCTTTCTAAAATGTTGTCCACCTTGTTGAGACCCAAGGATGACCATATTACAGCCATGTCCTTTGCTGTGCCATTTTATTTACTAAATATGTCTATTTATTCTATTAACCACCTATTTCTGGTAAATCATTTAAGAAGACAACAATGGGCAAGTGATCCTTGTCTATCTGTAGGAGTCAATGTCCCCCAGAGCTGTAGGATTACTAAGGCTCCGGTAAAGGGAACTCCGTCGCTCGGACCGAAGGACAGAAATACTACATGTTCGGTCTTTTTTAGATTAGAATCACTGTTGCAGAGCAGCACAATGACAGAGCCTGGAGGTGGCATCAGTATGAAGAGATCATATAGTGGCTGAATGACACAGCATGGAGGTGGCGGCAGCAAGAGGAGACTTTATAGTGTAACGATGACACAGTGTGGAGGTGGTGGCAGCATGAAGAGATCATATATAAGCTGAATTACACAGCCGGAAGATGGCTGCAGCATGAGGATACCATATAGTGGCTGAATGACCGAACGTGGAAGTGGCGGCCGCATGAGGACACCATATAGTGCCTGAATGACACAGCGTGGAGGTGGCGGCAGCATGGGGAGACCATATAGTGGCTGAATGACACAGCGTGGAGGTGGCGGCAGCATGAGGAGACCATATAGTGGCTGAATGACACAGCATGGAGTTGGCAGCAGCATATAGTGGCTGAAGGACACAGCCTGGAGTTGGCGGCAGCATGAGGAGAACATATAGTGGCTGAATGACACAGCCTGGAGGTGGCGGAAGCATGAGGAGACCATATAGTGGCAGTATGAGACAGCTTGGAGCTGGCATCAGCATGAGGAGAACATATGGTGGCAGAACGAGACAGTCTGGAGCTGGCATCAGCATGAGGAGAACATATGGTGGCAGAATGAGACAGCCTGGAGGTGGCAGCAGCAACATCAGGAGTCCTGAAAGTGACCCGGTGACAGAGTGGTGCAGTGGGTGGCAATACCAGTACCCTGTGATGAAGGTGGCTGAAAAAAGTAGAACTTGGCATCAGATGTGTGGCATCAGGCTGGTGGCAGGATCAGAATAATAGCTGAGGAAGGTAGGCAGAAGAAAACGGGCTCTTTTGTAAAAGTGTAAGTGTGCACAAGTAAGTATTGAGGATATGCATTACGTAAAATGTAACTTTTAATAATATGCTTAGGATGAAAAATAGGGACCCCAATTATTATTTTTAAAATCAAACAAAAGGAAAGATGTGCAAAACCCCCCATGTGCCACCTACACCACCAAGTATTGATGGGATGCAAAGACCTATAAAATATAATATATATATAAAATGTGGAAGGGAACAACGTATGGTCCATTGTAACCGGTGGGGGTAAAAACTTCCCCTGTAAGGCCCTACTCTCGCATTATTAATTCCCTTCTTGGAAAGTGTTACTTGCCCTAAAAAGGGCAGCCCCATACAGGAACCTCTCCCTATTTCCACCTACAAACACTGCCATTTCCCAAAATAGGTGGAAATAGGGATTGGTTCCTGTGTGGGGCCGCCCTTTTTAAGATGAGTACGTTTTTCCTCGAAAAGGTGTCCATTGTAGCAGGTGGGGGTAAAATCTTCCCCTGTAAGACCCTACTCTCACCCTATTAATTCCCTTCTTGGCAAGTGTTACTCACCCTAAAAAGGGCGGCCCCCAGGGCTTCCATCAGATATTTTGGGGCCCCTTACACAGCTCCAGGTCACTCCAGAAAGTAGACAGGTCCCTTAACATAGTTTCCCTCATAACACAGGTGCCCAGGGAGGGAGGTATCACCTGTAGGTAGGTCCCTGTGTAGATAGCTGCCCCTTGTAGATAGTTACTCCCTGTATGCAGTAGCAGCCCCCTATAAGTAGGGGTTACTCCCTGTAGGTAGGTCCCCCTGTATATAGTTGCAGCCCCCCATATACAGTAGTAGTCCCCCCTTTAGGTAGTATTAGCAGCAGCAGACCAATTTTAGGTAGGTGTTAGCAGCATCTCCCTTTAGGTAATAGTTGTGGAATCCCCTTTTAGGTAGTAATAGAAGCATAATAGTAGTGGCAGCCCCTTTTAGGTAGTAATAGAAGCAGACCCCTTAGGTTGTATTAGAAGCAGCCCCCTTAGTAAATAATAGAAGCAGCCCCCTTAGGTAGTAATAGAAGCAGCCCCCTTAGGAATTAATAGCAGTACACTCCTTAGGTGGTAATCAGTAGTCCCCATAGGTTGTAGCCAGTAGCCCCCATAGTTAGTAATAACCAGCAGCACTTCCTTAGGTAGTAATAACAGTAGCCCGGTTAGGTAGTAATCAGTAGCCCCCTTAGGTAGTAATAGCCAGCAGCCCCCTTAGGTAGTAATATCCAGCAGCCCCCTTAGGCAGTAATCAGTAGCCCCCCTTAGGTATCATTAGCCAGCAGCCCCCTTAGGTAGGAATAAGTAGCCTCCTTAGGTAGTTATCAGTAGCCCCCTTAGGTAGAAATCAGTAGTGCCCTTAGGTAAAAATCAGTAGCCACCTAGGTAGAAATATGTAGTCCCCTTAGGTAGGAATATGTAGCCCCCTTAGGTAGAAATAAGTAGCCCCCTTAGGTAGAAATATGTAGCCCCCTTAGGTAGAAATATGTAGCCCCCTTAGGTAACAATAGGAAAAAAAAACATATTTACCTGGCTCCAGCATGGTCCATGGCCTCTTCTCTTCTCTCTTCTCCAGTCTGTACTCCGGCGCATGATGATGAAGTAATTCATGTACCGGAGCACAGAGGACGGAAGACCGGGTTTCGGCACCTGCATTATGTGGGCGGGCCACGAGAGTGATTGACAGGGCGAGGAGCCAATGACTCTTCGCTTAGTTGATTAGCCAAGCCCAAGTGCCGCGTTGAACTATAGGAACATCTGTAAGACGCACCTATAGTTTAATGCACCCTGGACTGGCCAGGGAGGCAGGAGACAGCTGTGTAGACAGCGGTCCCCTGCTTATGTGCTGTGGCAGGTGCATGGGGGGTGCAGTGGGGGCCTGGGCCCCCCGGAAGCTTGGGCCCCTTACTGGAGTACTGGCTGTACCTCCCTGACGGCAGCCCTGGTGGCCCCAAACAGGAAACACTCTCTATTTCCACCTGGGAAATGTCAGTGTTTGTTGGGGGAAATAGGGAGAGGTTCCTGTGTGAGGCCGCCCTTTTTAGGGTGAGTAACACTTGCCAAGAAGGGAATTAATAATGCGAGAGTAGGGCATTACAGGGGAAGTTTTTACCCCCACTGGTTACAATGGACCATGCATTGTTCCCTTCCACCTTTTAGAGGTCTTCATCACTGGTGTAGGTGACACATGGTGTTTTTTGCACACCTTTCTGTTTGTTTGATTGAAAAAGTTTTTGGGTCCATATATTTTATCCTAAGAATATTATTAAAAGATAAGTTTTATGTAATGCATATCCTCAATACTTACTTGTGGTCTGATGCGGAGGAATTTCTGTAACTGGGATGCAGCACCTTAAATATGTTTTGCACTATCCATATTTGTGAAGTGCTGGTGTGGCACCATGGTCAATCTACTCTGATGCGTCAGGCATTGGTGGGTGGAAATCCTGGCTGACCCATGCCTGATTCATCTTCACAAAGGTCAGTCTCTCCCCATTTTTCCTGGACAGATGAGTTCTCCTTAGGGTTACTATGGCCCCCACCGCACTAAACACCTGCTCTGATGGCACACTACTGGCCGGGCAGGACAGCTTTTCCAGGGCAAATTCTGCTAGTTGCAGCCACAAATAAAGTTTGGCTGCCCAGCAGATCTTCAAGGTGTGTTGGCATGGTCATGTCAAGGTATGCCACCACCTGCTGGTTCAGGTCCTGCTCCAGGTCTACATGCTGGTGGTGAGTTGCTTCACTATGCGAGTGAACAAAGCTACTCATCACCGACTGTAGACTCAGGCTGCTGCTGATATAGCTGGTACTGTTCCTGCCCCCCACCCCTGCAGCCATGGCAGTGGAAGGTGAACACAGAGGGCCCCCCAAGGGCCCCCCGAGGATGGATGATGGTGCAGATAGGCATTGGCCAACTGACTACGTAGGATGTCTCTGTAGTAGATCAGTTTGCCCTCCCTCTCAGTGGGTGTATAAAAGGCCCCTATTTTGTGTCGGTAGCGAGGGTCCAATAAGGTGGAGAGCCAGAAGTTATCCCGCTGCCGAATGGTGACAATTCGGCGATCACTACACAAGCAAGTGAGCATGCATTGTGCCATTTGTGCAAGTTACTCGGAGGGACTCCCTGCCTCCATCTCCACTGCATACTGCCACGTTGTCTGGGCCCTCTGTCTCGTCTTCCTCATAACCCTCTAGCTCCTCTAGCTGCTCCTGCTCCTCCTTTCCTGTCAGATGACTAGAAAAACTGCCCATCTCGCGAAACATAAACTGTGCTCCACTGTACCCCTCACCCTCCTCCTCCAGTTAGGCACCACGTCTCCAGTGCCCTGACCAGCCATCGTTTCTAACACGTGTTGTAGTAGATGAAGCAGTAGAATAACGTTGTTCATCCTGTAATCCTGGCAACTGACTAATAATGTGGCATCCTCAAAGGGCCTGAGCAAATGGCAGGTGTCACGTATGAGCTGCCACTGGTTGATATTGAAGTTACACAGGGGAGTCCCCCATCCGTTTGGATCATCAATAAATTGTCGATAGATTTTCTCTGTTTGTATTGGTGGTCCAACATATGGAGGGTGGATTTCCAACGTGTGGAAACGTCGCAAATCAGACTTTGTTGGGGGATACTGTTCTGACACTGCAGCTCAAGGAGGGTGTGCTTTGCAGTGTACGAGTGACTGAAGTTCATGCAAAGTTTCCTTCCCATTATTAGGATGTCTTGCAGATGAGGGAAACTCTTCAGGAGCCGTTTGACAACCAGATTGAACACGTGTGCCATGCAGGACGCATGTCTCAGGCTTATTTGTCACAGCGCAGACAAGATGTTCTTCATGTTGTCGGTCACCATGGTTCCCATTTCCAGTTGTCGTGGAGTAAGCCATGATTCTATTTCTTGATGAATGACTCTCAGCAGTTCCTTCCCTGTGTGACTCCATTTGCCAAGGCAAACCATATGAAGAACAGCGTGACACCGCCATGCCCTGCAAACATGGTATGCTGGAGGGGCACTATGACTTGTCTGTGCAGTGGAGGCTGAGGACACGGTGGAGGATGAGGAGGCAGAGTCGCACACTGTCACAGGACCAACGGCCTGAGAGCATGGAGGCGGAAGCGGCGTGACCTGTCCAGGTTGCTGTTGTGGCTGTGCAGGAACCACATTCACCCAGTGGGCCGTAAAGGACATGTATTGTCCCTGACCGTAGTTACAGCACCACACGTTGGCGCTGCCGTGTACTTTGGTACACACCGACAGGCTCAAGGACTGGCCCACCTTCTGTTCCACAAAATTGTGCAGGGCTGGTACTGCCTTCTGCGCAAAGAAATGACGGCTTGGGACTCTTCACCACGGCTCGGCACAAGCCATTAGTTCGCTGAAAGGTGCAGAGTCCAGTACTTGAAAAGGAAGGGACTGCAGCACCAGATACTTAGACAGGAGCACATTCAGCTTCTGTGTCGTTGGATGAGTGGGCGCATACTATTGTCTCTTGGACATGGCTTCGCCGATTGATTGTTGGTGGAATGGCTGACTCAAAGTAGGAGGAGCAGACACACAGCTCCTTTTGGCTGAGGTGGTGGAGATTTGTCTGGCTGAAACAGGGAGCGGCGTGCCACTGGTTGATGCAGCAGGCTGGACCACCACATCGGAGCCACAGTTCTCCCAGGCCACTTTATGGTGACGCTGCATATGTTGACACAGGGCCATGGTGCCAACATTGGGACCCTGGCCATGCTTCACCTGCCGACAAATCTTGCATGTTGCCATGTTAACCTCCTCCGGATGTTTGATGAAAAACCACATCGCAGAGTAGCTGATTTTCCCACCAACAGCCCGCACTAATAGACTGCTACTGCCGCCGACTCCATGAACCCCTGTTCCACTACCTCCGGGAAGGCAGGCTGCCACAAAGCAAGTGGTCTACCCCGAGCACGTTTGGCTCCAGACTTTCCACTTCTGCCACCATGCTGACTGTCAACCATGGCTTCATCATCGAGTTTTGTCTGCACATCACTGATGTCCTCCTCAGGTTCCTCAGCAGTGTCTGCTTCAGGAGCCTGAACGCTCACAACACCACCTGGCAGTAATGACCAGTGTCGGGCAGCTGTTGCCAGGGCAAATAAAATCATGGGGTGCATCAATAGGGGCATAGATGCCCACGACAAGAAAATAATTCTACTGCTGTACAAATCACTAGTCAGTCCACACACAGAATACTGTGTACAGTACTGGGCACCAGTGCACAAGAAAGACATAGTGCAGCTGGAGAGGGTTCAAAGACGGGCAACTAGGATAATAAGGGAAATGGGAGGACTACAGTACCCAGAAAGATTATCAGAATTAGGGTTATATAGTTTAGAAAAAAGAAGGCTTAGGGGGGACCTAATAACTATGTATAAATATATCAGGGGACCTTACAGAGATCTCTCCCATGATCTAGTTATACCCAGGACTGTATCTATAACAAGGGGGCATCCTCTACATTTAGAGGAAAGAAGGTTTCTACACCAGCACAGACAGGGGTTCTTTACTGTAAGAGCAATGAGACTGTGGAACTCTCTGCCTGAGGAGGTAGTCATGGTTAACTCGGTAAAAGAATTTAAAAGGGGTCTGGATGCATTTTTGAAGAATAATAACATTACAGGTTGTGAATTCTAGATCTATAGGGACAGAACGTTGATCTAGGGATTTATTCAGACTGCTATATTTGGAGTCGCAAAGGAATTTTTACCATGAGTAGGAACTCAGTAGGGACTCATTAGGGTTATAGGATGAACTTGATGGACTCTGGTCTTTTTTCAACCTCATGAACTTTGTTACTATGTTACCTCCCATGCCACTCTCCTTATCACTACTTGCCTGCCTAGCGGAGGAAGTAGCAGATGTCTCCTCCACTTCTTGGCTGGGCAGTAGCTGCTGAATATCCTCTAGTAGATCGTCCTCACTAAATAATGGAGCTTAACCCAAAGCATAAGATACTTCAGAGGCAATGGGAGAACAAAGACTGCTCCCGGGCTATGCCAACTGAGGGTTGTGTCTGAGAAACCCACCAACTGTTGACTGGGGGTGTCAGATGTCCCTTGTGATGAAGTGGATGACCGTGTTAACCAATCAATGACGGCAGATGGGTTGCTGGTCAAGATACGACCGCTAGCTAATACAGGGAGCTCAGGCCTCTCGTTGCGACTCCTGCTGCCACTCGCCCCTATTTGCTGTGACTTCTGCCTGATGAATTTAGGCCTCATCCACTCCTCTGTGTATGTCCTGGCACTTCTCTGCCTGACATACTTAGTGAGTATATGAGGAGAGTACAGTACGCTCCATTACACTCAAAACAGTGTTTGTTTACACCAGCAGGTGTGTACTTTTGCCTGGCCTTTCACAGTTTCTAGGCCCTTAAGACTTTAACAGGAACAAAATGGTACACCACTTAGATGTATGCACAAGTTACACTTAATAGAGGACAACATGCTTTTAGTACTCTGCTCACCCTAACTGGCTGGCTACTATTAGATTTTCAGTTGTTGTACACACCAGTGCTGCAGCACACTCCCTTCCCCATCAGTGCTTCTAGGCTGGATTTGGACTTGAGGTGAATCGCTGCTGTAAAAAAAGCTTTTCTGTGCAACACACTGCTCTCTGTCCCTCTCTGCAATAGAATGCTGATGTGACTGTGAGGTGAATCGCTGCTGTAAAAATGCTTTTCTGTGCAACACACACTGCTCTCTGTCCCTCTCTCTCTCTCTCTGCAGTAAAAGGCTGAAGTGACCAGAAAGAGTTGTGGTCTCCCGGCGGAGCCTCATAGTGACCTGTACTCAGCTTTATTCCAGGAAATTTGGCTACCCCACCTAGATCCTTCCTACCTGAGGACTATGAGTCATTATCAGCAACAAACTATGCCTGCTAGAATTGGACTTCCGGTTCCGGCGCTGGGGATGCAGGATGTGTAGAGAAGGAGCTCCCGTCCCGCGGCCCATACCTGCCTCTTACCCGCACGAACCGGCGACACAGGGGGCCACACCACTCACCCCCCAGACTACCACACGCCCGGTGAATGGACCGGTACCTTCAGAGGGGAGGAATGTCCGCTAGACAGCCACCGGAGCCGCCCGCATTACGCAGCAGCAGCGCGCCCAAGATGGCCGCCACAGCATCAGCGCTGCCTCAGGAGCCACCCGCGCTGCGCCCTCGAGCGCCGGAGAAGGCTATAGTACCCTCACCTCTGTCCCAAGCACAATTACCAGCTGACTCACCGGTGACCGCCACTCAGGGTGATGCAGCCGCAATAGAAATGGACACTGCTGACACCCCACTACAGGCTGTAACCTCAGGATCCTCTCCGGCCTCCTCATGGCAGGGACAAGCCAAGCTGCAGGTCAGTGTTCGCAGTGATGCCTACTATGGCTCTATAAACATAGACTATCAGCGCCTGGCCCTAGAGATGTCCCAACAGATGGCACCCAGTATGAAAGCTATAGATGAGGATGCCCTAAAAAATGCACTACAGCACTTGCAACTGGAACTGTCTGATCATACCGCTAGACTGGGGGAAGTTGAACAGAGGGTCTCCTCCTTAGAGGACAGTGACACTAAAGTTTCCAACAGGATGCGCTCTGCTGAGCTGGAAATTACTCGACTATCTGATAAAGTTGAGGGCCTAGAAAATAGGTCCCGCCGTAATAATTTACGCATTGTTGGGGTCAAAGAGTCAGTGTTACAGCAAGATCTCCAAAGGTTCTGTGAGAGGGACCTGCCAAAAACTCTAGGCTTGCCTCACCCCTGTAGGGTGGAACGTGCCCACCGAATTGGACTGGCTCCTATGTCATCTCAAAGGGACACTGACCCCCTAGCTCATCGCCCACGCCAAGTGATACTCCGTCTTCTGGACTTTAATGACAAAGTCGACCTGCTGTGGGCATATAGGCGTCTGTCACAACCGCTAGTAGTTCAAGGTATGCGCCTATTGTTATTTGAAGACTTTTCAGTGGAAATCGCTAAAAAACGAAGAGCGTTTAGAGCTATCTGCACGTCCCTTCACAGACGTAACCGCCGCTTCCAATTGCAGTACCCGGCTGTCCTGAGAGTGTTTAATGCTGATGGTTCTTCTTCAATCTATAATACCCCAGAGGCAGCCGAAGCCTCCCTGAACTTATCGAGTTCCCCCTCCAGGGGCCGTACCCCACAACCTAGGAAATCGGGCAGCCGTTCTCGCTCACCCAGAGGAGATAGGACCCCCAAGGTACCAGCCAGGAATGATTCTTACTCACCTGAACCAACAGGACAAAGGAAGCGTCCACGCTCACCCAGACGATGCAGAGGAGACAGACAACCATCCCCAGACTGATCTTAGAGGTGCTGGATATTTGAGTGACTCTACGACGAGCATTGACATGCTTTCATTGGTCAGATCGCTCTAATGCATATTATGTCTGATGTGGTCTCCGAGTGTGGTTGTCTAACGAATAGTAATTATTTCTCTGGATAATGATTCCCTAAATCAACCCCCCCGCCCCTCTCCTTACCCTTCCCCCTCATTTTCCTTTCTGTTCCCCGTCTGTGTCTACCGTCTCCCTCCCCTCCTTCCCCCCCCCTCACCCACCTACCTCCCCCACCCCCCCCCCCCCCTTCGTTCACTCTGTTCCTTTCTCCTTTATTTCACCCCGATCATATCCGTGTCTCACTGTAATATCTACTTGTACCGAGGGCAGTGGGTTGCTGCTTTGTCTCGCCGTCAGATGGGGCCGTGGGAGGGGAGATGCTTGAATAGAAGTCGCTTCTCATTCTCTTACCGCTTATATATTGTATAATGTTTGAACCTGCACCGCCTGAAAAAAGGGAGTCCACTACCCTATTGGAATGTGCCCTACTTGCCCGGGTGGCACACTCAGGATTTATTTTTTCCACTATAGTACCTATGATTGTTATGTTATGCGTTATTTATACTGTTTTGTTACTGTTTTTTTCACATGTATCTCGCCCATGGCATACAAAATATGAAGTCCGGGAGGTCCGCTCCAATGCTGCTGCACCTGATATCTGCGCCCAAAACATACTCCAGTTATTTTACGCCTGCAATCCGATCAACTTATTTAAGGTACCATGATTACACTCATCTCTTGGAACGTCAAGGGTCTTCGTTCCCCACACAAACGAAGGCTCTTGCTACGTTATCTCAAAAAACATCGCCCTGATATAGTCATGTTACAAGAGACACACTTGTCTCAGCAAGACTTTTTCAGAATGCAGCAGCAGTGGGTCGGACAAGTTTATGGATCTCCTTCAATTGACGGCAAGGCTGGGGTGCTCACCTTAATGCATAAATCTTTCACTCATACACTACTCTCTCAGACTGCCGACGAGGAGGGTAGGCTCTCCCACCTACAGATTGACCATAATGGGGAGGTCTATAGTCTGTATAATGTTTATGCTCCTAATGGGGAAAATAAGACATTTTTTGAGGGTCTCCGAGATACGATGTTGACTGATGACACGCCTCATAGGATATTGGGGGGGGATTTGAACACGGTTCTAGATCCCCTGACGGATAGAAAGGGTCGCTCCCCGGTACAATCAACCCCTAGACAATGTGACTGTGTGCTACCCGACTTCCTGACAAGCCTAGCCCTGACTGACGCCTAGCGTCTTTCCCACCCGAATGATAGGGAATTTACACACTATTCTTGCGTCCATCAGTCCTGGTCCCGGATAGATTATATCCTAATGGACCGACAACTTAGCAAGCGCATTGATAAGGTGACCATAAGTGACTTAGTGATTTCTGACCATGCCCCGGTGATCCTTTCCCTACTTCCCACATATCCGAAGGGCACTGATATCCTCTGGCGCTTCCCAACATTTATGTCTAGAGATGAATCCTTTATAGAACTTCTTCAGGCATGGTGGCTAGAGTTTGCAAACGATAACAGGTCCCACCACTCTAACACAGGGCTATATTGGGAAACGGGCAAATCAGTACTGAGGGGGAGATTGATAGCTCATTTCTCAGCCCTTAAACGTACTGCTTCTACCAAATTTACCGAGGCTAGCGCTGATCTTCAACGTGCCTATGTCGGATATCTACGTACCCCTACGGATGCAAACAGAGAGGATTGGCTCCAAGCCCGTACACAATTCGAATTATGGCTGGATAGGAGGGAACGATTTCATCGTTCCCATTTTGAAGCGGATTTATTCCGCCATGGTAACAAGGCGGGCCGCCTGATGGCCAGGCTAGCAGGAGGTCGCTTTGGACTGTCCCTTCAAACTAAATTGAAAGATGGACTGGGTATGCTTCAAAGTGACCCTCACCAAATTAACAAAATTTTCGCACAATTCTATAAGGACCTTTATGAGGACTCACCCTCTGACCCTTCCTCAGGTAGGACGTTCCTAGATTCTTTGGAGCTTCCGCGCTTGGTAGAGAGTCAGAGGGAACTCCTTAATGCACAGGTTACGGAGGAGGAAATTCAGTACACCATAAAATCCCTACAAAACGGTAAAGCCCCGGGACCTGACGGATATACAGGGGAGTTCTACAAAGCACTCCTGCCACAGGTCTCCCCGATCCTGAAAGGCCTGTTTAATGAATTCATATCCACGGGCCAGATTTCTAAAGAGGCATCGGTTGCCTATCTCAAAGTTCTGCCCAAGCCAGGGAAAGACCTGTCTGACCCCGGATCATACAGACCGATATCCTTAATAAACCAGGACATCAAGATCTTGTCCAAAATCATGGCGGACAGGTTGTCTAGACTTATGCCAGAATTGGTAGGAACACACCAAGTGGGGTTTATACGGAGGCGCTCAGCGACCATGAATATCCGCACGGTTTTAGCGGTTTTGGATCGAGTCCAGCACCAACCACGTGTGGGCGAACAACCAGCCTTGCTTTCCCTGGATGCTGAGAAAGCATTTGACAATGTGCGATGGAACTGGTTGTGGCTAGTGCTTGACAAGTTCGGTATTCATGGTCGATTCAGAGACTTTCTACATGGGGTATATAGTTCACCTGTCGCAATAGTATACACACCGGGTATCCTCTCCCAGCCCATCTGTCTCTATAGGGGGACACGCCAAGGATGCCCACTCTCCACATTACTCTTTGACTTAGCCCTAGAACCCCTAGCCAAACATCTACTGGATTCGGCTGTTTTCTCGGGCATACGGGTGGGGACGTCCGCGATCAAACTTACCATGTTTGCGGATGACATCCTCTTGTTTCTCGACAAACCAGCTGTCTCTTTGCCTACTGTGCTGACCTTGCTGCGAATGTTCGGTGAATTTTCTGGTTACAAAATTAACGTAGATAAATCCGAGCTACTGCCGGTGGGTGCCTCTCCACCTCGCTGGTTGCCGGACGTAGCGAACCTAGGGATACGTTTAGCCTCAGGTTCTATAACTTACCTTTGCATAAAAATAGGACGCACCCCTGACTCCTTGTACTGCTTTAATTATCCCCCCTTGATATTGAAGATACAAACAGAACTGAAAAAGTGGGCAGGAATACCACTCACATTCATGGGCAGGTGTCATTTGATAAAAATGATTAGTTTTGCGCGCCTCTTGTACCCCTTACAGACCCTCCCCTTATTATTACGACATACGGACATATGCTCCCTACAGTCAGCCTTTACCAAATTTATTTGGGGTGGGAAACGTCCACGTATAGCGCTTCAAAAATTGACCATACCAAGGAAAGAGGGAGGCCTTAATTTCCCTAATATTAGGGGTTACAATTTAGCGTGTCTTTTCCGCTTTGTGGTGGATTGGCTCCACGGTACCTCTTTCCATGTCAACTTTGGCCTAGAAAGAGACTTAGCAGCCCCATGGAATCTGGCGGCGCTGCTACATACGCCGTTCTCCAGATTGCCCCCGTTGATCAAGCACTCCTCATTGTTAAGGGATACCATCGTGACATGGAAAGAGACTCATAAGCTGTACCGTCTTCCCTATTTAGTATCGAAATACCTTCCTCTTGCAGGCCTGCCTGAACTTCCGGATGGAATCACGGCAAGGACTCTAACTATATGGTCAGATCATGGCATCCGTACAGCTAACGAACTGATGAACGTACAGGAACATACCTGGTTCACGCCTGAGCAACTAGTGGATAAATTTCACTTACCGGCGTCTCACGTTTATTCTCTCAATCAAATCTACTCCTTCCTAAAACACCGATTACGCGATCTGTCCAGAGAGGCGAACACGCATCCCATGGACGACCTCATAGGTTCGGGCCAACGCAGCCTGTCGATCTCGGACCTTTATCCAGCATTTAGACAAACCCTTTTGAAAACAGACCCTTCTTCTCTGTTTGCATCCTGGGGAAAGTGGATCCCTGATGACAATATCTCAGATGGTATTTTGAAGGGATGGCAAAAACTACTCACATGTGTAATCAATGAGCGATGGAGAGAGACTTTTTTTTAATTGGCGCACAGAGCTATCTATGGATTCAATATACTCCGTTCCCCAGACTTCCCCGACAGAATAACGGCCTGTCCCAAATATGCATCACCGCTTACTGACCTTTGGCATGGTGTTTGGGCGTGTGATTCTACTCAGGAATATTGGACGATGATTCAAAGTTATCTTAGAGACACTTGGAACTTGACCTTACCCCTTCAACCTCAGGTTTTCCTTTTCCACCAACTGAGACCCCCTGAAATATCTCAGAAAGAACACTCGACGGTACCCACACTGATTCATGTCATCTTACTGGTAGCCTTACGCTGCCTTTTTACTGCATGGTTGTCTAACTCTATCCCCACGTTGTCAATGGTAATCCAACAAATGAAACTGTTCTGTAATGTTGACCGGCTTGACACGGAACGACACAAAAACACTAAGACTTAGAAATTTTTTGACAAGTGGAAACATTTTATTGTTAAACATTATATGACCCCTGAAAGAGCAGACATAGTCCAACCCTTCAGCCTCACAGAGTGGTACTGTTTACAATCTATGGGGAATACCTTGGGATCCCTACGCCTGCCTCAATCATAAATAGGACCACAAATGCTCCACGTCTCAGCACGTCAAGTCCCCTTGCTCCCCCCCACCCCTCTCCCAGACTTCAATCTTGACTTAACAACGGTTTAGTTTGTAACAGGCGAAATATCTAATATTACTCTGCCTAAACTGAGTTGATGACTTTGTGATCCTGCAAGACATCGCAAGTTTTTATATTGTTGTTGTTTGTTGAAAATTTCAATAAAATATGTAAAAAAAAAAAAAAAAAGGCTGAAGTGACTGGCCGCAAGATGGCTGCCAATTATATAGGGCTGTGACATCACAGGGGTGGCTGGCTGCTGATAGGCTGCATGTGATTCAAGGTCATCCCGCCGACTAGAGATGAGCGAACTTACAGTAAATTCGATTCGTCACAAACTTCTCGGCTCGGCAGTTTATAACTTTTCCTGTGTAAATTAGTTCAGCCTTCAGGTGCTCCGGTGGGCTGGAAAAGGTGGATACATTCCTAGGAAAGAGTCTCCTAGGACTGTATCCACCTTTTCCAGCCCACCGGAGCACCGGAAAGCTGAACTAATTTATGCAGGAAAAGTCATCAACTGCCGAGCCGAGAAGTTCGTGACAAATCGAATGTACTGTAAGTTCGCTCATCTCTACCGCCGACCCTTGTTCCCGTCTTCCCAGGATTGCTTGCCCCATGTCCTCACATGTGGATCCACCATTTTAAATGGCCTTGAGTTTAATGAAGCAATTTGCGCAATTGAATCGAGGCAATATTTGCATTCATTGCAAATCAAATTTTTCCTGAAAATCGTAACAAATTCGGATTCATCAGATTTGATTCACTCATCCCTTGTAGGAACGCTTGGAAATGCGCCTGCTCCATAGACGGCAGTGCACTTCATTGCGGATTCCACAGAAAGAATAGTGTTGAGCGGCATAGGCCATATTTGAATTTGCGAATATTCGCGAATATATGGACGAATATTCGTCATATATTCGCTAAATTCGCATATTCGTAATATTCTCTTTTTATTTTCGCATATGCGAAAATTTGCGTATGCGAAAATTAACATATGCGAAAATTAGCATATACAAAAATTCGCATTGCGAATATTCGAGAGCAACACTAAGAAAGAATTAATATGCCAACTCTTTCTATGGAGGTCGGAATCAGGATTTCCATGGCAGAAGTTTCCACTGTGGAAATTCCGCTCGGAAAGTCTGACGTGTCAACATGGCCCAATAGTGTTAGTTTTTGGTTAAGGGGAATATTTATGGATTATGTGGGGTTTTATTCTACTTATTTACTCTTTTGTTGCATCTGCCGGTCATTTTTGGTACACATAGGTTTTCATTTTTTGTTACAGTGAGACATCTACTTTATGAAAGTTTAAATATTTTAAAATGAATTTAGAAAAATTCTATAAATTTTTAATCTATATTGTATAGTTGTTTAAATTTTCCCCCTAAAATAAGTATAAAAAATTATTTTAAAATATCAAAACATAATATTCTTTAAAAACAAAATAAGCAGTTTAATCAGAGTACCCTTTAGCCCAAAAAATCCTAGATTATTTCTATGAAAACCACAATGGCAGGTAGATAAATTGTGTTGCTGATCACCATTTTTTTGGTCAGATTATTCTTGATGTAAATCACCCATTTAGTAGGTAACCATTTAGTAGATTTGTGGGAAAAAAGAAAATGGTGTGAACCCCCTTTTGATGGGTTTCCAGAGGTAATGTCAGGTCCTTCAGTTTTGTCTGGTGCTCAATGGTACATGTATGTCGCACAACCTGACCATAATATGTTTGGCACCCATTAGTTAATCTGGGTCAGTGTCTTCATATCTCATTTCTTCATTACCTAATATGTAAATGTAAGGTGGGCAAGATACTTAAGGAGCTGAGAGAGGCATCCAACCAATCTCATTGTTGAGGTCGCTAGAACCAAATGTAGACCAACAAAAACTATGGAGAATACTGATTTGACTGTGAACGTGGAACAATAAAAATGCAAAATGAAGACATTTTCGAGAAGTTATGCTAAGGCCTAAAATAGAAAGAAGACCAAAATCTTGTGTGCAGTTGTTACATCTCTCATTATGGAGCTAGGTAAACAATATATAATTGCATCAATAATTTATACACAAGAATTATTTTGCACAGATATTACAGAATCCTGTGACTATTGTCTTTATTTGTTGTTCTCTATTCGTGTATATTTAATTATTCATTTTTGGAGTTAGAAAACGAATTATTAACATGAAGGCGACTTAATTAGATTGTGATTTACTAGTCAGAAAAATGTGGGTCAGTAAAGATTCCAATCAACTCATCGCCTTCCAACTAATGTACCTAATATATAAGACTGACTATTTCCTGAATCGTCATCCACTGTACCAGATCTCATAAAGTACTTTCTGGAAGCAAAGTAATAGTTCTGATATTTAAATATGTGACATATTGAAAGAGGAATATGTAACTTTTATTGTTTCCGTGCCCTTGGGAAACCATATTGAAAATGCAATTCAATCTGAAGTCACCTGGTGGGGAGGGGGAGTGCTATAGGGTATTCAAAACTGAATTTGCTTGTTTTTGTGTGTAATTTGTGCCAGATTGTTCGAAAAAGTGGCACAATGCACATGACTTGAAGAAAATGTTGCCTCTTTTTATTTTTTAAGTTGGGAGGCAGGGCTTAAAGGAAAACTGTCAGCTTTCTCCTCCCGCACTAACCAGCAGTACTGGATGGTAGTGCGGGGGACGCTGGTCAGTTTGATCCTTACCGTGCTCAGATCCGCCACGCAGTTCAGCCTTAATCTTCTATTTTTGGTAGATGCAAATGAGGTGCTAACTGCCATTGGCCGGGCTAACTGGCACTCTGACGTCAGTGCCACTGGCCGCAACGTGGCCCAAGTCATCAATATTCCTACCCTCCGCCTCTCCCTCTTCTCCCCACTCTGTAATGAAGAGAGTGGAGAGGAATATTGATGATCTGGGCGGTGCTGCGGCCAGCGGCACTGACGTCAGAGTGCCAGTTAGCCCGGCCGGTACCAGTTAGCACCTCATTTGAATACACCGATAATAGAAGATTACGGCCGAACGGGCACTGTAAGGAGCAAATTGATCAGCATCCCCCACACTACCAGCCAGTACTGCTGGTTAGTGCGGGAAAGAAAGCTGACAGTTTTCCTTTAAATTGCATCAGAAAGATGTGAATCAGTGCACATCTTTCTATAGAGGTTACTGTGGAAGCAAATATCTCTGAATCCCTAAGTCATTTGAGCTGCGATGTAGTTGCACACACAGCTCAGATAAGTGAATTGGAGCAATGCACTTGTGTACTAGAAGATAACTTGTCATAATGCTAACCTCCGCTTCATGGCCAGCTCTAACTAACTCAAGGACAAGATAGAAGACCTAGGGAATAGGACATGTTACCTCATCCCTACTTGCCTCTCTGTGCTCATCTGATCTTTCTCCACTACTGGGTCTCCTTCACAGTGGAAAGGGCACATTGGGAGAGATTTATCATTATATATATATATATACAGCGTTTTCATTGTCTATATTGCGCAATTCTGTTTTTTGCGTGTTCTTTTGCGTACTTTTTGATAGAAGTTTTATGGTCTATTCACATATACAGTATTCTGTGCAGATTTGATGCGCAGGATTTTCTGGTACAGATTTCAATGTAAACTGAATGACTGAACACAGCTTGAAATCCTGCGCATCAAATTTGCACAGAATACTGTACGTGTGAATAGACCCTTGTGTGTGGAATTCTATGTGACTGTATATGGTAGAGATGATTATGCAGTGTACATCGATTTATCAACTGCGTCTTTAATGTTTACACACACAAACTTTGTGCATGTCCCAATTAAATTGCGCAAACATTCACCATCTAGGAGGACACGTAAAAAGCTGTCAGAATCTGTCCAGCAATATGTAATACAAATTTAGAGCCACCTCCAATGTAATCTTTTTGCCAAAGACTGACTATTATACTGCACTATGTGACAAATATTAACTAAACTTGACCATTTTTATTTTTTTCATATGCTTTTTCTATTTTTCCGTGGGAAAATGCCACAGGTCTGAGCATTTTTAGTAAATTTTGCACAAAAGTGTAAATTAGACTGAATCTGTGTCTACAGTAGACACCTAATGATAAATCTCTCCCGTTGTGTAGGGCCGCCTCAGTCAGGAAAAGGACTGAGAACATCAGAATTGTGAGGCTTGTGCATGAAGAGTTAATCCTCAAATCATTTTAAAAACTCTCAAGCACCAGATATATATCAAGCCCACCAAATCTGTTTAGGTGAAAACAGACTATATGCCAAGCTTAAAATATCCACCTATATGCCAAGTTTGAAAAGTTCACCCTGCCTTTCTTTGTATACTTTTCTCTAGCACAGGCTTTTAAATGGATCCAGATAGGGTATTTGCTGTATTAAATTAGCCATGCCCACAGGGCCTACGAGTTATCCAGAGGTTCATGGGTTTCCCTAATTTTTACAGACAATTTATTGCTTCCTTTTCCTTCCTGGCTGCTCGAATTTCTGCTCTGACCAAGAAAGGGGTGAATGCAAAGAGGTTGAGCCCTGAGGCAGAGTCAGCTTTCTTACAGCTAAAATATTGTTTTGCTGCCACCCCAGTTCTACATCGTCCAGACTCTTCTAAACAGTTCTTACTCAAAGTGCCTCTTCTGTCGGAGCAGGAGTGATCCCATTACAGAAAAATTCCAAGGAGAAGTTTGTTACCTGCAGTTTCTTCTCTGAACTCTTCTCTCTAGCAGAGAAGAACTACAATATTGGAGATCGGGAGTTACTTGCTGTTAAACTGACCTTAGAATATCTAGGTGGAGCCCCGGCCGTCACGCTTCCTCCCATAGACATGAATGGAGGAGGCGTGGTGTGACGTCACTAGGGGCGTGGCCAAGACGTCCTTTACTTGGAGGCAGCGCCCGGCACAGAATGCCGGGTGTTGCACCTAGATTGCGGGGTGAGAGAGAAAACACAAAACGGAGTCCAGCTCACTTCCCGAGCCCTGTGCACACAGACTGGCGTGGGCAGCGCCGCTGTATGTAGACCAAGAACAAAGGGATGTCCAGCGCACAAGATGCAGAACGTTTTCTTTATTTGCAGGTAAAACTTCACAGCATAGCAGACGTGAACACAAACATGTGACGCGTTTTGGCCCTAGCGTCGGGCCTTAGTCATGACTAAGGCCCGACGCTAGGGCCGAAACGCATCACATGTTTGTGTCCATGTCTGCTATGCTGTGAAGTTTTACCTGCAAATAAAGAAAAGGTTCTGCATCTTGTGCGCTGGACATCCCTTTATTCTTAGATTGTGGGGTCTCCTGTGGCGGGACCCCTGCGATCATACATGTTATCCCCTATCTAAAGGATAGGGGATAAGATGTATAAAGCCGGAATAATCCTTTAAAGAATAATACAGTACTTTGTAGTTTACATATAAATCATGTCCTTATTCAAACAGATGGATGGAAATAACAACTAGTAAGCCAGTGTTTTGGCATCATGTAGTCCCAGTAATTTATTGAATGTTTAAAAACATTTTGTGCCAAAAATAAAAGCTGGTGTACATTAAAGCAGTGATGTCCCAAAGAACCCTTATTGACTGGTTGCCAACATCAATACCATAACTTATCTTCTGCACTAGTTCTTTATGTGATTCTCTAATGTCTTTGTGAAAATATTACAAGTTGGCACTATAGCAAATAAGTTTATGATCATACATTGCGTCCATGACAAAAAGTATGCGTTGGACTTCAATGAAATGAGGTATGGCTCATGTATTATCAGCAGAGGACAACAATAATGGGGCTTAGTAATATTTAAAGGGGTACTTCGCCTCCAGACATCTTATCCCCTATCCAAAGGACAGGGGATAAGATGTCTGATTGCGGGGGTCCCGCAGCTGGGACCCCGGCGATCTCGGTACAGCACCCAGCGTTTGTTAAGAACATTGGGTGCTGGCAGCGGGGGTCATGATGTCACAGTCACGCCCCTCATGATGTCACGACACACACCCTCAATGCAAGTCTCTAAGAGGGGGCGTGGTGGTGACGTCACAACCCTCGCCACCTGTTCCAAGTGGTCAGGACAAAATGTTCCGAACTCTGGGGCAGCGGAGTACCCCTTTAAAGCTCAAAGCATACTCTGTTATGGTTGATACAATTCTAGACCGTATACTTCAGGTGAAAGCTGGTAGGAAAAGGGAATGTGCAGCTAAGGTTTAGTTCATAGTACTGGATGTGTCTTCCTTTACCCAATGGGACATTCCAAAACGTGTCCATATTGATGATGCTAAGGCTTGTTTGTTTTCTGCAGGGGCGTACCTAGAGCATTTGGCACCCGGGGCGGACCCTTTGTTTGCCCCCCCCCCCCCAGGGCTGACCCTGTGTATGCTCCCACCCCCCCCCAAACCAAGAAAGTAGTGTTTTCAATAATATTTTGCAGAAGGGGGCCAGGACAGGGGTTTTGTAGAAAGGGGCTGGTGAAAAACTTCTAGAAAACTCCTGCCCTGTCCCTGTCTACAAATCTCTGGTCTTCCCCCTTCTAGAAAACCCTTGTCCTTTCTTCCCCCTTATACAAAAACCCTGCACCCTTATTCCATAAAACTCAGCTCCGGCACACACAAAAACCCTGCACCCACCCTACACATCAAATCCATACCCCCTCCCCCTTCATATAAAAATCCTGCACCTCCATCACATAAAGTTCATACACCCCCTACACATAAAAACCTGCACACCCCCTTAATAAAAAAATAATAACTGAACACCCTCATTAATTGGAATCCCCTGCACCCCCCTTAATAAAAAATAACCCCCTGCACACACCCTTAATAAATTAAAACCCTGCACACTCCCTTAATAAAATAAAACTCAGCACTTCCCCTTAATAAAACCCATTAACCCCTTTAATAAAACACCTTAACCCCCTTAATAAAACCCCTTACCCCCCTTAATAAAATAAAACCCTGCACCACCTTAAAAAAAAAAGAACAAATCCTGCACCCCCCTTAATTATACCCTCCCCCCTCTAACTCCCCCTTCCCCAAAGGTATAGGCAGCAGAGTTAGCTCCCCCACCCTTCCCCATAGGTATAGGCAAAAGACTTAATCCCCCTTCCCCATAGATATAGGCAGCAAAGTTAACCCCCCTTCCAAATAGGTATAGGAACGGCAGCAGAGTCCCCCCCCTTTCCCTGTAGGTATAGGCAGAGTTAAACCCCCGTTCCCATAGGTATATGCAGAGTTAAACCCCCTTTTTCCCATAGGTATAGGCAGAGTTACCCCCCCCCCCTTTCACCATAGGTATAGGAAGAGTTACCCCCCCCCTGTTCCCCATCCTCACAGGTATAGGCCTCTTCCCCATTGATATAGGCAGAGTTACCACCCCCCTCTTCCCCATAGGTATAGACAGAGTTACCCCCCCCCTTTCCCCATAGGTATAGGCAGAGTTACCCACCCCCCTTTCCCCATAGGTATAGGCAGAGTTACCTCCCTCCTCCCCTTTCTCCATAGGTATAGGCAGAGTTACCCTCCCCTCCCCCTTTCCCCATAAGTATAGGCAGAGTTACCCCCCCCCCCTCTCACCCATAGGTATAGGCAGAGTTACCCCCCCCTCTTCCCCATAGGTATAAGCAGAGTTATCCCACCTTTCCCCATAGGTATAGGCAGAGTTACCCCTCCTCCTTCCCCTTAGGTATAGGCAGAGTTACCCCCCCTCTTCCCCATAGGTATAGGCAGAGTTGCCCACCCACCCCTCCTCCCCATAGGTATAGGCAGAGTTACTCACCCCTCTTCCCCATAGATATAGGCAGAGTTACCCCCCCCCACCCCCTTCCCCATAGGTATAGGCAGAGTTACTCACTCCTCTTCCCCATAGATATAGGCAGAGTTACCCCCTCTTTCCTCATCTTTTCCCATAGGTATACGCAGAGTTACCCCCCTTTCCCCATAAGTATAGGCAGAGTTACCCACCCCCCTCTTCCCCATAGGTATATGCATAGTAACCCCCCCCCGGTATGCCACTGGTTTTAAGTTTTTTATTCAAAGCAATAAAAGATTGTTTTTTCATTTACAGGTAGAGAGCTATTTTTTCTTATACAGCCGACACTGAAAGGGCAGATACTGCAATATTTTATACTTATTCCTCACCTAGTGCAACAATGTGCTTATTTATTTCACTTTTGTTATCTAGTCATCATCAAAAGGCATAGCACTTAATGCTGCTGCTGTAAAGCTCTGTAGCTTTGAAGGTCAATCAAAAACACAACACATTTTGTTTGGGCCTGTTATTTAAGTTTTCTTTATTATTACTTATAACCACTGAAGGTACAATTTAGGTTTGTATACATTTAAACAGCACCTTCTACTCCACTCCACCGCTACATGCATCTTGTATAAGGTGAATATTCATCCGGAGGAATTGTGGGCATCATTAGTGCCGCTAAAATCAGTCAGTGCTAGAACCATCATGCCATCCCCATGATGGCAATGCAGTCAGCTCGGTATTTTGCCAAAATAAAGTCCGGGACTGCTGCTAAAATTCTGCAGTGTGCATGGCGCAGCCATTGAATACATTTCTGCTCGAAAATTCTGTAATGTGAATGGGCCCTAGATGATAAATTAGATGTCATCAGACTGTCACTGCAGTGTTGCTTTCCCCCACTAACTGTGCACACAAACACCAGAGACCCAGCAACATTTTTGTTCTATACAGGACATTCATTTAATCTGAGTGATGTTTTCATAACTTTATATATATTTATGTTCAAACATATGTTATGATTTTATTTGTTTTATACTGTTAATACTTTTGGGCCTTAATGTTGCAATGGCCTTGTGTATTGTATTGTAAAATTTCTTGAAAAAATTCAATAAAAACCATTTGACCATAATACCAGAAGGCTCTGCTGCTAGCCTAGCCCTGCCCCACCCATTCATCTGTCACATCACTGAGGCGGAGCACAGTGCACATAGCTCTGCAATACAATTTAGGCACACCCCATATGCAGGCATACCTTAGAATAGGCTGCCTGATCTTCTCATCCACAGGGGTCACCGAAACGGAGCACATAGCTCTACAACACAGTGGGGGCACGTAGAGTTATTTAAATGATTTTGCTTATTGCAATAGATAAACAATTTATTATACGGGGCACCAGGTCATTTGTACCCAGGGGTACCCCCTCCCCCCCTTTGAGTACACCACTGGGGTTGTGATCCCTTTTAATTATGTGGCTACTTGTTGAATTCAGTGTACATATACACTGTTTCTCATCCCATCATTTATGAGCCATAGCTTGGATTTCCTGACCTGCAGTAAAAAAATTATATTGGGTCCAGTGTATAGAACATTTTGCTCCGAACGCTTGAAGTGGGCGACGGGGCTGGTGATGTCACGACCACGCCCTTTGTGACAACACGCCCCCTCAATGCAAGTCTATGGGAGGGGGTGTGACACCAGGTGCACAGAGATCATGGGGGTCCCATCAGCAGGACCCCTGCGATCAGACATCTTATCCCCTATTCTTTGGATAGAGAATAAGATGTCTAGAGGTGGTGTACCCGTAGGGAAAGTTGAGTTGTTCTTTTCAATCTGACCACAGTGCTCTCTGCTGATACCTCGGTCCATGTCAGGAACTGTCCAGAGCAGGAGAGGTTTGCTATGGGGATTTCCTTGTACTCTTGACAGTTCCTGACACAGACAGAGGTGTCAGCAGAGAGCACTGTGACCAGAGAGAAAAGAACTACATAACTTCCTATGGAGCATACAGCAGCTGATAAGTACTGGAAGGATTAAGATTTTTTAATAGAAGTAATTTACAAATCTGTTTAACTTTCTGAAGCCAGTTGATATGACCAAAATTGTTTTCCAACGGAGTACCCCTTTAAGACTAGTCTTCTCAGATTCTGGTGATACAGTGTTAATTTTCTTATTCTTTTATTAATTTGCATAATTAAGTGAAACTCATTATTTCTCAGCATTTTGTAAATCTGGCTTTACATGTAGAATCATCAAAACTGCAATTTTCTAACCAGGTGGTCACAAAACTGACATCTTCAGCACAATAGCAGAATCATTTTTGTTTGTTTTAGATAACTATAATACTGAATGCTTATTAGGCTAATCTTCGGCCGACTCATTAAAGACCTGGGAGAACAATACATTGAAGTACAATAAAACATTACAGCATTTCAGTGCTGAAACGTAAACGTCATAGGGGGGTATTTATTAATTTTGCCTGTTGACAGTTTCTTTTTACCCTTTTTTTTTTCACTTTGGTTTTCGTGGACAAGTTGTTAGTAATTTTGGCTCAAATGTTGAAATCAGCTGTTCACAGCGCCTTTTACACAGAACTTACCGCCACAGAGGACGCGTATTTTACCCTGTAGTGCAGCCATTTCGGAGTCCCACCTGTAGTATATCAGCAAGCGACGTGAGGTATTTTCTTTTGTGGGGTTTATAGCCACCATGTGAAATGGATTTTATTTTCAACTTGGGTAGTTTATTTATTTTTTTGTTACTTTAGTGCAGTGGTCTTCAACCTGCGGACCTCCAGATGTTGCAAAACTACAATTCCCAGCATGCCCGGACAGCCGTTGGCTGTCCGGGCATGCTGGGAGTTGTAGTTTTGCAACATCTGGAGGTCCGCAGGTTGGAGACCACTGCTTTAGTGCTTACCTTTCCTGAACCTGTGTGGCCATGTCCAATGCTGGCTCAATGGAGGGTGAAGGTCCCTCAGAGACAACTATGTCGTAGGATAGTATTGAGCAGCCCTGGAGGCGTCGCTGCTTTCCCAAAAAAAATGTTTTCATGTATTTTGACGCCTTTACATTTTCTGACATTGGTAAGTGTGTTTTCCATGTGCAAAATTTCTAGGCGGGGATTTGCGCCAAAAAAATGGGATTTGCGCCAAAATTGTGCCAAAGATCGATTGGCGCAAATGATGAATTACTGACTAAAGTTGAAATCACACACAGGACCGTGTGATTTTGAGAAAGTTGTAAAAATGACAGTGGAGAAGATGCGCCAAACTTTGGCACAAAAAGACACTGCGCCAAAGTATTGCGCCAAAGTTACGTGAAAAAAACATAAATCCTTTGATAAATACCCCCCATAGTGTATAGGGTTGGGTTGCAGTTTTGTTGTTGATGGCCTCATAAGTTCCATTTGTTGTTCATCAGTATGTGTCTTTTTTCATTCTCAAGGTCTCAAGACACAAGGAAACAATGCCTTTGTATCACTATTGTATCGGAGACATGTAATAGCATCATCTTGGCAATGGTTTCTGTATAAAAACTAGATTCCATTACATTGTTCAGGAGATCAGGGTTCCTCACCGTTTTGATGCTGTTAGAGAATACAGCAGATTGAGGTTAGGATGGATGGAAAATATTCTTTATGACTTGCTAGAAAATTGTTGTGTCTCTTTTTCCATTATGGTATCCAATCCTTAACTAAGAACCAGATACCTCAAGCCAATACTAACACATAGTGGTCCTCCTCTCACAAGCACATTGCCGCAGTGGTGCAGTCCTATCGCCAGAGTGCTGACCAGCCCCAGGGCATACGCAGTAAGTCTATATATAGTAATGTACACTATAATGTGATATATACAGTATATGTGATATATATGTCGTATTCCATATTAAAATGTATACAACTTGGTGATACAATGAAAACATATGAGGCCCCCTGTACACTGACATTTACAGTTGCTTGATGATTTTAGCTTTTCCATGGTGACTTTCTAATCATTTGGTTCTCCTATCCTTGATGCATGCCCATAGAGTTCCAGACCAAACATAGTCTTGTTTTACCTTGAGACATGAGATCATAGTTTATCACACTTTTCAAAAATAGTCTATACTGGTGTAAAATAGAGCAAATGTAGTTATAAGTAGACTATGTTTGGGCTATCGAACGCTATAGCTATTCTGTTGGCATGCCACAATATATGTCAGACTACCCTTGACTACTACATGACAAAATCATGGCTTATACTTGCGGTGTACAGTGAAAACATGCCATACCATATATATACTCGAGTATAAGTCGACCCAAATATAAGCTGAAGCCCCTAATTTCACCCCAAAAACCCAGGAAAAGTTATTGACTCAACTATAAGTCTAGGGTGGGAAATACATCATCCCACCATGTAATCATCCCCCCCTGTCATTAACACCCCTGTCATCATCACCCTGTCATCACCCCCCCTTCATCATCACCGTCTGTCAATCCCTTCATCAGTGGTCTTCAACCTGTGGACCTCCAGATGTTGCAAAACTACGACTCCCTGTAGTTTTGAAACATTTGGAGGTCCGCAGGTTGAAGACCCCTGAGAAGGAATTGACAGGCGGAGAGTTCACTCGAGTATAAGCTGAGGGGGGGGGGGGTGTTTTGAGCACGAAAAATCGTGCTGAAAAACTCGGCTTATACTCGAGTATATACGGTAAGTATTCATTTAGCTTCTCAATTTTACATGTTTTTTTTTTTTTTTAAATCCTCTCACTGTAACCATGACACATACTTTCGGTATGTGTGACACAACCAAAGCAGAATAGGCCTCTGCACAAGTGTCCCATACATTACACAAACAGTAAGGGGGTTGGGTATAATATAGTTATCTATTAACATTGGGGATGATAGAATGATTTATTAACAAAAGTAATTAAAAAAGGCAATCTATTAAGACAGAAATATGAAAAAGGCTGGCTATAAACATAGGAACATACAGTAGAAGATGGACAGCAGATATAGAGCAATGGTCCATTTAGTTTTCTTTTCTATTATTTTACATTTATTATTATCTTATGATAGACATACAGCACCGTGCAAAAGTTTTAGGCATGTGTGGAAAAAATGCTGCAACGTATGAATGCATTAAAATATAGAAGTGTTATTAGTTTATTTTTACCAAATAACAAAAATTTTAAGTGAGTGAACAGATGAGAAATCTTCTTCCTCACCATCTCAGGGAGACATTACTGCCAGGGGGGATGGTGAGGATATTATGTTTGAAAGTCTCCCCCACTGGCCCTTTAAGTAGTCCCCTGGTTGAGGAGCTATACTCACAAAGTCCCATCTTCTCCAGCTGTAATCACGCCCCCTCCGATTGATTGACAGCCCTCATGACTGCTCTGCTCCCTAAGCAGATGGAGCAGAGCGATGATGCAGGCTTTGCCCGGGCTGTCAGTCATGCAGAGGGGGCGTGATTACAGCCAGAGCAGCTGATCTGGGGGAGTATAGCTCCTCCCCCAGGTAACAACTTCCAGGGGCGGCAGGGGACACTTTCTAAAGGAACGTACCCCCGGGGGATGGTGAGAATGAAGATATTACCATACATAATGCATTGGTACGCACTATATATAGTAAAATCTCATGACGGGTTCCTTTTAAAGCCAAAATGGGCTCTGTCCTAAAGGGGTTAAGTTTCTCAGTACAGTGCCAAGTGGTATATTTAAAACAGTGAATCAGGTGAATCCGTTTATCAAGGGAGAAAATCTGTTCTATAAATTGGTACCATGCCCTAAAGGATTTGAGTACCCTCTTGTCCTCATACTGGAACGTGTCATTGCAATCTATATGGGTGGCCAAATTTAAAACATCAAATCCTCACCATCCCTGCAGCCAGAAATGTCTCCCAGGGAAGGGGAGGAAGAAGATTTTACCATATGTCTATATAATAAAGTCTGAAGACAGGTTCCCTTTAATCACATTGGCTGTATGCTTGGGATGGTTGTACAGCTACAGAAAAAAAAATTACAGCCAATCAGACACCTCTCTAATAATGGGAAGCATTCTACTTTGCAGAATTTTTTTCCACACCTACCTAAAACATTTGCACCGTACTGTATATCACAGACTCTACAGGCCTAGACAAGTATGGGTTATTTGGGAAAGTTGTCAGGAGAAATCCTCTTGTTTCTTAAAAAGAACATGGCAGCACAGCTTATGCAAAGTTAAAGGGGTACTCCACCCTAGACATCTTATCCCCTATCCAAAGGATAGGGGATAAGATGTCAGATCGCGGGGGTCCCGCCGCTGAGGACCCCCGGGATCTCGGCTGCAGGACCCATCTGTTGGAGGCTCTCATCCTAATGCCTCCCGACCACAGTGACGTGAGAGCGTGATGTCATGACTCTGCCCCTGTGTGACGTCACGCCCCGCCCCCTCAATGCAAGTCTATGGGAGGGGGCGTGATGGCTGCCACGCCCCCTCCCATAGACTTGCATTGAGGGGCGGGGCGTGATGTCACACGGGGGCGGAGTCGTGACGTCACGATCTCACGTCACCGTGGTCGGGAACCGAAGCCTCCAGCGTTTCTGGAAGCCGCAACAGGTGGGTCCTGCAGCCGAGATCTCGGGGTTCCCCAGCGGCGGGACCCCCGTGATCTGACATCTTATCCCCTATCCTTTGGATAGGGGATAAGATGTCTAGGGGCGGAGTACCTCATTAAATACAAACTAACCACAAGACTTTTGGAACAATGTCCTTTTGACAGATCAGGAGAGCATAATTTGGAAAAACCAAACACGGCACAGTACAAACAGCTCATACTGATTGGCAAACAGGGGTGTAGAGGATTGATTGGGCTTGTACTGCAGCCTTCGGACCCGGACACTTTGCAGTCATTGTTTTGACCATAAACTCCTCTAAATTTGTAAGAATTCTAGAGACAAATATGAGGCCAACTATCAAACAGATAAAGCTTGATTGAAATTGGGTCATGCAACAGAACAATGATCCCAGGCACACCAGCAAATCTAAAAAAGAATAGCTAAGAAAGAAAAGAATTAAAGGAGTACTGTAGTGCTATACAAGGTATCCCTTATTCAAAGGATAGAGGATAAGTGTCTGATCGTGGGGGGCCCGCTGCTGAGACCCCCCAGCCCCCCCCCCCCGCGAACTCCCTGCAGCACCCGCATTCTATGTGGGTGCTGAATCTCCAGTTTCGGAAACCTCCAGGTTTCCGGGACTGGGGACGTGACGTGCGCTGCAGGGTGCTGCAGGGAGTGCGGGTGCTGCAGGGAGATCGCGGGGGGGGGGGGGGTGTCTCAACAGCGGGCCCCCCGCGATCAGACATCTTATCCCCTTTGGATAGGGGATAAAATGTTTTTGACCGGAACTGATAGTCATATAAAAAGCTATTACTTCAGATTATTGCTGATAAAAAGTTGGCTTCACAAGATTCATGCCGTCTACTTAGTTGATCAGACATGGGTTTTCCATTTTTGGCTAGCTTTTGTTAAATAAATAATGACACAATGGATTTTAATGTTTTTTTTGTTCATCTTAGGTAGTTTTTCTCCCTTATTTTAGGACCTTCTAAGGTTCAAATGTTATAATATGTTCTGATATGTTTCTATTAACAGGGCTGTCTAGTAATTGAAAGTCTTTATAAAACAGCCTTTTTTGTGATCAGGAGGTCACTTTTGTGGTCACATCCCCAATATCGAAAGGGAGCAGGGATTTTTGTTATTAATTAATCCTAACGCCTAACGCCTCACGACCACGGTGACGGGAGATCGTGACATCACAACTCCGCCCCCGTGTGATGTCCCGCCCCCCCCCCCAATGCACGTCTATGGGAGGGGGCGTGACGTGACGTCACACGGGGCGGAATCATGAAGTCACGATCTCACGTCACCGTGGTCGGGAGCTGAAGCCTCCAGCGTTTCCGGAAGCCGCAACAGGTGGGTGCTGCAGCCAAGATCCCGGGGGTCCCCAGCGGTGGGACCCTGCGATCTGACATCTTATCCCCTATCCTTTGGATAGGGGATAAGATGTCTAGGGGTGGAGTACCCCTTTAATATTTGTTGTTAAAATGTGGTCTTATGTAGAATGTCTGATATTCTTTTCAAGCAGGAGGAGCTAAAGGATGAAGATATGGACTACATTGTGAGCCATGATGAACTGACCTCTGCATACGAAGACACCCTGTCAGCTTCTACTCTGCCCCCTACTCTACAGCAGAGCAGAGATGAGCACACGTCGGTACAGGCAGGGGGTACAGATAACGTAAAAGATGGAGATCTTGGACTTGGGAAATATGACTTTTCACTTGATAGAGTATCAAATCCTTCTCATCCCAGCCAGCCAGGGGGACATGTACACATGTAGTTGTATTTTTAAATGCAGATTTTGTTGAATATGTGAAATATTATACTGGATAAAAAAGGGATTTTTATAAAATGTTGATAAACAAGTCACATGGACATAGAGCCAACTATTTTATAGTTAATAGTGCTTGTCAGTTTACCAGGGACCAATGACATTACTTGATATTTTTTTTAATAGGGATATTTAGGGGTATGCTAAGAGGATAGAACAGGGTATCTATGGGGGTTGGGGTTTGGGTTAAGACTCCCCTTAATTACTAGAACAAGCTGCAGTGCTCTTACTAGGGACACAGAGATTTTAAGTCTTTGGCTTCTACTTATTGAACTGGATACAGTTGCCTCAGTCTCTATTACTTAAATTTTTATATGAAAATAATTGCACTTTTTTATCACACCTATGCACAATTTATATTCATGACCATCATTATGTCCATATTACCGCCAGATATATATATATATATATAGTAAATAATGCCCCTTTCCTCATGTTTTAGTGTTCATTCACAGTGTATTGAAATCTCAGACTGCTTGTATTGCTTACATGTATTGAGTATTTAACCACTTAAAGGGATTATCCAGGAAAAAATGTTTTTATATCTCAACTGGCTCCAGAAAGTTAAACAGATTTGTAAATTACTTCTATTAAAAAATATTAATCCTTTCAGTACTTATGAGCTGCTGAAGTTGAGTTGTTCTTTTCTTTCTAAGTGCTCTCTGATGACACGTGTCTCGGCAACCGCCCAGTTTAGAAGCAAATCCCCATAGCAAACCTCTTCTACTCTCAGACCGGCGATTTGCGGCGATTCCGGGTCAATTGGGTCTCCAGTGACTCAGTGACCCAGAAAAAAAGGGTGAATGGGGCTGTCTGAGACAGCCCCATTTACCCTTACCCAGAGGAGTGAGGTGGGGTGTAAAGGCTCACTGTACACCATGTTACATTCCTTGAATAGTATGCCATGTGTGTGTTTTTTATTTTTTTGCTGTTTTTTTTTTTTTTTTTTTTGCTGTTCTGGGGCTTCCTAAATGTGACATGCCCCCCAAAAACCATTTCCGCTAAATTTGCTTTCCAGAAGCCAAATGTGACTCCTTCTCTTCTGAGCATTGTAGTTTGCCCGCAGAGCACTTGACTTCCACACATGGGGTATTTACATACTGTGAAGAGATGGGGTTACAAATTTGGGGGGCATTTACTCCTATTACCCCTTGTAAAAATGTAAAATTCGGGGGAAAACCAGCATTTTGGTGAAAAAAAAAAATTCATTTATACATCCGACTTTAATGAAAAGTCATCTAACACCTTTTTTACACATTTTGAACATAACCTGAGGGTTTGTTCACATCTTTTACAGAGGGTCTGTTCAAAATAATGTATGTGTGTACAGACCCTGAGGTTGCATTCGCACTATGAAATTTTTAAGCAAAATTCCGCTTTGAAACTCCGGTGCAGCAGAAATTCATTGTTGTCAATGGGATTCTGCTGCACACTATGGAATTTTAGCGACACAAGCTTTCCGCCACTGAAATTCCTCCACTGAACAAATGAATTTGCTCACTCTTTCAGCAGAATACTTTGTCATCTATGGGGACCGGCCATGTCTACATGGTCTGAGCCGCCCCCCTCATAATCTGAGATTCCACAGTGTAAATGGTCCCCTGACTGTCATTAGTTTTGTGGCTAAAGTGTTATCAGATGTACATCAGAAGTAAAACTTCCTAAAATGTCATGGCATGTAAGACATTGCAATAAATTGCTGCAATCATTCAAATCTTGTATTAAATAGGTTTTCCGGTTATAAAAAGTGATAGGATATAACTAGGATATCAATGGAGATCCTCCTACCAGGATCCATTCCTTAGGGTACGTTCATACTACTGAATTCTCGCGGAATTCCGCAAGCAGAATTCCGTGGTGTGAACTTAACATTAGTGTGAATGGGTCTCTGAGAGACCCGTTCACAATGCGGAATTTCAGCGGCAGATAATTCCGCTGCTGAAACTGTTCTGCGCAAAGAAAGAACATGTTCATTCTTTGCGAACGGTGACGGCTCAGTGCCCCGCGGCCCTATCGCTGAAGTATTTTCGGCGGTGGCTGCCAGATGGAATGTCTGCTCGCTGAATTCAGCGAGCGGAGATTCCGCAGTGTGAATGCACCCTAAGAATGAAGAGGCCCAGCCAGGTAAATGCTGTATCTTCTTTACTTTTTAAAGTCTGGCACTCTTGTTTTGATGCTGTGTAACTGCATCGCATCCTATTCCTAGATTTCAGTCACTTTGTTCTTGGGATTGATAGGCAGGACCTCCATTAGAAGAGCATAGAGCGTGCTCTACTCAGGGGTTAAGGAAAATGCACATGGGGCACAATCACTGGGTCTGACACCCACCTCTTAAAGGGACTTAAACAGTTACACTTGTAATAAATGAAAAAGCCCCAGGTAGTTCTGTGTCCCTCCTTAAAGGGGTACTCCGCCCCGGCATCTTATCCCCTATCCAAAGGATAGGGGATAAGATGTTAGATCGCCGCGGTCCCGCTGCTCAGGACCCCGGGGATCGCTGCTGCGGCACCCCGCCATCATTACTGCGCAGAGCGAGTTCGCTCTGTGCGTAATGATGGGCGATACAGGGGCCAAAGCAGCGTTACATCATAGCTCCGCCCCTCATGACATCATGGCCCCACCCCTCATGACATCATGGTCCGTCCCCTTAATGCAAGTCTATGGCAGGGGGCGTGACGACCACCACGCCCCCTCCCATAGACTTGTATTGACGGGGCGGGCCGTGACGTCACGAGGGGCGGAGCCATGACATAACGATGCTCCGGCCCCTGTATTGCCCGTCATTATGTGCAGAGCGATCTCGCTCTGAGCAGAAATGATAGCGGGGTGTTGCAGCAGCGATCCCCGGGGTCCCCAGCAGCGGGACCCCGGCGATCTGACATCTTATCCCCTATCCTTTGGATAGGGGATAAGATGTCTAGGGGCGGAGTACCCCTTTAAGGAACCACCAAATCTATGATAGTATTCAACATTTTTTTTACTCCCTGTTATAACACAAGTGAAACCTATGGATTCCAAAATCTTTGGGATAAAGTGTATGAGGAGAGGTTTGAGACCTTGAGGCTGGGTTCACACATGTTTTAATCAAAATAAAATAAATGCAGTAAATTAAAAACTGCATTATTTATTTTTTACACATAACGGCCCATATTTATCAATTATACTGACACCCTAATTGTCTGGGTTTTCCCCTAACAACCAATCACAGTTCAACTTTCATTTTACAAGAGCTCGATATGAAAGCTGAGCTGTGATTGGTGGTTGTGAAAAAAAAAACTGTTAGGGTTTCAGGCTGATTGATAAAAATGTGTTCTATTAACCCCTTAAGGACACAGGGTTTTTCCATTTTTGGGGGATTTATTTAAACACCTGTGTAATTTATGTTACAGTAATTTTTTACACCTTTTTTTTCTCACCACATTTCACTAGTTCACTTGTGTTTCTTTGAAAATATGGGAGGTTTCAGTTTCGCACCACTTTGTTTCATTTTGCGCCTATATTAATATCCCCCAAAATTTTGGTGAGAAAATGCAAATCACATGTAATAAAATTGTGAGATTGTTCAGGTTCACCAAAGAAGATTCATCTTAACATTATAATTGAACTCCAATAATGTAAGTGAGAACACACCTACAAAAAAAAAAGCCAAAAAAGCGAATTCCCCCACACAATATTTTTGCATGCTGAAAAACATATACTTGTTCGGGAGGTATATGTTTCCTATCATTGGGCAGTGTTTACACCCTATGTTTTATTTGCGGCACCGCTGTGTTTTCACCACGATGATCTGAATTTTCTTCATTTGCTGTAAAAATATGACAAAAATATGCAACGTACCGCAAAGCTGCAAAGCCAAACTTGCCTTCAAGTTCATAGTACGTCACATCAGATGGTATGTTCGGACACCATTTAAAAATATATAAATATAGATGGAAATTCCTTATAACAGTCATACTGTATGTCAGGTTTAAGAATGCAATACATAGCACTGGAAAAAAAATCTAATTTTATTTTTATATTTTCACGTCACAAAAGGTAGTGTAAACTTTGTGACAGAATTTTCATTTAAACACTTTGCTTTTTTCCCTTGAAAATGTCCTGTAATCTAGAGTAAATCCGAGATCATACCCACTTTTGCAAAACTGGAATGCATCGTGTCAATTTTTGCTTTGTTCATTTAAGCGCATTTGAAAATGTGATTTTTGTGCTACTTTTTACCAAGTTTCACAAAGTTTTGAATAAGTCCCCCAATGTCTTCCATAGATACTATGAAAACAGGTTATAAGAATAAAAAGGCAGTTTTTTTTATAGCTATATGTTTTCTTGTTTTGATTTTACAATGTGTGAATCCAGCCTTTAGGCTTTTCGCATGAATGGTTTTTTGAGCCACGTTTTGAGCCATACTTATTTGAAAAAAATGGACCAAAAGCAAAAAGAAAATTCTAAAAAACTGTATATCAACACAACCTCTGGCCTAAAATGTATGAAGCCCAGATATTTTATATGGCTGCCGTATTATTGATGGTTACAAAGCTTGGGAATATACACTGCTCAGAAAAATAAAAGGAACACTTAAACAACAGAATGTAACTCCAAGTCAATCACACTTCTGTGAAATCACACTGTCCACTCAGGAAGCAACACTAATTGACAATTTCACATGCTGTTGTTCAAATGGAACAGACAACAGGTGGAAATTATAGGCAATTAGCAAGACACCCCCAATAAAGGAGTGATTCTGCAGTGGTTCTCTGTTCCTATGCTTCCAGGCTGATGTTTTGGTCACTTTTGAAAGCTGGTGGTGCTTTCACTCTAGTGATAGCATGAGAAGGAGTCTACAACCCACACAAGTGGCTCAGGTAGTGCATCTCATCCAGGATGGCACATCAATGCGAGCTGTGGCAAGAAGGTTTGCTGTGTCTGTTAGCGTAGTGTCCAGAGCATGGAGGCGCTACCAGGAGACAGGCCAGTACATCAGGAGACGTGGTGGAGGCCATAGGAGGGCAACAACCCAGCAGCAGGACCGCTACCTCTGCCTTGGTGCAAGGAGGAGCAGGAGTAGCACTGCTAGAGCCCTGCAAAAAGACCTTCAGTCCTGCAAAATGACCGAAATCCACAGGTGGGGGTTGTGCCTAAAGCCCAACACCGTCCAGGACGTTTGAAATTTGCCAGAGAACACCAAGATTGGCAAATTTGCCACTGGCGCCCTGTGCTCTTCACAGATGAAAGCAGGTTCACACTGAGCACGTGACAGACGTGAAAGAGTTTGGAGATGCCGTGGAGAACGTTCTGCTGCCTGCAACATCCTCCAGCATGACCGGTTTGGCGGTGGGTCAGTAATGGTGCCATTAACTGCCATTAGGTACCGAGATGAGATCCTCAGACCCCTTGTGAGACCATATGCTGGTGCGGTTGGCCCTGGGTTCCTCCTAATGCAAGACAATGCTAGACTTCATGTGGCTGGAGTGTGTCAGCAGTTCCTGCAAGAGGAAGGCATTGATGCTATGGACTGGCCTGCCCGTTCCCCAGACCTGAATCCGATTGAGCACATCTGGGACATCATGTCTCGCTCCATTCACCACAGACAGTCCAGGAGTTGGTGGATGCTTTAGTCCAGGTCTGGGAGGACATCCCTTAGGAGACCATCCACTACCTCATCAGGAGCATGCCCAGACATTGTAGGGAGGTCATACAGGCACATGGAGGCCACACACACTACTGAGCATCATTTTGACTTGTTTTAAGGACATTACATCAAAGTTGGATCAGCCTGTAGTGTGGTTTTCCACTTTGATTTTGAGTGCGACTCCATATCCAGACCTCCATGGGTTGATAAATTTGATTTCCATTGATAATTTTTGTGTGATTTTGTTGTCAGCACATTCAACTATGTAAAGACGAAAGTATTTCTAGGATGTAGATCTAGGATGTGTTATCTTAGTGTTCCCTTTATTTTTTTTTGAGCAGTGTTCTAGCGATAGCAAGAAGGAAATGTGCCTATATTATGTGCATTGAACCGCTAGTAAATCCTCAGAAAACTTCAGAAGAGAACTATATCTGAATGAATTATTTTTATTTTACATCTCTAAGGATATGTTCAAACAGCAGAATGTCCGTGCAGAATTCGGCATGAATATTCCGCACTAACATTCCACAGCAGAAGAGTCCCATTCATTTCAATGGGATTCTGCTGCTCTGTTCACACAGCAGAAATCCTAAATCAATGTTTTTGTGGATTCCACTAGGAAATGCATTGCCGTCTGTGAGACAGCAAATTTTCGAGTAGTCCTAGCGCCTGCATGTTCTGGGGAAGCTCCGCTGTTTGTTGAATGTCCACACTGAAATTTTCCACGTGGGCATTCCACCATGTGAATGTAGCCTAAATGTTACTTTTCTGCATTTTAACAGTAAAGAATAAACCAGTATTATCATAATTACATTGTAAACTGAATTAATGGGGGGTGTAGTATGTTTAGGAAAATCCATAAATGGCATTTGTAAATGATGGGTTACCTAAATAAGATAAACTGTATATATAAAACACCACAGAAGTAAAATAAGGACTTGATTTACTATAAATGGCAGTGCATTGTCTGCTGCTGTCATTTTCAGTACCCCCCAGCTATTTATTATAAGTAACTGTGAACTCACTAGGCTTCTTTTAAGCTTGTAAGAAATATCTAAGAGCATAATGAAGTCAGGCAGCCTTTAAACACCAGCATTTTTAAGTTTTGTTGTTTAGTTGTTTCTAATTGTACTATAATCCTAAATGTGCACTTCCCTTTACATGGTCATAGAGCTAAAAAAAAAATTGGTTGCCTACATCCTACACTAGCTAAGACTTAAAGGTAATGTATCTTTTTCCTGATGGGAGCCAGATACTTTTCTAAAGTGTTTCTATTTTCTGATTGTAATTTTTTTTATAGTAAACACGACTACAAGGGCGTGGTCTAAGATGACAGGCAGGAAGTGCTCAAAACCAAAATGCGGATGTGCATTTATACTAAGTGAGAGCAAGTCGTGCCCTTGTAGTCCGTTGCTATGGGCAATCACCAGCAAAAAATGCATACAATGGAGGATGCCTGCAACCAACCACAAGTACCACAATGGCATCCTTCCCTGATGATGGGTGTGGATGTAAATCATATAAAGTACAGTAGTACAAAAACACTATAAATATAGGTGCACCACTGTGGTGGATGTAACAATGACATTAGCTAACCCTCAAAACTGATGTAAAATTGAGACATTAGCCAGTGTATCCTTATATGAAGGACATACCTGAGCCCGCACACCAACGCCAAGGTTTCTCAAATGGCACGGGACCTAACCTTAAACCTGCCTGTGCATGATAAGCAAAAATGCTTTTGTAATTGCGCACTGGCCCCTGTTATTTGGTTATCATGCACAGGCAGGTTTAAGGTTAGGTCCCGTGCCATTTGAGAAACCTTGGCGTTGGTGTGCGGGCTCTGGTATGTTGTAATTTTTATTATATAATTATTTGTACATTATTATGGAGGCAGCATTTAGTGACATGCTTTAAGACAGGACCAATGGTCCATAGACAACGATAGATAGGACCTGGCCCATTCAAATCAATTGGAGACAATACTGGGAATTCATTGTGACTTTTTCAGAGGTCGTTCTACAGGGAGGGGGATTCTAATTTCTGCTGTGAATTGTGATGTATCCGGTATTATCAATATACTGTAGTAATACCACAGACAGCCTAAAAAGTGTGGTGCTGTTTTTAAAAGAAATTTGCTCTGTTTTTAAATTCCTGGATAACCCCTCAAACATATTGTTAACCCAACCTAACACAATTGTGAGCAGAGCACACACAGAAACTTGGTGGACTTCTTTTAAAGAGTACCTATCACCAAACTAAACTTTTAATATATTGTTCCTTATGTAATTATAAGACACTTTGCTATTTACTTTGTGTTAAAATTCTCAACCTTTATATGTTTTTAATGTGATTGATAAAGAGGCCAATAGTTGGCTCTGTTCTGTGCCCTGTGCAAGACAAATAGTTAGTTTGTTCTCCCCCCAACCTGACAGGAGACCAAACTCAGGAAGTGTGTGCTGGGCATGGTGGGGCACAGCTCTTGCAGGCTTCAGTGACGTCGTGCCTGCTGGGAAACGCCCACTTTCTCCTGCCAGGAACTCACACAATAAGAGCAAGGGGAAAGGTATGATACAGAGCTTTTAAAAGCTGGAAAGGGCAGGGGTGGGGGTGTTAAGAGTAGTTAGGGAACATAATCTGAGTTAGTTTAGGAAAAATGGTTTGATGACAGGTACTATTGAAGTCATTAGAAAAATAACAGATTCTAATGAAGTGTAAGATCGTAAGGGATCATGGTATTCCTTATCAGTAACATTGAGCTCAATGACCTAAGTACATCACCAATAATACCTTATATAGCTTCCAGGATTATTAGAAAATGAGGGTGTATTGTATAGAGGGGTGTTTGTCAACTTGCGAATCTCCAGGTGTTGAAAAATCATAATGTCTGTCTTGCCCAGACAGCTGAAAAATAAATGCATCATATGAATAGCCACATGTTGGGGACCACTGGTATAGACTATGTACTCATAGGGGGACATTTATAATTAGGTGTCTATTGGAGACACAGATCTACCCCTGTCTAATTTGCAAAAAATGTACTAAAAATGCACCCTTTGATAAATGTTGTGCAAGTAAACCTGGCTTGCTCTTTTCATTGATTGAAAGATAACGAGGCAGATGGAAATATCTCTGTGGAAAATTGGGGAATGTTGTCATCATGGAATGCATCACTTGCATAGCATTTTTGCATAATTGGAAATAAGTAAGCTTACAGACTTAAGTAAAGCCACCGATCATGACAGTCCTGCATGGTAAACTTCAACAATGACAGAATGAAAATGCTTTGAAAATTTAAAACTATAACTGTAAATGTCCCAAAAGGGTAAAAAATATAAATAAATAAATTGGAAAAAGCATATGAAAAAAATGAGAAATGATCAAATTGAGTAAATATTTGTCACATAGTGTATTATAATAGTCAGTCTATGACAAAAATATTAAATAACTGGAGGCTGTTCTAAATCTGTATTACATATTGCTGGACGGATTCTGACAGCTTTTTAAGTGTCCTCCTAGATGGTGCATATTTGTGCAATTTAATCGGGACTTGCACAAAGTTTGTGCGTGTAAACTTTAAAGACGCAGTTGATTTGATAAATCGATGTACACTGTATAATCAGCTCTACCGTACACAGTCACATAGAATTCCACAGTAAAACTACTATCAAAAAGTATGCAAAAAAACATGCAAAAAACTGAATTGCGCAAAAAAAATGTACACAATGTAGACAGTGAAAACGGTGTATATGTAATGATAGATGTCCCTTATTCCCATTAAGCCCAAAGGCACACAGCTTGGTTGCATCATGTTCCCATTGGAATTTCTGCTTCGGAATCCCTAAACTAGGAATTTACTTTTATTCTGAATTGTTATTAGATGTAGTGGTCTTTGCCTCATCTACCCTTCAATATAAATGGGGGAGAAAACGAGTGGCAGTGACCACCTAAGCTTTTGAACAATGAGTTGTAGTTATTCCTAGGCCTTATTGTTACAAAAATATATTATTAATTCCATTTGAATAGGTAGAACAGAAATGACAATTGTATTATGCTGTTACATATACAATGGGTAGACAGAACCATCTGTGACTTATAATACAATTGTTTTCTGCTTTACTAGTAAAGTTCTTTAAAGTTGCTAGGACCATATTGTATCTATTTCTTTTGCCAGCTAACTTGTCATATGTGTTTAAGTATAAGAGGCGAGGTGGGAGGAGCTGTGCAGAAAACAGATTGACGGAACTTTTTAGAAGAACATTGTTGGCAGCAAGTGGCACTGAGTTGGCAGTAAATGATGGTTCTGCTCAGTCGGGTCATATTTCTCAGATATGTCGACAGTTTAGTAACTATTAATCTTCTAACACATATAACAAAATATACAGTGATATAAACATGTATGGGTGTGAAAGCAAAACTGAAGCAAAATTGAGTAATGTATAATATCCTGAACTATATGACAGTATGAATTGGTTCTATGGCTGATAAGGGAACACATTTAGGAGCTTTCTCTTGTAGTGTCAACCCTTATATTTTTCCTTGGTTTCATACAGATTTATGTCTTGGACCATATCTGTACCATTATTTGTGTACATTACATTGTTATATGTTCTTAATGGTGTATTCTGGCCAAAGACATCTTATCACCTATCCAAAGGATGGGAGATAAGATGTCTGATTGCGGGGAGCTCGCCGCTGGGACCCCCATGATCTCCGTGCAGCACCCAGCATTCTTTTCAGGGCTGCGTCACCAGTCTTAGAAAGCTCTTTGTTTCTGGGACTGGGGACATTATGTAACGCCATGCTCCCTCGTGATGGCACACCACACCTCTCCATTCATGTCTATGGCTGTCACACCTCCTCCTATAGACATGAAGAGAGGGGGTGTGGCATGATGTCATGAGGAGCGTGGTGCTACGTCATGTCCCCAGTCCCAGAAACAAATTTCTTTCTAAGACTGGTGATGCAGCCCTGAAAAGAATGCTGGTGCTGCTCTTTAGCCAGATAACACCTTTAATGTTGTAGACACTAAGATATCCAGAACCCTTGCTTAGAAAGGTCTGCTTTCCATAAAGGGTTAAAATACATTCTCTTCCAGTGTAGGGAATTTCTGATATTAACATAGAGATTAAACCTATGCAGCCTCTTACCTTAGTACCTACTTTTATAACCCAAAGCTTTCAGTCTTCAGAGCCACTATGGGACAATTGTTTTAACCATGTTTTTGCTTTAATATAAGGGATTTATCTTACTTGTTTTTAGAGATCAACTGGGAAAGTCCATCTAATAGCAGATCATTGTAGAAGGGGTCATCTCAGGAGAGGCGAGCATCTGCATGTCTCTCATGTCTGTTTTTGAGCATCTGTCAATCACATCGCATTTTAAAACAAACCGCGGCACCGGAGAAGTGTCCACAAGGCAGTCTTTCCAACTACCCCTCCCCCTTCACTCAACTTGCATTTAACCTGTTAAGGACACAGGGTGTACCAGTACGCCCTCAGTCCGCTCCCTTTCTATAAGGAGGGCCATGACAAATCAAACCTATATAAGTAGGGTATCATTTTAATCGTATGGGCCTACAGAATAAAGAGAAGGTGTCATTTTTACCTGAAAATGTACTGCTTAGAAATGGAAGCTTCCAAAAGTTACAAAATTGTGTTTTTTCTTCAATTTTGTCGCACAATGATTTTTCTTCTCCGTTTCGTCGTAGATTTTTGGGTAAAATTACTGATGTCATTACAAAGTAGAATTGGTGGAGCAAATTTTTGGGTGCAAAATTGAAATAGTTAGGATTTTTTAAAGGTAAGGAGAAAAAGATAAAAGTGCAAAAATGGAAAAAACCCTAGTCCTTAAGGGATTAAGGAGAGCCCTGTGGGTCAAGCTGAACTAGATGGAAGAAAGCAAGGGAGACCACCTCCTGGACACTTCCTCCATGTCACAGCTTGTTTTTTATTCAAAAATGCCACAGTGCCTATTGGTATTTTTATCCTGCCATTGGTTCAGACAGCATAAATCTGCCTTTAAAAAACATAGGACTTATGTTTATATTATGTAGATATTTTTAGCCTTTTCAAATTCTTACACCCCACCATGGGATACATTTTCTTACAACTTTCTAGACCAGTTATGTTACCAACAATTCTTTTACCCCCTGTGCTGCTATGAATCTATAAAGATCCCAAAATTTTACATTTCGTAGAAAATTTATGGCAGCTTTTTTATTTGAAAGATAATATTGCACTTTTATTACTTTAATTATGTAGTGATCATCGTGACATAGTCCCCTTTTGCCTGTAGCTGTGTTAAATAATGTGTACACTCCCTAAAAATCTTCAACAAACAGAACATATAATTATCGCCTACACACAAAGGTATTCTATAAAGTATACATCCTTTAAAAATGTAAGCCTTACCGTGCTCCTTTGTTTTCTCCAGACTTCCAATACCTGTATTGCTTTTTTACTCATCATTAATAAGTGTGTGATACGTCAAATTGTATAGGCTTGCTACTCCTGGTCGACTGCATATTCAATGACCACCCTTCCTTCCTCCCCTGCCTTGACATTGTCAGTCATTTAGTCACTCATGTACTTATACTGTAGTCCCACATTCCTCTTACTCAAGAAATACTAAGCTGATACAAAGTTGAGTTGAATCCATTCATATAGTGAGAAATAGAAAAAAGCTTCAGCTCACCTCTGCTGTGCGTGCACCGGATCCTCACATGGCCAAGTGATAAACGTTGTATACGAAAGAAGAGTAGATATCGATTCAGTACTGCTAAAATTTTCACTTTATCAGAATCCTTTTAAAATAACATAGAAATGGAGAATAAAACACCACCGTGCTGTCACACCGCTCAGCTGTAATGGACACGTTTCAGACACATGCGAGCCCTTGATCCCCACTCTCTTAATCTATTGATGCAGACGACTGTGCTTGTTACAAAATATAAAAGCGCAATATGGACGCCAGTTGCAGTAATACACATAGAAACCAAAGGCAGTGACACATTCAGAGGGCACAATCAGACTGTTCCTTATGTGTGAATAAAAAAGACGCTTGTGGAGATGAACAAGATAGCAGCCGGTATACTTGAATATAGTACTACTGCGGGGTGCTAAGCTCAAAATAGCTGGACACGATGCAAAATACAGTAAGAGAATAGAAGCTTGCACTCATCGCTTCTGTAGAATATTTCATACAATCTTTCTGTTCCAGCCTGGAGACTTCATTGATGCGGGGTGCTCAAAGGCAAACAGCCGTTTTCGCACAATAGGTGTGTGCTTCTTCCGGCCTCAGAGGCCGGAAGAAGCACACACCTATTGTGCAAAAACAGCTGTTTGCCTCTGAGCACCCCCACATCAATGAAGTCTCCCTGCCGGAACGAAAAGACCGTATGAAATATTCTACAGGAGCGATGAGTGCAAGCTTCTATTCTCTTACTGTAATACACATAGAATGGTCACAGTTCTCTGATCATTGTCTCCACAAAACTGGTTTGCAATGTCGAGGCATGGTGCTGAACAGATTGGGACCTATGGATGGAGGGTTGAATAAAAATTTCTTACAACAATTGATCACTTGCGTGATCACTAATACCCTATTTTTGCGATCCAATAAACTCTAGATAAAACGTAACTTTTATTCATTTATTCTTATATGCCTATGATTTAAAATTCAGCAGGAGGTCTCTAGATAGTGTACCCTATTGCATGTCACTACATGCTAATATAGTGCCCGGACATTGCGGCTGCAGTCCTCTAGTAGGCAACCTGTTTGTTGAAACCACGCTGCTGTTATCTTAAAAACGTTATCACATCGCCCCCCCTCCCACCCCCAATGTTTCACCACCAGCAGGTGGCTTTCTCAAGGGTTTGGAACAAATGGCCTGGTGCTGGGAGCAAAAGACTAGCAGATAGTGTGTGGGAAGAGGACATTGGTCAGGGGATGAGCAACAGACCCGGAAACCTCTTTGGTAGGGACATAGAAGAGAAAGTTTTATGCTGGTTTTCTTCCAAGTAAAGAGATAAAACTGGTCTGGAAATGACAAAGCTGAACTTTACAATACTAATGCAGCATATAAGTAAATGCAGCAAATGGTTAGAGATTGAATTTTATATGTAAATAGACACATCCTGTTCAGAAATATTTCTAGAAATGCTGCTGCCATGGGCACTGTTTTTGGTAATATACCCTATTTTACACCTAAGTCTAGATAACACTCCTATATAACACTCAATTGTGCAACATCTCCTGGATTGTTATTTTTATAGCAAAAATGAGATGATTCTTAGCACCGAGTAGTACTGTTTCTGGAGTTGAAGAGGTCGGGCAGCTTATTTACAGCACAGATTGTTCATCTGTGTAGGATGTACTATATAAAGTTGTGTGGATAATACTTGTCTATCTCATCCATATGGATCGATGTTGCAAACAAACTTCAGCTCCTTCTCTATCTGCAGCGGTCCCTGAGATAGACTCGTAGGGACAGAATTAACATAGTCAATGTAGAATAGGAGCCCTTTAGATGTCAAATCAATGGGTTCAGTCCAATATAATGTAATATAGTATATTTTACATCATATCATATTTCCATGGGCTATATGATAGTAAAACCAGGTTTAAAAGGAAAAGTCTTTTTACTTTAATACATGCAGCTTGGCTTAAATGTCTTGTTGTGATGTATAATTGGTAATGTGGCTTTACTATGCACAACGTTATGAGCTAAATGTAGCAAAACAATGACCTGCAATGTAATAATCCCTACAGGTTATTCTTATTGTGCTCTTATTTCCTTCCCGAGAATGATGCAATTTACTGAATGTGTTGACGAATATATTGTTTTTACTAATGTTTTGTTATATGCAAAGTTCTTTTATCATTTTACATATATTCTTGTTTTCATTTCAAAGTTCTTCTTCTAAACTTTTAAGCTGTTTTTGAATTCCTAAAAGTCATTTTAATAAATATTCTCCAAAATAATCTTGAGCATTATCTTTGTGTCACAAACAATTGTGAAAACTGTAAAAGATATGTTATGTGATTTGTGAGTATTACTTCTATTTATACATGTTTATGTTATAAATACAGAGATCCCCCCCCCCGACCTACGATGGCCCCGACTTACGATCATTTCAACATACGATGGCCTCTCAGAGGCCATCGCATGTTGAAGGCAGCATCAACATACGATGCTTTTGTATGTCGGGGCCATCGCATAAACGGCTATCCGGCAGCGCAGACTGTTTCAACTGCTGACTGTATAGAGCCCCGTGTGGTCCGCTGACGATCACTTACCTGTCCTCGGGGCTCCGGCGCGTCCTCTTCAGGATCCCTTGCATCGTCGGCGCTCTCCATCGTTGTCATCACGTTGCTGCGCACACCGTCCCGTCATCCAGTAGGAGCGGCATGCGTAGCGACGTGATGGTGGTGACGGAGAGCGAGGATGCCTGGGAAGCAGAGGCCTTGCTGGAACGTCGTGGAAACCCCGGGGACGCGGCGACAGTGATGGAGGGTGACATCCAGGGCAGCGGTGATGAGCGGTGACGGTCCGGAACGGCAGGGACACGTGAGTACAACCTCCAATACCAATGGTCTTCAACCTGCGGACCTCCAGATGTTGCAAAACTACAACTTCCAGCATGCCCGGACAGCCGTTGGCTGTCCGGGCATGCTGGGTGTTGTAGTTTTGCAACATCTGGAGGTCCGCAGGTTGTAGACCACTGTCCTATACTTTACATTGCACGGATCCCTCAACATACGATGGTTTCAACAAACGATGGTTCATTTGGAACGGATTGCCATTGTATGTTGAGGGACCACTATATTATAAATTCCTAGCACATATAGTTTAGTCAAATTCCTTAAATGTGACATCAATGGACTATTATAAAAAGCATAGGAAAAATAGACTCAGCTCACCACTGTAGCATGTAGAAACAACTGAAGATCCAGTGTGGGTAGGAAAGCAGGGCAGGCAAACAGCGGGCCGTATCCCGTAAATAGACTAGAAGAGAAGGCAAAAAAGCAGGGGCCACCAGTAGATGGTAGAAATTAAAACTTCTCTTTTATTCCATAGTTATTAAAAACAGCCATATTAAATAAAAAAAACACACAAAGGAAAAACTGATGCGTTTCGAGCCAAATCTGGCTCTTAGTCGTGGCACATTGTTCACGGGCATGTGCCCCTTTTCTAGTCGCAACTTCCAATGAGCCCAACGGAAACCGGAACTTGAATGACGTGTACAAACCATACTAGAATCCACACAAGTCCGTAGGCCTTTCATATGCCTCTGCTTTCATATTGACCCACACACAGGTATTTTCTGAAAGAAAAAAAGCTGCATATTGCTATGCTGGACACAGCTATTCTCCAAGTAGAAGCATTACTCCAAGTGAGGGATCATACAAAGGCATATGGAATGCTGTTGGCTCCATAGTACACAGCTGTAGGGACCCTGTGTGCCTTTGTTCACATGGGGGGGGGGCACTCATCATTGTAGGTGTAAGTGAAGCATTTATCATTGTAGGTGTAAGTGAAGCATTTATCATTGTAGGTGTAAGTGAAGCATTTATCATTGTAGGTGTAAGTGAAGCATTTTTCTACACCTTTTTTTGTGCTGGTAATGTGTAGGAGCACTAAATGTATTAAATGGTCGCAGAGCATTTGATAAATGTTGTGCAGGTCACTCTTCACATACACCAAAAAGCTAAGCTGAGTCTGGGCTGGTGTATTTTAGAGACTTTTTGGTGGTTTTGCACCTTTTTCACAAAAAGGTGCAGTTCATAAAACCCGTCCATATCATGTGTATTGCCAAAATCAGTGAATTACAATTCAAAATCTGCAGAAATGTGTAAACCAAACGGCACAAAAAAAGGACATTTGAGCCAAAATACCACCAAATATAGATGGAAAAAAAGGGTAAACACAATGATAAATGCCGGCCACTGTTCTTCAGGGCTGATGTGCACTTTCTTTTTCTACCTGCAGCTCTTTGATCTCTTTTGCTCTTCCTGTGTGTCAGTGATCTTCCTGTGTGTCAGGAATTCTGAATATTAAAATGAACAGATTTCTAAGATGACGACTCCTGACAAACAACAGGAATAGTGCGGGGACTGTTTGGCTGCAACCTATGGCCAACTCTGGGAATAGATTTTTGACTGCAACCTTTTGTTTCTTCTTTATATTTACTCTTTGAGTGAACTTTAACTAAACATATTCCAGGAGGACAAGTGAATAATGACAAATATAAAGCTATAACCTCAAAATTACTGGGTGAGCCGGTTTCCGTCTCAGTTCTAACCTATGACATTTTCCCCAAGGAACCCTATGTCCTCTAAAAAATCTTCAGAAAATGGTAAATAGGCACCAGAAGAGCATTGTTTGAACTTCATCTGCAAGAAAAAAGGAAAAGGTTAAAAATAAAGGGAAAGTTATTTTTAGCTTCCATATTATTATCTTTACAGTTAAATAAACTGCATGGGAAGATGCACAAATAAAGCCAACAAATTATGATCTGAAGACCATGTCTGATCTGATATAATAAATAAATTGTAATCTATGATATTCATGATTACTGTGATGGCTAGATTCATGAATACAGATATATATATATATATATATTTGTGGTCTGTGCTATAGAATAGCAAGCCTACCTAACTAAAACTAACTCAGCTAAGACTAGGCAGTCTGAATTGTGCCATATACTGCCGCGTAAGGGTACACCTTGGAAAATAAGAGGGCATACCTTAAAAGGAGTAGAAAAAAGAGAGGGGAGGGCAGGGTGGGACAACGCGAGAGCCGTGGCGTACTGACCAAGGGGAGCCGCGGCTTTTAAGAGTGAGTACCGCCCCTCCCACAAACACAGGTTAAATGAGTAAATCAATTAACCTTCGCACTTGTGGTCGGTGCTATAGAATAGCGAGCCTACACCTTGGAAAATAATAGGGCAAAACTCAGATATCAACACACAAATCTTTATTAGGCATTACATTACAAGTGATTCAAAAGCATATTGCATCTCCACCTTCGGGTTTGGAACATAACGCATATACGCGCTGGACTTCCAGCGACCTAATTTCCTAATGACATGAGCAGGAACGCCATGACGAGAGGCCGATGCTGCTGCCCCTATCCGAAGCGAATGGCCGGATATAACTGAAGCATCGTGACCCAAGGATTTAACTACAACACGTAAATAACGTACAAATACTGAGGAAGTAAGAGCAGCATTATCAAACAATAACAGCGGGCTCCCTAGACTGTCGTGAACACGGAGAGCAAGTAACGCATTGAAGACCAACACCGGACACCACTTGTGAGAGGTTTTAAAATATTTAACGTGCACCTCCTGACCGGGAAGTGATGTCTTTGTGTCGCGCAACACGAGAGTGAAATGATCCGTGGCACTCTGCAATTGCCCAAACTTGAGAAACGGTGCGGTGCTAGTTTTGCACGTGAACTCGCCCGGTCTCAGAAAGCCGTAATAACCTAAGAAGAGGGCTGCTTTTAGTGTCAAACTATTACGTAAACCAAAAGGGAGTGATGCAAGGCATCTGCCAGCTGCCTAAATAGAGACCCTGAAATGGGCTGCCTACCTGGAGGCTTTGGTACTCTGCTCTTAGCAACCCCTTTAAGGGCAGCCTTGACTGCATGTGATGTAAACAACGACGCCCTATCCAGGAACTTCAAGGTAACAAAGTGTTGTATGCCTGCCAAATAGATTTTTATGGTGTTATATGCTAGCCGTAAGGAAGAGTGGCAAAACCCTATAAAGGCTAAAAGAAAAGACACAGAAAGGAAATCGTCATGCGGGTGAGACTGACAGAATTTGGTAAACAGATTAAAGGCCGTACGATAAACTTTCAGAGTGTTACGGGAAAGTGAACTATTAATCAAATCCTGACCAACAGACATATAGGCATTTAATTCAAAATCAAATCGTGGAACGCTGGAACCGTGCATCCTGACGGATCGGCCTCTGGCATCACCTGGAAGAAGAGTGCAAAATTGAATCTAACACCATCTATATGAGCACTAGAGAAGTGAAAATTATGCGACAATGACAACCATACTAGTTTACGCATCAAAGACATAACCTGTGGGGATGTGGATCTACCTTTGAGTAAAATATTCACCGTAGCTTCATTGTCAGAAACGAACAGGACTGACTTCCTAAACCATAGATGACCCCACACCCCGGCAGCTGCAACTATAGGGTACAACTCGAACAATGCTGATGACCTGCTAAAACCTGGAGACAGGGATACTACGGTTGGCCAAGCACTAGCCAACCAATGGTTTTCCCAAATAGCTGCAAAACCCACTGAGGGGGAGGCATCAGAGAAAACTAGAGGAGAGGCATTGTCGATACCAGGGGTGAAAAAGGATACCCCATTCCAGTCAGCCAAGAACGTATGCCACATGGCGAAATCAGCTAGCACGTGTTTGTCAAACTTGACTACATCGTTTTGGCCAGGTACAGAATTCATAGTGTCTAACAACCTGGACACAAAACTCCTGCCCTGTGGAATTACACGCATGGCAAAGTTCAGCATGCCGAGAATGGATTGGAGTTGTACCTTAGTCACCCTGGGTGAATTGGCAAGAACATGCATGGTCTGTCTAACACGTAAGAGCTTGTCAAACGGCAATCTGGCTTCCATGGCCTGTGTGTCCAGAATAATACCTAAAAGGTCAGTGACTTGCAAGGGCCCTCAACTTTTTTATCTGAAACCGGAACTGCCAGTTGCTGAAATATTGCTAACGAGGTCTTCAAATCTCTGGGGCACTCATTACCCGGTTCAATAAACAAAAAGTCGTCCAAGTAGTGGATAACATGGGAACAGTCGAACCTGTTTTCCAAGAGCCAATGTAGGGCCTGTGCAAATTTATCAAACAACCAAGGACTGCTTCTAGCGCCAAAAGTTAATTTCACAGCAAAATAATACTTATTACGCCACCTAATACCGTGCCACTTCCATAACTGAGGCAAAATGGGCAGGAGCTTAAAGGCATCAGATATGTCGATCTTGGACAGCCACGTGTTACCGCCCATGCTCAGGATGACCGCTATTGCCTCATCTATGGAAGCATATTTCAAGGAAAATTCTCCTGCGGGGATAAGAGAACTTAAACTAGGTGTGTGTGCAGAGTAAGGGGCGGACAAATCATAAATTAAACGTAGTTTATTGCTGAATTTCCCAGCCACCAACCCTAGTGGACTTACTCTCCAAACGTCAAAGGGGGGCTCATCAAACGGACCAATGACAAAACCCTTGTCTACTTCTGCTTGTAACAGGGTATCTACAACCATAGGGTCCCTTAGAGCAGAACGTAAATTGTCACACTCATACGTAGCAGAGGGTAAAGTAACAAAGCCTGTATGGAAACCTGACCGGAAACCATTAAGCAAAAATTGAGCAAAATTCTTATCTGGGTGATCAGCGAGAAAATACTCTAAACAGAAGACATCTATCACAGCTAGTCATGCTTTCGACTTTTGTGAACAATTGGACTTAGGATGGGCTCTGAAACAGACTGCGCAAACATGTAAAAGTCTACACTGGTTATAATTGCAAGACCCGAAATTGTAATTATTGCAGATTTGCGATTTACCGAGATATTTAATGGGTCTACCTAGTTTGTCAATCAAGCCGGCCTGTTTCTGATTCCTAGGCTGAAATGTGGGTGAGGCCGCAGCCTTAGCTTAAAACGATTTATGATAATCATAAAACGTGGACCCACCGTATTTATGAGCCAATTCTGTGACTTTGTACAGATACATATCAAGCTCTTCGCGTCTCTCTGGCCTGACTGAGCACAAGACGTCACGATAAATGGCGAACGCCAAACTGAATTCAGCTAGCGTAAGCTTGCGACTTAACCTAACGTCCTTAGCTTTCAGGATCACTGACACCTCACCTCAAGCAATAGTCTTGTTCTCAGAAACATCGTGAGATGCAATAAGCAAGGAAGCGAGGTTAACGTCCTTACCATCGAGAATGTCCTTCTTCAGATTAGCCGGAATGAAATGAGCTGGTGCGATATTAGGCACAAGCATGTTAAGTCCAACCGGTAACACTGAAACCTGCGGAGTAGCAGAAACCTGAGGGGGAACGGACGTCTGCAGAACGCCAGGAACCGAACCAACTACTGGGGCAGAAGCGGGAGCTTCTGAATTCTTGCACTCCAAAGTGTCAACTCTAGAACACAGCGAGTTAATTAAAGTATGCAACTGCAGGATGGACGTATTAAGTGTCTGCATGGACACTTCTCCGCTGCTAGTGCCTGCTTGATCACAAAGTCCTGACTGCTCCGAGACCAATAAACGATAAAGTTCCGCCTTGCGGGCAGTGGCCGGGAACGATATGCCTTTGCGGACGAGTTCAGCCGTCAGCTTGGGAATAGTCCAGTTGCGAAGTGAGGGGACGCTACCCAGATCCGACGTTCTAGCGACGATGTCCAGAACAGAGGCTGCATCTTCAATGTCTGAAGCGTGAGACATTTCTGAAAAAATTAGACACATAACAATCAAACCCTGACACCGGAAGGCAGCAGCCCACCACAGTGAAATTCACCAATCAGGGCAAAACCAACTTGGAACCAAAGCCACGGATGCCACACAACAGTAGTGAAGGAACTAAGTCTAAAACGTAATTAGACTAGTAAGTGAAGGGTGACGTGTAGTGAAGAAAATATGCTAATTGCGTGCTACGTGAGAGTCATTCGTGACAAACGAAGCCCTGGCCCAGAGACGTGGTGGGTAGGGGGTAAAGGCATACCCAAGGACGTGATGGGTAACAACTAAAACATGAATACCTGTGCTACTCAGAGTTCCAAACCAACTGTGCCTAAAAGAAAAAGCAATAAGAACCGCGATCTTACTTAAGACAGCGCCTGGAGGAACAGTTTACCAACCTTGATTACTGAACGACGTAGGTCAACCTTGACACGAACAGAGCGCTGGACCAACGTAGAGGCTAAAGCGAGAAGAGACCACCGGAGTGACAACTGTGAGCTCAAAGGAAAGCCGTACAAAGAGAACGTTTATCATAACTGACCAACAGCGTAGACTGCACATACCTGTACAAGGATGGATATGTTAACACGACGTAGATGACGGCAGACGTCAAGCCACTAGAACGAGCGTGGACAACTGCTGGATAAAACACACAGGCATATAACTAAACACCAGCTAACACAGACCCACACGAAGACCCAAGGACGAGTTGAGTCAGTGGGAAGAAAATGTACCGAGCCCCAAAGGCGAGATGGGGAGAACAGACCAAGCTGCACATTAACTAATACCTTTATTTATTAACACCCCTTTTTTTTTTTTTTTTTTTATTATACCTTTAAAGCGACCGAGCCAGGGACAAGGAAGAAACGGACTCACGAAAAGACGAACTTTGAGCCTAGACAGATACACAACCAATGCTGAATGAAAAGATGACTCTCTAATGTAGGAGGTAGACTTCTGATAAATATGCTGAAACAGAAAACATGTGTAAACTCACAGCTAGACCTCGACAAGATTGTAATGGACAACTGCATGTAGGCAACCACGAGTACCACAGATACTTGCGACTGGGGTACTGAACACGACGACGATTAGGAACACAGCGAGGAAAGCGAAAAATAGACTAGTGAGGAAAGTGGCAGGAGCAACAAGACAAGTACCAGGTACACAGTGGGCGCCTAATTAGACAGCGAATAAGGGCTAGAGAGGGGAGAAGCTAAATAAATGAATAGAAACAAGACAAGGTAAACAAACCACATGACTAAACAAGAGCCGGCGAGGACCGTCACCCAACAGAGCATACCGGGAGACCATGACAGAGCTTTTTTTTTTTTTTTTTTTTTTTATGCCAGCAGACATAACAAACATACTTAACCAGTTAACAGCGAATATCATTGCAGTACAGACACGGCCCACCTTGGCGATAAGGCTACTAGCCGACTTGGCAGAAGAACGAATATGGTAACTACTATGACTAGCCATAAACGCCATAAGGAGACCAGACCATAACAATGAAGTAAAGCAGCAAAGGAAAACCAACAATGTGAGACCGAGTTATAATATCATACTAACAGTGGAGTAGTAGTAGTGAATCAGCAACGTATGAGGTGGGAACGTAACCTGGGAAGCTACGCACACGGTGATTTAATAGTGAGAACTAACCGTGAACTAAGAAAAGCAGCAGGGAAATGAAACCACGATATACAATTAAACTGTACAGACCAACAAAACTAGACGTCCACTATTCCACATCCCTCTATTTTTTTTTTTTTTTAAGCAGAAGCCCCTCCCCCCCCCCCCCCAGGGAACCAAACATCATTAACAACCCATACTCTTTACTCTCCCTTTTTTTTTTTTTTTTTTCACCAAACTGCAGGCACAGACTAACAATGCTGTAAAGAGCAAGTAGCATAATAACAACCGCAGGAAGACTCATGAGCTATAACTAAACGATTAAAAGTTAGTAGCAAGCAGCAAGAGAAAATACATGAAATGGGAAATAGCATGGGATTTGAGAAGCGACTGGGAAATAAATAGTATGAATGGTAGAACATACAGGAACGAGGCAGAGTTCATTTATAAAGGCAAAACACAAACATGTGGTAGCGACTAGCATTAGCAATAACGAGCACTGTTATCACAACATGACTGAGAAAACCTACTGAGGCTAGCAGCAACAAGCAGCGTAAACCAACAGGGACGGGAGGTAACTGCGGAACCCCATAAAAACCTGAGCTCCAAAGACACCTCCATCTGGAAATCCAAACCCCGCCCCCCCGATGTGCAGAGCCGAGCAGCCGGAAGCGTGCGACATCTGACATCAGCCCGACGTGGCCATTAAATAATAAAACAACGCAGGCATGCGACAGGCAGGGTACCCGGCACCCGACAAACAGCAAAGACATGCCCCTGGAGTGCAGAGCTATGCAGCCGGAAGCGAGTGCACATAACAGCACGGGGGGTCACCACGGAGCCCAGCGAAACCTGAATACCAGCGGTGACCCTCCGTCAACACCCCCTAATCCAGCGCCTATTACTAACCTGCGACAAAGCTTCGACAGGGGAACTTCCTCTGGCGTCTGACGTCACGGACCCAAACAACGCGGGAGCCGTGGCGTACTGACCAAGGGGAGCCGCGGCTTTTAAGAGTGAGTACCGCCCCTCCCACAAACACAGGTTAAATGAGTAAATCAATTAACCTTCGCACATATATATATATATATATATATATATATATATATATATATATAAAGTTTTCTTGAACCCAGAAAGTTGCATGTATTTTCTAGGTTTAATCAAAAACATAGCATTTCTACCTGTGTTTTACATAAATCCACATTTCTAGCATTGACAATAAACCTGGAATTGGCCTTTTATACCAAGTTACCTGAATTTTTTGAGTATATTTAAAAACATAGCATTTCTACCTGGGTGTAATGCATTTCTACCATTGAGAGTGAAAGTTAAGTGGCAGTGAAAAAGCGCCTCGAAAACATAAAAATATCTAACAAATCTTTTTCAATAAAAAAAATGTCTGGAAAAGAAATGGTTGGACGTGAACCTGGTAGAGATGTACCGGCGCTGTAGGCACCACCCATTTTCCCAGGCCCAATACAGGTAGCAGCAGCAGCCATGTGCCTGGTGGTAGTAGTAGTAGCTGCAGCAGCAGCAAGCAACCAGGGGTTGTGTTGTTTTGGAGGGTAATTGGGCCTTGTGGACTGGTTGGCTCATTTTTGGACATCTCAGGAGGAGAAAGAGTCTAACAATATGACATTTTCTCCAAGGAACCCTATTATCTCTAAAAAAAAATTCAGACAATGGTAAACAGGCACCAGAAGAACATTGTTTGAGCTTCATCTGGAAGAAAAAAGAAAAAGGTCAAAAATAAAGGGAAAGTTATTATTAGCTTCCATGCTATCATTATCTTTACAAGTGTCAAGTGTCAGTGGATTCCTCATCATCTATGGTTACATGGCGCAGTGGAAATGTTCTTGCTAGATGGTCTGTTCCATCATTTCTGTCTTTGCTTTCCCCCCAGTTGTGCTAAGCAGAAACATGGCATTAACCACAAGGAGTTGTGCGAGGACAGCCAGCCTTTAGAGTGAGTTCCAGAGGTGATGGGGGTGGAAGCAGTGGCGGAATATAGCCCTAGTGGGAGTTGAGGTGGTAGGCGTGGTGGTGATACTGTAAGGCATCATGGTGGATGTGGTGGCTAGTAGTACTGTCAGAGAAGAAGAATGGATCAAAGTTAGGGTCAGAACATCTGTCAAACAAGACATAGGCCTATTGTTCTGATCAACACAGGAGCAGGTGATGGTTACACTGTTGCATCTGTAGGTCAAGAAAAAAAAACTTCCAGAGGAGGGGCAATGTCAGGTGGTGTTGAACTAATGCGGTATTCTGCCAAGCGTAAATTGTTTTCTACCTTATCAGATGCAGAAAATGTGGCACTGTGCTGTTTTGACAAACAGTAAACTGTGGCCAGGGTATAATTATAGGAACTATGGGGGACATTTATCAAGGTACTTAGAGCCTTTTTTTCTTTTCTTTTTTGCTTACACCGGGTGCACAAAAAGTCGCACGTATCCCTAAGCACTTTTTTGTGTGACTTTTGTGGGTAAGCAAACAATTACAAACAGCCTTGTCTAAAAAGTCACAAACAAGTCTCACAAATGTCTCAGCTGAGACTTTTTTGTTTTGCTTATGTGCTCCAAATGTATCGACCCCCTGTGATAGTATGATAAATATGTATATGTAGCACATAGGCAAAACTAAAGCAAAAAAAAATGCCTTTAAAACTTGCTTACCAAAGCAAACAATGATAAATGTCCCCCTATGTAGACACATGCGCAGCATCTTAAGGCAGCGTGGGACAATCAAGACATCCCACAATCTGAAGAAAACATTGCCACCTCTGCTGATCCTCCTCCAAATCCCTCTGATCTGTCTAGCAGTCAGGCCTCTTCCACAGGCAGGCTCCACAGCAATGAGGCTTGGAAAAGGTAGTGACACCTCCACGGTTGCTCTGATCCTGTTCAACTTCTGACCCTGCATCCTACCTCATCCTCGTTATCCAGGTCCACCTCAACGGACATCATGCATAGAATTGCGTATCCTCTGTTACCCAACGCTCACTGTGATGACTGAGTAAGGAGGGATTGAGGAAGGTTCTCATCTGGCTGACAGCAGTATGAATGTTTTTCTTGAGGAGAAGATGGATGGGGAAGTGGGACCTGAGGAGGATTTGGAGATAAAATCTGTTGAGGCGATAGAGGAACCCAAACAAGAAGATAGTAATTATGATGATCATGGTAACCAACCTTGGCATTATGGGTCAGAGGCAGAACAAGCTGAGCCCTTGGAAAAACTGGCGAGGATAGCAAGTTGAATGCTTTTTTGCTTGCCATGAGCCCAGACCCCATGATCTTCTAGGTCACCAGATTAGACCATTGGCCAGAGCTTGCCCAGATTTCCATGGGTATTCTACCTTGTCCTGGTTTAAACAGGGGTCTTCTGCCCCTGTGACAAACAGCAGACCTGATCGGTCCGTTGCATGATGGACACCAACTGGCCCTGACAGGTTTGATTGAATTTTAATGTGGTCCATAGCGTTTCCGTCTGGTGTCTGTTGTTTCACAGGAGAGAGAAAAAAAACGGACATGCAGTATTTTTTCTCCGCTTAACTCCTGTAATTTAACTCAGCAAACGGAGCTCAACACTGATGTGAACCCAGCCTAACCTTCTTTTTTTACTTTAAAAGCTCTGTAATGCAGAGTATTGTCCTTAAAAATAGTCTTTTTCCATCTACATGGAAACTTTTGCAGCAATACAAGTATAAAGTGATCTCCCCCTGTGTGAACATGTAACTTTAGGTTATTTAATTATCTGTACAGCAGGGAATGTCCAGGTCACACAATCTGCTTTAGTCAGAGTTTCATTATGTTCCCAGGAAAACTGCACTGATTCAACATTCTGTCCTCTGGAGATGTCTCAGGCTTCCATTTTTTGCTTATTTTACTTTTAAGAAGTTGTGAGGCATGAAAAACTGACAACCTGGTCCATTAGGAATGTTGAATTTGTGTCTTTGCTAAAGTGGTGTGAGCCGCAGGCCCCTGTGTCTTCCTACAGGCACAATTCTCCTTTTAATGAGAAGGACTGAACTCATACAACACAACACATTGGTATTTTTAGGATAAGATTTCAACAAGGGTCCAGCCACCTTTTATAAATAGGACAGTGCAAGCAAAGGTGGATGAACCAGTCACCAGCAAATATCAGTGTGAACAGGTATAAATGCATGGAGCATTGGGACGCATCCTGAATAACCAATGAGAGAATGGCGATTGTAGGGGTGGCTATTAGGAGTTACTGATAAGCCTGCTTAAATTATGTGTCATTGGGGCGAGTGCGGTTTGAATTATTGATGGTGTTAGTTGTAGATCATTTGCAAATTGTATAGGCTGGGTAGGGTGGTAGACAGAGATGAGGGAGCGATGTTGGGAAATGCAGTGCCGTTGAGATCTTTGTGTGTGAGGATGAGGACATTCAATTCCATTCTACATTGAATAGGTAACCAGTGCAGTGATTGGCGCAAGGTGGATGCATCGGTGTAACAGCTAAAATGAGTCAGACTGCAGCATTCTGGAGTCAGAGTGACATTAAGAGTTTTGGCTGATTAGAGTATGGAGAAATTTTGGAGACGCTTTTCAGATGCCGGTGACAAGAGAGTGATTGAATAGATCTGCATCTAGCATAACCCCAAGACTGCAGGCTTGTTGCCTCAAAGTTATGGAAGTACCACACATGGAAATGAAATTTCAGGTTTTGGTAGGTAAGTAGACAGAAGAAACCCAAGAAGTTCAGTTTTAGTAAGATTCATATTTAGATATAGAGAGGACATGATGTTAGCGGACAAGAAATCACATGAAATGTGTGTCATCAGTGTTCAGATGGTATTGAAAGCCAAATCTGCTGATTGTTTGTCCAATCGGGGTGGGGTTCAGAGTGAGAAGAGGACAGGACCTAGTACTGATCCATGAGGAACCCCAACAGAAAGGGAAGAAGAAAAAGTAGAGCTAGCAAATGATACACTGAAGGAGTGGTTAGAAAAGTAAGAACGTAACATTACCTTTTCTGACCATGCCCCTGTTCATTTCTCCTTCAGGCTACCCTCTTTTGCCAGGCCACATGCTACCTGGAGACTCAATGACACGCTCCTGTTGGACCCCCTATGCCTACAGGAACTCAAAAGTACCATCTCTACTTTTCAGACTGATCATGAAAATGATGATTCGTCACCACTCATTAAGTGGGAGGCTCTAAAATGTGTCCTACGAGGAGTCTTCATTCGACATGGGGCTAGACTGAAGAGGGAGAACTCGGCCAAATTGTCCTCATTACACTCTGAACTTCATGCATTAGAATCCCTTCATAAACAAACCTTACATGAGCAGACTCTCAGAGACGTTCTACGTGTACGTCATGACCTATTAACGCTACTGAACTCCAAACATCGATATTACAAACAGTTAACAGGCCGCTTCTTCTATGAATGGGGCAACAAATCTGGTAAGCTCTTGGCCAGAGCACTTAGAGAGAAGAGGTTCTCGCTCTTTGTACCCTCTATTACTACCCCCTCTGGTACCCTCTCCCATCTGACGCCTGATATTCTATCAGCCTTCACACAATATTATTCCTCCCTATATAACTTGCCAAAGCCTTCATCTCTTTCCCCTTCAACACAACCCTCCCTGAGTGAATATATGTCCTCTACTGCTCTCCCGACCTTACCTACTGATGTCATATCCTCTCTTGAATCACCATTCTCTTCGGAGGAATTAGACTTGGCAATATCAGCCCTCCCAGCTGGAAAATGCCCTGGACCTGACGGTTACTCAGCCAAGTTTTACAAATCCCTCCGGACAGAACTGTCCCCTCCCCTTCTCACTGCCTTTAACTATGTCCCTGGGTCTTCTCCTCTACCACAACCCTTTTTGCGTGCTTTCATCACGGTAATCCCTAAAGAAGGCAAAGATCCTACTCAATGCCAGAATTACCGGCCAATCTCACTCTTAAAGTCCGATACCAAACTATTCGCTAAGCTGATTGCCAATAGATTAGCAACACACATGGATGCCCTGATCCATCAGGATCAAGTGGGCTTCATCCGTGGCAGAGAAGCCAGGGATAATACCCTTCGCGCCTTCTCAGCTATACACTGTGCTCGTAAGCACAATCACCCTCTTTTTTTATTGTCTCTAGACGCGGAGAAGGCCTTTGACCGCGTGGATTGGGGTTTCCTAGACGCCACTCTATCTCAAATTGGCTTGGGTGCCCTGATGAGAGCACGCATTCTGGCCCTTTATTCCAACCCTCAAGCACAGGTTCGCATCAATGGTCAACTCTCCACCCCATTTGACATTCGCAATGGCACGAGGCAAGGCTGTCCCCTGTCCCCACTCCTCTACATTCTATGTATGGAGCACTTGCTCAATGCAATACGACAAAATCCGAATATTAAGGGACTCCAGACTCCCTCGTGCCATTGCAAATGTTCCGCCTTCGCTGATGACCTTCTCCTTTTTCTATCCGCCCCCCTCACTACTTTACCATCTCTTCTTTCTACCATCCACACCTTTTCTCACCACAGCAACTACAAACTAAACCCATCAAAGAGCGAGGCCCTCAATGTCACACTCCCTCCTTCCATTATTCAACAGCTGCGTGACTCTTTTCCATTCAAATGGTGTAGCAAATCGATCACATATCTAGGGATTCAGGTCCCTGCTACCCTCTCAGACACGTTTACCCTCAATTACCCCCCTCTCTTACACCTACTGAGGACAGACTTGGCCAGATGGGAGCACAGGGACTTTTCATGGATAGGGAGGATCAATATACTGAAGATGAATATCCTACCTCGTCTCCTGTATTTATTCTCCACAATCCCAGTTGTCCTCCCCCGATCCTTTTTCAGGGAGCTCTCTGCACTCCTTTCTGGCTTTGTTTGGGCAAATAGACACCCGAGACTGGCACACAGGATCCTGGTCAGACGTAGATTGGATGGAGGCCTGGGCATGCCTGACTGCCTCTTTTATCACATTTCTGCGGTTCTGGCCAGGACCCTGGACTGTTTCTCACCCTCCCCTGCCAAACTATGGATAGGTCTTGAACGTGATGCCTCTGAATTAGACCCCAAAACAATTATGTGGCTACCTGATGGTAAGCTCACAACACGGTCTCTCGCTGCTTTGCCACCGGTCCTAGCGAGTATGGCTCATGTCCGTAGTGTTTTCCTGGCCTCCACGGCCCTTTTCACTCCCGATGGCCCACTTACCCCTATATTTGGCAACTCATCCTTTCTGCCCGCCCTTTCCACCTCCCTCTTTCTTGGGCTTTCTGAATCAGAGTCCCCCACTTTCTCTAGTCTCCTTGCATCAACATCTTTGAGACCACTTCACAACATCTTGGGAGGGGCTCCAGCTTCCTTCCTAAATGTCTTTCAATATTCTCAGCTTAGTCACTTTTATGTACAGGCCAGGGACACACTTAAATTACACCGCCCCCTTTCCACCTTTGAGAAATTGTGTATTTCAAATTCTCGGACGCTCCGTCCAATTAGCTCCATCTATGCCCTTCTTCTTGATACGCTTCGGACTGATTCACTACCTTTTCGGATCGGTTGGGAGAGGGAATTAGCCACAACATTCCATGATGAAGAGTGGGAGAAAGCATTCCGACTTTGCCATAAGTTGTCGATTTCCTGCAGGGCACAGGAAACTAATTACAAAATTCTAACAAGATGGTACCGGGTACCAACCCTTTTATCCAAATTTTACCCAGGTGTTTGATGCCTGTTGGAGATGTGGTGAGCCAGGAGGGTCAATGTCCCATATATGGTTATTATGCCCGAAACTGACTCCTTTTTGGTCCCAAGTACTGGATGTAATTCACCAATTGACGTCTATCCGTTTACCTGTGTCCCCAGGCCCCCTTATTCTCTCCATGCTCCCACCCTCTTTGCCAAAGTGGTCCGCCCGACTAATTAGCTTTATGCTTCTGGCGGCTCGTACGGTCATCCCCCGATTGTGGAAATCTTCCTCTGCTCCCACATTCACTTCTTGGCTCCAGGAACTCTCCCATCTACATAGGATGGAGGAGTTGCTGGCAGACTCCAGAGGGCAAGTGGAGAGACACTATCTCATACGGGGACCGTGGATATCCTTTCTCTCCTCTGACACATACAGAACTCTCCACTTGAACTCTCAAGAAATGTCTACTGACTGATGCCTTGAGCGTGTGCCCTTACATATGATGTCAGTCTGTCCGATGTTGGGGTTCTCGCCAGTGCACCGTGCTGAAAGGTTAGTCCTCTTTATTGTCTCTCTCTCTCTGTCTGCCTGTGTTTTTCTGTCTCCTTCCAACTCCTCCTGTCTTTCTTCCGGTCTACCTGGGAGCCTCCTCCCTTTCTCATTTATTATTTCTCTTCTCTTTTTCTTGTAGGAACACTTGTGCCAGACTAGGTGCTGATATTTTATTGTCTGCCATGTATGCCTAAGTGTTTATTGTTGTCATGTTGGAGTCCTAAAAGACTAGTGTTACTGCTCCTAATATGACTTGTTTGCCATACTGCCTGTCTATTTCTTTTAGGCGCATGTGCACCACATATTTTGGCCCCTTGGTCACTTGCACATTTACTACTTTGTATGTTTAAAATCTTTAATAAACTTTACTATTGAAAAAGAAAAGTAAGAACAAAAACCAGGAAAGATTAAAGTCCTTAAAGGGGTACTCCACCCCTAGACCTCTTATCCCCTATCCAAAGGATAGGGGATAAGATGTCAGATCGCCGCGGTCCCGCTGCTGGGGACCCTCGGGACAGGGCCGGATTAAGAGCATCATGGGCCTGGTGCTGAAAATTGTGATGGGCCTTTTTATCAAAGTATATAAAATGAAAATGCAACACAAAGCAATTTTGTCACGTTTTATGCACATTAAATTACCAGGATAGGTAGCATGTTCCCCACATTAGGTAGGTAGCATGTTCACCACATTAGGTAGGTAGCATGTTCCCCACATTAGGTAGGTAGCATGTTCCCCACATTAGGTAGGTAGCAGTTTCCCCACATTAGGTAGAAGCAGGTTCCCCACATTAGGCAGTAGCAGGCTCACCATATTAGGCAGTAGCAGGTTCCCCACATTAGGTAGTAGCAGGTCCCCACATTAGGTAGTAGCAGGTTCCGACATTAGGTAAGTAGCAGGCTCCCCACATTAGGCAGTAGCAGGCTCCGCACATTAGGCAGTAGCAGGCTCCCCACATTAGGCAGTAGCAGGTTCCCCACATTAGGTAGTAGCAGGTCCCCACATTAGGTAGTAGCAGGTTCCCCACATTAGGTAAGTAGCAGGCTCCCCACATTAGGCAGTAGCAGGTTCCCCACATTAGGCAGTAGCAGGCTCCCCACATTAGGCAGTAGCAGGCTCCCCACATTAGGCAGTAGCAGGCTCCCCACATTAGGCAGTAGCAGGCTCCCCACATTAGGCAGTAGCAGGCTCCCCACATTAGGCAGTAGCAGGTTCCCCACATTAGGTAGTAGCAAGCTCCCCACATTAGGCAGTAGCAGGCTCCCCACATTAGGCAGTAGCAGGCTCCCCACATTAAGCAGTAGCAGGCTCGCCATATTAGGTAGTAGCAGGTTCCCCACATTAGGTAGTAGCAGGTTCCCCACATCACTGTGTGTATTATCTCTGTACTGTGACATCACTGCGTGTATTATCTCTGTACTGTGACTTCACTGTGTATTATACCTGTACTGTGACATCACTGCGTGTATTATCCCTGTACTGTGACATCACTGTGTGTATTATTTCTGTACTGTGACATCACTGTGTATATTATCCCTGTACTGTGACATCACTGTGTATTATCCCTGTACTGTGAGATCACTGTGTATATTATCCCTGTACTGTGACATCACTGTGTGTATTATCCCTGTACTGTGACATCACTGTGTGTATTATCCCTGTACTGTGACATCACTGTGTGTATTATCCCTGTACTGTGACATCACTGTGTGTATTATCCCTGTACTGTGACATCACTGTGTATTATCCCTGTACTGTGACATCCCTGTGTATATTATCCCTGTACTGTGACATCACTGTGTATATTAGCCCTGTACTGTGACATCACTGTGTATATTAACCCTGTACTGTGACATCACTGTGTATTATCCCTGTACTGTGACATCATTGTGCATCAACCCTGTACTCACTCAAAGAACAGGGTGACATCACAGTACAGGGTTAATATGCATATGAACAGTGATGTCACACTAGAGGGTTAATGTGCACACAGTGCTGTCAGGGCACAGTGATAATACACACAGTGATGTCACAGTACAGGGATAATACACAGTGATGTCACAGTACAGGGATAATACACACAGTGATGTCACAGTACAGGGATAATATACACAGTGATGTCACAGTACAGGGATAACACACAGTGATGTCACAGTACAGGGATAATACACACAGTGATGTCACAGTACAGTGATAATACACACAGTGATGTCACAGTACAGGGATAATATACACAGTGATGTCACAGTACAGGGATAAAATACACAGTGATGTCACAGTACAGGGATAATATACACAGTGATGTCACAGTACAGGGATAATATACACAGTGATGTCACAGTACAGTGATAATACACACAGTGATGTCACAGTACAGGGATAATACACACAGTGATGTCACAGTACAGGGATAATACACACAGTGATGTCACAGTACAGGGATAATACACACAGTGATGTCACAGTACAGGGATAATACACACAGTGATGTCACAGTACAGGGATAATACACACAGTGATGTCACAGTACAGGGATAATACACACAGTGATGTCACAGTACAGGGATAATACACACAGTGATGTCATAGTACAGGGATAATACACACAGTGATGTCACAGTACAGGGATAATACACAGTGATGTCACAGTACAGGGATAATATACACAGTGATGTCACAGTACAGGGATAATATACACAGTGATGTCACAGTACAGAGATAATATACACAGTGATGTCACAGTACAGAGTGTACTAGTACTGTGATGCCGCTGTGCATATGGGGGATAATAGGGCATAGCATTCACAAGCTTTTGTATTTTAGTTAAATCCAAATCCGAGGTGGCTTAAACATGAGGCCCTTGCTGATGAACTGTTATGACGTTGCATGGGTGGGCAGCACCCAGTCCACCCCCAAGGTGAATGTAAGACAACAGTGATACGCACAGTGGGGGAGATTTATCAAAACCTGTGTAGAGGAAAAGTTGCCCAGTTGCCCATAGCAACATATCAGATCGCTTCTTTCATTTTGCAGAGGTCTTGTTAAAAATGAAAGAAGTGATCTGATTGGTTGCTATGGGCAACTGGGCAAATTTTCCTCTGGACAGGTTTTGATAAATGTCCCTCAGTGTATGTATCACCACTCACAAGGGAGGACGCAGAGGGATTTTCTCAAGGATTGAGGTTTACTAGCAAATTAACACCTCCATATCAGAATTACATATTACTACATCAGTAAAAAATAACAATAACCACTGTACACAGATTAGGATCACCAATATCACCACTATTACAAATATTTGAGCCACACTATGACCACTCCAATTACCACTATATAGTGACAGGATAATACTAAATACAGACCAATATCCCACATGTAGATCCCATATTAGTGTTTCCCAAGCAGTGTGCCTACAGCTGTTGCAAAACTACAACTCCCAGCATGCCCAGACAGCAATTTGTAGTTTTGCACCAGCTTGAGGCACCCTGGTTGGAAAACACTGGTCCATATAATGGTGACCCCCAGGTCTACACAGGCTCTGCAGGTTTCTGGCAAGGTGCCTGGAATATTACTAGACAAAATAGCCCTCTATGCAGTGATGGAGGCCGCAATGCAAGAGTAAACCCAGCCTGGCAATTACAGTACCATGGATGCCTAAAAAGACAAATACATACACACCTCCATCCATATGTATATAGATACACACACCTATACACAAGTGTACATACCCTAACTATAAATGCACATACCCTAACTATAAGTGCACATACCATAACTTTCAGAGATGCTGACAGGATCCTCATATATGGCTTCCAGTGCTGGGGGTCAGGAGTCAAGACCTCTGACCTCAGGATTACGTCATGTGGAGGAGGGGCACAGACAGTTCTCCTCCTACTTTGTTCTCATGTTTCATGCTAGCAGGCTGCTGTGCTCTGAGGATCCTTCCCCTGCTTTAGGACCCGTCAGCAGGACAGCGCTTGTAGAGCATGTGCAGCATAATAAGATAAGTACTGCTGTGATTCCTACAATCTATGTGCCAGGCTGGGCAGCCAAAAAGCACTGACAATGTAGGCAGTGCCACTACATGCCCCCCATTCACTCTCCTAGTTACCTCACACAGAGGCCATCTACTCCCCCAGTTCTTCTTCCTCCTTACTCCTGGACGATCACCATCAGTGAAAGGGTGGGGGCCAGAGCGAGGCCCCCACCAGTGCGAGGCCTTAGGCGGTGGCCGCCTCTGACAGACACACACACATAGACACATTACCTGTCCTGCGCTGTGCTTCTCCTCTACAGCGGCGGCCTGACGAGTGACGTCACTGACGTCCTGCGCGGGTCTGCGGAGGGACGTAACATGCGCAACGTACCTCATCAGACTCAGGCCGGCCAACCGGAGACGCGGAGGAGGGCCGGGTAAGTGACGTCTTCCAGCATTTAGCGCTACTCGCCTGAAGCGCTAAATGCCTGCATGTCTCGGCGTCGGGCAATACAAGTTATACGCCGGTCGGTCTGTGCGGGCCGCCAGGCCTATTTTAACGCAGGGGCCTGGAGCTGCCGCTCCATCTGCCCCTACGTTAATCCGGCCCTGCCTCGGGATCGCCATTGCGGCACCCCACTGTCATTACTGCACAGAGCGAGTTCGCTCTGTGCGTAATGACGGGCAATACAGGGGACGGAGCAACGTGACGGAGCAACGTGACGAGCAATGGTTGGAAGAGTTTGATGGTGTGGATCTTGAAAGAGAGGAAAGAGAGTAAGGGTAATGGAGGAATAACCAAAAAGGCATGTGGGGAGAGAAGTGAGCCACCAGGGCTCAGAGCAGTGGGTGAAGCAGTGTCAGACTGTTGTAGCCAAGTCAACAGATTGAGAGGTTTAGTGATAATGAATCTCGAAAAGTGTAAGCCCCAGTTCACATTGTGTGTTACTGCTTTCTCCATGTCTCTGTATTGTCCATTTGGGGGGAAAAAAATTGGATTTTATCGTCACCTCTTTTTTTTTAGTGTTTCTAGACAGCTCTCAGAGCTACAGGTCTGTGCTTGAAGAGAAGGTATTACTTGCCAGGGATTTATCTTTGTATTGAAAACATTTTATTGGTCCGTTTCAAGAATCATCTGTGCATGTGCATTTTTTTGTAATGGTTTTCTGCTATCTTATATTATCCAGAGAATAAGCCACTGGATTAGCTAGTGCCAACTTTCTAATGCTGTCATGTAAAAGAAGAAATGGGTATGGCAGATTTCAACTAAATCCTTTTGTTTTCAGAGAGAAGAGAAGACTCTGGCAGCGACTTACCTTGATCCAGAACATACGGAAACTCAGTTGAGGTTTATGGAGGTATCATGAGAGATAGCTATCGAACAAATATTTGTTTGAGAGCATCCAATATTCTTGGGTTACTTAAGTCCTGTCCATTGGGAAAACTTGTACCATAAGTACCTGGATCCTAACTGAAGCTTTGGGAAAGAGGGGTGCTATAGGTGAAATGGGGTGTTGGATCTTTCTCTGGGTATCCTAGAAATCAGGTCATTAGAAAGACCACACAAAGACTAGTTATATCCTCCAACTTTATGCTTGAATGTCACTATTTCATCCTTGTTCATACATTACTGCTTCTCATTGAAAGGTTATTAATAAAACAGGACAAAATATGTGTTTGTAGAGTTTTTTGCGGCCATTAGTTATATTTGGTTTGAATAGCAAAGATCACTTACAAAGAGCAAAGATCAGATACTTATTTTAATGAACTATAAAGACGATCTCTATGGAGTAGTTCATCAAAAAAAGTTAATATTATAAATAAAATTATGATGAGTGACTGGCAATATTAGACAGAGATATCTCTGAAAAGGTGGGGAGAAAAAAAATGAAAACACAAAAATAAAAATTGCCCCAATCCTTAAGGGGTTAATAGAAGCAATTTTTTGTAAGATTACATACATGAGGCTAATCGTATGATGTCATTGCTCACAATGACTGGTCGATGGTTGACCATGAGGGCGGCTCTATGTAGTTATTGGAGAGTAAGGGGCCCATTTATTGTTCTTGTGCCAGGTCACCTTTTTCAACTGTAATCAGAAGTGTAGAAGAATATGTTTCTTAATGTTGGGGCATGTTTGCTTTTTTTAAGCATCAAACATGCCTCATACGCTACTATATAGGATATACAGGAGGGGTCTAGGTTTACTGCATACACCTAGATATTTTCCCAGAATAAGTGCAAAACTTGTAGCCCAAATACAATGTGAACAGAATCCTACATCATAGCCATTACAGTTACAGCAGTTTCACAAAACCCTACGCCATTTTATGAGACTTATTTTGAGCATTTTTTTTTTGTTTACACACAGTGTTCAGTTTTTTAGTTCATTTTCTTTCAGCCATTTATGGCTCAAAGAGCAGTGTAAACATAGCTTTAGTGTCTAAATTCTGCATGAACATTCAGCACGAACATTCTGCTGCAGCAGAGTCCCTTTAAATTTAATGGGATTCTCCTGAACACGCAGTGGAATTTTAGTGGCAGAAAAATCCTGGCGTCTGCAAAAAGAATAGACATGTCTATTCTTTTTGCCGATTTTGCTTGGAAATGCATTGGCGTCCATGAGACAGCGCATTTTTGAACGGCCCTGGCGGCCGCCGGATTCCTCAAATGTGGGAAATGCCTACCTGTGTTTTTCGTGCGGACATTCCGCACAAATTACGCTGTGAATGTGGTGTTAGACAGAAATTACACATGCATTTTAAGCGGCAGTGTTGTTTATTGCAGAGTTAAAGGGGTACTCCTGTGGAATACAGTTTTTTTTTTTTTTTTTTTCAAATCAACTGGTGCCAGAAAGTTAAACAGATTTGTAAATTTCTTCTATTTAAAAATCTTAATCCTTCCAATACTTATCAGCTACTATATGCTCTACAGGAAGTTCTTTTTATTTATTTATTTTTTTTTTTTCTGTCTGACCACAGTGCTCTCTGCTGACATCTCTGTCCATGTCAGGAACTGTCTAGAGCAGGAGAAAATCCCCATAGAAAACCTATCCTGCTCTGGACAGTTCCTGACATGGACAGAGGTGTCAGCAGAGAGCATTGTGGTCATATAGAAACTAAATTGAAAAAAAGAAAATAACTTCATTTGTAGTATACAGCAGCTGATAAGTAATTTACAAATCTGTTTAACTTTCTGGCACCAGTTGATTTCAAATAAATTGTTTTCCATCGGAGTACCCCTTTAAGACAAAACCAGGAGTGAAACAAGAAAGCAGTTAAAATATATAAAGGTAAGATCTCTTTTTTTTTTTTTTTTGTATCCACAAAGTTAAAGGTCATTAAAGGTCAATAATATTCTCTGTTGCCTCCGCCCCATAATGGGCTCAAGTTTCTTGTTCTGTAGAGATCCCTTCTCCGCTTCTGCTAAGCACATGGATGGCAAGGTCAGCAGATTAGAACAAAAAATATATAACAATAAAACATGCCCCAATATAAGTTGTTAAGCAGTAAAAGCTAAATAATGTGTGTTCCCTTTAAGGTGGACATTCTATACATTTCAGCTAGTGGTCTTGTACTATGTATTGCACATGGATCTGCTCATGAAAGAACATTGCACCTTTGCCGAGTTTAATTAAATGCCAACACGTCATGGGTGAGGAGACGGGCAGCGGCAGATGTAACTTGTGAACAGTGTCATGCTCGAAACTGCTGATTCGCTGACACCAGGAACCTAAAAATCCAACAACTTGCCTGAAAAAATCTGCAAACCAGACTCGGGAAGGCAAATGTTTCTACAGATCATATTCACCTTCCAGCGCTTCCACTTCACGTGTCTTATTCAGCCTGTCACTTGCCTTACGGAATATTCCCGGTGTATTCTACAGATTTCATTAGACATCATAAAATAAAGTTCACTATGTATAATGTTGTTTTTCCATATTTTCCATGAGAAGGATTATGATTCCCAGTCCACATATTATGAATATGTGTTCAAAATATCAGACGCCACAATGCATCTGAATTAATTCATTACGTTGTTAATTTCTACAATGTATTCAATAGACATACATACATCTGCACACCATGACGTTAATCACAATGGCCTTTATTGTGAACGATTGGTCTACTGAGTATATGTAACTAGTAAAAATCTCCATAATGTGACGCTTTATGAAGGCACCATAGTACAGGCCTGCCAGAACCCTGTTTGCCTCTATACAGGCTAAATGCATAAACACTTGCCATGGGGCATTTTCCTAAGTTGGTGGGTACCAAGGATGGGCACAAAGAAAGCCCTCTGCTTTGGTCAGTCCTAGATACAAAGTTAACAATATAATAAAGAAAAAATCACATACCAGCGCTCAGAGGGTTACCATATAGAATGAGTAGTACACTGTAAGCATTAGGGAATTTTCCATACCCCCCTCCAGGTTAGCGTATCATAATTCCACCAGATTTCAGGTAGGGCATTCCGAATACAATGATGGGTCAGAGGCTGATGACCATGTAGTTTATTATTGTTGTGGAGTATTGTAGTTTTTATATATATATATATATATATATATATATATATATATATATATATATTATTGTGGAGTAAGTGAACCTTATGCTTACAGTGTACTACTCATTCTATATGGTAACCCTCTGAGCGCTGGAATGGGATTTTTTTTCTTTATTATAGTGGTCCCTCAACATACAATGGTAATCCGTTCCAAATGGACCATCGTTTGTTGAAACCATAGTATGTTGAGGGATCCGTGCAATGTAAAGTATAGGACCTGGTCTACAACCTGCGGACCTCCAGATGTTGCAAAACTACAACACCCAGCATGCCCGGACAGCCGTTGGCTGTCCGGGCATGATGGGAGTTGTAGTTTTGCAACATCTGGAGGTCCGCAGGTTGAAGACCACTGGCATAGGAAGTTGTACTCACCTGTCCCCGCCGCTCCGGACCGTCACCGCTGCCCTGGATGTCGCCGCGTCCCCGGGTGTCCCCGACGCTCCGGCAAGGCCTCCTCTTCCCCGGCATCCTTGCTTTCCGTCGCCGCCATCACGTCGCTACGCACGCTGCTCCTATTGGATGACGGGACGGCGTGCGCAGTGACGGGATGATGACGATAGAGAGCGCCGACCATGCAGGGGATCCCGAAGAGGACGCACCGGAGCCCGAGGACAGGTAAGTGGTGGTCAGCGGACCACACTGGGCACCGTAAACAGCTATCCGGTGGCAGCTGAAGCAGTCTGCGCTGCCGGATAGCCGTTTATGCGATGGCCCCGACATACAAAAGCATCGTATGTTGATGCTGGCTTCAACATGCGATGGCCTCTGAGAGGCCATCGCATGTTGAAATTATCGTATGTCAGGACCATCATAGGTCGGGGGGGGGTCACTGTACATTGCTTGCTTCTTACGGATGCCTCGGAGTCCATCCGAACCTACATCCCTGGGCTTTCCAGTTGTGCTTGGAGGAATACTTCAAATGCTAATGTCAATGTGGCTCCGGGGTGTCTGCAGGGAATCCCATACAAACTGAGTGTTCACTGCTCACACCAGGTGAGTCCTTACCATTTCTATAATAGAACCATTTTTATTCCTTTCCCTTCCCCCTTTTTTTCTTGTTTGCTCAGATAGCGGCGCTCCCTAATTTTCTTATTATTTTATTGAGATACAAAGCTAAGGAAGAAAAGCAAATTTTTGCTGCAGGTGAACTTAAACCTAGCTACGTCTCTCTGAAGGACCATAAGACTAAAACCGTGCTTTGTGCCAAAATTATTGTAATTTTTTTCACTTTGGAAAAACTTAAAGTATGAACCTAATATAAGCTTCTTGTGTAAATGTAATGTGCCTGAAGAGCAAAAGCAAAGCCTAATATGAATAAGCTTACACAAACATCGTCAAATGCATCACCGTAATGTGAAGAAAAATGCCTCACTCACTGAGAGAATTGGCAGTATTCCAGAAATAGATGTTTCCTTTCAAGTCTTCCAGCAATGGACCCTTGTACTGCACAATAAGGATGAAGGAATCATTTTCCAGTTGAGCTTAAAATATTGTAACTTAGGGCAAATTAATGCTTAAAGGGAACCTGTCACAATACAGGAGAAGAATAGGCAGAATACTAATATATATTAGAGATGAGCGAACTTTAGATTTGATTCGGCCGATTAGCCGAATTTTCCGAAAAATTTTGTTCTGGGTCGAATTTATTCGTGGCAAATCTATATTAAAAACGGCTATTTCTGGCCTACAGAGAGCCTCAATAGGGGTGTAGAACACTTTGCTTTGTTCTAACACGCATATGGAGTGTGCTGAGGTAGTGAAATAATACGTTTAATCAGTAGTGTTGGGCGCGAATATTCGCATTTTGAATTTTTATCACGAATATAGCAAATTTGCGAATATTGCAAATATGTTCGCTATGTATTCGAAATTACGAATATTCACATTTTTCCAGAGCATATTCGGATATGTGCATATTCGCATATGCGAATATTCCTATATGTGAATATTTGCATATGTGAATATTCGCATATGTGAATATTCGCATATGCATATATTCACATATGTGAATATTCGCATATTCCTTCTTTTCACTTGTGGCCCAAATAGAATTATGCAAATACACTTGTCAGAGGTTATCAACAACATCCCTAGCAACCAATAGTAAAGTTGCCCACCGCCTCTGTTTTCTTCCTCGAATATGCGAATATTCACATATGCAAATATTCACATATGCGAATATAACAAATACGCTAAATTTGCGAATATAGGACGAATATTTGTCTATATATTCACGAAATATAGCGAATTCGAATATGGCCAATGCCGCTCATCACTATTATTCAGTATGACATGCAGATTACAGGTATTGCTATTAGAATCACTGCCACAGAGCAGCACAATGACAGAGCCTGGAGGTGGCATAAGTATGAGGAGACCATATAGTGGCTGAATGACACAGCGTGGAGGTGTTGGCAGCATGAGGAGACCATATAGTGGCTGAATGACACAGTGTGTAGGTGATGGATGCATGAGGAGACCATATAGTGGCTGATTGACACAGCGTGGAGGTGTTGGATGCATGAGGACACCATATAGTGGCTGAATGACACAGCATGGAGGTGTTGGCAGCATGAGGCGGCCATATAGTGGCTGAATGACACAGCATGGAGGTGTTGGCAGCATGAGGACACCATATAGTGGCTGAATGACACAACCTGGAGCTGGCAGCAGCATGAGTAGGCACTAGGGCTTCATTATCCCTAAGATTAAAAGATGAATTTCAAAATTTTAATTGAAGTTTTATGGTAGCTAGTGCAACCATAAAAATGTTTAGTACCAGGCTCAGCAGCATCAGTAAACCATATATTGCCTGAATGACACAGCCTGGAGGTGGCTGAATAATCAGGAGACCCTATAATGGCTGAATGGCACAGCCTGGAGGTGGCTGAAGCATGAGGAGACCATATAGTGGCTGAATGGCACAACCTGGAGGTGGCTGAAGCATGAAAAGACCATATAGTGGCTGAATGGCACAGCCTGGAGGTGGCTGAAGCATGAGGAGACCATATAGTGGCTGAATGGCACAGCCTGGAGCTTGTGGAAGCATGAGGAGACCATATAGTGGCTGAAGGGCACAGCCTGGAGTTGGTGGCAGATGAGAAGACAATAGGGCCCTACAATCTCTAAGAATAAAATATGAATTTTGAAATTTCCATTGAAGATGTATGGTACCTAGTGCTACCATAAATATATATATAAGTAATGTCCTAGGCCCGGCAGCATCACTAAACCATGTAGTTGCTGAATGACACAGACTGGAGCTGGCTGAAGTATCAGTAAACCATATATTGGATGAATGGCAAAACCTGGAGGTGGCTGAATGTAACACTCAGTAACGTTTCAGTAGACTGTAACACTGATGATAGTGGATCCGCTGGATCTGTGTGGTAGATGACTCGGACCGTACCAGGGAGCGGAATCTAAGGTACCATTGTTTTTTACCACAGCCCGCCGCAAAGTGGGATGGACTTGCTGCGGCAGGCGGCACCCAGGTCGTTACCCCTGGCACGGCTCAACCACACAGGTGGCTGAGAAGATTTGAGGCACAGGTGGGATAAGGCAACTCGTGGTCAGGATAGCAGAAGTTCAGGGCTGGCGGCACAGTAGTGTAGTCAGGAATGTAGCAAGTGGTCAGTAGGCAGGCAGCAAAGGAGAAAAGGGTATGATACACGGCAAGGCAACTCTCATGAACGCTTGCTCTCAGGCACTAGGGCAACAAAGATCCAGCAGAGAAGTGTGGGAGGTGGAGGAATTTATCAATGATCCACAGGTGTAGCTTCACTAATGGGCGCACTGGCCCTTTAAATCTTAAAGCTTTGGCACAAATTCCAGCCCCGCCAGCAGCAGCAGGTAACGGGACTATGCGCTCATGGCCAACGTGTGCGGCCGGAGCGCATAACTTAACACTGAAGCATCAGTAAACCATATATTGGATGAATGACACAGCCTGGAGGTCTTGGCAGCATGATGAGACCATATAGTTGCTGAATGACACAGCCTGGAGCTGGCAGCAGCGTGAGTAGACAATAGGGCTTCACAATCCCTAAGATTAAAAGATGAATTTTTAAATTTAAATTGAAGATTTATGGTAGCTAGTGCTACCATGAAAAATATTTAAGTCCAGGCTCAGCAGCATGAGTAAACCATATATTGACTTAATGATACAGCCTGGAGGTGGCTGAATCATGAAGAGACCATATAGTGTCTGAATGGCACAGCCTGGAGTTGGCTGAAGCATGAGGAGACCATTGAAATTTAAGATTTTTAAATTTAGATTTAAGATTTTGAAATTGAAATTGAGGATTTTGAAATAGAAATTTTAACTCCCAAGTTTTAGTGTCCCCGGCCCCGGCGTGTGGGTACAAAGGAGCAAATTTAACAAGGAGTCACATGGCAGCACAATGACAGGGCCTGGAGGTGACATCAGTATGAGGAGACCATATAGTGGCTGAATAGCACAGCCTGGAGTTGGCTGAAGCATGAATAGACCATATAGTGGCAGAATCCCACAGCCTGAAGGTGGCTGAAGCATGAGGATACCATATAGTGGCTGAATGAGACAGCCTGGAGGTGGCAGCAGCATCAGGAGTTCTGAAAGTGACCCTAATGCAGAGGAATTTGTGAAACTGGGGACCGGCACCTTAATTAAGTTTTGCAGTATCCATGGCAGCACAATGAGAGAGCCTGGAGGTGGTAGCATCAGCATGAGGACACCATAGAGCAGCACAATTAGAGAGTCTGGAGGTGGCCGCATCAGCATGAAGAAACCATAGAGCAGCACAATTAGAGAGCCTGGAGGTGGTAGCATACACATGAGGAGACCATATGGCAGCACAATGACAGTGCCTGGAGGTGGTAGCATCAGCATGAGGAGACCATATGGTGGCACAATTAGAGAGCTTGGAGGTGGCAGCATCAGCATGAGGAGATCATATAGTGGCACAATGATAGAGCCTGGAGGTGGTAGCATCAGCATGAGGAGACCATATGGTGGCACAATAAGAGAGCCTTGAGGTGGCAGCATCAGCATGAGGAGACCATAGAGAAGCACAATTAGAGAGCTTGGAGGAGGTAGCATAAGCATGAGGAGACCATAAAGCAACACAATGAGAGAGCCTGGAGGTGGCAGCATCAGCATGAGGAGATCATATGGCGGCACAATGACAGAGCCTGGAGGTGGTAGCATTACCATGAGGAGACCATAGTGCAGCACAATGACAGAGCCTTGAGGTGGCAGTAGCAGCATGAGGGCCATGCCAAATGAGGGTTGTGTCTGAGGAACCCAGCGACTGTTGACTGGGGGTGTTAGATGTCACTTGGGATAAAGTGGATGACCGAGTGAACTGATGAATCACGGCTGCTGGGTTGCTGGTCGAGACACGACTGCTAGCTGACACCGGGAGCTCAGACCTCTCGCTGTCACTACGGCTGCCTCTCACCCCCTACTCTGCTGCCACCTCTGCCTGCACCTGATGAATTTAGGCCTCTGCCACTCCACTGTGCACATCCTGGCACTACTCTACCTGACATACGTATTGCGTATATCAGGGGAGTACAATACGCTTCACTATGCTTAAAACAATATTTGTCTAGAACAGCATCAGGTGTGTACTATTAGCTGTCCTTTCACAGTATGTAGGCCCTTGACAGATTAACAGGTACAAAATAGTACACTACTAAGGTGTAGGTATGTGGTATCAGGTATGCACTTTTGAGGGCAGAAAAATGCGGTACAGTACGCTTAAAAAGTCTGTATTTTAGTAAAACACCAGCCGGTGATTACTTTTGCCTGGACTTTCACAATATCTAGGCCCTTGACAGATTAACAGGTACAAAATAATACACTACTTAGATGTACGTATGTGCTATGCACTTATGAGGGCAGAAAAATGCGGTACAGTACACTTAAAAAAAATGTATTTTTGCACAACACCAGCAGTACACAACAGTGCTACAGCACAAAAAAAGCTGTGTACTAAACACAAAATTGCACTCTGTCAAAGACTATTAGGAATGGACTGCTGGGTATTATACTGTCTACAGACTAGTATAACCAGCAGATGATTTGTTGTGGAACAAAGACACATAATTCCGCTGAAAAATTCTTCCTGCCTCCTCCGCTAAGGTTTATGAAGTTGAGGCAGCTTGGTGAAAGGTATGAGGCAAAACACAGCTATCTGCCCCTTTCTGTAATACTGTGCTGTAGAAAGTGACTGGGAGGTTAATGACTGCAGTAAAAATCCTTTTCAGTGAAAAAAACACTGCTCTTTGTCCACCAGAACGCTGATGTGACTAGGATGTGAAACGCTGCTGGAATGAGCTTTTCTGTATAACACACACACAGCGATGTCCATCCTATCTGTATGCAGTGTAATGAATAACATGACGAGCCGCAAAATGGCTGCCGAATATATAGGGCTGTGACATCACAGGGGTGACTGGCTGCTGATTGGCTGCATCCTGCATGTAATTCAGGGTCATCCCACCTACTTCCCTTCCTGCGTTGCCTTTCCGCCTTCCCAGCGTTCCTTGCCCCATGTACTGACATGTGGATCCGTCATTTTAGATGCCCTGGAGCCTGGACCGCAGTAAATGGAGTTTAATGAAGCGATTAGAGTGATAGAATTACGTCGATATTAGCATTCATGCAAATCGAATATTTCATGAAATTCGTAACAAATTCTGGTCCGTCAGCTTCGATTTGCTCATCTGTAATATATATTATTGTTAATATTATTATAATTTCATATAAATATATATATATATATATCTTTAATGTGATGACTCGCTCTTGCAGTGAGGTGCAGTTAGCAGTATTGAGGTACGGAGACAGCGTTTTTAAAGCAAAGTCCAGTGTTTTATTCATCACTCCAATAAACGGTAAACACAGTCTTTAATGCAGGAAACATGAAACAGCATTACAAAGTCCAACTTTCCCAATCTGTGCTGTGAATGACGATATCGTCCAGGTAGGCTGAAGCATATCGACGATGTGGCCGGAGCACAATCTCCAATAACCTTTGGAATGTAGCGGGAGCGCCATGTAGCCCAAAGGGTAACACCTTGTATTGAAATAGACCTTCTGGTGTAACAAACGCGGTTTTCTCCTCGGCAGCCTCCGTCAAGGGAACCTGCCAGTACCCTTTTGTGAGATCCAAAACAGATAAGTATCGAGCTTGTCGCAGCTTCTCAATAAGCTCATCAACTCAGGGCATGGGATATGCATCAAATTTGGAAACTTCATTCAGTTTCCGGAAATCATTACAGAGCCGTATCGTACCTTCTGGTTTGGGTATTAAGACTATAGGGCTAGCCCACTCACTTTTCGATTCCTCAATAACGTCCAACTTCAACATTTGATGTACTTCTCCCGAGATGAACTGTCGCTGCGACTCAGCTACCCGGTATGGTTTCAAGCGTATTTTCACCTGAGGTTCAGTGACCATGTCACGGCGGATGACTAAAGTACGTCCAGGGAGATCTGAGAACACATCAGTGTTCCTACTGATGAACTCCCTGATCTCCTGAGTTTGTGCAGTGGAAAGGCTGTCAGCAATCTTTACTGTGGCCGCAGCTTCCGTTGCACTAGACTGAGGGACGGGTACCTCTTCCCCTAACAAACCTGGCCGGGGGCTGTCATTCTCACCAGTCTCCCTATATTTCCAAGGTTTTAAGAGATCTACATGGTACACCTGCTCTGGCTTTCTACACCTGGTCTGGTGTACCTTGTAGGTCACTTCCCCTACCTTTTTTAATCACCTCGTAGGGACCCTGCCACCTAGCCAAGAACTTACTAGAACCCAATCTCCCAGGTTAAAATTCCGTACCCTAGCCTGCCGATTATAAACTCTTGACAACAGAGTACTGCAACTCCCACACTGGCCTCACTGCTTTGCCCACATCCTCCACCAAATGTGATGACTCGTTCTTGCAGTGAGGTGCAGTTAGCAGGATTGAGGTACGGAGACAGCGTTTTTAAAGCATAGTCCAGTGTTTTATTCACACTCCAATAATCGTCAAACACAGTCTTTAACGTAGGAAACATTAATCAGCATAACAAAGTCCAACTTAACTTTCTTTGGTGTTAATTCACACCCGAGGTTTGTGTCGTGTGGCATGCAACAATGGCTTTTCCTGGTATCCAGGACAGAGCTTTTCACACAGCTTCTCCTGGCTGTGTCAGCTCCCAAAAGACAATCCCCCTCACCAGGTGAGGGAGCCTCGCTTTAAAGCCAGGAAAAGAAGGCCTAGATTGTGGGGAATGACTCCCACCATGTTGTTGGTCATTCCCAGTAAAGCCGTCCCATGTTAGCCTTCCAGCCATACTAAAAACACAGCATCAGACTGCCCCGCAGCACAAATACTGGAAAACTATTCAGCTTTACTCCACCAAGGCCTTGGTGACACATATTGTCCTTCAATCACCATCCCTTTGACCTTATCACAATATCACAATATATCTACATATATATATATAGAACAAAAGGGATGACTGCAGCACTCCATAAGGTGAAAAAAGAAGTGTCTTTATTCCAAGAACAAAACTTGGTGCGAAGTTTCGGTGTTTGGTGAGGACACCGAAACGTTGCACCAAGTTTTGTTCATGGAATAAAGACACTTCTTTTTTCACCTTATGGAGTGCTGCGGTCATCCCTTTTGCTCTATGCTATGAATTTGGATCCAGGACCAGGGTCCCAGAGACCGACGTGCACCCTTACTATTTCTATACCTTTATTTGAGGTGCTGCTCTACCATTTTCTATATATATATATATATATATATATATATATATATATATATATATATATATATACTGTATATATGTATATATATATATACATATATATATATATATATATATATATATATATATATATATATATGTATTTATAAACGCACAATGCATTTAAGAATGTAGAGATCATCAAGACAACTTGCTGACATTCAAACTGAGCATCAAAATAGGAAAAACAAGGATTAAGGTGACTTTGAACGTGGCATGGTTGTTGGTGCCAGACAGGCTGGTCTTAGTATTTTAGAAAATGCTGATCTACAGGGGTTTTCCTGCACAACAATCTCTAAGGTTTACAGAGAATGGCCTGAAAAAGAGAAAAGATCCAGCGAGGATTAGTTGTGTGAGTGAAAATGCCTTGTTGATGTCAGAAGAGAATGGGCAGACTGGTTTGAATGACAGAAAGGCAACAATAACTCATATAACCATATGTTGTAACCAATGTATTCAAAATACCATCTATGAATGCAGAAATGGGCTACAGTAGCACAAGACCACACCAGGTGTCACTCCTGTCAGCTGAGGACAGGAAACCGAGGCTACAACGTGCACAGGCTCCCCAAATAGGACAATGGAAGACTGGAAAAACTTTGCCTGGTCTGAAGGAATCTTGATTCCAGGTGGCACATTAATATGAGAGGGTCAGAATTTGGCATAAACAATGCGAAAACATGGATTTATCTTGCCTTGTACCAATGGTTCATGCTGGTGGTGGTGTAATGGTGTATTTTCTGGGCACACAGCTTTACTTACCAAATCATCACCACACACTCCTTTACCAATATTGCTCAAACATCACCAGAACAGGCAAAGTCACCTTGGAATCGAGCAGCGAATCACAAATGTGCCACTATAGAGCTGCTGGAGATATCGAAGTATAGCGCTCTGCTATAATGAGCAGCTCCTTAAACAATAATTGAAGTGGCATTTTGCATGTTTTTACACCATAATAAGTAAAAACAAAAATATTTTTTCAAAGGTGTCCATGGCCTGTAAACTTGGCGACCACTTCCACATTTCTCCACATTTCGATGTTAATGGGATTACTATTTGATACTTTGCATAGTTGGTGGGGCAGAAAACTGGCATAAGCTGCTTAGTAAATTTGGGCTAATGTCTCTTATACAACACTCTGCAGTATATGGCCTATTTCATGTAGTATTTTGGTCAGTATTGGTAGCCAAAACTGGGAATGAAACTGACACAGAGAAAACTATATAAAGATTGGCATCTTAGTTTGTTTTAGACCAACTCCTGGTTTTGGCTAACAAAACACTATGGGGGTCATTTACTAATGTAATGTTGTTTTCTTTGTCTTTTTTTTTTTCCCCGACATGTATTTTTCCATAGCATTTTCCAACTAATTTGGTGCATGTCCCAAGTTTTTGCTGTTTTTACCACTACTCTAAGCTGTGGGGTTTCCCAGAGCATGAATCCAACACATTTTATATGGAAACATTAGTAAAGTTGTTGGGATGTTTTTGGAAACTTCTAAGGCATGCTCCTTTTTGGGACACACACACTCCTTTTTCAGGATTGCTAAAAAAAAAAGTGGACAGTTGTCCAGGTTTTTTTATTAATTTTTTGGACGCAAAATTTGGCCCATGACACGTGCGCCACCACTTGGGCGCCAAACTCGAGAAAAAAGAGACACAGTTTCAAAGAGGCGTGTGGTTTTACTCTTCACTACATGTGCTCTAGTCTTATATGACAAGTTCTGTCTTGTGACAGTGATAAATATGTGTCTCAGTGGTGACTAACAAGCCATGTCTCCATCACACCCCTTCAGTGCCTCTTCTGAAGGTGATATTTGGAGACTGCTTAATATGGATCATTAAAGAACAAGTCCCCTGTAATATTTTTCAGGACTGTCTTACTATCCAGTTTTACTGTTCCTTGTGCCTTAATGTTTCTAATATAGGAGTAAACACCTTAAGATGAAGCCTATTTTTTCCTATGAGTTTTATGGCTTGAAAGTAGTTAAGAAACAATAATTTACAGTCATTTCTTCCACAGCTGCTTCCTTTGTTCATTATGATTTGCTGCTATGTAAGTGTAACAAAAGAGGACGTTATTCATAAAGGTCCCATGGAGTTTCCACGTAATGCTAATGTGCCTGGCACTATCACAGTCTGATTAATTATACTCCCACATGTTTCAATGGCTCTACATTGTGGACAAGTGCAAAAAGTAATATAAAACTTATCATAACTGTGGCTAGGCACGAACTGAGCTGTTCGCTGCAGGGAAACAGCAAAGAAAATGCTAAAACAATGAAAAAGAAACGCATGTGTTATATCCTGTATTTACATATACACCGCAAGGCCACAGAAAACTACCCTAAAATACAAGTGGATGGGGTTTAGAAAAATGAGCATGTCTGGTCTCACCTGCGTGTATGTTTACATAATGGGCCTACATATTATGGAATTGTGGAATAATCCTCAATTCTACACTAAAAAAAAAAAAGTTTTTCAATTCACCGCGGTGTAATTTTTTTTATTGTGGACTTCAATAGGTTAATTCTGCACTTAAAATCTGCTGCACTCCTGCAACATTTAATGAATGTTATTTATATGAAAAAAATCTGCATGTCTAGAATTCAAAGTCTCTTTGTGTGAAAATGGGGATGTGGTGAAGGTGCAATGAAAGGGCAGATGTTATTACTGTAGGGGCAGATGGCATTGACCCCTTGTGTTCGTGACGCAGAGGCATGGTTATCCTCTACACCCCCCGAGGTATGGCTGCTGGTTCCTGGGATAGGCACGGGGGAAATAATCACTCTGATGCAAAGTTATGGAACAATGGCAGCTTTACTGAGGCAGACAGATGGAATAGTCTTTACAGCTCAGTTAGGCCCAAGGAGATGACCAGTGACTTAGGAGACTTCGAGCTCAATGAGACTTGCAGTGGACTTGGACTGAATTATGCAGACCCACGCTGCCTTTAGCAGACTTGACTGACTTGACTATGACTGACTAGATTTCACCCCTGTGGTTGCTTACCAGGCTTTGATGTTCACCTGAAGGGGCACTTGGTGATGAAGCGTGGCTGCGTGGTTAGGCCTTGGTCTCCCGTAAAACACCAAACACTCTCAGGTCTTGACTGTACTGCTCCTCAGCAAGGTCTCAACTGAAACTAACTAGCTATTCCCAAGTATATAAGGGAGCAATTTGGAAGACTCCCATAGGTCACCTACAAGTCACCTGGTCACTGGCATCTTCTCTGGTTACACAGGACTTGGTAGCAACATTTAAAGGCATATGAACATTAGAAAGGCAATTCAATAGAGGACATAGGACATTGTTAACCATCTAGGATACACATAATGAAGGTGAACTCAGGGGACACTGAAATAGAGTCCGCCACACAGGACAGAAAAGGATACAGGTGAGCAACTCCTGTACTGGGCTACCACAAGGGAAACTTCAAAAAAATTTAATTAAAAACAATGCTGATTTATGTGAGGCATTGTGATTCCTGTTGCTGTAAGTGCACTAGAAGTAGTTCCTTCTTTCCAGCACTAAACACATTTATTTGGAATCCAAAAAACACTGTGGGACTCAAAAACAAATGTGTAAAATAAATTTTTAGGCCAGGTCTCTAACATTTGTTACTGGGGCCTCACCGGATAGACCAAGGTGATGCCTACGCTTCACCATCTGTGATGGAAGTCCATAGTAAAATTAAAAATATTACTCAATTTGCCTTAATTTGTCTCCTGGACTTTTTTTTATAGAGTGGGACAAAAAAGTATTTCGTCAGCCACCAATTGTGCAAGTTCTCCCACTTAAAAAGACGAGCTAGGCCTGTAATTTTCATCATAGGTATACCTCAAACTATGAGAGACAGAATGAGAAAACAAATCCATAAAATCACATTGTCTGATTTTTAAAGAATTTATTTGCAAATTATGGTATTTGGAAAAATAAGTATTTGGTCAATAACAAAAGTTCATCTCAATACTTTGTTATTAACCTTTTGTTGGCAATGACAGAGGTCAAACATTTTCTGTAAGTCTTCACAAGGTTTTCACACACTGTTGTTGGTATTTTGATCCATTCCTCCATGCAGATCTCCTCTAGAGCAGTGAGGTTTTGGGACTGTCGCTTTGCAACATGAAATTTCAACTACCTCCAAAGGTTTTCTATGGGGTTGAGATCTGGAGACTGGCTGGGCAACTACGAGACTTTGAAATGCTTCTTACAAAGCTACTCCTTGCGTTGCCCCAACGGAGTGTTTGCGATCATTGTCATGCTGAAAGACCCAGCCACATTTCATCTTCAATGCCCTTGCTGATGGAAAGAGGTTCTCACTCAAAATCTCACAATACATGGCCTTATTCATTCTTTCCTTTACACGGATCAGTTGTCCTGGTCCCTATGGTGTTCTTTGGATGCCACTCAGCATTCGTTTTCATCCAAACATGACAAATTGAGTCATCTGACCATATGACATTCTCCCAATCCTCTTCTGGATCATCCAAATGCTCTCTAACAAACTTCAGACGGGTCTGGACAGGTACTGGCTTAAGCAGGGGGACAGGTCTGGCACTGCATGATTTGAGTCCCCGCAGTGTGTTACTGATGGTAGCCTTTGTTACTTTGATCCCAGCTCTCTGCAGGTCCCCCCGTGTGGTTCTGGGATATTTGCTCACTGTTCTTGTGATCATTTTGACACCATGGGGTGAGATCTTGCAAGGAGCCCCAGATTGAGGGAGATTATCAGTGGATTTGTATGTCTTCCATTTTCTAATAATTGCTCCCACAGTTGATTTCTTTACACCAAGCAGCTTGCCTATTGCAGATTCAGTCTTCCCAGCCTGGTGCAGGTCTACAATTGTCTACTTATTTTTTACCATAGTTTGCAAATAAATTCTTTAAAAATCAGACAATGTGATTTTATGGATTTTTTTTTCTCATTATGGCTCTCATAGTTGAGGTATACCTATGATGAAAATTACAGGCCTCTCTCATCTTTTTAAGTGGGAGAACTTGCACAATTGATGGCTGACTAAATACTTTTTTGCCCCACTGTATTGTTGAAATTAAAATGTGCCAAAAATGAGTCAATGATGTTGCTAAACAAGAGATTGCTGCAGCCATGAAAGGGTTTTGCAGCTTTTAATAACCACTGTGAAAACTCCACAGCTGTGCCTCACAAACCTCCAGGGGGCGCCTCATCAGCCTTACAGTTTATGAAGTGCAAATCTAAATACTGGAGAATTTTTTTCAAACTAAATCTAACTAAAAGCATTACATTATGGGTGATCTTATAGAGTAAACTAGCTGAGTACCCGGCGTTGCCAATTTTTCCTTCCTAATCCTTGTTGGGGAGGAAAATCAACACAGGAGGGAGCTTTTTTTTATCCTATCCTCATATATTATTGCCATATCCTAACCCCATATCCCGTACCCATATCTCGACCACATATCCCCTCCTCATATCCCGACCTCATATCCCGTCCTCATATATTGTTGTCATATCCCGATCTCATATCTCGTCCTTATATCCTGTCCTCATATCCCGACCTCCTATCCCGACCTCCTATCACGTCCTCATATCCCGTCCTCATATCTCAACCTCATATCCTGTCCTCATATCCCTACCTCCTATCCCAACCTCCTATCTCAACGCCATATCCCGTCCTCATATCCCAAATTCCTATCCCGTCTTCCTATCTCGACTTCCTATCCCGTCCTCATATCCCGACCTCATATCCCAACCTCACATCCTGTCCTCATATCTGGACCTCATATCCCGTCCTCATATCTCAACCTCATATCCCGTCCTCAAATCCCATCCTCATAGTCCAACCACATATCCTGTCCCAATATCTCAACCTCATATCCCATCCTCCTATCCGTCCGCCTATCTCGACCTCCTATCCCGTCCTCATACCCTGACCTCATATCCTGTCCTCATATCCTGACCTCATATCCTGTCCTCATATCCCAATCTCATGTCCCTTCCCGGTATAGGAGGACCGGGATAGGAGGACCAGGATAGGAGGACCGGGATAGGAGGACGGGATAGTAGGACGGGATAGGAGGTCGGGATAGGAGGTCGGGATAGGAGGTCGGGATAGGAGGTCGAGATAGGAGGTCGAGATAGGAGGTCGAGATAGGAGGACGGGATAGGAGGACGGGATAGGAGGTCGGGATAGGAGGTCGAGATAGGAGGTCGAGATAGGAGGTCGAGATAGGAGGTCGAGATAGGAGGTTGAGATAGGAGGTCGAGATATGAGGACGGGATAGGAGGTCGTGATAGGAGGTAGTGATAGGAGGTCGAGATAGGAGGACGGGATAGGAGGTTGGGATAGGAGGTCGGGATAGGAGGATGGGATAGGAGGGCGGGATAGGAGGTCGGGATAAGAGGACGGGAAAGGAGGACGTGAAAGGAGGACGGGATAGATGGACGGGATAGGAGGACGGGATAGGAGGTCGAGATAGGAGGACAGGAAAGGAGGTCGAGATAGGAGGACGGGAAAGGAGGACGGGAAAGGAGGTCGAGATATGAGGACGGGATAGGAGGACGGGATAGGAGGTCGGGATATGATGACGGGATAGGAGGTCGGGATATGATGACGGGATAGGAGGTCGGGATATGACAACAATATATGAGGACGCGATATGAAGTCAAAAGCTTCCTCCTTTGTTTATTTTCCTCCCCAACAAGGATTAGGAAGGAAAAATCGGGCAACGCCGGGTACTCAGCTAGTAACATATATTTCCCATAGACTTGTATGGGACTTTAAACATAAACCCTGACCCTGGCAAATGGGGATGGGTAAAGGTTAAATTAACTTTCTTATGTTTGTTGTTGACATATAAGTAACATGTGTGCCAAGTTTCATGTTAATATCTTTAGCCGTTTGGACGTGATGCTGGAACATACACACATAAATACATACACACACATGCACACACACATACACATTGAGTTTTATATATAGAGATTGGGACAACCCTTTTCATTTCTTCTGTGGTGCTGCATAGGAAATGAACATGTTCTTAGTTTCCTTTCATCACTGTGTAAGAGTACTGGGAATTCATATTGGGGTTCCCTGGTGGAGAAACCTCAGGAGTGTCTTTTCACTATACTGTTATGTGTGATTTAAAGGGGTATTCCAGGCAAAAACTTTTTTTTATATATCAACTGGTTCCGGAAAGTTAAACAGATTTGTAAATTACTTCTATTAAAAAATCTTAATCCTTCCAATAGTTATTAGCTTCTGAAGTTTTCTGTCTAACTGCTCAATGATGATGTCACGTCCCGGGAGCTGTGCATGATGGGAGAATATACCCATAGGAACTGCACAGCTCCCGGGACGTGAGTCATCAGAAAGCAGTTAGACAGAAAACAGCAACTCAACTTCAGAAGCTAATAACTATTGGAAGGATTAAGATTTTTTAATAGAAGTAATTTACAAATCTGTTTAACTTTCCGGAGCCAGTTGATATATATATATATAAAAAAGTTTTGGCCTGGAATACCCCTTTAATATTCATACGTGTGAGACCGGAATATCTATCATAATATGCCATACATCTGTATTATATATAATGCTGTGCCAAGGGTTTAAACCAACTTATTGTATAATATAGCTGTCAAGCTTACACTTGAGGGGTGGATTGTTATGGTACCTGGATTCACAGCCAGGTCCTATAGCAACCTAGTGCCATGGGTTGTTCATTTGTTGGGAAGTGAAATTTAGCTTTTGTGCCTTTCCAGGGGGTGGCAATGGGGTTCATGAAAAGGCAATATACTGGGTTTTATCTTAGTAAATAAGGGCCATTGTGTCTACTTTAAGTTACATTCAGGTGGTGCCCCTAAGGGATAAAGAAGGAGAGCAGTACTGTTTCAATGCTCAAGGGTGCGCCTTTAGGCTAGAAAGAACTGAAGCCTACTTTTTGTTGTTGTGTTATTCTGTCTGTACTCTATTGTGGCACTTCCTGAAACCAGATTCACCATTTGGTGATCCGAAAGGATATAGTGCCCTGCCTACATTCTGCACTTATGGGCAGCACTCCTTAGCACCCCTTACAACTGGGTGGATTCAAAGAATACTTCATAGTCATCTTATCAATGGGACACCCCTTGTCTGCATTCACACCTTGTAGCCTTGTTGCAGAATTTTTATTGTGGAATCTATAAACAATATGCTGCAACATAGTACTGTACAGTATTAATAAATGGAGTTTTAACATGTAACATAAGCGAGAAGGTGTGCCAGGCTGTGGCACTTGAGCTGCTTGACCCCTTCTCATTGAAACTTGGCTGAAAGTTTGGTAACCACCAAAAGCTTCAGAAAAGGTACAGCCTGCATTTATATCTTAAAGGGGTACTCCACTGCCCCAGCGTTTGGAACATTTGTTCTGAACGCTGGGTGTGGGCTGTGGGGGTCGTGACGTCACGCCACACACCCTCAATGCAAGTCTATGGGAGGGGGCATGGCGGCTGCCATGCCCCTCCCATGGACTTGCATTGAGGCAGTGTGGTGTGACGTTATGAGGGGCATGGTCATGACATCACGACCCCCGCATCCCACACCAAGCATTCTGAACAAAATGTTCTGAATGCTGGGGCAGTGGAGTACCCCTTTAACAGCTATCCAACAGTGTCTGCAACTCTTAGCAGCAAATACAGCTGGCAGATTCCCGGTAAGCAATCTATTATGTTTTATTTACCAGACAGGGCAGGACAACATTTAACCCAGTAACAGTCTTTTTGTTTTTTGAAAAAGACTCTATCGCACAGTTGAAACATTTATAACACAGGACAATTTATAATCCAGTGTTTCCCAACCTTTTTCGACTCTGGGCACCCCTCGAAAAAAAATATTTCGCAGGGCACCCCTACCGAAGTTGACGAGCAAAAAAAAAAGGGAAAAAAGACGCAATGCACAATTTCTATTTATCTGTGGGCATGTAGTTACAGTGCTGCTTTAAACAGCAACTCATAAATGACGTCTTCTCTGATCAGTGTCATTCCCTGTTCTCCTCCGTCTGGTCAGAACCATCCCACCATTCCTTCCAGCCTTAAACCTGCAAAACAAACCTATTAGGCTCTGCACTTTACCAGCATCAGCCTCCAGATTCCCCTTTTACAAGTGAAGAGGAATACAGGGGTTTAAAAGGGTAACAGAGGGGTGTAGAAATGTGTACATGGGTGACAGGTGTGTAGAGGAGTGTACATGGGTGACAGGTGTGTAGAGGAGTGTACATAGGTGATAGAGGGGTGTAGGGGGTGATAGAGGGGAGTGCAGGGGTGACAGAGGGGTGTTGGGGAAGTAGAGGAGTGTACATGGGTGGCAGAGGGGTGTAGAGGAGTGACAGATGGTTGTAGAAGAGTGTACATGGGTGACAGAGGGATGTAGAGGAGAGTACATGGGTGGCAGAGGGGTGTAGAGCAGTGTACATGGGTGGCAGAGGGGTGTACATGGGTGACAGAGGGGTGTACATGGGTGGCAGAGGGGTGTAGAAGATTGTACATGGGTGACAGGTTGGGGTGTAGGGGGTGTACATGAGGGGTGTACATGGGTGACAGAGGGGTGTAGAGGAGTGTACATGGGTGGCAGAGGGGTGTATATGGGTGACAGAGGGGTGTACATGAGTGACAGAGGGGTGTAGAGGAATGTACATGGGTGGCAGAGGGTGTAGGGGGTGACATATGTGTGTAGAGGGGTGTACATGGGGGACAGATGGGTGTACAAGAGTGTACATGGGTGACAGGGGGGCGTTGGGAGTGACAGGGGTGGACAGAAGTGATAAGGTGGTAACAGGGGGGACAAAGGGACAGAGGGGTGAACATGGGTGACAAGGATGTGGTCAGAGGGGTGGACAATTGGGGGTGAACATGAGTGACACATGGTGGACAGGGATGACAGCGGGGTGGATAGGGGGATGGCCAAGGTGGACATGGATGACAGGAGGGTGAGCATGGGAGACAGGGGATCAGAGGGGTGGACAAGGGTGACAAGTGGTTAAAAGGGATGGACAGGAGTGACAGAGAGGGGTGGACTGGGATGACAAAGGGACAGATGGGTTAAAGGGGGGTGGACATGGTTGACAGAAGTGTAGACTGGGGGTGGTCAGAGGGGTGGATGGAGATATGGGGGTGAACAGGGATGACAGGAGGGTGGATAAGGATGACAAGGGGATAAAAGAGGGGTGACAGGGATTACAAAGGGACAGAGGCGTGGATAGGGGGTGGACATGGGTGACAGGGAGTAGCCTGGGGTGTGGACAGAGGGGTGAACATGGGTGACGGGATAGACTGGGGGGGCAGACATGGGGGCTGGACATAGGTGACGGGGTAGACTGGGGGGTAGATTGGGGGGCGGACAGGGGGGGTGAACATGGGTGACAGGGATGGACGGGATTGGACAAGGGGGACATGGATGACAGGAGGATGGACATGGGTGAGGGGGGGGATGGACATGGGTGATGGGAGGGGGGTAAACAGGTTTGAGAAGGGGTAACAGAGGGGTGGAAAGGGTACAGTACCTTAAGCAAGCCATTTTTCTTCACTACAGCGGTACAGGAATCCGTCGCTGCTTCCACGTTCTTCCCCTCTCCAGCAGGGCACCGACTCAGGGCACTCATTCACTGCACCGCAGGGGGACGCTGGGGCACGGGTCGCTACACTGGCCCGGTGCAGCTTCCGTGTTCTTCCCCTTTTTGGCAGGGCACTCACTCACTGGGCCACAGGAAAGGAGGGGACACTGGAGGACGCTAGGGGACGCTGAGGGATGCACGCACAGCAAAGCACACACAGACTTCCCTTCCCCCCTGCAGCGCCCCCTGCGGGAAATTAAAAAATATATATATTTGACTGCAAAATCCCGCGGCACCCTGGGCAGTGCCGAACGGCACCCCGGTTGGGAATCACTCGTATAATCGAATAGTGCTGCTTCTTCTGTCTATTATTAGTTACATTGGGGTTCAGCCTCCAGAAGCTTTGCAGAAAAAAGAGATGAACGCAAGATACAGCTTTATTTGTAGAAACGTAAAAGCAGAATAACACACCAAAATGCAATGCAATCCACACAGGCCTGTAAAGCTGTATCTTGTATTCAAGTGCTGGATCTAGCTCCTTTCTTCTTCAAGATGTTTTATGCATTCGGCTAGTGTAGATTCACACACAGAGGATTTCGAGGTGAGCTGAATACTGTTTCCAGAAGCTTTGCACCTGAATTAAAGGGTTTGTCCAGGGGAAGGGACATAAATGGAGGGGCCATGGCATGGCATCACTAGGAAGCATGGCCGTGATGTCCCATCCTCGTCTCGGAGGCAGCACCGGCAGAGAATGTCGGTTGCTGCACCGAAACCGCGGCGGTCCCCTGCGATCATACATCTTATCTCCTATTCTTTGGATAGGGGATAAGATGTATAAAGCTGGAATACCCCTTTAACTCTTCTGCTCTCTGGCAGGGCTGACTTTTAAAAAGTATACCTTTTGAGACAAGAGGGGGGCAGATAAAAAATTGCGATCATCGTGTGCGGGTGAAACCACACCTGCATGTAATGTCCACTATCTACATGATGTCGCCATAACATTAGCAAAATTTTGTAGTTAATGAACATCGCATACCGGAGTGGTTTCACCTACATGATTGTAATATGGCACCGGGGGGACGTGACGTCACACCACGCCCCCTCCATTCATGTCTATGGGAGGGGGCGTGACGACCATCACGCCCACTCCCATAGACAGGAATGGAGGGGGCGTGGTGTGACTTCACGTCCCCAGTCCCCGGAGGTTTCCAAAACTGGAGATTCATAGAATGCGGGTGCTGCAGGGAGATCACGGGGGGTCTCAGCAGCGGGCCCCCCGTGATCAGACATCTTATCCCCTATCCTTTGGATAGGGGATAAAATGTTTTAGCCCGGAATACCCCTTTAAATTTGCACCACATTCCACAATGAATTTAGGACATGTACATTCTCTTTTCTGTATTCTGTTACTATATGGGTGTGAACCTAAATAGCTTTTAGCAAAATCGGATTGTCCAAAGATTGCAGATTACTGAATATTAGGACTTGATTTTATAGCTATAACACAGATCTGGTGGCTTCCCAGTGTTTTGTTGGGTAGCATGCCCAGGACAAACTCCGCCCCCTCAGCTGCCAGATCTGTACATGTGAGAGTTAAATATGATCATATTTCCAGTCTAAATATATTATTCATTTACTATAATAGGAAGCACCTAATATTCGCATAACTGTGGGTAATTTTCTATTAATTCCTTCCTTGTCATTATATGAGTTGATGAAAAATACTAATTACATAAAACAGATTTCATAACTATAGCAGAACTCTCACCCAGTCATTACAGTACTATGCACATTTTCTTCAATTTCCTGACTTTAAGTTCTAAAATGATTTCAGCATCTGCTTATTTATAGGTGACAATTACAACATCATTTATTATAAAGTATAATATATAATATAGGCTAACAATATACTGTAGTTAGTTTATAGATATACACCGACATGATCAGCAAAATCTATACTTTATTTTTATTGCATCAACTGCTGTTCTCTAATCCCCTCCAACACATGTATGAGAGAGCGATGGGATATTTCCTTGCACTGTAGTTGTATCCTTTATTGCTTATTACGTTATATTATATTGTAATCATTATATGATATTGTAATCATAGAACTGTGTTTATATGGCACTAAAAAGAATCCAGTAAAAACAAGGAAAGCAGACAGAGAGGATTAATCCTCACTGAACATTCAGCATGCGAAAACATGTTTGTTCTGATTGACAAGGAATACAAGAATATTATCTTCATGTTTCAAGGGGTTATCCAGGTTTTATATATATATATATATATATATATATATATATATATATATATATATATCATTTTTTTTATTTATTTATTTTTTAAGGGCACCAAATGCACAAAAATGTTCCTTGCCCTTCTGATCCCATACTGATCCCCCATTGAGGTGCTAGGAACAGACAATATATAACTCCTCCAATCAGTAGCCTAAGGCTGGGTTCACACTGCAGAATTTCTGGGCAGAATTTCTGCCAGAGATCGAGCCGGCAGTGCTAGGACCGAGCAGACTGCATAGCTGCCCCCATAGACTGCAATGCATTTCTGGGTGGATCTTTTGGGAGATCTGCTCAGATATGCATTGAAATCTATGGGGACGGCAATGTAGTCCGAGCGGTCCTAGTGCTGCCGGCTCGATCTCCGGCCTAAGGCTAGGTTCACACTACAGAATTTCCGCCTGCAATTCCGCTTTGAAATTGCAGGCAGAAATTCCGCTTGCTAAAATGTATAGTGTAGTGAATGGGTTTCCGTTCACAAATTCATACTCCGGGCATCATGGCTCCTATTGCTGAGCAGTAATACCCAGAATACGGCACGTTACCTTTGTTACTGCTAAATAGCTATGGTGGTCACATGAACCCCACTCCAAAAGGAAGGTTGGGTTGTCGACTGGAGCCTGAGCAAGGGATCGGCATGGAGTTAAAGAGGTAAAGTGCTGCTTTGCTATTTTAATGCATTTAGGGCCCTTTAAAAAAAATTGATATTCCCTTTAAAAGTTCATTTTAATTGTTTTTATTTTTTTTCTTTTAAATTACATTGAATTGCATTCCTGTGGAGAAATGTTTAGGGTATATTCACATACTTATTTCTGTGACTGAAAATCTGTACAATAGCTCTCACTGGGGTTATATCTGTGAATGATTTACTGTAATTTCATGCCATGTGTGAACATACCTTAAATGTGGCCAGCACCCATACTGTGCCATTATAAAAATATATGTGCTCAGAGCTGCAATAATAATAATATTATTATGTATATTGCGCTAAAAGATTCTGCAGCACTTTAAGATTTTGAAGGTACAAATAAAGAGAAGTATTGAACAATATACTATATTACACAGTAAATATTCAAACAAGAGGAGTAAGGGCCCTGCTCGCGAGAGCTTACAGACTATGAGGAAAGGGGTTGAGACAAAAGGCAGAAAGTGATTTATTGTTACACTGGTCCTGCCATGTTTTATAAATAGTCACCAGTCACCAACTAATCTCTAATGTCTAAAGTGCAGAAAGCGTATGTGGGAGACGGCTGCATATGGCACTTTTGATGTCTCCAAAACCCGGAGGTCTCAAAAGTGATAGTAGGGAGACCAATAAGGGGATTTTATAGGCCTGCTTGAAGCATAGAGAAAAATGTTGTAACATCATGCAATATTGAGTGGTTCTCCCACTTGGCTACTCCCTTTTAGTGATAAAAACAGTTAAAAAATCTCCATGTTATCTTATATTTTGTTTCCAAAGATTGACCAATTTGTGTAATGCAGATAGAGTACCAAGGAGAAGCTCCAATCTGTCCTGCAGGCCTAAGACCCTATCCTCTACTTGCCCAATTCTCTTGCTCATGGCTTGCATTATCTGCAGTATCTTGGTAAGTGTTCACATGGTAAGTGTTCACACTGGTGTGGTTCTCTGTGGCGGCCATTGTATCTGTGATGATTTGTCTGTGGGGTGGTGCAGCCCAAAGCCAGGGGCTTGGTCGGGCAGCAGTGGGGCGGCCTGGCCACTGGGTCGTTCCCCCCGGTGGGCTTGGTGTCTCGGAGGCAGTTGTCGCTGCCTGGCGTTACGCCAGTGTTTGGTTAGGGACCCACTCTGACTAGGCTCGCTTCATAGCCTGTGGATCCAGGGACTCAGTGTTAATGCGAGACATCGCCTGTCGGGCCAAAAGTTGATTGTGGCATCTGAAATGTTAAGAAAACAATTCCAGCAGCTCAGCTGAGCTGATTGGGACTATCACTGTGAAATATCAATGTCCCTATCAGCTGAGAGGACTGCGGGAGGGCCTCCTCACCATATGATCAGTTCTCTAATGTCCCCAGCCAGCAATGACAGGCTGGAGCAGTAGAGCACCAATAACACTGATCAATGCTGAGCCAAAACTCAGCATTGAACAGTGTATGCATTTGAAAGCTGGCATGATATGGCCCCCTATGGGGACAAAAAAAAAAAAAGTAAAAAGTGTAAAAAAAGAAAAGTTAATAAATGTGAATAAGCCCCTCCCCTAATAAAAGTTTGCATCACCCCCCATTTCCCATTTTTTTCAATAATGTAATCAAAAATAAACATAAACATATGCGGCACCGCTGCGTGCATGAATGTCCGAACTATTAAAATGTAAGGTTAGTTGAATCACACGGACGATGGCGTACACATAAAAAAATACCAAAGCCCAAAATTGTGCATTTCTGATCACTTCATATACCTCTTCATATACCACTTCATATAAAAATTTAGAAAAAGCAATCAAAAAGTCCCTTCAGAACAAAAATGTTATAGATAAAAACTACAGGCCACGGCACAAAAAATGAGCCATATATAACCCCGTATATGGAAAAATAAAAAAGTTATAGGGGTCAGAGGATTTTAAACATACTAATTTTGGTGCATGTAGTTATAATTTTTTTTTAAGTAATAAAATTAAATAAAAACTACATAAATTGGATATCCTTGCAACCGTATGGACCTACAGAATAAAGATAATGTGTCATTTTTACCAATAAGTGCACTGTGTAGAAACGGAAGCCCCCCCCCCAAAAAAAATATAAAAAAAAAATAAAAAGGTAGTTTCACCCCACAATTAGGTTTTATAAAATAAGTGTTGTCATTACAAAGTACGATTGGTGATGCAAGAAAAACAAGCCCTTATATGGGTCTGTAGGTGCAAAACATTGTGATTTTTAGAAGGGAAGGAGTAAACAACAAAAGTGCAAAAACAAAAATTGATTGGGTCCTTAAGGCCAAAGGCCATGGGTCCTTAAGGGTTTAAAGTGAAACTGACTGCTGGTTCACCCGCACTAAACCCTATACATATAGTACAAGTAAACTGGATTAAAATGAAGTGTTAACTGGATCCACAGTTCCCTTCTGGAGATAGACCCCTTATTAGTGTGGAATTGCTAATCGCAATAGAGGCGGGACCTGGCATATCCAGCATCCATGCCTCCATGTTGGGTCCTGCCGGTGAATAAAATATTAGCCATAACTGGAACGTCGATCTGTGTAAGTTACACTTCATTTTAATCTGGTTCACCTGCATTATAACCCTGTGTATTGAGTTGTCAGTTTCCCTTTAAGGCTGGGTTTAAATGTATTATGAGATTTTCAGTGGAACGCTCAACATCAAAATCTCTCAACCCACTAAATTTTCAGGGGGAAAAAAAAGCAGGTTACACATGCAGACTTTATTCCTACATGTGAACACAGTCTAAGGTGGTTTTGTGTAGTCACGCTACAAATAGTTTCTGGAACACAGTGAGATGTAGAAAGCCATAGGAAAATGAGAAAACAGATGGAAGTTCCTGCTTTCTATTTGCAATCTAGTTCCCCAGTACTGTACATTAAAGTGTTCACTTATAATAATTCAAACTGGGAACTGAAACTTTCTAGTCATTTACTATACATTAGTATTTTAGTAATCTGATACAACTTGTGGTATATTTCATCAGACTTTGTATGATCAGAGGTGTTCCTACCTTAACCCCTTAAGGACTCAGGGTTTTTCCGTTTTTGCACTTTCGTTTTTTCCTCCTTACCTTTTAAAAATCATAATCCTTTCAATTTTCCACCTAAAAATCCATATTATGGCTTATTTTTTGCGTAGCCAAATCTACTTTGCAGTGACATTAGTCATTTTACCCAAAAAAATAATTGTGCGACAAAATCGAAGAAAAAACGCCATTTTGTAACTTTTGGGGGCTTCCGTTTCTACGCAGTGCATATTTCGGTAAAAATTACACCTTATCATTATTCTGTAGGTCCATACAGTTAAAATGATACCCTACTTATATAGGTTGGATATTGTCGCACTTCTGGAAAAAATCATAACTACATGCAGGAAAATGTATATGTTTAAAAATGTAATCTTCTGACCCCTATAACTTTTTTATTTTTCCACGTACAGGGCGGTATGGGACTCATTTTTTGCGCCGTGATCTGAAGTTTTTATCGGTATGATTTTTGTTTTGATCGGACTTTTTGATCACTTTTTATTCATTTTTTTAATGGTATAAAAAGTGACCAAAATACGCTTTTTTGGACTTTTGAATTTTTTTGCGCGTACGCCATTGACCGTTCGGTTTAATTAATTATATATTTTTATAGTTCGGACATTTACGCATGCGGCGATACCACATATGTTTATATTTTTTTTTTTTACACTGTTTTATTTTTTTATGGGAAAAGAGGGGTGATTCAAACTTTTATTAGGGAAGGGGTTAAATGACCTTTATTAAAACTTTTTTTTTACATTTTTTTTTGCAGTGTTATAGGTCCTATAGGGACCTATAACACTGAACACACTGATCTCTCATCCTGATCACAGGCATGTATTAACACGCCTGTGATCAGTGTTATCGGCGCTTTACTGCTCCTGCCTGGATCTCAGGCACGGAGCAGTCATTCGCCGATCGGACACCGAGGAGGCAGGTAAGGGCCCTCCCGGTGTCCGGTCAGCTGTTCGGGACGCCGCGATTTCACCGCGGCGGTCCCGAACAGCCCGACTGAGCAGCCGGGTCACTTTCACTTTCGCTTTAGAAGCGGCGGCGCTTCTAAAGGGTTAATACCGCACATCGCCGCAATCGGCGATGTGTGGTATTAGCCGCGGGTCCCGGCCGTTGATGAGCGCCGGGACCGACGCGATATGATGCGGGATCGCGGCGCAATCCCGCTTCATATCTTGGGAGCCGGCGCAGGATGTAAATATACGTCCTGCGTCGTTAAAGGGGTACTCCGGTGAAAAACTTTTATTTATTTTTTAAATCAACTGGTGCAAGAAAGTTAAACAGATTTGTAAATTACTTCTATTAAAAAATCTCAATCCTTCCTGTACTTATTAGCTGCTGAATACTACAGTGGAAACTCTTTTCCGTTTGAATCACAGAGCTGTCTACTGACATCATGAGCACAGGGCTCTCTGCTGACATCTCTGTCCATTTTAGGAACTGTCCAGGGTAAAAGGAAATCCCCATAGCAAACATATGCTGTTCTGGACAGTTCCTATAATGGACAGAGAGGTCAGCAGAGAGCACTGTGCTCGTGATGTCAGCAGACAGCTCTGTGTTTCAAAAAGAAAATAATTTCCACTGTAGTATTCAGCAGCTAATAAGTACAGGAACTATTAAGATTTTTTAATAGAAGTAATTTACAAATCTGTTTAACTTTCTGGCACCAGTTGATTTAAAAAAAAAAAAAAGTTTTTCACCGGAGTACCCCTTTAAGGCATTGTTCGTGTTTCCCTGCAGAAATCTCAGTGTTCAAGTCTGGAATGCATTGCCGTCTATGAAGACGACCCATTTCCGAGTGGTCCAAGTGCAGCCGAATCAAGCAAATACGCAGAATGACCACTATTTTTGGGCAAACATTCCACGCATTTTCAGGCCATATGGACATGGCCATAGACATTCTCCATTCTCCATGAATTTTACTTTATCATTACTCATAAAATCAGTGTTTTTTTTTCTGGCTAGTGGCAGTCACATAACGAAACCCAGATCTCCAATATGGCAAAATAATAGGTAATGGTTGTCTATGTTTCTCTGAAGAACTATCATAGGACAACCCTGTTTTTTAACATGAACCAGGAGAAGCACACGGTTTTGGGCTTCTCTCCCTATCTTACTGCATTAGATGGATTCTATATTAAATGGTACCTGTCATTAGTATTAAAAATGTATATGTTATATATTAGCCTATTTGAATTGCTTTTCTAATATACTTCTTAAAAATTTTGTAACTTTATGTGTTAAATTAACCCATAACAGTTTGGCCACCAGGGGTCCTTCTTCTGGTCCTGCCTGCAGTTCTGCTTGCAGATTGGCAGAGACAAATGTCAGGAAATGCAGGTGTGATCTCAGCTCAGGAAAGTGTATAGAGCTGAATATTTCAGCTCCTTTTTGCAGCTGCTGGGAAGAGCTGAGCACACAGTAGAGTTCAGTGCCAAGAGCTGAGTGTTGGAGGGTGGGTCACAGCCAATCATAGCTGATCTCACACTGAACTGCATTCGGCTTTGTGTAGCAGAATGAGGGAGGGAGTTCTCCACAGCAAAGGCAGGTGGTGGTTTATCATGATGAGGGGAGTGACCTTGTTGGATTAAAAAAATTATCAAGCTCATGACAGGTACTCTTTAAATCTATTCAGCCCAACTTCTGCAGTGAGATAGGAAGAGCAGACAGATGAGGAAAGAAGTGCTCAGCAGCCTGTTTCTCCCTACTCATTCTTATAAGTTCCCTTTAAGATGTGATCCCCAAAACAGCTGTTACTAGTCTACGAGTCTAAATATGTCTTACTGTATCTAACACTTAACAATATGCTCTGAATATCATGTTGCATCATGTTTCCATGAACCGACTATTCATTTCAGTTCAACCAGTTTCTCCCCTTTCCCAACTCCCCACTGTTTTCTTACATACTGGAAAATAACAATAAAATATTGTTCAAAAAAATAGCTGAACCAATAGCCATTGCTAGGCCCTGATATATTAAAAGAGAATTAAACTACTGTTGACAGACAAGCTTTAGGTCAGAGAATGAGCTATGGGCTAGTTCCTGATGCATTACAGTGCTTTTTACAGCATCTCAATGATCTCAAACACTGATAAAGAGACACTTGCTCCGGGACCGATAATATCAGTAAAAATGATAGAACATATGTGTACAATTTATGATTTATTGTTGAAAGTTCAGTCATCATGTTCCCTTTTGTATTTACATATCCTTTCCTTCCTTAAAATCTCTCTCCTTAATTCTTCTCTAAGTGCTGTTTAATCTTATAATCAAATAAAGCAATAAAGCATGAGGCTTGTAGTAAGATTACCGGAGTGCGGAATCTAATATGGCCGGTGCATTGAGTTACCAGATTCTACTCTGATTACACTTGGAAATATAATTGACACCAAACACAGGTTCATCCAAAGTGACACAACATTCAGCTTCGCAGGTACATTTTCCATCGGACAGAGAGTTCAGCTCCTCGATAACCAGAGTTATATTTTACATTAATGCTGTATTGATAATAGAGATAATGTTTGTACTTGGATTTCAAGAACAGCCATTTGTAAACCTTTTGTTTCGATTTGGTTTTTATGAGATACATTTTTATCGCTCTTAGGTTATGTTTACTGTGGTGTCATGGCTTCCTTTATTACAGCGGTCATGATGATCCTGTTGTGTAATGGATCCTGACAGGTCTTATTGACTTATTATGGGTCCTGCAGCAGATTAGATGAATCTGTCTTGTAGAAAGCAATGGAAACGGGGGAACTAAACCTTAACTCCAGCAGAAACAGAGACCTATTACATTTATAGCTATTTTACCCAGTTGGAGAATCGCTCACCTATTTTCGGGAGATTTTTTTTATAGTAAGACAACCCCTTCTACAGTTAAATAGTTACAAACATGTTTTTTTTTTTTAATGATAAATAGTGAAGAGCAGGTTATTTTATATGATAAAAGGGAGAGGGAGAAGAGTCTATAACTTTGATGTCACCTTACAGCTGTAGCACTTACAATGACTGACACTAGAAAGAGAAGACATTCTGTCAATGAGAAGAAATGTTAATTCTGTCGAGGAAACTGACATTCACCATTGTTATTAATTATGATTAAAGGGAAATTATGTATATCTGCAGCTCATTGCTATTACTTTATATAAACACTTGACTACTATATCTTTCAAGAGCTGAGTGCAAGACATCGCCAAATAAATTTTTGGAAACATGAAAGGTGAATTTGTGTATGTGTTACTTTTACCAATTTGTCCTTAACCCCTTAAGGGCGCCGGGTGTATCCAAATGCGCCTGTCTTAAAGTCCTTAAGGACTGAGGGCATATGGATACGCCCCGACTGGCTAGTGGTGGGGACCAGACCAGGATGCCTGCTGAAACCACATGTCGGCACGCCAGGCGGGGATTGGAGCCGGATGCCTGCTGAAATCATTGAGCAGGCATCCCGGCAAAGTGCCGAGGGGGATCCTGAGTAAATACTAACCTGCGGTCTGCGGTGGTTCCGGGTCATCTGGGTCACGTGTGACCCGATGACCCGGATAAGGATGATGATCGGTGGTGTAATATACACCACTAATCATCATCCATACAGCAGTGATTGGGCGGCCGTGGTGACTGCACAAATCACTGCAGTATGGGGAGGGGGGAGGTGGGTGCAGGAGCATGTTGCTCCATTCTGCCCACCATTTCCTAGAGATCTGGTGTGCAGGACAGAGCCTTGTGCTGCCATCTCCCCCCCTCACACTTAAAAAAGTGTAAAAAAAAGTGCCCCCTTTCTGTGGCCCCTTGGCACAGAAAGCAGTCAGGGAAAGCATTAGATTAAGTAGGGACAGTTAGGAGTTAAGAAACAGTTGTTTATTTTATATTTTTGTCTGTAGGTGTCCGCGGGTCTGTAGCACTTTTAGCTGCGTGACCTCAGCCCTACAGGGTCGCTGCGGTCTTCCCCCAGCTTTTTTTTTTTTGGGGGGGGGGGGCACAGACCTTTTTTTTTTTTTTGCTAAACATGTGGCCGTTAGCTAAAGCCCACCCGCCGCTGATCAGTTCCGTAGTACTGATCAGTGTTTTTTTGTGGTGAAGGTGCTTTTTCAGGGATTAAAGCGTCTTTTTTATTTTATTTTTTGCACCTATAGGCGGTCCGTGCCACCAGTAGAAGGCCTGTGCTGTGTGGACGGACCGTTCCTGTGTGTGCGGCCTGCCCCACCGCTGTCAGTGATTTATCGTTGACCAGCGGTTTTTTTTGGGTTCAGGCGGGTGCTTTTTTTCATGTTTTATAGTTTTTATCTTTTTATAGTTTGTTTTTCAGTTTTTTTTGTGGGGAACTGTGTACGTGCCACCAGCCACTGTTCTGGGTTGAGTGGCCAGACCCCCCCACTGACTTCTGCGCTCCCTGCCACCACCAAGCGCTAATCAGTGTTCACACCACTGATTAGGTAAATGCTTTTTTTGGGGCGCAGGATTTTTAGAAGTCTTTTTTTTTTAAAGTTTATTTTTCTTTTTTTTTAGTTTAGTTTTATTTTATATTTTTATTCTTAGGGCGGGTTAGTTAGTTAGGTTAGGGCGGGTTAGGGTAGGAAGTCATGCACCGTGGCACACGCAACAAACACACCAATAAAGTTTCCCCCCCACATATATATACACTTCAACCCCCATTAGAGTAGGGGAATGGCCCGCAAACCTCCTCTGCTCCTGACCCTGTGCCCCATGCTAGTATGAGTCCCCCTGGTGTTCATACTAGTCAAGCCCACCAGCCAAGTTTACTGGTGCCCCGTACCGGCGAACTTGTCTGGACCCAGCCAGCGGACCACGAGCCCGTGATTCCTGAGTTTGTTGGCGACTCAGGAATCAAGATTGACATAGTCAGGTTCACTGAAATGGAATATTTCAGGGTTTTTTTCAGTGACGACTTTGTCAATCTGATGGTTTACCAGACGAACCTGTACCCCCAACAGTTCATCGCCGCAAACCCGGGCTAATTTTTAGCTAGACCCAACGAGTGGTACCCAGTCAATGCAGCCAAAATTAGGACATTTTGGGGCCTCGTTCTGCATATGGGTCTAGTTAAAAAAACAGTGTCAGGCAATACTGGAGTGTGGACAACCTCTACCAGAACCCGCTCTAGAGTATGGCCATGCCACATCCCCGGTTTGAGGCCATTCGGAAATGTTTGCATTATGCTGATAATGCGGCATGACCCCCCCGAAGTGATCCCGCATATGACTGCCTGTAAAAAATCAGGCCGGTCATCAATCACTTCAGGGCCAAATTTTGGGAGGCCTATGTCCCTGGAAGGTCGCTATTGATGAGTGTCTCATCAGCGTTAAGGGGAGACTCAACTTGCGGCAATACATCCCAACCATGCGAGCGTGTATGGGTATGGCGTGAGGATGTATAAACTTTGCGAGAGTACCTCAGGGTACACTTGCAAGTTTATGGTGTATGAGGAACAATATTCCCATATTGAACCCCCAGAATGTCACCCACTCTGGGTGTTAGAGGGAAAATCATTTGGGGCCTTTTCTCCTAACTATGGAAAGACATCCGTACATGGGGTAACGTGCTGGGCGGGCGCACAACAAGGCTCAGAAGTCATAGAGGTCTGTGCATTTGAGGCCTATGGCATATCAGTAGCTGACGGTTACATACATTCAGAGGAAAATACAAAAATAAAAAACCCACATGTGACTCCCCCCCCCCCGAGGAATGGGTATAGGGGTAAAGAGGACATTTTTAACCCACAGGTGTTTCCTAAATTTATTTTCCAGGAATGTATAAAGGGTAGCTTTGAAAATTGCAATTTCCAAAATTGTATGCCATGTGTTTTTCTTTTTTTTTTCTGTTCTGGCACCAAGGGGGCTTCCTAAATGCAACATGCCCCCCAAAAACCATTTCAGCTAAATTCTCTTTCAAAAAGTCAAATTTTGCTCCTTCTCTTCTGAGCATTGCAGATTTAGTTCTATTCCTAATCCTGCTCTCCTGACCCATCCTGTACAGCATTGTCTCTCCTGTTGCCATCCCAGATTGTTTACCTTGAACCTGTGCTGCCTGCTTCAACCTTCTTACCTGATACTGACTACTCTTCTGCCTATCTCTAATTTACCATGCTGATCCTCCTGTGTTTGACCCAGTCTGATGATTGCACTTACTTAACAACTCCTTGACACCACATACTGTTATCATACGGTCCAGTGAGCTCCTGCATCCTGCAGTGGGATAATGGATAAAGAATTTAGACTCCACTCACAGACATGGTCCAAAGCCAAACCAGTTCGATAGCACAGCAAGACCTAACCCGTTGCCTGTTACAGACATTAAAGCAGCTGCAGTTCCTTAGAGAATTTAAATATTACCCATTGTAAGCTGTTTTAAAGCATATGTGTTTTAGACAGATGTACAAATAGGGTATTTATAAAAAATAGATTTTTTTATTTCTAAATCATCATAATCATTACCTTTTATTAGTGTGACAACAGAAAATACATAAAAAGTACCAGTAAAGTGACAAACAAGATAAAGGATATAAACAATAGACTGTGGATAATAAAATTTAGTATTCTAGAACCATACAGTATAATATTCAACCGACACTGTCACATAATACCATGAAAAGTATACACATAAAGGAGAACTCCAGACAATAAAAATTGTCCCCCATAGTGCCAGCAGTGAAAAAATAAAGATGTACATACCTTCCTCCGCTACCCCGGGGGCCTCCGGTAACCGGCTCCGGTCTCTGCCGCAATCCACTTCCTGGTTGCCGGCGATAGGCTGAGCGGCAGTGTGACGTTTTCGGCCCCGGCCGCAGGTGCCGGTGTAGTGAAGCATTTTGTGCCCTGAAGTGTTCTCACACTGCCGCTCAGCCTATCGCCGGCCAAGTCGGACTGCGCTTCGGCTGGTGATTGGCTGATTTATAAGACCACCGGCAACCAGGAAGTGGATTGCGGCGGAGATCGGAGCCGGTTACCGGAGACCCCGGGGGAGCGGAGGAAGGTATGTACATCTTTATTTTTTTACTGCCGGCACTATGGGGGACAATTTTTATGGTCTGGAGTTTTCCTTCAAGATCAATATAAACACAGCTACCTTCTCTACGTCACACCAAAGTTTAAAAAGCAAAAGTTACACATGGTGAATTGCATGATTTATATCATTATTCAATAAGAGTCATTGCTACAAAGTGGTAGTGCATAAAATGTCTCACCCAGCACACAAAACACCTGCATAAATTATTCAATATGGACCAAAACTACAAAGTGCGAGTACTTTATTGAAATGACTCTAATTGAATGATGATATAAATCATGCCATTGCCTATGTGTCACTTGTGCTCTATATAACTTGTGTGTGGCGTAGAGAAGGTAGCTGTATTTATATTGACCTTACATGTATATTTTTCCTGGTATTATGTGACAGTGTAGGTTGGATATTAAAAGGGTATTCCGGGCAAAAATATTTTATCCCCTATCCAAAGGATAGGGGATAAGATGTCTGATCGCGGGGGGCCTGCTGCTGAGAACCCCCGCGATCTCCCTGTAGCTGAATCTCCAGTTTCGGGAACCTCCAGGTTTCCGGGACTAGGGACGTGATGTCACGCCACGCCCCCTCCATTCATGTCTATGGGGGGGGGGGGTGACGACCACCACGCCCCCTCCCATAGACATGAATGGAGGGGGGGTGGCGTGACGTCACGTCCCCAGTCCCGGAAACCCAGAGGTTTCCGAAACTAGAGACGCAGTCCCCGCATAGAATGTGGGTGCTGCAGGGAGATTGTGGGGGGTCTCAGCAGCGGGCCTTCCGTGATCAGACACCTTATCACCTATCCTTTGGATAGGGGATAAAATGTTTTTTCCCAGAATACCCCTATAAGTATTCTGTATGGTTCTAGAATGTTGCACTTTATTTTTCTTATTTCATGGATTTCCTGAGTTTGCAGTGTGTACTGTTTACAACAAAATGGACAACTAGGCACTTCAATATGGTGAAAATGATTATATTTATTGAAACAAGCAATAACAAAATGGTGACATTTCGGTCATAAAAACCTTCCTCAGACCGGATTGCAGCAAAGGAAATGGATGAGGTAATAGAAACAGTCCTAAGCCGTGTGTCAGGAGAAAGGAGTAATGTGACCTATAGTTGCTGGGTCTGACCAGTGACTATAGGTTTCAATACTCCTTACTCCAAACACTCGGCTTAGGACTGTTTCTATTACTTCATCCATCTCCTCTGCAGGATTGGGATCCTCCGAGTGTCCCCACAACCACTAAGGGGTGCTGTATTTCTGCATTGGTATTGTTTACAGCCTCCATCTTGTCTGCCATTTTTCTGGTAATTTTTATATATATATATATATATATATATATATATATATATATATATATATATATATAAATATATATATATATTTGCTTTTGTAAAACAAATAAAAACACTTTATTGTGATAATTAAAAAAAATTAGAATAATTTTGATATAAATAACCTTATTTGTACATGGGTCTAACTTAAAGGTTGGAAACCACTTGTTCTGTAGGTTATATGTATATATTTAGCGGTTGCCCCCATTGAATTTCTCTTGGGCACAGGTTCTTTGGTTCTGAGCCCTTAGAGAGGTTGTCCCACCTCAGAGTGTGGTTGACTGATAGGGCATTTTCTGTCTGATGGGATGAAGAACAGGAAGATCCCATAAGTGTGACCGCACAATTGGAACAGTACAGAGTAAGATTGTCGGCAGGTGAATACGCCATATTTTTATTCTGTCCCCTCACTCTAACCACTTTTACATATAATAAATATTTACTATATATGTATGTTGTAGTAGATTGTGAACTCTGCAATTTAATGTATAGTTGTGGATTTTGCTGCTTATTACTACAGTTCTGCGGCAGATATGTCATTTCAGATTTTTAATGCCATACAATAAAATATGGCAGCATGGAAAATCAAAACAGGCTCAAAACTTTCATTCACCAAAGACACCGACTATAAAAAGATGGCCTAAAAATTTAGGAACTTCTTAGAATTTTTTCAAGAAAAAAAAATATATTTAGCGTATATCAGAATATCTTACAAAGGTTCCAAAATGTGCTATATATATATTACCTTCACTGTGAATGAATTTTTTTAAGCCTTTCACTATGATTTAGTTGAATTCTAATCCGGTTCCAGGTTGAGATGTTCAGTCTTGCCCTTTGACGTCAGCATACACAGTGCTCAATTGTGTTTGTCAAGGAGCCTTCTTCTATTTGTCATGTATTAACAGATTTGTGGGTCAGAAGACCTAGGGTTTGTTTAATCCTTTACTCAATATGTGGCTCATTGAGAAATTTAGGCCCCAGTAGGAATTGTCTCCCATTCAGTCATGCTGGAGGGCTAATAGGCCAAACCCTGAATGTGGTTAATATATTTAACATTATTGTGAGAAGTAAAGACTTACAGAAGGAAAAAGCAACATGTGTCTCTATCTTCCAATGAGTCATTTAGTGCGCGGCTAGTCTAAATGCATTGCCAAAGTCATAAACATCACGCATTTGTGTCAGAATAAGCAATCCATGCATACTTACAGTAGACAAGTAGACCTTTCATTCCACATCACGTGTTTGAGGAATGCTCAAAGCGAATGTTAGGCCTCATTGATCTCATGTTTCTGCCTTATGCTTTTCTATCCCTCAACTAAAATGCATAAATTAATAAATAAATAAATCAGAAAGGAAATAAAGCAGACACAAGTGGCCTAGGATTGGTAATGGTTACACCGCAGTCACTGCACAGAATGGGGGAGATTTAGCAAATATTGCAGTAAAAAAAGAGAGAGAAAAAAGTAAAGTCCAGCAACTCACCGCAATGTGTAGATCAGGGTCTTGAAGCCACCATGGATGACTGGGTTCGTGCAAGAAGCTCAGAGGCTACAAACCCGTAGGTTTCGTGCAAAAGCACTTCTTCCGGCCTCATGAGATGAGGCCGGAAGAAGTGCTTTTGCACGAAACCTACCGGTTTGTAGCCTCTGAGCTTCCCGCACGATCCCAGTTATCCATGGTGGCTTCAAGACATTGATCTACACATTGCGGTGAGTTGCTGGACTTTACTTCTTTCTCTCTCTTTTTTACTGCAATATTTGATTCTATGGACTTCCTTGCACCACCAATACATGCAGCTTTACCATTGAACCAATAATTACCATGGACCTCTATCTGCATATGCATAAGTTTTTTGCTCCGGATGTGTTACTTAGGTGCCTCCATTTTCCATTTCCTTAGTTACTTGGAGATTTATCAAAACTTGTCCAGAGGAAAAGTTGCTGAGTTTCCCATAGCAACGCTTCTTTCATTTTTGAAAAGGCCTCTGAAAAAAATGTGATCTGATTGGGCAACACAGCAACTTTTTCTCTGAACAGGTTTTGAGAAATCTCCCCCTATATGTTTATAAATATCTTTCTCATTGTACTTTGACATATGCCTGTGGCTGAGAAGTTAAAAATGGTGTGAACAAGACTTTAAAGGGGTATTCCGGGCAAAAATATTTTATCCCCTATCCAAATGATAGGGGATAAGGTGTCTGATCACGGGGGGCCCGCTGCTGAGACCCCCCTGCGATCTCCCTGTAGCACCCACATTCTATGCGGGTGCTGAATCTCCAGTTTTGGAAACCTCCAGGTTTCCGGGACTGGGGACGTGACGTCACACCTCCTCCATTCATGTCTATGGGAGGGGGCGTGACAGCCATCACGCCCCTCCTATAGTCATGAATGTAGGAGGTTTCTGAAACTAAAGACACAGTTCCCGCATAGATTGCAGGTGCTGCAGGGAGATCGCGGGGGGGTCTGGCCGCCCGCGATCAGACACCTTATCCCCTATCCTTTGGATATAGGAAAAATGTTTCTTGCCCGAAATACCCCTTTAAACTGCAACTGTCACCAGGATTTACCCTCCTAAAGCTATACACAGTATCTAAAAGCTGTTTAGCACTGTAATACAGCCATATCTTTGTTTGCCTAACCAGTGGCTGTTTGATGCTAAAAAAAACAAAAAACCTTTATCCACAGTCATAAAGAGTCAGAGAGGCATTGCCGGGGGTCTGCAATGCCACGCCTTTCTTAACCCCTTGAGGACCGGGGTTTTTTCCGTTTTTACATTTTCGTTTTTTGCTCCTTGCCTTTAAAAAATCATAACTCTTTAAATTTTGCACCTAAAAATCAATATGATTGATTATTATTTGCACCAACAATTCTAATTTGTAATGACATCAGTCATTTTGCCCAAAAATCTACGGTGAAACGGAAAAAAAAATTATTGTGCGACAAAATTGAAAAAAAAAAACGCAGTTTTGTAACTTTTGGGGGCTTCCGTTTCTCCGTAGTACATTTTTCGGTAACACCTTATCTTTATTCTGTAGGTCCATACGATTAAAATGATACCCTACTTATATAGGTTTGATTTTGTCATACTTCTGGAAAAAATCATAACTACATGCAGGAAAATTAATACATTTAAAATTGTCATCTTCTGACCCCTATAACTTTTTTATTTTTCCGTGTATGGGGCGGTATGAGGGCTAATTTTTTGCGCCGTGATCTGAAGTTTTTAACGGTACCATTTTTGCATTGATAGGACTTATTGATCGTTTTATTCATTTTTAAATGATATAAAAAGTGACCAAAAATGCACTATTTTGGACTTTGGAATTTTTTTGCGCGCCATTGACCGAGCGGTTTAATTAATGATATATTTTTATAATTTGGACATTTCCGCACGTGGTGATACCATATATGTTTATTTTTATTTTTATTTACACTGTGTTTTTTTTTATGGGAAAAGGGGGGTGATTCAAACTTTTAATAGGGGAGGGGTTAAATGATATTCATTCACTTTATTTTTTCACTTTATTTTTGCAGTGTTATAGCTCCCATAGGGACCTATAACACTACACACACTGATCTTTATCATTGATCACTGGTTTCTCATAGGAAACCAGTGATCGATGATTCTGCCACATGAGTGCTCATGCCTGGATCTCAGGCACTGAGCAGTCATTCGGCGATCGGACAGTGAGGAGGCAGGAAGGGGCCCTCCCGCTGTCCTGTAAGCTGTTCGGGATGCCGTGATTTCGCCACAGCTATCCCGAACAGCCCACTGAGTTAACCGGCATGATTTCACTTTCGCTTTTAGACGCGCGGCTCAGCTCTGAGGGTTAATAGCAGGCTGCGCCGCAATCGGCGCTGCACGCTATTAGCGGCGGGTCCCGGCTTCACTATGACGCCGGGCCCGCCGTGATATGATGCGGGGTTACCATGTAACCCCGCGTTATATCACGGGAGCAGGACCAAGGACGTACCAGTACGTCCTTGGTCCTTAAGGGGTTAAAAAACATCAAGAACCATCCCTGTGCGAGCCACATACAGCCCCTCTGCGCATGCACTGTCTCCGACCAATAGAGGCAGAGAGCTCTCTCACTCCCTGACGCTAGTGAAAGAACATCTCAGTGATTGCTTTAAAACCTGTGTATAACACACTGTCTTTCTTGTTTATACAGTTGTTCTTAGCCATGTGTATTTATTTACTTTGATTACTTTGATTTTCTAAAGAATGTATTATTTAGTAGGTCTAATACAATGAATACTTCCTCTTGCATTTTGATCATTTATAAAGTTTTGATTCCAGGAAAACAATATAATCAGTAGCAAGAAAAATTCTTGTTATATAGAGAGTGAGCTGTAGGCAAAATAAATTCACTCTGTAAAGTTACTCTTTAAAGTGTTCATAGTAAAGAAGAATGATATTACCAAGCAAGAACAGCTTAGTCATCAGTTTTCTTTTACCACTGTGTATAGTGCTGACTTTGCGTAACATGGTTTGTGGGCATCAAGACATTAAAGGGGATTCTAATTTCTTAAAAGAAGATACAAGTATCTTATTTACTCTAGATGCTCCAGCTGTCCTACACCAGTCTTTGTTTATAATCTGCCGGGTATTTGGTACTGTGGCTGCACATCACCATGCAAAAAAATGACTACCCCTTTAACATGTCTCTATATAAAATTTATAATGTTAAAGCTTTTTCCAATCTAGAAGCTTTTTTTTTCCATTAATTCAAGAGAACATTTAATGCTTTGATATCTTTGAGACAAGAGTACAAAATGACCATAATGTCTTATCAAAGGCTGCTGAATGATTAAGTATGGAACCTCGGAGACTGGGGTCAGCTATAGCAGATAAAAGAGAATCTATCATTCCAGGTTCCTGTATCTACTGTCTCATGAAGTGAGAAAATAATGGAGGCGATCTGAACTCCATTTACAATCAGGGCACTAGGACAATGACATAAAATGATTCATGGTCTGATCCTGCATCCTCTACCAACATAGTGCCAACTGGCCAATCTGCAAAACAGAGTAGTGCATTTGTCCCGAAACAGGCATAAAGGAGGAGGGCCAAAATATAGGCATATAGGAGGAGGGATAATGAGGCCAAAAGTGGGCAATCCATCTGGCCACAGCTGCAGGGCCTATTGCACAGGAAAAGTAACATTTAGCTGGTGATGGCCCTGCTTTTTAAACTACATGTACACACTCCCGATGTGCTCCATATACTGTAATCTCATTATTTTAAAGCAGATTTTCTCAACTTCTCCTCTAACATTCCACTGGTTTTTATACTGATTTTAAGACTATTGAATGAATAAGTTAAATAATGTACTATTAAAGGGGTAAAGATTCTCCTTGAGAAGAGTGCCAAAATACATGTGGAGACCTATAGACTATGCAAGTTCCACTGGAAAATAAAAAGCTACCCTCCAGAAGAATGGATGCTTACTCTCTGGTGCCAGATATTTGAGATAGTATCCCTGCAAGACAATGTTTGTCCCTTTAAATATCCTTCAGACATGACTGGGGAATAATTAACAAGATAAGTAACTTAAAATGTAGTATAGTAAAAAGAGAGTCTGTTTTTTTCCAAATGGTGCCATTCATGATTTGTGACCGATACCGATTTTAAATGGGTTATCCAGTAATAAAAAGTATTTTTGTTTCCCAAAAAAAACATTTCAGCTCTGTTTTGCTAATCCTGGATAACCCCTTTAATTGGCTGGACTGCAATACAAGATATACCCCAAGGACAAGAATGCCACTGCTGTTTTATACTGGAAAACACTCTTATGAATCGCTTTAAGTGATCAACATATCTGGCTCCAGATAACTATTCTTGGTGATCCCCTCAAAACACAAATCCCTCCCTTATAGTAGATAGCCAGCTCTAAAATCCAAACACTTGATTTAAACCTTATAAAATGTTTAATTAACAGAGAAAGGAAAATGCTCTGAAGGGTTTTGAACTTAAAGCGTACCTGTCATAATGCAAAAAAAAGTGATGTGTTACTCAGTACCGAATCCTGATCATGTAAATATCATTTGTATGTGTCTAGGACCTATGTATCCCTAACAAATAGAATTTATATGTTGCTCACTAGCTTTGTCTTCTTGCCTTATGGAGGGGGCGTGTCCATCTCTCTCCCTCACTGTGGATGACTCATCTGCTCTGAGTCTGGGAGCAGCCAGGCAGTATGCAAATCAATGCACAGTAGTTTTTATGCATACATTTTCTATCTGTTCCTCATAAAGCTGGATGCAAATCAGCATAGCTGTCACTGTGTGTGCCATTCAACCTTCACAGACTCCTGAATGTCTGATCAGCTTCTTTGTCAGAGAAAGCTTTGGCTGTTCAATCATGCTCGGTGTTGTAGTTTTGCATTGCAGCAGCTTGAGTTGCAGTGTTTATAAAGCACTGTTAGAGCAGTGTTGCCTTTAGCTGTTGAAAAACTACAACTTCCAGCATGCCCACACATCCTTTGTCTGTAGTTTTGCAGGCACACAGCTGGGGAATACACAGCTCTAAAACAGAGTTTTACAAAGATTGTACCCAAGCTGTTGCAAAACTACAACTTCCATCATTGGAGTTGTAGTTTAGGAACAGCTGGAGGCTGTAGTGGTGCAATGGTGATCTCCTATACTGGATACCAATTTAGTGATTTTATGGGGTCAAAATTTGGAATGTACTCTGGACTTGGTACATTGGGGTCAAATTATGGGAAATGAAAATGAATAGGGAAAATTTAGTACTACATGGAAGTGTGATACTCCCTGAAGCAGTTTTTAATGCAGAGGCCCAGATGATCAGGGCAAGTGTCATATTGAGTGGTGGTGTCCTTCCAAATCCCCCTCTTGTTACACACTCTGCATTTTTTCTGGGATCGTCCCTTCTTTCCAGTGTGTGGGACCCCACCTGGAAAGTGTTGGCCTGGAACGATCCTTGCACCTATAACTTCAGTTCCTCGAGAACTCTGTTTTGCTCTTTCCCGGTCGCCAAAGATCAGGGCCTTTAGGACTTCTTCTTGAAACTGGAGGAATGTCCCTGTGTTGCCAGCATACTGGGACAGTACAAAAGAGTTGTACATGGCAACCTGTACCAAGTAGACCGCAACTTTTTTGTACCATACCCGTGTTTTGCGCATGGCATTATATGGCTTGAGGACTTGATCATAAAGATCAACTCCCCACATTTACTGATTGTAGCCCAGAATACAATCAGGTATGAGGACCGTTGCTGTGGTACCTCGCACAAAGACAGGTGCTGCCGTTACCATGAATTGTGGACAGCATAAGGACATCCCCCTTATCCTTTTCATGGGTAAGGGCACAGGACTCACCCTTGGGCATAGGTGTCTTAACAAAATTTAGAGGGATGCCTCTCTGGTTCTTCTGCACGGTCCCACAAGCGGACGTGGATCTGGTGGCAAGAGATGTGAACAGAGAGATGCTGGTATAAAAGGTGGTAACCCTTATCCAGCAATGGGTGCACAAGGTCCCAAACAATTTTCCCGCTAACACCCAGAGTGGGGGGACCTTCTGAGAGTTCAATATGGGAATCTCCTTCCTCATATACTCTAAACTTGTAAGTGTACTAGGAGGTACTCTCACAAAGTTTGTAGAGTTTCACGCCATACCGCGTACGCTTCGAGGGGTACTGGCGGAAGATGAGTCTCCCCTTAAAACTGATAAGAGACTCATCTACCGAGAGCTCCCTGAGGGGTATGTAGGACAAAAATTTGGACCCATAGGGATCTATGACCGGCCTCACTTTGTAAAGCCGGTCATAGGGGGACATGCCCCATTATTAGCAGTAGTGATAAAATTTTGACTTCAATGGGCAGGCGAATTTTAAAACCCACAGGGACTCTTTCTGACCACAATAGTGATTTAAAAGTTGTTTCAAGGGGACTAACACCTGGACTGTGGCGTGCTGAAGGGGGATCCATGGCAAAACTCCCATGGAAAATTACATAGTTGATGCAGAGTCTGGTTTTAATCCATAAAGGGCATAAATCATCTAACATTTCTAAAGGCTTTGGAATAACGTGCTTTAGCCCCCTTTAGGCAGCACATAGAGCCCCCCCTTTAGGCATCACATAGTTAGATCCCCCCTTTAGACAGCACATAGATTCCCCCATATTAGGCAGCACATAGTTAGAGCCTCCCTTTAGGCAGCACATAGAGCCCCCCTTTAGGCAGCACAAAGTTAGAGCCCCCCTTTAGGCAGCACATAGATTCCCCCATATTAGGCAGCACATAGAGCCCCCTTTAGGCAGCACATAGTTAGATCCCCCCTTTAGGCAGCACATAGATTCCCCCATATTAGGCAGCACATAGTTAGAGCCCCCCTTTAGGCAGCACATAGTGGGATTTGAAACCAAGGCCCCAGCGCTGCAAGTCAGCAGTGCTAACCTCTGAGCCACCATGCTACCCTTACCATACATCTAATATGCACGGTTGCTAAAATGGACAGAGATGTCAGCAGAGAGTACCAGAAAAATTAGGCATGTACACATGGCTCAAAAATTTGGTATTGTTGCAACCGCAGCTGTAGCAACGCCCAGAAAAATTGCGGCAGCATAAAAAGTGCAGCACCAGAGGCCAGAAAAATTAGGCAAATCCTTTTCCAAATAAAATTTTTCATCAAATCAAGATGAAAGCAGTGGCCAGAAAAATTGCAGCAGCAGAAAAAGTGCAGCACCAGAGGCCAGAAAAATTAGGCATGTACACATGGCTGAAATATAAGAACAAGTGCATATCCAAAAGTCCAGAAGACTCTATGATGCAGGACGGTGAAAATCACAGAGAAATCCTTTTCAAAATAAAATTTTTCATCAAATCAAGATGAAAGCAGCGGCCAGAAAAATTGCAGCAGCAGAAAAAATGCAGCACCAGAGGCCAGAAAAATTAGTCATGTACACATGGCTGAAATATAAGAACAAGCGCATATCAAAGAGTCCAGAAGACTCTATAATGCAGGATGGAGAAACACACACAGAAATTATTTTCTAAATAAAATTTTTCATCAAATAAAGAAACAGAGTTCTTCCCTCTCTGTATTTTACTTTTGCAAATTTAAATTAAAAAATCAAACGCAACAAGCGTTCCTTTGTGTAATGGTTAGTAGGTTCAAGTTTAAATTATCATAAAGTCCAGAAGACTCTAAAATGCAGGACGGTGAAAAACACAAAGAAATCCTTTTCAAAAGTGCGCCATGGCCGTGTAGGAACGCCTGAAATGGCCACACACCTTCCTGGACTGCTTCAGGACATCCTGTTAACCTGGGTACTTGAGCACAAAGCGTTGTACAATCAGATTACACACATGTGCCATGCACGGCACATGTGTCAACTTGCCCAAACTCAATGACGCTAACAAATTTGTTCCGTTGTCCCAAACCACCTTGTCGATCTCCAGTTGGTGCGGAGTCAGCCACTGGTCCATCTGTGCATTCAGGCCGACAGGAGAGCTGGTGCGGTGTGACTCTCTGCTTTGAGGCAAGTCAACCCCAAGATGGCGTGACCCTGCCGTATCCAAGATGTGGAATGGCACCTGGGGAGCCGGTGATGTGGAGCAAGACGCAGCAGTGGAAGAGGACTCGGCCGAGGAGGTTATGGTCTTCCACGACTCAGTTTCTTCTGGCACAGGTTGCAAATGGCCTCGCTGTTGTCAGAGGCAGACACACAAAAAAATGCCACACTGCTGAGCTCTGCAATGACGGCATTCTGGTGGTGCCAACAGCATGCGTTGATTGGCATCCCACCTGGCTGACCCCGGGTGCCGATGCATGCTGTCTGACTGTGCCACTAGCTCCTTGCGACGACCTCCTCCTGCTTCCAACTCATCTCCTCCTCCTCTCTGTCTCCCCATCTGAACTTTCCCCCTCTTCTTCTCTTCTAGTGGGCATCCATGTGGTATCCACGGACACATCGTCATCATCAACACCTTCACCGCTAACTGACACCTCAAGAAAGGAGCAGCAGCGGGTACAACATCATCATCACACCGTACGTCCATGTGTGTAATGCTGCCTAACTGAGACATATCCCTGTTAACTACATCCTGTGGCAATAATGGTTGCGCATCACTCATGTCTTCAAACTGATGTGTAAATAACTCCTCTGACGGATCAAGTAAAGCTGCTGTGGTGCTAGTGTTGGTGGTGGCGGCAGGCGGGCAAGTGGTAGCATGAGAGGTGCCCGAAGCTAAGCTAGAGGAGGAGAAGGATGGTGCGTCAAGGTTCCGAGCGGAAGCTGTAGTAGATTGGGTGTCTTGTGATAGCCAATCAACTAAGTCCTCAGAACTTTGGGGGTTCAGGGTGCGTGGCCTCTTAACACTGGCCATTCTACGGCCAAAGGGAATCCCAGCACCACGACAGCCCCTGCGGGGTAGCCTTCCTCTACCTGTCATTTTTTTTGTTAAATTTGCACAAGTGTCACACCAAATGTGATTTGCACTAGGGTGACATAATTTGCCCTGCAGGCAAAAAAACTGGTAACTTTGACATGAACTGACAGTGACGACTGGTTTTATTTAACAGCCAAAAAAGTTTTTTTTATTTTTTTTTATTTGCACATTAGGTGTGACAGTTGTGCAAATAAAAAAAATAAATACCTTTTTTGGCTGTTAAATAAAACCAGTCGTCACTGTCAGTTCACGTCAAAGTTGCTAGTTTTTTTTGCCTGTGATGTTTGCCTGTTAGGTGTGATAATGTGATTTTCACTAGGGTGACACAATTTGCCCTGCAGGCAAAAAAAAAACTAGCAACTGTGACGTGAACTGACAGTGACGACTGGTTTTATTTAACAGCCAAAAAAGGTTTTTTTATTTTTTATTTGCACAACTATCACACCTAATGTGATTTGCACTAGGGTGACACAATTTGCCCTGCAGGCAAAAAAACTGGCAACTGTGACGTGAACTGACAGTGACGACTGGTTTTATTTGCACAACTATCACACCAAATGTGATTTGCACTAGTGTGACAATGAGCAAAAAAGTTTGCCAGCAGAGTTCCCCTTTTAAGCAGTGGTCCCCAACCAGGATGCCTCCAGCTGTTGCAAAACACACGGACTGATATATTTCAGCCCTTTGAATACTGTAGTAGTCAGTTGCTTTAAAGAAAAAAAGCTTGCCAGCAGAGTTCCCCTTTTATGCAGTGGTCCCCAACCAGGGTGCCTCCAACTGTTGCAAAACACACGGACTGATATATTTCAGCCCTTTGAATACTGTAGTAGTTAGTTGCTTTAAAGAAAAAAAAGCTTGCCAGCGGAGTTCCTCTCTTATGTAGTGGTCTCCAACCAGGGTGCCTCCAGCTGTTGCAAAACACACGGACTGATATCTTTCAGCCCTTTGAATACTGTAGTAGTTAGTTGCTTGAAGGAACTTAAGTTTTATACTGGAGTACCCCTTTTAACCAGCGGTTCCCTCCTAACCAGGGTGCCTCCAGCTGTTGCAAGACACACGGACTGATATCTTTCAGCCCTTTGAATACTGTAGTAGTTAGTTGCTTGAAGGAACTTAAGTAGGATTCTGGAGTACCCCTTTTACCCAGCGGTTCCCTCCCAACCATGGTGCCTCCAGCTGTTGCAAGACACACGGACTGATATCTTTCAGCCCTAAAAATTGCTTTTTTGGGTGCTGTCCTTAAAGCAGATGTTACACTAGTGCTTTAAGAGTAAACTGGACCCTCAATACACCACCTAGCAGCAACCTAGCTATCGCTTTCCCTATACAGCAGGAGCAGCTTTTCTGACCCTCCACTTCCTAAGCCTGCAGCATGCTGAATGAGGGTAAAATGCAAGAGGTAGGAGGGTCTGGAAGGGAGGGACTGCTGCTGATTGGCTGTAATGTGTCTGCTGACTCTGACTCACAGGGTCAAAGTTTACTGCAATGTTAAAATATAGGGGGCGGATCGAACTTCACATATGTTCGCCCGGTGATGCGAACATGCTGAATTTGCTAGGAACTGTTCGCCGTCTAACAATTCGCGACATCTCTAATCAGCAGGCATTTTCGAATTGCCTCGAACCGCCACTGTGCCATGACCATACTGTGAAGCAGGGTCTGGTAGAGGACGTCCCTGCTCCAGTACTGCCTGACACTTGTTTTTTGACTAGGTCCATATGCAGCACAAAGCCCCAAAATGTCCTCATTTCGGATGCATCAATGGCGTACCATTCATTGGGCCTAGCCAAAAGCAAATTTGGGTGGTGGGTGATGAACTGCTGGGTGTACAGATTTAGTAAAAATTGCACTCCAACAACCGAATTGTGTTCCAATTCAATACTTTTTACTTCACATGTCAGTCTTCATTAGAACAACTCTTTTGTACATGGATACATTATACATGAGCACAATGAATATTCACCCAGTGCTTTCAGTCGCTGAGACAAATACGCAGCTGTTGGTTCAACCTTCCATGCCCCAGCCGGAGCTTTATCTTGGAGTGTCCATTATAGCTGCAACCTTGCTTGACTCTAGAACAGCGTCTGGTAGCTCACCGGCAGGTGAGCTTGATTGGCGACGTTTCAGGATCTCTCCCTTTCTTAAGCCTAACGTGATTACACCCACCACCACAATTTATGGACCGACAAGTCCCGCGAGATTTCACATCTACAGGTTAAAATCATATAGAACAATTACACATAGTAATAGACGGTGTTACTCACATCTATACATCGGAACAGCATTGAAAATATTGCAAAATAAAGAATACTACAAAAATACATTAAAATTACAATTTTCATTAATCCCATTTGGGGACATAGCATTCCCATTAATCCCATTTGGGAGCACATATTTGTCTGCTCCACCATTAGATTGACAAAGCCGTCACTGAAAAAATAACTAAAATAGTCTATTTCAGTGTATTCGGCCGTGGCAATCCGGATTCCTGAGTCGCCTACAAATTCAGGAATCCGTGGCTGATATCCCTCTGGGGGTCTACAGACAGGCTCACTGGAAGGGGGCTCCGGTACGCTCGTACTACTGTCAGCCACTGGGTCCCTTTCATGGGTGGTGCGTGGCCTCGCCTGGTGGCGTCTCCGCCGCCGTACAGGGGACTCATCATCAGTGCTAGATGATGAAAAGGATGAGGAAGAACACAGAAAAGTAGGATCTTCCTCACTGGCAGATTCAGAGTCGGAGGCAAGTAAAGCGTATCCCTCTTTTTTTCTACAGTGGCGGGGGGGTAGAGGATGTGTGTGTGGGGGGGGGAAGTATGTAGTGTGTGTGCTTGGTGTATACTTTATATATAACGGTGTGTGATTATAACTCACACACCGTTATATTGGAAAAAAACATGCTGCGGCCCCAAAAAAATGGGGGGGCCAAATGCAGCGCCATGAAACCCTAATATGGCCCAGGTCACGCTGAAAAATCTGTGGCGGACCCTTAAGGACCTATTAGGAGGTCGGGGGGGGGGGGATTTGTTTTTTATTACTCCTACCTGTCCCTGCAGATAAAACTCACCCTGAGCTATTGGGCACTGGAGGACAGTTTTTCAGCCCTGAAGGGCAGAGATCTCGGCAGAGGGGAGGTCCCTGGCTCCTTTTCACAGCTTTTCACAGCGTGACCTGTATGACCGGAATCGCCGCAAATCACCAGTGTGAATTCACTGGCGATTTGAGGTGATCGCCAACATGGGGGGGGTCTTGGGAATATGCATGGGATGCCTGCTGCTGATGCTGCCCGACGCGCGGCGGGGACCGAAATTCCCACGGGCGTACAGGTACGCCCTTGGGCCTTAAGTGCCGGGGAGCAAAGGTGTACCTGTATGCTCTTGGTCCCTAAGTGGTTAATGACCCTTCTTGAGGAACCTAACCATAAGAAAGAGCCATAAGGTCCAAAAGGCCTCAGTTTCAGAGCATTTTCCCTGTATTTGATTTACAATTAGACATGGTTTATCTTGTGTTCCTGAAGTACTTGTATTTTACGCAAGAGAATTTTAAGCGGCTGGGTAGTGGATCCATTGGCCTGTGTGGACAATGTCTGAACCATACCAGGGAGCTGAGTCTAAGGTGCTGCTGGTTTTAAGCAGAGCCCGCTACAAAGCAGGATGGACTTGCTGCGGCAGGCGGCACCCATGTCGCTACCCCTGCTGCAATCCGTCCACACAGGTTGCCAAGCTGTAACTTGGCACAGATGGTGAGACATAGTCAGGACAAGCACAGGTCAGAAGGGCAGATGGCAAATGAGCAAGGTCAGGTCACGAGCACTAGGTCAGGAGGCAGGCGGCAAAGGAGCAAGGTCAGGTCATGAACAGGAGGTCAGGAACACAAAATAGGCAATCACAGTAGAAACGCTTTCTCTTGGCACAACGCACGAAGATCCGGCACCATGATAGGGACTAGCAACACCCGGGACTCGCATGTGAGCACCAGAGCCTTTGGTACCGGCAGGGAGGTAGCGCTCATGGCCAGAATGAATGGCCGGAGCGCTGCCCATAACAGTACACACTACTCTTGGGTCTCCTCCTCTTTTTGGGTCTTAGAAAATCCTGGACCAGGATGCAATCAAAAATGTTTTCCTCTGGCTCCCAAGACCTCTCTTCAGGACCAAACCCATTCTAGTAAAGAAGAAAATAATGTTTCCCTCTTACAGTTTTCATTGCTAGAATTTCTTTCACCTTGTAAATGTCAGAAGAACCAGAGACAGGAGTGGGAGCAATGACCTTTTGAGAAAACCGATAAATGACAAAAGGCTTGAGCAGGGAAACATGAAAAGAATTTGGAATGCGAAGGGAGGAGGGCAGACGTAGTTTGTAAGAGACTGGATTGATCTTTTGAAGTACCTCGAATGGACCCAGGTAATCAGGACCCAACTTGTAACTGGGAATTTTGAAACGTATATACTTGGAGTAGAGCCAAACCCTGTTAACCAGGAGAAAAAGATGGAGGAGGCCTTCTCCTCTTGTTTGCCTGAGACTTCATTTGAGAGGAAGTGGAAAGCAACGAGCGCCGAGTCTCCTGCCAGATGGATACAAAATTTCAGACTAGAGCATCTACAGCGGGCACTCCAGAGGAATCTAGCAGGGGAAGAGGTGGACGAGGATGAATACTGTAGACAACAAAAAAGGGAGAAGTATTCGTGGACTCAGAGTCTCTGTGATTATAAGAGAACTCTGCCCAAGGCAGAGAATCAACCCAATTGTCTGCTGAGCCAAAACAAAATGTCGCAGGTAGCCCTCAAGAATTTGGTTAACTCTCTCCACCTGCACGTTGGATTGTGAGTGATGGTGGAAGAAAAGTCCAGATTGATTTTTAAATGAGAACAAAGGGTACGCCAGGACTTGGAAATGAGAGACGATGTCAGAAGGCACACCATGCAGGCAAAAGACTTGTTGAAGAAAATGTTTGGTCAACAGAGGAGCAGAAGGAAGTCCGGGCAAAGGAATAAAATGTGCCATCTTGGAGAACCGATCAAAGTCCACCCAGATGACGGTATTGTTACCGGAAGTTGGCAGATCGGTGATGAAATCCATGGCTACATGTGTCCATGGGGAATCCGGAATTTGCAAGGGCTGTATGAGTCCAGCAGGTTTCAGCCGCAGAGTCTTGTCACAAGCACAGGTAGTACAGGAACTGACGTAGTCAATGACATCCCATTTGAGATGCGGCCATCAGCAGTGTCGAGAGATTAACTCAGAAGCTGGTGTAGGAAGGAAGGGTTTGGGTTCATGGAGAACTGGGCTGACTTCGCTGTCGGTTACCGGCTCTACCGTAGGGACGGGCTGCACCTCAATGGGGAGGGTGCAGCTTTGCTTGGGGAGAAGATGGCTAGAAGGGTGGAGGAGTGTTTAAACTAGGGACTTGGGGGGAGGGAACCTACAGCAAAGAGGGGGAAGATAGTGTAGATAGAGAGGTGGGAATTATAAATGTACCTGGGGGTGGAGCGGAGGGAGGGGTTAGAATAGTTAATAGGAATAGGCTTCATAGGAAAATAAAACTTACACCCTTGAATCCCATTAACCCCAATAACATAAAGGATGGAAATGTAAAGTGTATGTTCACAAATGCCAGAAGCCTAGCAAATAAAATGGGGGAGCTTGAGGCCTTGATACTGGAGGAACATATTGATATAGTTGGGGTCACTGAGACATGGCTGGACTCCTCGCATGACTGGGCTGTCAATCTGCAGGGGTTTACATTGTTTCGCAAGGATAGAATGAACAGAAAAGGTGGTGGAGTCTGTCTGTATGTAAGAAGTGGTATGAAAGTCAGTGTGAACGATGCCATAGTGTGTGATGATTCTGAGGATGTGGAATCATTGTGGGTAGAATTACAAAAGGAGGGAAATACTGAAAAAATAATATTTGGGGTAATCTACAGACCCCCTAATATCACTGAAGAGATAGAAGTTCGGCTCATAAACAAATAGAGAGGGCCGCCCGGGCAGGTACAGTGGTAATAATGGGAGATTTTAACTATCCAGATATAGATTGGGGTCCGGGGTTGGCTAAAACTACAAAGGGGCGACAATTCCTAAATTTATTGCAGGATCATTTTATGGGCCAGTTTGTGGAGGACCCAACAAGAAGTGATGCCTTGTTGGATCTGATCATTTCCAACAACACAGAGCTTGTTGGTAATGTAACTGTGCGGGAAAACCTTGGTAATAGCGACCACAATATAGTTACTTTTGACTTAAAATGTAGAAAACAAAGACAGGCGGGGAAGGCAAAAACATATAACTTTAAAAAGGCAAATTTCCCTGGGCTGAGGGCTGCACTACAGGACATAGACTGGGGGGAGGTGTTCTCAAATACTGATACAGAAGGTAAATGGGACATCTTTAAATTAACTCTAAATAACTATACAGCTAAATATATACCAAAGGGGAACAAATATAAACGATTAAAACTAAATCCTACATGGCTGACACATGATGTTAAAAGAGCAATAAACAGCAAAAAAATAGCCTTCAAAAAATACAAATCTGATGGGTCAGCGATAACATTTAAACAGTACAAGGAGCTTAATAAAATCTGTAAAAATGTAATAAAAACAGCAAAAATTCAAAATGAGAGACAGGTGGCCAAAGAAAGCAAAACTAATCCTAAATATTTTTTTAGATATATAAATGCAAAAAAACCAAGGACAGAGCATGTAGGACCCCTTAATAATGATAATGGGGAGGTTGTCACAGGCGATCAAGAGAAGGCGGAGCTACTGAATGGGTTCTTTAGTTCTGTATACACTATGGAAGAAGGAGCTGACATTGGCCAGGTCAGTGCTGGTAACACATCATGTAATGTACTGAACTGGCTTAATGTAGAGTTGGTACAAGGTAAGTTAAGTGATATAAATGTAAGCAAATCCCCAGGACCGGATGGACTACACCCAAGAGTTCTTAGAGAGGTAAGTTCAGTAATATCTGTACCCCTGTTCATGATATTTAGAGATTCTCTGGTGTCTGGTATTGTGCCAAGGGACTGGCGCAAGGCGAATGTGGTGCCAATCTTCAAAAAGGGCTCTAGGTCTTCCCCAGGAAACTATAGAGCGGTAAGTCTAACGTGCATTGTGGGTAAATTGTTTGAAGGACTTATAAGGGATTACATACAGGAATACATAGGGGATAATAGTATTATAAGTGATAGCCAGCATGGGTTTACTAAGGATAGAAGTTGTCAAACCAATCTAATTTGCTTTTATGAAGAGGTGAGTAGAAGCCTTGACAGAGGAATGGCTGTGGATATAGTGTTTCTGGATTTTGCTAAAGCATTTGATACTGTCCCTCATAGACGTCTGACAGGTAAGTTAAGGTCTTTGGGTTTGGAAATTTTAGTTTGTAACTGGATTGAACACTGGCTCATGGATCGTACCCAGAGAGTGGTGGTCAATGATTCGTACTCTGATTGGTCCCCGGTTATTAGTGGTGTACCCCAAGGTTCAGTACTGGGACCGCTGTTGTTTAATTTATTTATCAATGATATAGAGGATGGTATTAACAGCTCTGTTTCTATCTTTGCAGATGACACCAAGCTTTGTAGCACGGTACAGTCTATAGAGGATGTGCATAAGTTACAAGATGACTTGGATAGACTAAGTGTCTGGGCATCCACTTGGCAAATGAGGTTCAATGTGGATAAATGTAAAGTTATGCATCTGGGTACTAATAACCTGCATGCATCGTATGTCTTAGGGGGGATTAAACTGGCAGAGTCACTGGTAGAGAAGGATCTGGGTGTACTTGTAGATCACAGACTACAGAATAGCATGCAATGTCAGGCTGCTGCTTCCAAAGCCGGCAGGATATTGTCATGTATCAAAAGAGGCATGGACTCAAGGGACAGGGACATAATACTCCCCCTTTATAAAGCATTGGTACGGCCTCACCTGGAATATGCTGTTCAGTTTTGGTCACCTGTACATAAAAGGGACACTGCGGAGTTGGAAAGGGTGCAGAGACACGCGACTAAACTAATATGGGGCATGGAACATCTTAGCTATGAGGAGCGATTAAAGGAGTTACAATTGTTTAGTCTTGAGAAGAGACGTTTAAGGGGGGATATGATAAACGTATATAAGTATATTAATGGCCCATACAAAAAATATGGAGAAAAACTGTTCCAGGTTAAACCCCCCCAAAGGACGAGGGGGCACTCCCTCCGTCTGGAGAAAAAAAAGTTTAGTCTCAAGGGGCGACACGCCTTCTTTACCGTGAGGACTGTGAATTTATGGAACGGTCTACCTCAGGAACTGGTCACAGCAGGAACAATTAACAGCTTTAAAACAGGATTAGATACATTCCTGGAACAAATTAAGATTAATGCTTATGAAGAAATATAAAATCTCATCCCTTCCCCAATATCGCGCCACACCCCTACCCCTTAATTCCCTGGTTGAACTTGATGGACATATGTCTTTTTTCGACCGTACTAACTATGTAACTATGTAACTATGTAACTGAAAAGATTTCTTGATCCCCGAGTGACCAGCCAGCAGCAGGGAGTGTCCCCAGCTGACACAAAGTCTGAGATGAGAAGGCACAAATGTCTTCCCAGGCGAATCTTGAAGAAGAGAAGCCTGGGCCGCAGCAACCAGGGACTCAGGAGGAATAATATGACGAGGAGTGAAATCTTGACCAACAATATCGGAGGATCTAGAAAGTGCATCGGCTCTAACATTCTTCTTAGCGGGATGAAAATGAATGAAGAAGTTGAATCGGGAGAAGAAGAGCGACAATCTTGCCTGACGGGGATTCAGGCATTGTGCAGACTGTAGGTATGAGAGGTTTTTGTGATCAGTAAATATGCTGGCAGGATGTGTAGAACCCTCTAGAAGATGGCGCCATTCTTCTAAGGTAAGTTTGATGGCGAGGAGTTCCCTATCAACAATAGAATAATTCCTCTCTGCAGGAGAAAAGGTCTTGGAAAAGAATGAATTTGCCCTTAGGGGTTTTCTGAGTCAAAGCTGCGCCAGCTCCTACAGACGATGCATCTACCTCCAAAAAGAACGGCCTTTTAGCATCAGGTCTTGAGAGAAGAGGTGCTGAAGCAAAGGCAAAAGAGAAAGCCTCCTCAGCCTCAGGAGACCAATTTTTGATGTTAAAAGTAAGAAAAACGGTCCAGCACAGGTTTGCAGGTAAAAAACAGCTTCTTCTTTTATTGGGTCAGTTCCGACAAGACAATAAGCCGACGCGTTTCGGACCTACACTCTGTCCTTAGTCATGGCATACATATTCAGTAAAAAGGAGATACATATATATAAAACGTTATGGTCACATGACCATTCATCAATTAGATGTAGGACAAACTGGAAAACATGGCATGGATCTCAGAAAGCATCTGTATAATGCAAAAAACATGGACAAAAAGCGGCAAACAAGGAAATCATAATTTCAAAAGATAGATACAATAAAGCTAAAAGCCTATGAAGGAGACCAAAAGTAATAATAGTAATAGTAATAGACATCACTACTAGAGTTCATACCCTCCTTTTACACATGCTGTCATGGTCTGCACGGGCTTATGGCTCGTATATAGAAAAGATTATGGAACATTATTCAAAGCCAAATATTTCAGCCCGTACGGAGACATGCAGATACTCCACTAATTTAAAGCAGGTTGAAAAAGGGGGGGGGGGGGGGGAATGTATTTATTAAATAAATAAATAAACAAACAGAGGAGGAAAAAGGAGAAAAAACCTATCTGCAAGAGAGCCATATGTGGCATTTTTTGCCACCTATTGCCACCTCAGCATGATAGGATCAAATCCTGCCTCAGATTCATGCCCTGCGGTTGACGGGTGTCCAACTGGAAAATCCAGAAAGACTCCCTATTTAGCAGGGTCCTCCGGTGATCACCTCCTCTGGTGTGCCTAAATACTTTTTCTATGCCCATAATTTTCAGAGAATCTGTGTTCCCTCCGTGAAAGTCCCTGAAGTGCCTGGACAAAGAAGACACATTGAAACCAGTCCCTCTCGCATCTGAAATGTGTCTCCTAATCCGGCACTTCAGGGCATTCACGGTACAGCCTACGTATTGTATATTACTTGCAGCGCATGTGGCCATATAGACTACATGAGTAGTATTACAATTGATATAAGTTTTAATTTTATAACTTCTATTAGTACTGCATGAAACAAAAGTATTGGTTACCTCCATATGGCCACATGTGATGCATTTTTTATGTCCTCATTTCCAACTTCCTGGAAAATTCAACCAATTAGGTTTGATTTTATTTTTGTTTTTTTCGGGGTCCACAAACAGGCTGGGAGACAATTGTGAGCCTAAAGATGGCCCTCGCTTCGCCACAGCCTGTAGGGAACATACCTCAAAATTACGAAGGACCGGGTCCTGTTCCAGTATGGGCAGGTATCTTTTCATAATGTTCTTTATTTTATAGAATTGTTTACTGTAGGCTGTAATAAATCTAGGCAAGTATTTTTTGTTTCTCTGGGGGGCATCTGAAAACTGTCTCCTATTATTTGTTTTAATTAGATTCTCTCTATCTAGATTTTTCGCTTTTCTGTGGGCCTCCTGTAAAGTTCCCTCATCATACCCTCTCTCTTTTAGCCTCTGATGTAAATTGTTAGATTCCTCATCAAAAGTGGACTGGTCAGTACAATTCCGCCTCAGGCGTACCCATTCGCCATACGGAATATTACGTACCACATGGCGAGGGTGACAAGAACTTGCCTGTAGGATGGTATTCCCAGCCACCTCTTTACGATATGGGGAGACTATCACCTTTTCACCTTTTCCTTCTAGGACCACATCCAAGAAGGGAATTTTAACATAGGAAATAGCTGTAGTGAACTTCAAACTTAGTTCATTCTGATTAATATACTGGATGAAATCTTCAAACCTATTAGAACCCCCCTTCCATATCAGGATCAGATCGTCGATATATCGACCTATCCATTTGATGTCTGAATGGAAGGGATTGCTGGGGGCAAAAATGTACATTTCCTCCCAATATGTCATATATATATTAGCATATGACGGGGAGTATTTCGCACCCATTGGAGCTCCACGGACCTGAAGGAAAAATTGTTCGTTGAACATAAAAAAATTATTGCTCAAGAGAAATTCTGTAGCCATTATAATAAATCGCTTCAGGTCCGTGGAGTAATTGCTGTATATTTCTAGGTGTCTGGTAAGTGCTTTTAAACCTTCTTGGTTTGGAATGGAGGGATACAGCGAGACCACATCACATGTGGCCCAACCGTATCCCTCCTGCCACCCCACATGTTGCATGATCTCCTATACATGTTTTGTGTCCCTTAAATATGTAGGGGTTGCCCCCACCAAGGGTTGCAGGTGGCTGTCCACCCAGTCTCCCAGTCTCTCCCCCAAGGCTCCGATCCCTGCCACGATCGGACGCATAGGGGGAGGAAACTCCCCCTTATGTACCTTGGGGAGAGAGTGGAAGACTGGGGTTACAGGCTCACCCACACAGAGAAAATCCCTGATTTTTTGGTTGAGCACACCCATGTTGACCCCTATATCCAGCAACCTGCTTAGTTCACGTTGACATGCACCTGTAGGGTCTCCATCAAGCTTGACATAGGTAGTCTCGTCTTTCAGAATAGTTTCATTTAATTTCCTATATAATCCAGCATTGAGCAGCACCACGGATCCCCCCTTATCCGCATTTCTAATTATCAAATTTTTGATGTTACTGTTCTTTTTGGTAAGGGCTACTAGTGTTGCTCGCGAATATTCACAATGCAAATTTTATTAGCGAATATTGGATATTCGCGAATTCGCGAATATTCACGAATCTAGCACTATATATTCGCAATTACGAATATTCGTTGTTTTTGTTTCCACAGTACACATCACAGTGATCATCTCTCTCTGCTTCCAGCTTGTGTGGTGTAAAGAAGGCTCTAATACTACTGTGTGAGACTGGCGTCCGAATTTTCACATATGCAAATGTTTGCATATGCGAATTTCCGCTTATGCTAATTTTTGCATATGCTAATTTTTGCATGTGCAAATTTTCATATAGGCAAATTTTCGTTTATAATAATTTTTGCATATGCTAATTTGCACGTATGCAAATTTTCGCATATGCGAAAATAAAAAGGGAATATTACAAATATGCGAATTTAGCGAATATATGACGAATATTCATCCATATATTCGTGAAATATCGTGAATTTGAATATGGCCTATGCCGCTCAACACTAAGGGCTACAATTGGGGGGAACCAAAGAAGAGAAATGAGGAATGAATTGACGGTAGTAAATGACAAACCCCAAAAATTATTCGATAGCCCGTAGACCAGAAGGACGTGGTCAGTTCAATACTGCAGAAAGCTTGGCAGGATCCATCTGAAGTTCTTAATGGGAGACAATGTAACCCAGAAAAGGAAGACTTGTTCTCTCAAAGTGGCATTTCTCCAGCTTGGCAAACAGATGAATCTCCTGGAGACTCCTGCAGGACTTGGCGGACATGAAAACAACAAACTTTCAGATTGGGAGAAAAAATCTGAATATCATCCAGATAGACTACCACACAGATATACAACAGATCACGGAAGATGTACTTTACAAATTCTTATAAGACTGCGAGAGCATTGAGCATTGCAGAGACCAATAGGCATGACAAGGTACTCAAAATGGCCATCTCAGGTGTTAAAGGCCATTTCCCATTCATTGCCTTCATGGATGCAGATTACATCGGATATATTTTGCCATAGCTCTTGTCTCAAGTACTGATAGTGGATGAATTCTTCCCTATGGAGGTGTAGTGCCAGGTTGGAGATCAATGGGACAATCATAAGGATGATGTGGTGGAAGAGTCTCTGCCTGTTTCTCACAAAATACATCAGCAAAATCACGATAAGGAGGTATGCCCCATTTGACAAGAGGCGAAGGTACAACCTTAGGCAAGATGGACTCCAGACAGTGACCTTGACAGAAAGTTCCCCAATGAGAAACCTCTCCAGAGTTCCAGTCAAATTGCGGAGAGTGATTCTGAAGCCAAGGTAGTCCAAGAAGGAGTTCAGAGGTACAATGAGGGAGCACTAAGAACTGTATCTTCTCCTTATGTAACACTCCTACTTGCATGGTGAGAGGTTCAGTGCGGTATAAGACCGTACCCTTCAGTTACTCTCCGTTGACAGACAAAATATATAGTGGCTTAGCAAGCCGAGACATGGGTAAATTGTGCTTTTGGACCAGGATAGCATCAATAAAGTTTCCCGCAGAGCCAGAATTCAAGAAGGCAGAGAACAAAGACTTTGTAGAAGTATGGATTTGAACAGGCATGGTCAAACGTGGAGAGGAACTATTCTCACCCAGGGATGCCTCTCCTACATTTCCTTGGTGTGAGCGTTTCCTTGACGCTGAGGACGTAGAGTACACTCTTTAAGGAAATGCTCAGGACTGGCACAATAGAGGCACAAGTTCTCGTTGGTTGTGGAGGACGTTGAAACACGGGAGACAAACAGGGAAAACACCGTGACCGGACTGGCTCCCTCTCTTGGCGTAGCTCCTCCTGTCTCTCAGAGAACCGCACATCAATTTGAGTGGCTAAATTGATGAGATCTGTCACAGAAGATGGAAGATCTCGAGCTGCCAAGGCATCCTTGATCCTAATTGAGAGACCTCTTTTAAAGGTAGCACACAAAGCCTCATTGTTCCAGGCAAATTCAGAGGCCAGGATGCGGAACTGCAATGCGTATTCACCCAGGGAAGAGTCTCCTTGGCAGAGATTCAGTAAGGCCTTTTCCGCCGAAGAAGCCCAGGCCGGTTCCTCAAATACATTTTGGAATTCTGCTAGGAAAGTCCGGAGATCAGAGGACAACGGGTGTTTGCGGTCCCACAGCAGGGTAGCCCAGGCCAAAGCCTTCCCCGAAAGAAGACTAATGATAAAGGCCACTTTAGCACGCTCCGTAGGAAACTGATCCGCTTGAAGTTCAAGGTGCATAGAGCGCTCAGTCACAAAGCCTCTGCACAACTTCGGGTCTCCATCATATTTGGTGGGAAGAGACAGGTGAATCTTGGAGCCACCAGAAGACACAGGTTGTTGTTCAATCTGCGCAGACTGTCGTGCAACAATGATAGAGAGGTCGGCAACACTTTGCAGAGGAACCTTGGCTGGATCTTACTGTAAGCGGCTGGGTAGTGGATCCACTGGCCTGTGTGGACAATGGCTGAAGCGTACCAGTGAGCGGAGTCTAAGGTGCCGCTGGTTTTCACCAGAGCCCGCCGCAAAGCTGTGGCAGGCAGCACCCAGGTTGCTACCCTTGGCACGATCCGTCCACACGGGTTGCCCAGATGTAACTTTGCATAGTGGTGAGACTTGGTGAGACATAGTCAGGACAAGCACAGGTAAGAAGGGCAGGAGGCAAAGGAGCAAGATCAGGTCACGAGCACTAGGTCGGGAGGCAGGTGGCAAAGGAGCAAGGTCAGGTCACAAGCAGGAGGTCTGGAACACAAAATAGACAATCACAGTAGAAACACTTTCTCTTGACACAAGGCACAAGGATCCGGCACAATGATAGGGAGGTGCCGGACTTAAATAAGGTCCGCCCTGCAGCAGACCGATCAAGGGCGCATTGGCCCTTTAAATCTAGCAGTGACAGTGCGCGTGCCCTAGGGAGAGGGGACGTGCGTGCCGGTGGTGTGCAGAGAGAGGCCAGGAGCACTGCGGGGAAAGGAGATGCCCGGGACCTGTGTGTGGGCGCATCCCGCACAATGAGTCCCGGGGCTGCTGCAAGCATAGGAAGTGGTGCACTCATAACCGGGCTGTACGGCTGGAGCGTTGCCCATAGCGCATGCGGGCACGCCCTGCACCACGAGTCCTCGAGCCACTGGTATCGGCAGAGAGGGAGCGCTCAGGGCCAGAATGAATGGCCGGAGCGCTGCCCATAACCAGAACTGGCTATCTACAGTATTTCCAAGAGAGTGTTCTCTGGAGACTCTCGCCATGCGCCACATCCACACTAAGTGAGCTGCCTATAATCTGCATTACTCCCTTCCGTAAAGCTGTTGCCCATCATCAAATCCTGGACACCAGTAATATTATTCCCCTTCTGTTTATACTGTACATTCATTTACCAGATGAAAATATAGTGATAGATACCTTATGATACCTATGATAGATACCTTGTGAGGTTTGGGTTTGATTATCTGAGAACATCTCGATGGTCCACAGTCCACACTTTCACAGTAAAGGTAAAACCTTAAATAACAGCAATAAAATCCAGTATATGAGGCATTTGTGTGTAAGCCGGAAATGTAAGAGCAAGAAGTACATTAATATCAAGAAACCTACAAAAACCCTTGATGAGAATGCCTGAGGTCACCATAAACCGGACATATATATTGCCCAACAGAACTGCAGCCGTAAACAATTATAGGGTTAAATATCTTGATACATGACTCAGACAGCAAAAAGTTCTCCACTCTCGGCAATTTACACATGAAAAACTACAGTGCTTCTAAGTGTTCGAGCAATCATCTCCACTATAAAGCTTGGCAGGGTACAAGCTCTCTTTACTTCAGAGGATTTAGAACTGAAAAAGGTGAAGTTAAGGTGACCAGATAACTTCAGATCATAAACACAAGGTCCTAGACAGTGCTATTAGCAACCTTACTGCAAGCTCCACTTCCTCTCACCTTATGTCTGTATACTAGATCTGCACATTTTATTCCCTTTTTAACATTTTCTCCTCTGCATTAATAAAACATTGCTAGATGCTGTTACATTATTATGCATTTTAAAGCACATTAATGCAGGTATGTTAATGTAAAACGGGTTTAGACTTACTAAGTTAGCGGTAAGGAAACTCAGCTGAGCTCAGGGCAACCTGCTACAACATGAAATGTCTAAAGTCCATAAACATGCATTATAAATAATACATCATTCAGAAAAAAACACACATAAACATTCCACAGGTGAAATCAATCCTAATTGGTAGATCTGGGGGCAAGGGTGGACCCACTTCTACTGCACTGGTATTGCAGGCTGACAGGGGACAGGCCCCCCTGGAGGTTGTCGGGTGGCATAAAAAGTTAACTCTTTACTTAAAGGGGTACTCCGCCCCTAGACATCTTATCCCTTCTCCAAAGGATAAGGCATAAGATGTCTGATTGCGGGGGTCCCACCGCTGGGGACCCCTGCAATCTCGGCTGCGGCACCCCAGACATCCGATGCATGGAGCGAACTTCGCTCCGTGTCGGATAACCAACAATGTGGGGTGGAGGCTTGGGACGTCATGGTCATGCCCTGCTCGTGACGTCATGGATATGCCCCCTCGATGCAAGTCTATGGAAGGGGGGCGTGGTGGCCGTCATGCCCCCTCCCATAGACTTGCATTGAGGGAGCGCGGCCATGACGTCAGAAGCCTCCGGCGCTGCACCCTATGCTATAAACGAACGCCGGGTGCAGCAGGGAGATCGCAAGGGTCCCCAGTGGCGGGACACCCGCCATCACACATCTTATCCCCTATCCTTTGGATAGGGGATAAGATGTCTAGGGGCGGAATACCCCTTTAACAATGTAATCTTCAGTAGTAGGTGAGGGTTTTTATTTGGCACAACTGTTGCAACTAGAAAGTGGAGGTGTTCACAGGCAGCATCACTGTCACAGACCGTAATTTAAGTCTCATAGGCATAACTATAGCTATAGCAGCCAATTCAGCTTCTAAGGGGCCCAGAGGTTGAGGAAGGCATCCAGTAAAAAGCAATAACATTTTTCTTTAGTAGGGAATAACAAGTTGTTTATTGTCATCTTGCACTAGAATGTAAAGAGTTTTCTAAAATCTGGTGCTATTATTCATACCTTTAATTATTGCTGCTAATGCTGGAGTTTTCATTTCCTGTTATTAGGTGATGTGGGGCCAATCCTATTTTTTTTATAGGCCATTTAAATTGTACTTATGCTCCTGGTAAATCCCTCCTATATCAACCCTTTAGTCCTTGTCTGGAGCGCTCACAGCTAATGCACTGTTCCATGATGGGAGTAGTAGTACCTGTACTAATAGACAGATCGCCCCGGGGTCTGACACCCATTCCGATCCTCCTATATAATGTATAGATACGGGTGGCCAGCCGCTTTTCTGCACGGTCCTGCACTATGTTCTGCGATGTAAAGTTCTTCACATCACAGATTCATATTTCCAATGATTGGCCAAATGGTTCCAGTCAATCACAACTCTCTGTGGGAAATATGAATAATAGGTATATATATATATATATATATATATATATATATATATATATATATATACGGCAGTGTAGGGGACCAGAAAAGAGCGGCCGTGCCCCACATCTATATATTATACAGGATGATCGCCTTCTAAAAATCATAACTCTTTTATATTTTCATCCACAGACTAGTATGAGGGCTTGTTTTTTGCGTGACCAGTTGTCCTTTGTAATGACATAACTCATTATATCATAAAATGTATGGCGCAACCAAAAAACATAATTTTTGTGGGGAAATTAAAACGAAAAATGCAATTTTCGCTAATTTTGGAAGGTTTCGTTTTCACGCCGTACAATTTATGGTAAAAATGACGTGTGTGCTTTATTCTGAGGGTCAATACGATTAAAATGATACCCATTATTACATACTTTTCTATTATTGTTGCGCTTAAAAAAAATCACAAACTTTTTAACCAAATTAGTGCTTTTATAATCCCTTTATTTTGATGACCCCTAACTTTTTTATTTTTCCGTATAAGCGGCGGTATGGGGGCTCATTTTTTGCGCCATGATCTGTACTTTTTTTATACCACATTTGCATATAAAAAACTTTTAATAAATTTTTTATAATTTTTTTTAAATAAAATGTATTAAAAAAGTAGGAATTTTGGATTTTTTTTTTCGTTCACGCCGTTCACCATACGGGATCATTAACATTTTATTTTAATAGTTCGGACATTTACGCACGTGGCGATACCAAATATGTCTATAAAAAAAAACATTTACGCTTTTTGGGGGTAAAAAATAGGAAAAAACAGATGTTTTACTTTTTTATTGGGGGAGGGGATTTTTCACTTTTTTTTTACTTTAACTTTTACATTTTTTTTAAAAAATTTTTTGCACTTGAATAGTCCTCATAGGGGACTATTCATAGCAATACCATGATTGCTAATACTAATCTGTTCTATGTATAGGACATAGAACAGATCAGTGTTTTCGGCTATCTTCTGCTCTGGTCTGCTCGATCTCAGACCAGAGCAGGAGATGCCGGGAGCCGGACGGAGGAAGGAGAGGGGACCTCCGTGCGGCGTTCTGAATGATCGGATCCCCGCAGCAGCGCTGCGGGCGATCCGATCATTCATTCAAATCGCGCACTGCCGCAGATGCCGGGATCTGTATTGATCCCGGCACCTGAGGGGTTAATGGCGGACGCCCGCGAGATCGCGGGCATCGGCCATTGCCGGCGGGTCCCTGGCTGCGATCAGCAGCCGGGATCAGCCGCGCATGACACGGGCATCGCTCCGATGCCCGCGGTTATGCACAGGACGTAAATGTACGTCCTGGTGCGTTAAGTACCACCGCACCAGGACGTACATTTACGTCCTGCGTCCTTAAGGGGTTAAAGGGGTTATCCAGGAAAAAACTTTTTTTTTTTTTTTTATATATATATCAACTGGCTCCAGAAAGTAAATTACTTCTATTAAAAAATCTTAATCCTTTCAGTACTTATGAGCTTCTGAAGTTAAGTGTCTAAGGAACCGCCCAGTTTAGAAGTAAATCCCCATAGAAAACCTCTTCTAAACTGGACAGTTCCCGATACACGTGTCATCAGAGAGCACTTAGACAGAAAAGAACAACCTTAACTTCAGAAGCTCCTAAGTACTGAAAGGATTAAGATTTTTTAATAGAAGTAATTTACAAATCTGTTTAACTTTCTGGAGCAAGTTGATATATAAAAAATATTTTTTTCCTGGATAACCCCTTTAACTGCAGGTACTACTGCTTCCAACATGAAGCACACTCAGCTCCATGCCGGGAGCTGTAGTACATGCATTAATAGACAGATTGCAGCGAGTGTCACTTCTGACACCTGTTGCTATCTGTCTATTAATGCAGGTACTACAGCTCCCAGCATGGAGCTGAGTATGCTCTATGTTGGGAGCAGTAGTACCTGCAGTTAAAGCACAACTGTCACGGATTTTAACTCCCATAAACTAGCCCCAGGATGACAAAGTTGTTAGAAATTACAGTTCAAGCATACCTTTTGCTGCTTTCTAGCAGCTTTGATTAAAATTGGCGCATAGGCCTCTTATTCTTATATGTGAGTAATGAGTTTTTTACTGTAAAAAGAATAAACAGTGTCCGCTCTCCTGTGCACAGCAATGATGCGATGCTGGCGGCCAGCTTTCACAGCAAGCATTCGCTCCCCATGGGTGGCATAATTCAGAAGCGGAATGAGCTGGCCGTGTGCATCGTATCACCGCTGTGCAGTGTAGGAAGACAGGAGAATGGACGGCCGGCTCTTTCCGCTACTACATTACGGGCATTAGGGACCGATCGCTTGCTGTGGCCGCCCGCATCGCATCACTGCTGGGCACAAGAGATCGGGCACTGTTTATGTGCCACCCGCATATAAGAAGAATAAGGGGCCTATGCGCTGGGACCTGTGTGTCAATCACACAGCCAACCCAGCGCTGACAGGGGATATCCAACTGTTGCTGACTTTCATAAAAAGCATTTTTTTTAACCTGATTAAAGCTGCTAGAAAGCAGCAAAAGGTATGCTTGAACTGTAATTTCTAACAACTTTGTCATCCTGGGGCTAGTTTATGGGAGTTAAAATCCGTGACAGTTGCGCTTTAACTGCAGGTACTACTGCTCCCAACATGGAGCACAGTCAGCTCCCACTGTGATCGTCCTGTATAATGTATAAATGCAGGGCACAGCTGCTCTTCTCCGGTCCCCTGCATTGCCGTATATGTATAATATACAGTCATGGCCATAAATGTTGGCACCCCTGAAATTTTTTCTGAAAATGAAGTATTTCTCACAGAAAAGGCTTCGCAGTAACACATGTTTTGCTATACACATGTTTATTCCCATTGTGTGTATTGGAAATAAACCAAAAAAGGGAAGAAAAAAAGCAAATTGGACATAATGTCACACCAAACTCCAAAAATGTGCTGGATAAATTTATTGGCACCTTTATCTTAATATTTGGTTGCACACCCTTTGGAAAAGATAACTGAAATCAGTCACTTCCTATAACCATCAATAAGCTTCTTACACCTCTCAGCCGGAATGTTGGACCACTCTTCCTTTGCAAACTGCTCCAGGTCTCTCTTATTGAAAGGGCACCTTTTCCCAACAGCAATTTTAAGATCTCTCTACAGGTGTTCAATGGGATTTAGATCTGGACTCATTGCTGGCCACTTCACAACTCTCCAGTGCTTTGTTGCCATCCATTTCTGGGTGCTTTTTGACACATGTTTGGGGTCATTGTCCTGCTGGAAGACCCAAGATCTCGGACACAAACCCAGCTTTCTGACACTGGGCTGTACAGTGTGACCGAAAATCCTTTGTTCTTTTCTTTGTAGGCCTCATTCAGTTTTCGGTAAACAGTAGAATAATGACTTGAAAAATTTCAGGGGTGCCAACATTTACGGCCAGTGAAAAATGTTAAAAACACACACATTTTATTATATCGATTCGCCGTGAATTTATTCGGATCCAATCGAGTTTTTTTTTTTTGTAAATTCGGCCAATTTTTTAAAAAATTTGCTTGTCTCTAATGTGTAGCTTGGGACGCCCGGGATCATGCGCGGGGCACCCCGTTTGTAATCAGTTCCCGGAGCGAATTCGCTCCGGGTCTAATTACGGTCGACAGCACGGCCGGCGGCATGTGACGTCACGCCTCCGCCCTCGTGTGACATCACACTCCGCCCCTCAATGCAAGCTTACAGGAGGGGGCGTGATAGCTATCACGCCCCCTCCCGTAGGCTTGCATTGAGGGGCGGAGCGTGACGTCACAGGGGGGCGGAGGCGTGACGTCACACGCCACCGGCCCTGCGGTCGCCGGTAATCAGACCCGGAGCGAACACGCTCCGGGGACTGATTACAAACGGGGTGCCGCGTGCATGATCCCGGGCGTCCCCAGCTGCGGGACTCCCGGGATCAGGCATCTTAGCCCCTATCCTTTTAATAGGGGATAATATGTGTAAGCACCGGAGTACCCCTTTAAGATATAGAAATATCATGTCAAGTCATCTCTCCAACTAATGGACAATAAATATAGTTAGCTGTATTAGATTTCGGCATATAGCATAAACTCACAACAGACATTTCGGGATTTTCCCAAGTCTTCAATCTGAATCTGACATTAATGGTCCCTCCCGAGTTTAACTTCTGGAATTTAAGACTAAGAATCAACGTTATACAACATGGAGATTTTGGTATCAACAATTAAGATGGACACCACACAGTATGATTTTCTGAAATAATTCTGGCCCATATAGTCTGACATAATCCCCCTATTCCAATATCATGTTTCCAAATAATTGTATTGGAATACAAGAAGAGGGCCTTTGATCCAATGTAGGTGGAATCGAAGATCCAGGACTTAACTGATGATGTTTGAACCATAACTGAGATAAAGTAGTCTTAACAACAGATATCCAGCGTACAAACTTGATAAATAACCTAACCATCCAAGGATAATATTCTAACCTTCATGTCCAAATAGAAGGGTTTAAGATGGCCTTGTAAAGTGAGGTATATTGCAAAGTATCTACTGTCACATTTCCTTTCCGGATAACCATTTGTATTGTATGATTAGGCTTATGTTGTAGCAGAAATTTTAAATTGGGATTTATTGTTATGTCCTGATCCTGAAAAACATCAATACTCCCCACCTCCCCTTCAATTTCCTCTATCTCTACGGGATATAAGGTGTGACCTCCGATAGTAATCCTGGAGTTCGGAGGAACCTTAATAAGGGATACAGGGGAGGGCAAAGCTATGACTTTCATCATAACATGGTCCTTGTAGAAAACGGACATATTATGCAGAGGGGTACTAACCAACCACTTATCTTGTATTAGGATGGCATTTACCACATCGCCCTCATTGTTCTTAGACATTGTCACATGACATTTTTCTGAACCATATCTCTTATACTTTATTCCACATAAAGCATTTGTTGCATCATAGATAAACGGATTGCCTTCACATTAAAAATTATTGTCCCGAAATGTCACACAATTATCCAAAATTGGTACAGAAAGCCAGTCTAGTTTCCACGGTTGATACGCTACAACATCAGGAGTCTGTATCTTAACATGGATATTATTGTCAGGGTCCGGACTAGCGGCTGGAGGTGGATGCTCTGTGCCAGAGAGGCGATGATGCGGGTTGTACTGGGGAATCGGTTCTAAGCAGTTACTGGTGTTCACCAGAGCCTGCAGCAAAGTGGGATGGACTTGCTGCGGCGGTAACTACCAGGTCGTGTTCCCCAGTAGAGACTCGACCTCTCAGGCAGCTGAGACTGGCGCGGTACACAAGGACTAGACAGAGGCGAGGTCAGACGTAGCAGAAGGTCAGGGCAGGCAGCAAGGTTCGTAGTCAGGGGCAATAGCAGAAGGTCCGGGTACACAGGCTTGGGAAAACATTATAATGCTTTCTCAGGGCACAAGGCAACAAGATCCGGCAAGGAAGGGAAGGGGAAGTATGTATTTATGTGTAGGGAGGTGATTGAACTAATTGGGACAGACACCAATTAGCAGTGCGCTGGCCATTTATATGTTAGAACATCGGCGCGCGCGCCCAAGGGAGCGGGGCCGCGCGTGCCGGGACGAGACAGCCACAGGAGGAGGAGGAGGAGGATGAGTAGAATGGGGCACGATCCGTGAACGGGTCTGACCCGCCACGCGGATCGCGTCCCCGCCGGCATGAACACAGCAGTGCTCATGGTCAGAGACAGAGACCGGAGCGCTGCTGTTGGTATAACGCTGCAAACGCTCCGGGGAAGCCGCGGGACCCGGAGCGCTCGGCGTTACAATTATCTTTCCATGTACCTACATTATGGACCTTTTTCATCTGAAAAACGTTATTAGCTGTAACATTAGGAATGAATAATAGAAAACAATTCTCCATCTTTTCTGGGTCAATAAACAATGGTACAGCACTCCCCATATTGAAGGCTAGATTAAGGTGCATATCCTCCAAACTGCCTTGGTCAACCTGTTGCAACATCTTGCGGATGATGTCATAGGACACAAAATATAAAGGAATGCGTCCTTCTCTGAGGTCGTCCATACCGTTTTGAACTTCATCATGGAATACTTGTGAGTGCGAGTCTATAGGTTCCTTTATCAAAATGAGTTCTTGTTAGAACATTTCGTGACTCTCATGTAAAATTGTAGAATGGGTGATCAACTGTGAATGTAAATTAGTAGTCAAAATAGTGTCCTCTACAACAGTAATCAAATCCGACAGGTGTTGTTTTTGGTTTTCCATTTCGGCATGTATAGCCATGTGATTTCTTTTCAATGAAGCAATTCCAAGTTCAAGAACCTTGATTGACACAGAATTGGCAGCCGACACACGGCCACGTTTTGGCCGTTTATTCAGAGAAAATGTATCTCTTGACAAGGTCTTCCGGGTCGGTTCCAATATCTGCTTGATCCTTCCTTGAGAATGAGCAAGATGCATTTGATACCACATCCTAATCTCCGGTGACTTGATCTGAGACACGTTAAACTGCTTCTCTATGGCGATACTCGGGTCTAGACTGACATAGACTTTCTGGGAGATAATCCTCTTGTCTGTCAATATAAATCCTGTAGTGTTCTGTCGCATGATCCCAGACAACGGTCCTGGCATGGCGATCGGCTCTGTCCGACACTCTTTGCATAGACTCAGGGCAATATACACGACTACTAGGACTCGCGATGTTATCTAGCCTCACCTACAAATCACCCTGTTTTAGGTTTTGCCTGTGACTGAAACATTATACAACAACCATAAATATACATACAGTATGAATATTTTCCATTCCTCTGGTCCTTTTGATCTAGAGACTATGTACACTTCCATCCTTAACAAGGCAAGAGACTAGCAAAAAATGTATGTTTGCAATTCACAATATCTCTAAACAGAGAAAGTATCCTGTGAGAAACAAGTATGAGAAATAAGTACAGAGGAAACAATCAAGGAGAGGTTAGTACAATTGTTCATGTATACGATACCAAAACCATCATCCGGTCTTCCTTCTATCCTGTGTAACTGAGATCTAGGATGGCAAACACGCAATTGATTAATATGCACCCATTTATCAACAAATTCATCCCCCTTAGGAACTTTAATGTTATAGACCACAGGTGATATTTTGTCGATAATGGTATATGGTCCCTTCCAGGAAGGTAAGAATTTTCTCTCTTTCACCCGGTTGCGAGCGAAATTGTACAGATAAACATTATCTGAGATTTCATACTCCTTTTTAGTAGTCTTTAAATCATAATAGGTCTTAGTACTAGTTGTTGCTTTTTCCAGATTCCTTTGCGCAAAGGCGAAAGCCTGTTGAAGATGCTTCCGAAGATCCTCAATATACTGATGAGTCATTGAAGCATTGATCAAATTGGAATCTGTTTTAAGGTATAGTAGATTCTGGGGTAAAACCATTTTCCTACCTGTTATCATCTCAAAAGGAGAAAGCTTAGTTGCTGTACTTGGTGTGGCTTGAATGGCCATAAGAACCAAAGGCAACTTGACATCCTAATCATTACCAGATTTGCTAACAAGCTTTTTGAGAATGTTAACAATGGGTTGGTTGTAACGTTCTACTCCATCACTAGAGGCCGGTCTGTAAGCGATATGTAGCTTCCTTTTGACGCATAGTATTTCCCACATTTTGGTCATCACTTCACTGGTAAAATGACTCCCACGATTGGATTCAATGCTTGAGGAAGACCAAATCTGGAAAATACGTGGTTAATAAGTAACGTGGCACAAACACTTGAACAACATGTCCTACAAGGTAAACATTCGATTAATTTAGTGAAAAGACAGGTAACAGTCAGCATATATCTGTTTCCCTATGACAAAGGAGTTACAGGTCCAATTAAATCAATCTGGATGTCTGACCAGCGTAACAACATCCCCCCTTTCATCAGTGGTGCCCGGTGAGTGGGAGCTTGCGGTTAAAACTGAGGACTGATTATACATCCTTAACAATATGTTTGAACATCCCTCAACATATGAGGCCAATAAGCATAATCGCATAACAGTTCATAGGTTACCTTTTCACCTCAATGACCAGCAGTTGGAGCATCATGGGCATGCTGGAGCATCAAACCACAGAATGCGGTAGGGACTACCCATTGTGATATACAATTTTTTGTAGTTCTCCCCTACAATCCATCCCGTAATGAGAACTGGGACTTACCTTTCATAAAAATTTGTAAGACTTCTTTATCTTCCCAATCCTTTTCAGAGGTGGGATTTTTCTGGGGATCTTCAATATATTTATAAAAGATCCCAAGGATGTGATCCCCCTTTTGGCTAGGCGATGAGATCTTCACTGGGAAAATTGGCTCCATTGTGCCACATTGGCCTCGGCTTCCCTTTTAGCCTGTTGTCTGGTTAAGGCATTTACCCGGATAGGTCCTATGAGATCATCGACCTCCAAATATTCTCCATCGATGGCTCCTTGTTTGGCTTGGAAATCCGCCAAGTTATTACCTTCCTTATCCACACAAAGGATTTTTGAATGGCCTTTAATCTTTTTCCAATAAAGGGTTAATCCGTGTGCATGAACCATTTCGTTGATCCGGCAAAACATCTTATCATGCTGGAGGGCTTGCTGTTACTTTCCATCATATTGGATCTTTTCCATCCAGGAAAATACTCTACAAAGCTATTACGAATATAGTTAGAATCAATAACAAATTCCTTCATATATTCTATGGCCATCTGAACAGCTTTGTACACAGCTGTGAGCTCTGCAACCTGGCTACTTTTTGAACCAATACTGTATCCCAGGGATACATCTGGGAGATTGTTACAAAAAACCATGCCAATACCTGCAACTAATTTTCGCTCATCTCCTACCTGTTTCGCTCCTTTCCTACCTGTTATCATCTCAAAAGGAGAAAGCTTAGTTGCTGTACTTGGTGTGGCTTGAATGGCCATAAGAACCAAAGGCAACTTGACATCCTAATCCTTACCAGATTTGCTAACAAGCTTTTTGAGAATGTTTACAATGGGTTGGTTGTAACGTTCTACTCCATCACTAGAGGCCGGTCTGTAAGCGATATGTAGCTTCCTTTTGACGCATAGTATTTCCCACATTTTGGTCATCACTTCACTGGTAAAATGACTCCCACGATTGGATTCAATGCTTGAGGAAGACCAAATCTGGAAAATATGTGGTTAATAAGTAACGTGGCACACACACTTGAACAACATGTCCTACAAGGTAAACATTCGATTAATTTAGTGAAAAGACAGGTAACAGTCAGCATATATCTGTTTCCCTTTGACGAAGGAGTTACAGGTCCAATTAAATCAATCTGGATGTCTGACCAGGGTAACAACATCCCCCCTTTCATCAGTGGTGCCCGGTGAGTGGGAGCTTGCGGTTAAAACTGAGGACTGATTATACATCCTTAACAATATGTTTGAACATCCCTCAACATATGAGGCCAATAAGCATAATCCTGTAACAGTTCATAGGTTACCTTTTCACCTCGATGACCAGCAGTTGGAGCATCATGGGCATGCTGGAGCATCAAACCACAGAATGCGGTAGGGGCTACCCATTGCGATATGCAATTTTTTGTAGTTCTCCCCTACAATCCATCCCGTAATGAGAACTGGGACTTACCTTTCATAAAAATTTGTAAGACTTCTTTATCTTCCCAATCCTTTTCAGAGGTGGGATTTTTCTGGGGATCTTCAATATATTTATAAAAGATCCCAAGGATGTGATCCCCCTTTTGGCTAGGCGATGAGATCTTCACTGGGAAAATCCTGGCTCCATTGTGCCACATTGGCCTCGGCTTCCCTTTTAGCCTGTTGTCTGGTTAAGGCATTTACCCGGATAGGTCCTATGAGATCATCGACCTCCAAATATTCTCCATCGATGGCTCCTTGTTTGGCTTGGAAATCCGCCAAGTTATTACCTTCCTTATCCACACAAAGGATTTTTGAATGGCCTTTAATCTTTTTCCAATAAAGGGTTAATCCGTGTGCATGAACCATTTCGTTGATCCGGCAAAACATCTTATCATGCTGGAGGGCTTGTTGTTACTTTCCATCATATTGGATCTTTTCCATCCAGGAAAATACTCTACAAAGCTATAACGAATATAGTTAGAATCAATAACAAATTCCTTCATATATTCTATGGCCATCTGAACAGCTTTGTACACAGCTGTGAGCTCTGCAACCTGGCTACTTTTTGAACCAATGCTGTATCCCAGGGATACATCTGGGAGATTGTTACAAAAAACCATGCCAATACCTGCAACAAATTTTCGCTCATCTCCTATCACAGCATGGTAGGAGCAACCATCTACATACACAGATGGTAAAGATTTACAATTTTCCTCCTTGAATGACTTATAAGGAAATAATAATTGTTCATCCAGGAAATCTTCTCCCACCGGTCCACAACTATAATTTGGAGCAGTACAATCTTGGAGCTCGGCTAACCCTTGGGCAACTGGATTTCCCTTGTTTTGCTTGTATCTGACCTCTAGAGGCCATCCCATCAATGACAAAGTCCATGCAGTTATCCTGCTGTTAGAAAGATTACTATCCCTATTACTATTCTAAACCGTGACTGAGAAATTTCTCTTTAAATGGAAATGGATACTGCACTGCCAATGCAGGATAAAGAGGAACCGGAATCGTCCCTAGGAGCAGGTCGGCAGGACGCCAGTGAGTTTTTTAAACAATGTGACACAAATAATCCTTGTCTGTTCATGAGCACAAAAACGCTCGAGTTTAAAGTCTCAAACCTGTCTGAGAAAGCGACGCGTCTTTTTTTGACCATTAATTCCCTAGAATCTTATCGGGAGTGTGGAAGGGTCCCAAGAGGACTTAGAGGTTTTAAAGACGCTTCAAAGTTTACCAACGACCCTGTTTTCATGTCAAAGTGGACTGAACTACATAAGTCGTATTCCCTAAGCATGTTAAGTTTAGCACTGGAGAGAAATACCGAAGAGTACAATCAAGTAACAGCTGAATTAAGTATTGCCAAACAAGAATGACAAAAACGCTTGTCTGAACAGGCATTTAATGACTTTCTAAAAAAACTAGAAAAAAGGCTAGTTAACTTGCAAAAAAATAATAAAGGACATGAAAAGAGATAAATTCTTACAAGATAGTGGGGACTATGAGAGTGGAAACATCTTTTTAAAGAAAAATTAGAAAAGAGGTTGAATTTTCAACAAGAAGAAAATAAAAATAAAAACAAAAATAAAAAGTTTACCGATACTTGGACAACTGAATCAGATTCAAGTAGTTCTGAAGACCTAGAAAATAAAAAAAACACACAATGAAGGTGTGAATAGGTCCCAAGGACTGTCAAAAAACGGGAGAATGGAGAGAGAATAAAGAAAAAAGAAGAATACAGAGAGGAAGAAGGAAAAAGAAAAGCCTCTGTAAAACAAAAGAGAAAATGGGTCTCCTGGCAGCAGGACTAGTAGTTGGAGATTGCCATCCAGGGCTAGCCTAGCAGGACTGCCTCCCTTTTTATACTATTAGTACTCTTTTTTGGCACATGGGTATGTGCAACGCAGTATCCTCGGTATAGGTTTTCCCTCTTTTTTACGTTGAGCTCCCACATTAGTTATCCATGAACTTACATGAATAGTTCATTATACCGAGGAAGGATCTCAGCTCTTTAAGGTTAGCAGGTGTCTTTGTACTGAGCACTGCTTCCACCTTCTTTTTCTGTGGTTTGATTCCATCAGCTGTGATTTCATGACCTAGGAAATTAACCTTGGTACGACACCATTGAGTCTTCTGTAAAGAAAGTTTCACACCAGCTTTTCTCAATTGGGTTAGTACATACCTTAATTCCACAATGTGTTCCTCAAAAGTTGTGCTTTTAATCAGGATGTCATCCACATTGGATAAGGTACCTCATTCAGTGGCATCAGGCATCGCCTTATGCATGAACACAGCGAACTCATGGCCTTAATTAATGTAAACAAAAGCTTAATGTAGTCCAAGCATATTGTTGCTTCCCAGATGTGACGGTCAATTTGTATTGGTCCCTCTGATCCACCTTAACTGTCCAATATCCCTGCGCACAATGAAGGGCAGTGAAAATTTTGGACCCTTGTATCTGTAAATAAACACTATGACCCTTGAGAAAAGTGCGTAGACCCTACACCAGATCATACTAAATACATGAAAAAAGGAGCATATACAGAGCCATATTAACAAAAATAGCAACATTGTATTGACATATAAAAACAAGATCCAAATACATCCATTTAAAACCAAGTAAAATACATATGTAAATTGCAGACACAGCCACAGAGGCACAGAAAATAAGGGGTGGTCAGGTGGGACTCATAAACATGACTAGAGTAATATAAGATGACACCTATAAAATGCCCAAAGGAAAATAATAATCAAGATGATAGTAGAGGGAGACAGACAGACTTAAATTCCCCTCAGAGACGCAGTGGTCAACTAAACAGTGAAGTAGGTATTGTAATAGAAAGGTAGTAAAGCCACAGCATAGAGTACCAAGCACAAATAACAAAATATACAAATATAGTTACCAAAAAGCAGAGTGACAAATGTGCACCTGACCACCCTCACCCAATGTTTCACCAATGAGGCTTCTTCCGGGGTGTCCATCTTGATTATTATTTTCCTTTGGGCATTTTATAGGTGTCATCTTATGTTACTCTAGTCACGTTTATGATAGCATCTGAGTCCCACCTGACCACCCCTTATTTTCTGTGCCTCTGTGGCTGCGGATCTGCATCTGTGTCTGCAATTTACATATGTATTTTACCCCTTTATCTGTGCCAAACACTAGTCTATATATGGTATGGGCCAGCTGGACATATATACCCGTTTATTTAAATGCCTTAAATCAGTACATAAGCGAAATTGACCATTTGGTTTCAAGACTGTGCAAACTGTGCACCGTACGTATAATACCCTCTTGATGATTTCCGATAGCGACTTGTAAGCTGCCAGCAGAAGTCGGTATTGTTTGACATATACAGGAGGTGCATCAGGATCTGTCTGGATTCTTGCAATATGTAGGTCAGTTACCCCACAGTCATAAGAATCCTTAGCAAACATGTCTTGGAAGTCTGTAAAGAGTCCTTTTAGCTGATGACGCTTCAAATGATCAGAGCATGCATCAGCCACAGAGACCTGCTCTTCCACCCTTTCCTGAAATTCAGGGAAAATTTCAGGTTGACTTAACTCATAAGTTTCTTCAAGCTTAGTTGTTAAGTTGCCTTTAGGTTCGCTTATGTTTTCCTGTTGCTGTTGGTATGACTCATACGCCATTGATCTCATGCTTAAAAACCAGGGATGACTCTTCAATATGACAATCACCTTCTTCAGAACAGAAAGGATAAACAGAATGAATGTTGAATAACCTGAGGGGGGAGGTCAAGAGCAGTGGATAAGGAGATTCATGCGTTACAAACCAATGTAGCCCGAAAAATTTTAATCCCAATAATTCAAAAAATTCCATTAGCCCCAATAACTCAATAACTACAATAAGCCCCATTAACTCAAAAAATACCGTTAGCCCCAATAACTTAAATAACAACGTTAGACGCAATAACGCAAAAAATCCCATTAGCCCCAATAACTTAAATAATAACGTTAGACCCAATAACTCAAAAAATCCCATTAGCCCCAATAACTTAAATAGTACAATTAGCCCTTATAACTCAAATAATAACATTAACCCCAATAACTCTGAAAATCCCATTAGTGAGACTATATGTGTAAAACTTAATGGAAATGTAAAGTGTATGTTCACAAATGCCAGAAGCCTAGCAAATAAAATGGGGGAGCTTGAGGCCTTGATACTTGAGGAACATATTGATATAGTTGGGGTCACTGAGACATGGCTGGACTCCTCGCATGACTGGGCTGTTAATCTGCAGAGGTTTACATTGTTTCGCAAGGATAGAATGAACAGAAAAGGTGGTGGAGTCTGTCTGTATGTAAGAAGTGGTATGAAAGTCAATGTGAACGATGCCATAGTGTGTAATGATTCTGAGGAGGTGGAATCACTGTGGGTAGAATACTGAAAAAATAATATTTGGTGTAATCTACAGACCCCCTAATATCACTGAAGAGATAGAAGGTCGGCTGTATAAATAAATAGAGAGGGCCGCCCGGGCAGGTACAGTGGTAATAATGGGAGATTTTAACTATCCAGATATAGATTGGGGCCAGGGGATGGCTAAAACTACAAAGGGGAGAAAATTCCTAAATTTATTGCAGGATAATTTTATGGGCCAGTTTGTGGAGGACCCAACAAGAAGTGATGCCTTGTTGGATCTGATCATTTCCAACAACGCAGAGCTGATTGGTAATGTAACTGTGCGGGAAAACCTTGGTAATAGCGACCACAATATAGTTACTTTTGACTTAAAATGTAGAAAACAAAGACAGACGGGGAAAGCAAAAACATATAACTTTAAAAAGGCAAATTTCCCTGGGCTGAGAGCTGCACTACAGGGCATAGACTGGGGGGAGGTGTTCTCAAATACTGATACAGAAGGTAAATGGGACATCTTTAAATCAACTCTAAATAACTATACAGCTAAATATATACCAAAGGGGAACAAATATAAACGATTAAAACTAAATCCTACATGGCTGACAAATGAGGTTAAAAGAGCAATAAGCAACAAAAAAATAGCCTTCAAAAAATTCAAATCTGATGGGTCAGCTATAACAATTAAACAGTACAAGGAGCTTAATAAAATCTGTAAAAATGTAATAAAAACAGCAAAAATTTAAAATGAGAGACAGGTGGCCAAAAAAAGCAAAACTAATCCTAAATATTTTTTTAGATATATAAATACAAAAAAACCAAGGACAGAGCATGTAGGACCCCTTAATAATGATAATGGGGAGGTTGTCACAGCCGATCAAGAGAAGGCGGAGCTACTGAATGGGTTCTTTAGTTCTGTATATACTATGGAAGAAGGAGCTGACATTGGCCAGGTCAGTGCTGGTAACACATCATATAATGTATTGAACTGGCTTAATGTAGAGATGTTACAAGGTAAGTTAAGTAAAGTAAATGTAAGCAAATCTCCAGGGCCGGATGGACTACACCCAAGAGTTCCTAGAGAGGTAAGTTCAGTAATATCTGTATCCTTGTTCATGATATTTAGAGATTCTCTGGTGTCTGGTATTGTGCCAAGGGACTGGCGCAAAGCTAATGTGGTACCAATCTTCAAGAAGGGCTCTAGGTCTTCTCCAGGCAATTATAGACCTGTAAGTCTAACGTGCATTGTGGGTAAATTGTTTGAAGGACTTATAAGGGATTAAATACAGGAATTCATAGGGGATAATAGTATTATAAGTGATAGCCAGCATGGGTTTACTAAGGATAGAAGTTGTCAAACCAATCTAATTTGCTTTTATGAAGAGGTGAGTAGAAGCCTTGACAGAGGAATGGCTGTGGATATAGTGTTTCTGGATTTTGCCAAAGCATTTGATACTGTCCCTCACAGACGTCTGACAGGTAAGTTAAGGTCCTTGGGCTTGGAAACTTTAGTTTGTAACTGGATTGAACACTGGCTCATGGATCGTACCCAGAGAGTGGTGGTCAATGATTCGTACTCTGATTGGTCCCCGGTTATTAGTGGTGTACCCCAAGGTTCAGTACTGGGCCCGCTGCTGTTTAATTTATTTATCAATGATATAGAGGATGGTATTAACAGCTCTGTTTCTATCTTTGCAGATGACACCAAGCTTTGTAGCACGGTACAGTCTATAGAGGATGTGCATAAGTTACAAGATGACTTGGATAGACTAAGTGCCTGGGCATCCACTTGGCAAATGAGGTTCAATGTGGATAAATGTAAAGTTATGCATCTGGGTACTAATAACCTGCATGCATCGTATGTCTTAGGGGGGATTAAACTGGCAGAGTCACTGGTAGAGAAGGATCTGGGTGTATTTGTAGATCACAGACTACAGAATAGCATGCAATGTCAGGCTGCTGCTTCCAAAGCCGACAGGATATTGTCATGTGTCAAAAGAGGCATGGACTCAAGGGACAGGGACATAATACTCCCCCTTTATAAAGCATTGGTACGGCCTCACCTGGAATATGCTGTTCAGTTTTGGTCGCCTGTTCATAAAAGGGACACTGCGGAGTTGGAAAGGGTGCAGAGACGCGCGACTAAACTAATATGGGGCATGGAACATCTTAGCTATGAGGAGCGATTAAAGGAGTTACAATTGTTTAGTCTTGAGAAGAGACGTTTAAGGGGGGATATGATAAACGTATATAAGTATATAAATGGCCCATACAAAAAATATGGAGAAAAACTGTTCCAGGTTAAACCCCCCCAAAGGACGAGGGGGCACTCCCTCCGTCTGGAGAAGAATAGGTTTAGTCTAAAGGGGCGACACGCCTTCTTTATCGTGAGGACTGTGAATTTATGGAACGGTCTACCTCAGGAACTGGTCACAGCAGGAACAATTAACAGCTTTAAAACAGGGTTAGATACATTCCTGGAACAAAATAACATTAATGCTTATGCAGAATTATAAAACTACATCCCTTTCCCTTATCCCCTTACACCCTTCCCTTCAATTCCCTGGTTGGACTTGATGGACGTATGTCTTTTTTCAACCATACTATGTAACCCTTCTGGAGTAGAGGATGTCGTGCGGTAATATATCAATTATGAATTATGGTCAAAAAAAATTCTAATTCAGAAAAATAAAAAATTATTAAAATGATTAAACACATAAAAATTATGACCTGGTGAATTATATACAAAGTTAATCAATACAATTCACATCTGAGTCCGACTATTTCCTCAGATATCAACAAGTTCTTTTTAAGACGAGATGACATTAACTCTTAAGGATGTAGTTTTTCAATATACAATAATACACAGGTATTATAAAGTATGCAGATTTATTGGTTATAAGATTGTAAACATAAATGAGTAATAAACACAATGATATATGCAAATGAATATCAATTAGATATTAGTAAACAGTACAAGTTTGTTAATTGACTACATATAAGTAGAACAATATATGTGAGTAGTGAGTAACTTGTTAAAATAAAACAAAAGCTACTAGGTTAGGAATATCATATAAGAAAAAGGTTACATATCACTCTATCCAGAGGAAACTCATGATATCAAGATGGGCGATATCTAATCATAGACATATCAATATGGAATGCTAAATACACTCCCCACCCCCTTCTAACCAACTACAAATCACATAACTCTATAAATGGGGAAATCTATAAGGATATAAACATGGAAGAATACTTCTTCCCCATTTTGGACTATTTTCCATACATGATCTTGGTAAGACAAATAGCAGAGTTTTATGATCTCGCTAGACTATATTTTAGGAGGAAGAACTTGAAACAAGTTTCCTGTGTGGGAAATATACTTATAACACTTAGCTTGGCGAGTAGGAATTCTATCAATATGTATAAGCAATTATTTCATGCTTTGATAGATTATGAGTCTTGATTCTTCTGCAGGTAGAATGAAGTCTCACAATATCCTAAAACTATAACCTCAATATGGAGATAATTAATTATTTTATTTTATTAATTTATTCGCCAATCTAAATGGTATAATTCCATCCAAATCATCCAAATTGGTCTTAATTAAATGGAATACCATTTTTGTGTCTCTTACCAAGTCTATGTAAGAACCCCGCTGTCACGATGCCGGCTGGCAGGTAGTGGATCCTCTGTGCCAGAGAGGGATTGGCGTGGACCGTGCTAGAGGATCGGTTCTAAGTCACTACTGGTTTTCACCAGAGCCCGCCGCAAAGCGGGATGGTCTTGCTGCGGCGGTAGTGACCAGGTCGTATCCCCTAGCAACGGCTCAACCTCTCTGGCTGCTGAAGATAGGCGCGGTACAAGGGAGTAGACAGAAGCAAGGTCGGACGTAGCAGAAGGTCGGGGCAGGCAGCAAGGATCGTAGTCAGGGGCAACGGCAGAAGGTCTGGAATCACAGGCAAGGAACACACAAGGAACGCTTTCACTGGCACTAGGGCAACAAGATCCGGCGAGGGAGTGAAGGGGAAGTGAGGTGATATAGGGAAGTGCACAGGTGTAAACACTAATTGGAACCACTGCACCAATCAGCGGTGCAGTGGCCCTTTAAATCGCAAAGACCCGGCGCGCGCGCGCCCTAGGGAGCGGGGCCGCGCGCGCCGGGACAGAACTGACGGGGAGCGAGTAAGGTACGGGAGCCGGGGTGCGCATCGCGAGCGGGCGCTACCCGCATCGCGAATCGCATCCCGGCCGGAGGTGGTAACGCAGCGCCCCGGGTCCGTGGAACCGACCGGGGCGCTGCAGTGAGGGAAGTGTAGCGAGCGCTCCGGGGAGGAGCGGGGACCCGGAGCGCTCGGCGTAACAGTACCCCCCCCCTTGGGTCTCCCCCTCTTCTTGGGGCCTGAGAACCTGAGGATCAGACTTTTGTCCAGGATATTGTCCTCAGGTTCCCAGGACCTCTCTTCTGGACCACAACCCTCCCAATCCACTAAAAAAAAAGTTCTTCCCCTGACCTTTTTAGAGGCCAAAATCTCTTTGACAGAGAAGATGTCCGAGGAGCCGGAAACAGGAGTGGGAGGAACAGATTTAGGAGAAAAACGGTTGAGGATGAGAGGTTTAAGAAGAGAGACGTGAAAGGCATTAGGGATACGAAGAGAAGGAGGAAGAAGAAGTTTGTAAGAGACAGGATTAATTTGACACAAAACTTTAAAAGGACCAAGATAGCGTGGTCCCAACTTATAGCTCGGGACACGGAAACGGACATATTTAGCGGAGAGCCATACCTTGTCTCCAGGGGAAAAAATGGGAGGAGCTCTTCTTTTCTTATCTGCGAATCTCTTCATGCGAGAAGAAGCCTGTAAGAGAGAATTTTGGGTCTCTTTCCATATGGTGGAAAGATCACGAGAAATTTCATCCACAGCGGGCAGACCAGAGGGCAAGGGGGTAGGGAGGGGGGGAAGAGGGTGACGGCCGTACACCACGAAAAACGGAGATTTGGAGGAAGATTCAGAGATTCTGAAATTATACGAGAATTCGGCCCAAGGTAGAAGATCTGCCCAGTCATCCTGGCGGGAGGAAACAAAATGTCGTAAATAGTCACCCAAGATCTGGTTAATTCTCTCTACTTGTCCATTGGATTGAGGATGGTATGCAGAAGAAAAATTTAATTTAATCTTGAGTTGTTTACAGAGAGCCCTCCAGAATTTAGACACAAATTGGACGCCTCTATCCGAGACGATCTGTGTAGGCAACCCGTGAAGACGAAAAATGTGTACAAAAAATTGTTTAGCCAACTGAGGCGCTGAAGGAAGACCAGGAAGAGGGATGAAATGTGCCATTTTGGAGAATCGATCAACGACCACCCAAATAACAGTGTTGCCATGGGATGGGGGTAAGTCAGTAATAAAATCCATACCAATCAGAGACCAAGGTTGTTCGGGGACAGGTAGAGGATGAAGAAAACCAGCGGGCTTCTGGCGAGGAGTCTTATCCCGGGCACAGATAGTGCAGGCTCGCACAAAGTCCACCACATCAGTCTCTAGAGTCGGCCACCAATAGAAGCGAGAGATGAGTTGCACAGATTTCTTGATGCCCGCATGACCTGCGAGATGGGATGAGTGACCCCATTTGAGGATCCCAAGGCGTTGGCGTGGAGAAACAAAGGTCTTTCCTGGAGGAGTTTGCCTGATGGAGGCTGGAGAAGTGGAAATCAGGCAGTCAGGAGGAATGATGTGTTGAGGAGAGAGTTCAATTTCAGAGGCATCTGAGGAACGAGAGAGAGCATCGGCCCTAATGTTTTTATCAGCAGGCCGAAAGTGAATTTCAAAATTAAATCGGGCAAAGAACAGAGACCACCTGGCCTGACGAGGATTCAGCCGTTGGGCAGACTGGAGGTAGGAGAGGTTCTTGTGATCGGTGTAAATAATAACTGGAAATCTTGATCCCTCCAGCAGATGCCTCCATTCCTCAAGTGCTAATTTAATGGCTAGAAGCTCTCGATCCCCGATGGAGTAGTTCCTCTCCGCCGGAGAGAAGGTCCTGGAAAAAAAACCACAAGTAACAGCATGCCCGGAAGAGTTTTTTTGTAGAAGGACAGCTCCAGCTCCCACTGAGGAGGCATCAACCTCCAATAGGAAGGGTTTAGATGGGTCAGGTCTGGAGAGCACGGGAGCCGAAGAAAAGGCAGACTTGAGTCGTTTAAAGGCGTCTTCCGCTTGAGGAGGCCAAGACTTGGGATCGGCATTTTTTTTTGTTAAAGCCACAATAGGAGCCACAATGGTAGAAAAATGTGGAATAAATTGCCTGTAATAATTGGCGAACCCCAAAAAACGTTGGATGGCACGGAGTCCGGAGGGGCGTGGCCAATCTAAGACGGCAGAGAGTTTATCTGGGTCCATTTGTAGTCCCTGGCTAGAGACCAAGTATCCTAGAAAAGGAAGAGATTGGCATTCAAACAGACATTTCTCTATTTTGGCATAGAGTTGATTATCACGAAGTCTCTGAAGAACCATACGGACATGCTGGCGGTGTTCTTCAAGATTGGCAGAAAAAATCAGGATATCGTCCAGATATACAACAACACAGGAGTATAGTAGATCACGAAAAATTTCATTAACAAAGTCTTGGAAGACGGCAGGGGCGTTGCATAGACCAAAGGGCATGACCAGATACTCAAAGTGTCCATCTCTGGTGTTAAATGCCGTTTTCCATTCATCCCCCTCTCTGATGCGGATGAGATTATAAGCACCTCTTAAGTCCAGTTTGGTAAAAATATGGGCACCTTGGAGACGATCAAAGAGTTCAGAGATGAGGGGTAGGGGGTAGCGGTTCTTAACCGTGATTTTATTAAGACCGCGGTAGTCAATGCAAGGACGTAGAGAGCCATCTTTTTTGGACACAAAGAAAAATCCGGCTCCGGCAGGAGAGGAGGATTTACGGATAAAGCCCTTTTTTAAATTTTCTTGGACGTATTCAGACATGGCAAGAGTCTCTGGGACGGACAGAGGATAGATTCTGCCCCGGGGTGGAGTAGTGCCCGGGAGGAGGTCAATGGGACAATCATAAGGCCTGTGAGGAGGTAGAGTCTCAGCTTGTTTTTTGCAAAAAACGTCCGCAAAGTCCATATAGGCCTTAGGGAGACCGGTTACATGAGGAAGCACAGGGACACGGCAAGGTTTACTGGGAACCGGTTTTAAGCAGTCCTTGGAACAAGAGGGCCCCCAACTCTTGATCTCCCCAGTGGACCAATCCAGGATTGGGGAATGGAGTTGAAGCCAGGGAAGTCCAAGAAGGATTTCAGAAGTGCAATTGGGGAGGACCAACAGTTCAATCCTCTCGTGATGAGATCCGATGCACATTAGAAGGGGCTCCGTGCGGAAACGTATAGTACAGTCCAATCTTTCATTGTTTACACAATTGATGTAGAGGGGTCTGGCGAGACTGGTCACCGGGATGTTGAACCTGTTGACGAGGGAGGCTAAGATGAAATTTCCTGCAGATCCAGAGTCCAAGAAGGCCACAGCAGAGAAGGAGAAGGCAGAGGCAGACATCCGCACAGGCACAGTAAGACGTGGAGAAGCAGAGTAGACATCAAGGACTGTCTCACCTTTGTGCGGAGTCAGCGGACGTCTTTCCAGGCGGGGAGGACGGATAGGACAATCCTTCAGGAAGTGTTCGGTACTAGCACAGTACAGGCAGAGATTCTCCATGCGGCGTCGTGTCCTCTCTTGGGGTGTCAGGCGAGACCGGTCGACCTGCATAGCCTCCACGGCGGGAGGCACAGGAACAGATTGCAGGGGACCAGAGGAGAGAGGAGCCGGGGAGAAGAAACGCCTCGTGCGAACAGAGTCCATATCCTGGCGGAGCTCCTGACGCCGTTCGGAAAAACGCATGTCAATGCGAGTGGCAAGATGGATGAGTTCATGTAGGTTAGCAGGGATTTCTCGTGCGGCCAGAACATCTTTAATGTTGCTGGATAGGCCTTTTTTAAAGGTCGCGCAGAGTGCCTCATTATTCCAGGATAATTCTGAAGCAAGGGTACGGAACTGTACGGCATACTCGCCAACGGAAGAATTACCCTGGACCAGGTTCAACAGGGCAGTCTCAGCAGAAGAGGCTCGGGCAGGTTCCTCAAAGACACTTCGAATTTCCGAGAAGAAGGAGTGTACAGAGGCAGTGACGGGGTCATTGCGGTCCCAGAGCGGTGTGGCCCAAGCCAGGGCTTTTCCAGACAGCAGGCTGACTACGAAAGCCACCTTAGACCTTTCAGTGGGGAACTGGTCCGACATCATCTCCAAGTGTAAAGAACATTGGGAAAGAAAGCCACGGCAAAACTTAGAGTCCCCATCAAATTTATCCGGCAAGGATAGTCGTATTCCAGAAGCGGCCACTCGCTGCGGAGGAGGTACAGGAGCTGGCGGAGGAGATGATTGCTGGAGCTGTGGTAGTAACTGTTGTAGCATAACAGTCAGTTGAGACAGCTGTTGGCCTTGTTGCGCAATCTGTTGTGACTGCTGGGCGACCACCGTGGTGAGGTCAGCGACAACTGGCAGAGGAACTTCAGCGGGATCCATGGCCGGATCTACTGTCACGATGCCGGCTGGCAGGTAGTGGATCCTCTGTGCCAGAGAGGGATTGGCGTGGACCGTGCTAGAGGATCGGTTCTAAGTCACTACTGGTTTTCACCAGAGCCCGCCGCAAAGCGGGATGGTCTTGCTGCGGCGGTAGTGACCAGGTCGTATCCCCTAGCAACGGCTCAACCTCTCTGGCTGCTGAAGATAGGCGCGGTACAAGGGAGTAGACAGAAGCAAGGTCGGACGTAGCAGAAGGTCGGGGCAGGCAGCAAGGATCGTAGTCAGGGGCAACGGCAGAAGGTCTGGAATCACAGGCAAGGAACACACAAGGAACGCTTTCACTGGCACTAGGGCAACAAGATCCGGCGAGGGAGTGAAGGGGAAGTGAGGTGATATAGGGAAGTGCACAGGTGTAAACACTAATTGGAACCACTGCACCAATCAGCGGTGCAGTGGCCCTTTAAATCGCAAAGACCCGGCGCGCGCGCGCCCTAGGGAGCGGGGCCGCGCGCGCCGGGACAGAACTGACGGGGAGCGAGTAAGGTACGGGAGCCGGGGTGCGCATCGCGAGCGGGCGCTACCCGCATCGCGAATCGCATCCCGGCCGGAGGTGGTAACGCAGCGCCCCGGGTCCGTGGAACCGACCGGGGCGCTGCAGTGAGGGAAGTGTAGCGAGCGCTCCGGGGAGGAGCGGGGACCCGGAGCGCTCGGCGTAACACCCGCTTCGGCTCTTAGGAACGCTGAACGTCATCTCATCATCATGGATAGCCATTGGTCTGGTACCGTGTAATCAGTCCGACTGCTGGGATCTCACATGGCTTTTCAACCTTGTTGGACCTCTTTCCTGTGTCTTTGTTTGTTCTTTTCAGCGTCAGTCCACCGTCTACAGTCCAGAGTTTACAGTATCTGGTTTAACAGACTTTTTTAATTAGTTAGACACACCCTCCTAAATTGGAATTCCCCAATGAATGTAGGTTGGGCGTGTACATATGGTAATGACTATGACATCACTATAATACCCAGAATGCATTGAGCATATCACCACAATGCCTTTCCTGTCAGTGTAATGTCAACTACCCATACACTAGGGGTTGCTATTGCCTAAGCAATTAGCATCTTTACCATTAAGGATTAACTGTCAATAACTGATCTTAAACCCACATTGCTCACTTGACAGATGGAGCCATAATTAACAAACAGGGATCATTTTTGACATCTATAAGCAATCAAAACCTGGATTCTCATAGACATCTTGGAGCCTACTAGACATTCAATTTATTGGAAAGATTAGAGTCCCATTGAGGTCTCTTTCACACAGACATGTGAATCTCTCTGTCTGTCTTATTTTGGTAATTGATTGTTAGTTACAATAAGTCTATACTTAAGACCTTTCCACCAGGTCTTAGGAATATAAACATTGAGCAATGCTTCCTATGAGAATTATATATAAGATAATAGATATGTACTGATGTCCTTTACAATTATAACAGTACATGACAATATCATATGTCCTACTGATTTCCTTATATATTTAAAGAACTAATGTTCATTCGGATGAGACATTTTACAGTTTCTTATCTCACCACCTTTTTCTCCATTCACCCCCCTTTACCTTGGGTGAATTGTAGTAGTTTTGCCTAGAGAGTGTAACTAGACCCCTTATCATCTGTCTTATCTAAACAGCCATAAATAACTAAGGAGACATCTAAGTATTTTCTCAGACTGGCACTTTTTGTAGAGATGAAACTTCAGAATTGTGGCCTACGTAGATTATACACAAAATGGCTGACATCATGCTTTTAAACATATTAAACATAGTGATTCATTTTGGGGTGTTAATTAGCACGACAAGGAAAAGTTTTGTTCCCCCATCTGTTCTTCTGTCATGTGCTCATCAGGAATAAGTACATTGACATCATTCTGGAATCCAAAGGTATAATATTCTGACTCCAAAGCTAGGCCAATTGTAGTACCCTTTAATATTGATATGTTATGAAGGGCCATATTATACAAAACCACATACAAAGGGTATTGTTTAATATTTACCATGGGATTATGTGGTACTTTAAGACCGAGTTGTTGCATCTTATTGGACAAACAAATCAAAGCATCAGCATTATTTTACTTCTGCCCCTTCTTTACCTGTATGGGAAGAAGAAACGTATTGCTCCCTTGAGGGATCTTTACCTCGTCAGCAACTATGATACTCACAACATAAGGCATTTGTTGTCCCCATCTTAGGTTCTGTTCCTCATCCAGGAATCCTTCTGGATCCCCTGGTAACCTGGTCCACAAGTTACCGTTGATCAGGTCGATCTGTATGGCAAATTGGTGTAAGAGGTCATTACCCACATACATCTGGTATTTTGGCTCTGTCAGCACCAGAAAAGAGTGCTCTGCCGTTTTGTTACCTAAAGAAAGAGATTAAAAAAACATTTTGCTACAACATTATGACTCATATAGTCACCATTCAGATCATGTACCCATTGTTCCTGTGGAGAAAGACATCATTTTAGGATTGGACATCTGTTTTAATAGGCTCAGGCTGATATAGCTGTCCATTAGAATTAGGATACCTACGAGGCTGTAATTCAAATTGCCTGTTGTTATTTGCCCTGGTTTCTGCTACCTGATGGTCTTGGGGTTTCCTAAACCTTCTATCACCAGGGATTTGGCTCTCACTGATATTGTACAATGCAGTAGCATTTGACACTAGGTTTTCTAGGGAAGCTTTAGGGTTAAAATCCATGGCTAAATTTAACCTAATGTGGACTGGCATTGCACCAAAGAAGAGTTGTTTAAAACCTTCTTTTTCCCAATTTGGAGACCTATATGCTAAACATAGGCATTTTTTAATATCGATGAGAACTCTCGGGGACTTTGGTTGGTCTCCGGGCGTCTCCGGGCTCACCGGCAGCTAGCATCTCAACATCGCGGAACAAGCTTACCACGGCTCGGTCCCTAATGTGTTTGCTATTATCTTGCTGCCAGCCCATAAATGAATACTATTCTCATCAGTTTGCAATTTTCCTCATAGTAACTAGGAATCATTTTTTGATCTGGTGGTGTGTCATCATCTAACACCTTGCCCTCCTTTTAGGGGGTTACGGTCTTTTATTTACAGGTCCCCCATTATCAGGGACTCTGTATTTGTCCTTTTTATCTGTATCTAGAGTCTTGGTTGGCTCATCTCACTTCTATCTAAATTGCGGGCATGAACACCCCTCAAGAGACGGATTGAAATTTTATTATTAATCTATGGTCATATATCTACCTACTTATCAGTCTTGTAGATTGTTGTTATCATACAACCATACTCTATTCTCTGTTTGTCAGTGACATATACCTATATCACACTGACAGTGACTGATATCTCATAAGACACCCACTCACCCATTGACGCTGCACTTATAATTATTATCTATGTGCTTTTACCATCTATGTCTTGTTATATCATTTTTCATGTTATCATTGCTCTCTGTATTTAATTATGGTATCCTCTCACTCCCTGATGAGCCCTGACACCCCAAGGGTGAAACGCGTTATCAAGAGAGGTCTACTGACTTGTTTAATGATTTATTGCCTATTGTCTATGTTCCCCGTCGCCATCCACACTTAGTATTAGGAGATTCCCACCTAGATAGGTAGGGTTTCTAGTGTAGGCACTCACCTGTATCCTCACCCTCCCATCCAAGCACATTCTTGTATATTATTTTATATTTAAATAAAATCTAGTTTTGATGCTATCAGGACCTAATTGGTGACTCTCTATGAATGTATATTTTGTGCCTCTCACCAAGGGACATTTATATCAGATTGGTCTTAGGGTGCCAGTTATCGTCCACCCATTTGGTGTAATTAGAACCTCGATCAGGTTTAGTCTCTTGTATGTCTGATGGTGATTTTTCTATAAGTTGATATGTGTGGGTTGGAAGACTTAGGAACTGATTACTATCAGACGAACCATCATCCTCACGGGTTACAGTGGTTTTAGGTCTGTCACCAGACAAGTCATAACTTATTGGTCGGGTAATTAGTTCCGTCTGTAGACGTTGTACCTGTGACTTAAGTGACTATGATTCCTGTTCAAGTGTAGTATTGTCAGACTGAAGCTGGTCATTGCAATTTTGTCAGTGACCGTCCCTTTTGTTGACTCTAAGTCCATATTTAACTTATCAATAAGACCTTGTAATTGACTTATGTGTTCGTTTTGTTTTCTTAACCGATTCCTGGCTACAAACGTGGTGTAAATAAGTAGTGGAGATAGGTGCACAATAAGACTTTCTTTACGTTTGCCTTTATCAGAGAGTGGTACATGTGTTGTATATTTTCGAATCCCAGTGCCTGGTGCTAATACATCATCACACTTTGACTCAGCACATGCCTTTAAGTTAGCTACCCATGCATCAACATCATACTTAAAATTCAACCTCTCATTTACATATTGAGTAACATCATAAATACATTTTTCAGGAGTGGAAGGCGTTTTTAATGGGTGGCTAAAGTTTCTCCGAAGCCCAAGTCACTGATCTTAGTACCTATACTGTCTACAAGTATAATCAACAAATTGCAATCACAGGATTATTAATGCAATATTAATTCCTAGTTCATAACAGATCTCAGCAGTGCCTCCATATGTCGTATAATTTATATGCGAGGAAGATAAAGTAATAAACATTATCTCTCAAAAATAAAAATATGAGCACCGCGGATAAAAAAAAATTAACCCCCTAAGGACCCGGGCTTTTTCCATTTTTTCTTTTTCAATTTTTCCTCCTTAACTTTAAAAAATCATAACTCTTTAAAATTCTCACCTAAAATTCTATATGATGGCTTATTTTTTGCATCACTAATTCTACTTTGTAATGACATTAGTCATTTTTCCCAAAAATCTACTGTGAAATGGGAAAAAAAATCAATGTGCGACAAAATTGATGAAAAAACACAATTTTGCAAGTTTTGGGGGCTTTCGTTTTTACGCAGTACATTTTTCGGCAAACATGACACCTTATCTTTATTCTGTAGGTCCATACGGTTAAAATGATACCCTACTTGTATAGGTTTGATTTTGTATCACTTCAGAAAAATATCATGAATACATGCAGGAAAATGTATACGTTTAAAATGGTCATATTCTGACCCCTATAACTTTTTTATTTTTCTGTGTTCAGGGCGCTATGAAGGCTCATTTTTTGCGCTTGATCTGAAGTTTTTAGCGGTACCATTTTTGTTCTGATCAGACTTTTGATCACTTTTTGTTCACTTTTTGGTGGTATAAAAAGTGATCAAAAAATGCGCTATTTTGTACTTTTGAATTTTTTTGCCTGTACGCCATTGAAAGTGCGGTTTAAAAAGCAGTATATTTTTATAATTCTGACATTTCAGCATGCGGCGATACCACATATGTTTATTTTTATTTACACTGTTTTTTTTTATTCTTGGAAATGCCGGGTGATTCAAACTTTTATTAGGGGAAGGGATAATTCAAAGGGTTAATGATTTTTTTTACACTTTTCTTATGCAATATTATAGCTCCTATAGGGGGCTATAACATTGCATTAACTGATCTTTAACACTGATTGATGCATCTCCATAGGAATGGATCAATCAGTGTTATCGGCGATTGATTGCTCAAGCCTGGATCTCATACTTGAAGCATTCATTTGGCGATCGGACAGCGCAGGAGAAGGTAAGAAGACCTCCGCCTGTGCTACAGCTGTTCTGGATGCCGCGATTATGACGCGGCGATCCCGAACAGCTCCCTGCGCTAGCCTGGCACTTTCACTTTTGTTTTTAGCCACGCGGCTCAGCTTTGAGGGCGCGGCTAAAAGGTTAATAGCGTGTGGCACCGTAATCGGTGCCGCGCGCTATTAGCGGCGGGTCCCGGCTTCACCATGACGCCGGGCCCGCCGCGATATGATGCGGGGTCGCCGTGTGACCCCCACGTTATATCGCAGGACCGGGACTCATGACGTACGCGTACGTCCTGGGTCCTTAAGGGGTTAAACAAGTGAGATCCTCAGAAGCCGCTACAATAAATACCTCTATTATTCATTAAGATTTGGCAGATAGGAATATTGTTGCACAAATAAGACATCAACAATAAATGTGCAAAAATAGATATACAATTTATTAATTAAAATCTAGAAATATAAAGTACAATGGAATATGCAGATCAATATGATGTCAATATACCATACTAAGTGACATTAATACCTAAATTTGCCCACTACGTGGAAGTATACTGCCCTAGTTCACAATGGTATTCAAAATTGACCACAAGATGGCAGCATAGATATCAACGGTATATAGTATATACGCAGTTTGTATACATAAGAAATGAGTATATTAAATGCAAGATATGTTAATACATTCAGCAGTGATTTTCCCACTAAGAGATATTATGAATAAAACTTTGCCTCTATAAATGATAACATATAAATTATTGGTGGCTGTGCAGAGGGGAATTTCCCTTACTAATTCTATAATTTGGGGCTATTTCTTTTGGAAAATATGAATCAAAAGTACAATTAAAGTTATTCTGTTCAGATAGATGTCAGTGTCTGCAAAGTTATACCTGGACAGAAATCTATAAATTCATCCACAAGTTATGGGTAGGAAAATATAAATGATCTTAAAGTTATTTTATAGTTACCACAAAGTAGACGTGCTAGTGTGTCGAGCAAGTTGGATGGGATCAGCCTGTTCACTCAGCAGTCACAGAAAGATCATCTGGGATGCTCTCCAAAGAAGGAACAAAGCATCGAGATTCCCCCTCGCCTCACCACTACAGTTTAAACAAGGCTCCCTTATCTTGATCATATAAGAAATTAACCAATCACGTCTAGAATAAAAACGTGCTAGGCTCCTGTCTTGCCCAGATGTAACTATTTCACTGACCAGAGAGGGCACTCTTGTTCATGAATTGCTAAAATGTTTTCTTAAAAATTAGCAGCCATTACCTAAGATATAGATATATCATGTCAAGCCATCGCTCCAACTAATGACCAATAAATATAGTTAGCTGGATTAGATTTCGACATATAGCATAAACTCACAATAGACATCTTGGGATTTTCCCAATCTTAATCTGTCATTAATGGTCCCTTCCGAGTTTAACTAATGAATAGATTCTCAGTAAAGTGTCTAGACTTACAGTTATAAATCTATTAGATAAGACATAACTGTAGACTCTATTCATGAGACAAAATCAGACCACCAGATTACATGCATGCTAACTTATAGATGCAGGAAAACTAAATTGTTTACATATGGTATACTGTCCACATAACATAAAAATGCTACTAATAATAATCATAATAATAATGATAGATAATGCATATTTAACTACTGTGAAAAATATAAGGAAAAGTATTTTCATATATATATATATATATATATATATATATATATATATATATATACATTCTCTCCTGAATTGAAAGTGACCTGAATTCCAATGCCCTCATCTGAACCATAAAATGGTTTAGATAAACTGGAATTTAAGACTAAGAATCAACTTTACACAACATGGAGATTTTGGCTTCAATAATTAAGATGGACGCCTCACAGTATGATTGTCTGAAATAATTCTGTCCCATATAGTCTGAAAGCCTCCGTGTCTTACTGTTAGCAGTTTCTCTGTGCTGGAACATAGTTGTCTTAATGAATCTACTTACTGCGACAAGATTGTGTCGCACAATCAGAGAACCGGCTGCATCCACATACTGCACTTTACAGATTTTTTATTTTTCCATGTCTACTGCTTTTATTTATAAGGAAAACTATATAAATATGAGTTAATATTTTAACCTTGCAACTATTAGGACACAGACTTCAATAAACCATATTCACTAAAAATGTAACCCCAGCTTGTTCCCTGAAGAGTATACTGAAACAGAGCAAAATCCCCTAAATTGTGGTACCAGATGGTAGCTCAGTCTCTTGTCATTATCAGCCATTACCACTGATAATATCCGCTATCTGTCTCAGTGCCTTCAACTTTTTGTTTCAAATTCTCAGTGGCATTTCCAGGACATTCATTTCATTCCAGCTAAGTAAGTGCATCACAGTCACAATCCATCAACCACATACTTGAAAAATCTATTGTGCAATTATTGCATTAGCATTATGTATAGTAATTATGGTGACTGATGTCTGTATACATATGACAAATACAATGCATTTGTCTGTTTTCTAAAATGCAATGCTCAATAGAACATTTCTTAGACTGAAGACAAAATATGAAGGATAAAAGGAAAAATCCTGACAGCAAGAGTAAATATTCCTTCTCTATACCTTGCCATCTGGTTTAGACATCACTGGCTCCACATGCTCTCATAAAGAAAACATTCTCCAGAAAACAGATGCCATCCTTAACGTGATTGTTTTATCTTTTCTCATTGCATCAGTCTGTGATGTCCGCATCTTAAATCAAGATCATTACTTGAAGCTAGCCTTTGTTTGCACATGAAAATGAAACCAGCAAAATCACCAATATGACTTGCCTCTTACATTTAACTAATAATGAAAGTAAAGAAAAATCTACACACTTTTGGTAACCTTGACCTGGGAAACAGTTGCAAGGAGCTTGTTGCAAAAATAATACAGTTCCACGAATTAACAGCAATGGCAACAGAATAAAAGAAAATTAGGTAATTTAGAGTGTAACGCTGTGGGCCCATCTGTAAAGTGTCTATGCCTCTACTTTCTTGCATGCTCAAGGTCAGGCTGGTCCACCAAAGTACAAAAGGATTCTCCTAATACAACTGACACTAAATGACTAGCAGTAGAAAAACATTTGGAACTGACTTATTTCTTAGGTTGTGTGGTGCCTTGGTGGGGTGTAGGGTAGTTGGGGTGTTGCTGTAGTATATGAGGAGTTAATTTAACCCCTGTCACTCGTGACGCCAGGGTGTGGGTTGAAACTCTGTAGTGATGTTGGGCCTATCGCCACCCTTCCCAAGTGCGATAGGTGAGTGTAGAATAAATGGATTGTACACAGCAATGCTGAACTTAAAACTTGCAGGAACTTTACTGAAGATTTTCTGTACATGCAGTAACGGTAACAGTCCAGATAACAGAGTCTATATAGACAGCACAGCAGTGACTGACAGTTGATTTGGACCGGAAAGTTCTCTTAAGATTAGGAGGATTGTATTTGCATTGATCTGCTGGATTTAGGGGTTGGATTAGGTCCAGAGATCTTGCGGAGATAGTGGGGAATTGCAAGAACTATCCGTCTGTAGCACAGGCCTAGGCCGCAAGGCTTTAGCCTAGTAATTGTCTTGAAAGCTGCAGAGGTCCTACCTCATCCAGAGTCAGCAACCCAAGAGAGAAGAGAGCGACAAAATGGCCGGAGCTCCCTTATATGGGCAGGGGCTGGCCGTTTTGGATTAGTCCATATCAGCTGTCACTCACCGTTACAATGGATTGTGGGTAATCACCTGACTAGAACCACCAAAGGTCCTTTAGCAAACCATAGAGTTACAAACCGTGTCACATGACCCGCAGGTCCTGCGATGCTACAACAAGTGAGTAACACCATATACATATTTTTACATAGATAACATTTATAAATATGAAGTTACTAAGGGGTGACTAGGGGTTAATTAGGAAATCAAACCCCGACAGTCCTAGGGACTCTAAATTTGGGGACTAATAACTAAGGCACAGTATGAAATACAGTGCCGGGACACCACAGTTGCATTTAGAGCTTAGCGAACTTTTCAGAAATCGCAAATTCAGTTTGGCTTGGTTCGACTTGAAACAGCAATGAAATAAGCCCCTAAACACATTTATAACACTGCCTAACAGCTCTAAACTCCTTTTCTAACACTGTTAGGAATGTATTCAAGTAGTTTTAAAGTGTTTTTATGGCTCAGTTATGCGGACATGCGGTAACCCATGGTAACTAGTACAGCTCACCCATTTTTTTGGCTTTTTCACACCAAAATAAAGCGGCATAATGTATCCCTGGTTGTCATTAGATGCCTATTAATATGCACAACAAAGCATTGCAAGACAGTGAAGGCAGTGGCTTTATCCCAGCATTCCCAAAAATATCCCTTTTTTGAGAGTAGCAACAGGTTCTTAGTCTAGCAAGTGAAGAAGACGGCATGGATTTTTCCAAGCATTCCAAAAATGATCCCCTTTTTGGGAGTAGCAACAGAATTGGCATTCTAAAATAATGAAGACTGAAGAAATAGCTCATGTATGAAAAGCTGAAAAAATTATTCCTTTTCTGGGGATGATGGGTTGTGTATGTGTAGGCCTGGCTGGAAGTAGGGTGATGGTGGATTGGTGTAACTAGTGGTATCCCACGTACAGCAGGTGGTGGCTGACTGATGTTAATAGCGTACAGCATGAGATGGAAAACAGATGTTAATAGATTACAGCATGAGATGGGGGACAGATGTCACTAGCTTACAGCACGAGATGGCGGACTGGTAGTGGTAGGAAGGTGGTGGGCTGGTGGCTACATGATGTTATTATTAAACACCTACATAGGAGACTATACCTCTAAGGGGTAAGTAATGTGCAAAATAGAAGCACCACCAAAAAATACAAAAAAATTATGCACAGATAAATAACTAAGCAATAAATGAGAGAAAGTTAACAAAATCTTTATTGGAGTATATCATTAATTAAAAGACAATAGCATAAATACAGAATAAAAACAAGGCACCAGAAAATACTGCAGATGGGTAGGTAAGGACTGGAACTAGGTATAGAGAGGTACTGGTTATGGATATAAATGCAAGGTCATAGGGCAAAAAGAGTATGAGTCAAACAGGAAACGCACCAGATGGCTGCTATACGCAAGCACAGGGGCAGGAAAAGAGTAGACACAAAGGATCAAACCCAGGGACCAGAGAGAACAAGTATGCCAGACCTTACCTTGGTAGGTAAGGTCTGGCATACTTGTTCTCTCTGGTCCCTGGGTTTGATCCTTTGTGTCTACTCTTTCCCTGCCCCTGTGCTTGCGTATAGCAGCCATCTGGTGCGTTTCCTGTTTGACTCATACTCTTTTTGCCCTATGACCTTGCATTTATATCCATAACCAGTACCTCTCTATACCTAGTTCCAGTCCTTACCTACACATCTGCAGTATTTTCTGGTGCCTTGTTTTTATTCTGTATTTATGCTATTGTCTTTTAATTAATGATATACTCCAATAAAGATTTTGTTAACTTTCTCTCATTTATTGCTTAGTTATTTATCTGTGCATAATTTTTTTGTATTTTTTGGTGGTGCATGATGTTATTATTGTACAGCATGAGATGGCGGACAGATGTCACTAGAGTATAGTATGGGGTGGCGGACTGGTAGTGGCAAGAAGGTGGTGGCCTGGTGGCTAACTGATCTTACTATTGTACAGCATGAGATGGCAGACAGATGTCACTAGCACCCAGCAGGTGTGGTGGTAGTACTCCCTAATCAGTAGAATCTGGCACAGGAGGTTTAAATTCCTTACTGATCCATGCCCGATTCATTTTAGTAAAAGTCAGTTTTTCCACACTGCTGGCTGACAATATTGTTCGCTTTGGGGTGACCATGCCGCCTGCTGTGCTGAACACCCACTCCGAAGCTACACTAGAAGGTGGACAAGACAGAGCAATCATGGCAAACTGGACAAGTTGTTCAGGTGGTGGTTTTCATCCCTTTGATTACTCATATCAGGGGAGCATACAGGATGCCATCATGTGCTCAAATGGCACTGCTGCCACAAATTTATAACCCACAAATGTCACAAATTTATATCACAAATCCAAGTTAAATACAATGTCACTACTGGCTGCTGCAAGTTACATGGCTTTCATTCTTACTTTCTAAATACCTTGGGAAAGGCCAAACAACTTTTTGGTTATGCGCCACCTATCTAGCAATAACATTCATCCTGATATTTTGCTTATTTGCTCTTATTTTACTTTCAAAATATAAACCATAGTGAGAAGGAGCTGAGCTCTGTTCTGTCTTATGCAAAAGGGTAGAAAGAATTAAGTATGAACCATGGAAAGGGAGCAGGAAGTAAGAAAAACTCCAGAGCTGCCTGTCCCGAAACTAACTAGGACTAGAACTCATTCACATCTGCATTCAGAGTTCCATTCAAGAGATATGCCTGCAGAATCTGTTTAAATGGCAGGAGATGAGTGGAGAAAAACATACTGCAGTTCTATTTTTGTGCTCCGCCCAACTCCTACAAAACAATGGACAACCAAAACTTACAATAGATGGACTCTATTCAACGTCAATGGGACCCGTCAGGACTTGTTGGTGTCCGTTGTGCAACAGACCCTTTCAGTCATGTTTCGTGGCCACGAATGGAGTCTATGATGGAGCTCCCTGAATAGAGATAAATGCTGATGTGCACTTAAATGGGTACTCTGCCCCTAGACATCTTATATGATTGCGGGGGTTCTGCCGCTTGGGACCCCAGCGATCTCAGCTGCGGCACCCCAGAAATCTGCTGCACGGAGCGAACTTCGCTCCATGCTGGATGACTAGCGATGTGGGGCAGAGGCTCGTGACGCCACGGTCACGCCCCGCTCGAGACGTCACGACCACACCCCTCAATACAAGTCACACCCTACCTATAGACTTGAATTGAGGTGGCGCGGCCATGACGTCATGAGACTCCGGTGCTGCATCCGGTGCTCTAAAGGAACACCGAGTGCAGCAGGGACCCCTGCGATCAAACATCTTATCCCCTCTTCTTTGGATTGGGATAAGATGTCTAGAGGTGGAGTACCCCTTTAAATGCCTAACATGCTCACCTTCTAGATCAACTAACATTTGTTACATTCTTCATGTTCAGAGAGGGTGCAAAGGAAGGGTGCAGATAGGGAAACATCTGGCAAACTCTGGCACCATAATGGAAAGCCTTTTTCATGATTGCAATGGGGCTTCACTTCTATGCATGGCACCATAACTATATAAATAGACAGGTAGATGGGCAGACAGACAAATCCATGAAATGTTATACTGTTCTGTTTCCTTTTCTAGTAAACCTGGCATGAAGCGCCGGCAGGGAAGGCTGCTGTAATTACTGAGATGAAGTTATTTCTCTATAATTGGCCCGACTCTAAATTCACATCATTTTTATTATGGGATCCTTTAAGTGATACGTAATGATGCGTGAGCATTGTAATATTAATCCTACCAAATGACTCTAATGTGGTCACAAAGTCATATTAGTACTGCTGTTTTCATTCATTCCAGTATATACTGCATTTATTTTATTATTGGCTATTATGGTTTGTCGCTGAATCCCTGACCTCATTTTTTTTTTTTTTACCAGGAAATTAAAGTTCTTATCTCTTTAAAATGTCAGGTATCTTCAGTCAGATGAAACATGCTGAAAAACAGTGATTAAAAAAAAGTCCCATCAGAGCCTGTATAATCTCGGCAGTGACATCAGCCGTGTTTATTCACCTGTCAAGCTGTCAATGTTATGTCATTTATGTGTGTTTCTCTGCATAGCTAACAATCTGCAGTTTAGATAACATTACATTTCAAAATTGAATATTTCCCTCTAACAAGTTCTAAAGTTCAGTGGCCAGCATTGCTGGTAAATCGCAGAAAGTTCCCATTTCTTAGCTTATAACCAAGTAGCCTGCTGATGTGACACGTCTTCTCCACCAGTAGAGCATTTACTTAGAATTTATAGTTTTTGGAAAAGTAATTAAATGCTGAAATATACAATAAAGGTCACATATTTTAGATGTTAATGATAGTTTTATGCAAATTTTGAGAAAGTTACTGAAATCTAAAAATGTTTTCTGTAACGCTTTATGGCTTTGATGAAGAGTCTGAATGTATTAAAAGTTCAATTTAAGAAAAACCTTGGACTTTAGTAACTACATAGATGAATTGTTTTTACAGTATAATCTGAATATCTGGTATCCTGGAAGCCACCAAGCTGCGGCAGGTTGGGCGGGTTCTTATGATAAAAAATAGGAGATCTATGTAAAACTAAGATAAAATCTATTTAGTCCCAATAGAAGGGATTGATATTTACTACCAGAGGCCTCATATTGGGGAGTTTAACCCCTTAGGGACTCAGCCTATCTTCCCCTTAAGGACTCAGCAAATTTTTGTTTTTGCATTTTTGCTTTCTCCTCCTTCCCTTCTAAAAATCATAACGCTTTCAATTTTGCAGCTACAGACCCATATAAGGGCTTGTTTTTTGCATCACCAATTGTACTTTGCAATGACATCACTTATTTTATAATATAACCTGCGGCGAAACCATAAAAAAAATATTTGTGGGATGAAAAAAACACCATTTTGCAAATTTGGGGGCTCCTGTTTCTATGCAGTGCAATATTTGGTAAAAATAACACCTTATCTTTATTCTGTAGGTTCATACGGTTACAAAGATACCCAATTTATATAGTTTTTATTTTATGAGGGCTCATTTTTTTGCACCATCATCTGTCATTTTTATCTGTACCATTTTTGTTTTGATGAGACTTCGATTGCTTTTTATTAATATTTTTATGGTTTATGAAATGACCCAAAATGTACAATTTTGGACTTTGGTATTTGTTTCACGTGTATGCCATCGACTGTGTGGTTTAGCTAACCTAATATTTTAATAGTTTGGACATTTACACACGCGGCAGTACCACATATGATTATTTATATTCTTTATTACATTATTTTATTAAAAAAATGGGAAAAGGGGGTGATTTAAACTTTTAATAGGGAGGAGGTTAATTAACTTTTATAAAGAACATTTTTTACACTTTTGTTTAGTCTTTTTTTCTTCTGATTGCATACACTGATCAGTGCTATACCATTGCAAAGCACTGATCAGTATAACCAGCTATCTGCTGCTCTAGCCTTCTGCGCAGGCATGGAGCAGTAGATTGCCGATCGGACAACGGAGAGGCAGGTGAGGACCCTCCCGTCGTCCTGTAAGCTGATCAGGACATCACAATTTTGGTGCGATAATCCCGATCAGCTCCGTTGAGCTGCCGGGATTCTTTTACTTTCGTTTTAGACGCCGCAATCAACTTTGATTGCGGCGTCCAAAGGGTTAATGCTGGGCATCGGCCCGATTGGCCATGCCCGGCATTAGCCGTGGGTCCTGGCTGCCCATAGCAACCGGGACTCACCGATTTTAACCCATTCTCCGTTGGTGAGAACGGTTTAGACCCATTATACTGGACCAGGGCGTACAGGTATGCCCTGATGCCTTCAGGATTGGGGATGCAAGATGTATGCATACGCCCTGCATCCCCAAGAGGATGATGTCATGGCGTATATGTTCCTGTGCCCTACAGGAGGTGTGCAGTAGATAACACCAAGTTCACCAATCTCATAACTAGCAGGACGGCTGGTGGATATGGGTTTGGTACACGGAGCCAACTGGTCTGACTGCCAGATAAACATCCAAGACACAAAGACAGAAGTAACTCCAGCCCAAATGTTTTTGGAGAGTTTTTTTTTTTTTTAAACAGTCTCTCTATATTAAAATCCAGTTAAAACCATGGATGAACACACAAAAAAAAAAAAAAAAAGATGTGTTTCTGGCCCTAGGAGGCCCTTAGTCGTGGTAAAATAAAGCTTTATTGAACAACAATGTTACATCATTAGAAACACACACAAAAAAAGATATGCACAAACAGGCAGTACCACCAGGACAAAGTTGTTGATACCAGTATAATTATACCTAGTGACACATGAAAATTAAATAATAATACAGCAAATCAGAAATACACTACCAAACATTGTAGGGATAAATAACCACAAGTTATGTCGAACATAGGGACTAAGGTGCACAATGTTGTGGCCAGAAAAGTGCAAATGCATAAACATATTATCAACAGAGAGAGTGAGAAAGAAAGGACTGGAATGCTGAAAATAATGTCTAGTGCAAGGTAAATAAGTACGGTACCAAATTTCCTGGAATGCCGTCACTTCTACACGTGTTTCGGTACAACGGCCTTCGTCCATCAATACACCTGTATATGAGAAAACTAAGAGGAGAACTATATGCACGTGAGCTGGGTTTATGGGTTAGCGCAAAACATGGTATGAATTGATACATATGCAGCATTTATAAACAAAACATGTATCCAGTTCTGTCATTACTTCTCTAATGTCACATATGGGTGCTTTTAATGTTATGCTTAGTAAATAAATAAATAAATAAATATTTAGATAATTTGTTCTGTTGTGCACAACAATAATCTTGGTGCTAAATTAACCTGTTGTTTTAACCTTGTGCCTTGGAGGTAACATATAGCACCTACATAGAGACTGTATAGATAAACACATTAGCTTTAGCCTAATCTATTTCTATTCTTTAATGTGATTATCTATGTAATCTCCATGATGAGGCTTTTAACTACTACAGACACCTTATGCTGCTTGGAAATTTTTAAATTAAGGTAATGTGGCCATCATGGTAACTCTATGATGCCAATGTTCCTCTGCCTCATAAGTATTACCTCATGGTAATAGGTAATGTTGTGTGCATGGATTCTGGCACATAAATAAATAGAGTTATTTAGCTCAACTGGGTGATACAAATGCATGGCAGTCCTCAGTTTCAAATCAAACAATACTTTGGTTGAGCCACCACTCCAATAAAAAACTCTTTGTTATTTAATATCCTTAAAAAATCCATAATAGTGCAGCAGAAAACACAGGAAAAGACCCCCATCTGAGCCACAATTAAGGGTCTTTTGACCTGAAATGCATTGGCTCAGTTGGGGAGCTTTTCCTGTACCTATAATATTGTCTCTGTATTTTCTGCTTCTGTATTATGGATTTTTTTTTTATGGATATTTAATTAAAAAAATATTTTTATTGGAATGCTGGCTCAACCATAGTATTGTCTTATTCTGGCACATGTTCATTATTACATTTTGCTCATGAAAGACATGTGCCAAAAAAGTATCCAACTTTATAAGTGTTTGAAATGTTTAACATGTCCGTTTATGCATCAAAATGTCTAGTGGACTTTGTAAGGCTGAGTTCACATATGTCCGGCCCAGTGAACCCAGCCTAAATCTCAACGCAACTGATGCCGCAACTAATGACAAGAGTCCATCAGTTGTTAAGCATCAGGCGTCAATTATTTCTGAATGCCAGACAGGGAAAGATGTGTTCCCCCGTCTGACGTGTCTAAACATCCAGCGTCCAAGTTAAGACGCCGAGTGAATGTAAACTATCCCATTTGAATGAATGGGATCAGTTCTAGCATCAGTTTCCCGCTGGTGCATTTTCTACAGTGACAGAGGGCAACCCTGCCGGACATATGTGAAGGGGGCCTAAGGGGGAGATTTATCAAAACCTGTTCAGAGGAAAAGTTGCTGTGTTTCCTATAGCAACCAATCAGTTTGCTTCTTTCATTTTTTAGAGGCCTTTTAAAAAATGAAAGAAGTGATCTGATTGGCTGCTATGGGCAATTCAGCAACTTCTCCTCCGGACAGGTTTTGATAAATCTCCCCCAATGTATGGATTAATCATAGACACTCAATGGCCATGCCCCATTGATCTCTGCACTGCTAGATAACCCAGCAATATGCTAAATTCCACATGGATGGTTTCACACAGAGCTGGTTTCACATGGATTATGACTGCCTAATCTGAAGCTATTAGATTATACTATTCTTCCATTAAAACATCTTAATCCTTCCAGTACTTATCAGCTGCTGTATACTACAGAGGAAGTTGTATTTCTTTCTGGATTTCTTTTCAGTCTGACCACAGTGCTCTCTGCTGACACCTTTGTCCATATCAGCAACTGTCAAGAACAGGAGAGGTTTGCTATGGGGATTTGCACCTGGTCTGGACAGTTCCTGACATGGACAGAGGTCCCACTTAGGGTCTGAATTTTGTGTTTATTTTCAAAAATTATAAAACACCTGACCACAGGTTAGAGGTGCTTTCCTTATTTAAAGGGGTACTCCACCCTAGACATCTTATCTCCTCTCTTTTGGATAGTAGATAAGATGTCTAGGGGTGGAGAACCTCTTTAACCCCAATCACTTCAATGAAGCTGGACAGGAGTACCAGATGCAATTTAGCTGTAATGCTCTTTTTCTTCTCCTGTACAACCCCAAACACTATGGGGTCCTAGAATGACTGTCCAGTCTGGACCGGGCAGTCATTTTCAATAGCTATTCAGAAAAACAAAAATAATTCAGTTTCCCTCCAGACATGTCAGTTTATACTTCTTGTTTCACAAGAGTCTATAGAGTTTACTGACTCCAGACAGTTTATTTTAATTTTGTCAATGTGCACAGAGCCAGATACGCACACTGAGCACACAAGGTTTCCAATAAACAATGTACCATTTAGTTATCCCCTCAACAGTTTTTACAAACCACAAAATAATAATTTACACTTGACCACAAACCACTTAGGCTAGACCCCATAGCTTTTTCATTTAAATCTTCCAAGCAAAAAAAAAAAAAACTATCCGTATGATAGTGCTATCTGATGGAAATTCAAGGGAGGATCTGTTAGAATCAAATAGACAAATAATGTCAACGATGACACCATTAAGAATAATTGTTCTCAATTCATCATCTGTGAGTGAGCGTATAATTTGTGCTGCACACAATGGCCTCCATCTTGCCAGCGCTCATTACAAATCTTATGTAATGGCTAATTTTGTAGCAGCATTATGTTCAGATGGCATACCATTTAAATCACTGGCTGAAGAGGAATAGTCTAATCCCATCCACCGGAGGCATAAATGAGGATTCATTTTCAAGTCAACTAGAAACTTGAGAGCCACAAAAGAAAACAGTTATTAGGTATTATATTTAGGGATGAGCGAATGGAATCTGATGAATCCGAATTAGTTATGAATTTCAGCGTCACCATGAAGCGGCCTTGGAGAACCATGGCTCTGATGTGGTGGTCCAGCCTGCTGCATCACCTAGTGGCACGCCGCTCCCTGTTTCAGCCAGCCAAGGCTCCACCACCTCAGCCGATGGGAGCTGTGTGTCATACCCATCTTCTGTCGCTCCAGATGCTCCTTCTACTTCAAGTCAGTCGTTCCGCAAGCAATCCATTGGCAAAGCTATGTCACAACAGCAACTTAGACAGGACACGCTGCTTCCGCCTCCCCGCTCTCAAGCCGTTGGTTCTGTGACAGTGTGCGACTTCGCTTCCTCATTCTCCACCGTGTCCTCAGGTTCCACTGCACGGACAAATCTCAGTGCCCCTCCAGCATACCATGTGTGCAGGGCACGGCGGTGTCACCCTGTTCTTCACATGGTTTGCCTTGGCGACCAGAGTCACACAGGGGAGGAACTGCTAAAAGTCATTCATCAAGAAATCAAATCATGGCTTACTCCACAAAAACTGGAAATGGGAACCATGGTGACCAACAACAGGAAGAACATCTTGTCTGTGCTGCGACAAGGAAGCCTAAACCATGTGCCCTGCATGGCACACATGTTCATTCTGGTTGTCAAGCGGTTCCTGAAGTGTTCCCCCTCATCTGCAAGATATCCTAACAATGGGAAGGAAACTTTGCATGCACTTTAGCCACTCATACACCGCCAAGCACACCCTCTTTGAGCTGCAGTGTCAGAACGGCATCCCCCAACATAGTCTGATTTGCGACGTTTCCATACGTTGGAATTCCACCTCCATATGTTAAACTGACCATCCGAACAGAGAAAAGCCATCACCGATTTCTTAATGATCCAGTGGATAGGGGGACTCCCCTGTGTAACTTCAATGTCATCCAGTGTCTACTCACACGTGACACCTGCTGTTTGCTCAGGCCCTTTGAGGAAGCCACCTTATTAGTCAGTTGCCAGGATTAGGGGATGAACAATGTCATTCTAATGCTTCATTTACAACACGTGTTGGAAAACGATGGCTGGTCAGGGCACTGGAGATGTGGCGCCACATGAGCCCTGTGGGGTCTGAACTGGGGGAAGAGGAGGATTAGGAGGGGGGAGGGGTACAGTGGAGCACAGTTTAGGTTTCGTAAGATGGGTGATTTTTCTAGACATCTAACAGGAGAAGAGGAGCAGGAGCAGCTAGAGGAGCTAGAGGGTAACGAGCAAGGCGAGACAGAGGACCCAGACACACTGTGGCAGTATGCAGTGGAGATGGAGGCAGGTAGTCCCTCCGAGTCACTTGCACAAATGGCACGATGCATGCTCACTTGCTTGCGTAGTGACCGCCGAATTGTCACCGTTCGGCAGCAGGATGACTTCTGGCTCTCCACCTTGTTGGACCCTCACTACAGGCACAAAATGGGGACCTTTTTTACACCCACTTAGAGGGAGGACAAACTGACTTACTACAGAGACATCCTACGTAGTCAGTTGGCTGATACCTATCTGCGCCATCGTCCATCCTCTCGCTGACTAGGTCTGACTGGGGGGCCCTCTGTGCACACCTTCCACTGCCATGGCTGCTGGGGAGGGTGGGGTGGCAGGAGCAGTACCAGCTCCATCCCTAGCAGCCTGAGTCTACAGTCGCTGATGAGTAGCTTTCTTCCACCGCATAGTGAAGCAACTCATCAGCAGCAGGTACACCTGGAGCAGGACCTGAACCAGCAGGTGGTGGCATACCTTGACATGCCCATGCCAACACACCTTGAAGATCCGCTGGACTTCTGGGCAGCCAAACTTGATTTGTGGCCGCAGCTAGCCGAGTTTGTGCTGGAAAAGCTGTCCTGCCCGGCCAGTAGTTTGCCATCAGAGCAGTTGTTTAGTGACCATAGTAACCCCAAGGAGAACTCTTCTGTCCACAAAAATTGTGGAGATACTGACCTTTGTGAAGATGAATCAGGCATGGATCAGCCAGGATTTCAACCCACTAATGCCTGATGCCTCAGAGTAGATTGACCATGGTGCCAAACCAGCACTTCACAAATATGGATAGTGCAAAACATATTTAACCCCTTAAGGACTAAGCCCATTTTAACCTTAAGGACCAGGCCAATTTTATTTTGCGTTTTCATTTTTTCATTCTCGCCTTCTAAAATCCATAACTCTTTTTTATTTCCTTTTTTTAATTTTTCAACTTTTTTTTCACACTTTTTATGTCCCCATAGGGGAATATCTATAGCAATCATTTCATTGCTAATACTGTTCAGTGCTATGCATAGAGCATACAGTAGCACTGATCAGTATTATCGGTGATCTTCTGCTCTGGTCTGCTCAATCTCAGACCAGAGCAGGAGACACCGGGAGACGGCCGTAGGCAGGCGAGGGGACCTCCGTCCGCCATTACAGATGATCGGATCACCGCAGCAGCGCTGCGGGCGATCCGATCATCTATTTTTACATGTGCATTGCCGCAGATGCTGTGATCTGTACTGATCACGGCATCTGAGGGGTTAATGGCGGACATCCGTTCGATCGCAGATGTCGGCCATTACCAACGGGTCCCTGGCTGCTGATAGCAGCCAGAACCTGCCGTGTATGACACGAGCACCGCTCCGATGCTCGCAGTCATACACAGGACGTAAATGTACGTCCTGGTACACAAAGTACCGCCAAACCAGGACATACATTTACGTCCGTGGTCGTTAAGGGGTTAAGGTGCTGCTTCCCATTTTCAGACTTTCTTCCGCATCAGACCACAAGTAAGTATTAAGGATATGCATTAGCTAAAACTTAACTTTTCTTAGGATAAAATATATGTACCCAAATTTTTTTTGAAATCAAACAAAAGGAAAGTTGTGCAAAAAACACCATGTGCCACCTACACCATCAAGTATTGATGTGATGCAAAGACCTCTAAAAAGTGGAATTTTTTTTCCACCTACAAACAGGGGCGGAGTGACAGGCCGGTCCGATTGGACATCGTCCGAGGGTCCGGCTGGATTAAGGGCCCACCGCGGCCGCTACTGAGGATCTGGAACACTCGTCCCAGATCCCCAGCAGACAGCACTGCCTTCTCCTGTATGTGCGATACACACACATACAGGAGAAGGCATCCCCTCTGTGTGAGCCGCATCTGCAGTGTGACCTCCGCCCCCACGCAGTACAGGTGCCGATGAAGTCACTCATCGGCGCCAGTACTGTGGAGGGGAGAAGACGCGGGCCCTTGCTGGAGATCGCTACATGGGATATCAGGTGAGCATCATTGTTTTTTTTCAACTCTGCTTATACCTATGGGAAAGAGGGGGGTATAACTCTGCATATACCTATGGGAAGGGGGGGTGGTTGTGTGTAACTCTGCATATACCTATGGAAAGGGGGGTGTAACTCTGCATATACCTATGGGAAGGGTGGGTAGGTGTGTGTAACTCTGCATATACCTATGGGAAAGGGGGGGGTGGAACTCTGCATATACCTATGGGAGCAGCAGGGGGGTGAAAACTCTGCATAAACCTATGGGGAAGAGGGGGGTGTAACTCTGCATATACCGATGGGAAAGAGTGGGGTGTAACTCTGCATGTACCTATGGGAAAGAGGGGTGTGTCCCTGCTTATACTTATGGGAAAGAGGGGGTAACTCTGCCTATACCTATGGGGGAAAGTGGGGGGGGGTAACTTAGCCTATACCTATGGGGAAATCGGGGGGGGGGGGAACTCTGCCTATACCAATGGGGAAGAGGGGGGAAGGGCAACTCTGCCTATACCAGTGGGGAAGAGGGGGGGTAACTCTGCCTATACCAATGGGGAAGAGAGGGTAACTCTGCCTATACCAATGGGGATGAGGGGGGGAGGGCAACTCTGCCTATACCAGTGGGGAAGAGGGGGGTAACTCTGCCTATACCAATGGGGAAGAGGGGGGATAACTGCCTATACCAATGGGGAAGAGGGGGGGGGTAACTCTGCCTATACCTATGGGGAAAGGAGGGGGGGTAACTCTGCCTATACCTATGGGGAACGGGGGGGTTATCTCTCTTACTATACCTATTGGGAAGGGTGCTTAACTCTGCTGCCTATACCTATGGGGAAAGGGGGTTAAGTCTGCTGCCTATACTGTACCTATGGGGAAGGGTGGGGTGGCTAACTCTGCTGCCTATAACTTTGGAGAAGGGGGAGTTAACTCTGCTGCCTTTACCTACAGGGAAGGGGGGGTAACTCTGCTGCCTATACCTACAGGGAAGGGGGGGCTACCTAACATTATACCTGGATGCCTAACTACTTACCTACATACCAGGCTGTCTAACTACCTACATACCCAGCTACCTATGTACATACCTGGCCCTCATACATGGCCGCCTAACTACCTAGCTAGCCCCCTACCTACCTGGCTTGTCACCTACCTACATATCTGGCTTCCTGATCTACCTACCTAGTTACCTATTTACCTGGCTACCTACCTACCTGCCCTTTTACTGTGCAGGACACCAAAGAGGGCATTATTAAAGTTTGTGGGCCTACAGATGGAAAGGTGTAGAGATGGGGAGGGCACTGAAAAAATGCAGAGTCTGACATGTTTGTCCTGCAGATAGCGGTTTTATCTGGACGGAGAAGAAAAGGAAAGAGGACGCGGCTGATAAAAAAAGACGTAATTGTGAGTCCCAAAGTGTAACTGTAATCACTTATACAGATACACATCCTGTGTACAGCTGATATTTATCGCCATATGGTCCTGTATATAATCACTTATATTGTATACAGATCCTTTATAGTATACTGGTCTGTGTATAGTGGTTTTATTCAGTACAGTATGGCGGTATTATCCAGTTATTGTGTGGTGGAATATATTTACTCGTTGTATACCAGTATTATGGTCATGGAAATTTACCTACATTAAAGTGTTTCTTACATATATAAATTTTAGTTTATTGTGTGTGGGATTTGGGTGGAATAGGGGCGTGGCAGAAGAGTGATGAGCTGCAGAGAATAGCAGGGGCCCTTGCCTTTTTTGGTCTGGGGCCCCAAGTGTTGTCAGTCCGCCCCTGCCTACAAACACTGCCATTTCCCAGGGCTTTTAGGTGGAAATAGGGAGAGTTTCCAGTGTGGGGCTGCCCTTTTTAGGGCGAGTAACACTTGCCAAGAAGGGAATTAATATGGCGAGAGTAGAGCCTTACAGGAGATTTTTTATCCCTACCTGCTACAATGGACAATATGTTGTTCCCTTCCACCTTTTTGAGGAAAGTGGGACTCGTCTTAAAAAGGGCGGCCCCACACAGGAACATCTGACGTGTCAGGTATCGCCACTTGTTAAAAACTGAGAGGGACACAATCCTAAAGCGGTTATCCAGGAATAGAAAAACAGAGCTGCTTTCTTTCAAAAACCGCTCCCTTCTGTCCCCAGGTTGGGTGTGGTTCTGCAGCCCAGTCCATTTGAAGTACATGGAGCTAAGTTGTAAAACCACACCCAACATGAAGACAGACGTGGAGCTGTTTTAGAAAGGAATTAGCTTGGTTTTTCTATTCCTTGATAACCCTCTAAACTGAAAGACTTTGGTTTATTACTCAGATTGGTACATGAGTAGGCTGAGATGTCAGCACTGTTCTATGTTGTGTGTCCCAGTGGTTGGGAGACCAAAGATGAATAAGTATGACAGCAAGAGGTGCACAGAGAAGAACCACTGCATAGATGGTTTGTCAAATTAAAAAAATGGAGCGTAGTGAACCATTCTGTACTGCAAGTGAAATTACATAACATTCCTAGCATAGGATGTCTGTGTTTATACAAACCCTCAGAAGGTGCTTGCATGACACTGGGCTACAAGCCAGATGTCCAGCTACCTGTGTTCCATTGACCATATGCCACCACTTTTAAAAGCTATCATGGCACAGAGTAAAATGGCAATGGAGGCTTTTGTCTCGATTACAATGATAGGTATGAGGAGGCCTTTACACACCAGTCCCATTCCAGGGATTACGGTGTGGGGTGGCATAATGTTTGGTCGCTGGACCGCTCTAGTCTTTATTCCAGGTACACTAACAGCTCAGTGTTACATTGATTTTGTCATGGAACTAATGGTCCCTGAAATGTCTGAGGAGACGCTTTTCAACATCAGGCTACATGCTGCTCATACTACTGCAACCAGCCTATGCAGCCTACACATGCTATAAAGGCTTCCAGCCTCTGGACTTCCCCCCCCCCCCCCCATTGAGCACATCTGGATGTTATTGGTCATGAATTGTAAAGGGGGCTGATGGCAGCGGATCTTGCGTGCCCTAGTGCCTAGTTAGAACATTACTCAGATAATCATTAAAGAGGTACTCTGCCCCTAGACATCTTATCGCCTATTCAAAGGATAGGGACCCCCGTTATCTCGGCTACAGCACCCCAGACACCTGGTGCATGGAACGAACTTTGCTCTGTGCCATATGACTGGCGAAGGCTCGTGACGTCAAGGTAAGGCCCCGCTCGTGATGTCACGACCACACCTCCTCAATGCAAGTCTATGGGGGGGGACTTGACGGCCATCAAGCCCCCTCCCATAGACTTGCATTGAGGGTGTGTGGCTGTGACATCACGAGCGGGAGTGGCCGCAACTTTACAAACCTCCAACGCTGAACCTAATGCTCTAAACAAACGCCGGGTGCAGGGTAGGGGATAAGATGTCTAGGGTATTACAGGATTTTTTCTCTTCAGCCTTTGATGGGCGCGGCCGTGAGGTCACGAGCCTCTGGAGCTGCACCCGACAATCTAAACGAACGCCAGGTGCAGCAGGGAGATCGCAGGGGTCCCCAGTGGCGGGACCCCAGCGATCAGACATCTTATCCCCTATCCTTTGGATAGGGGATAAGATGTCTAGGGGTGGAGTGCCCCTTTAAGGTCAAACCTGGGCCCGCATCTACCTTTAATCACTCACTACGTCCAGGGCCACCGCTCTTGCCCTTTCCATCAAATCTGTTTATATGTTTGCAGCAATCACGTGCCCATATACCCAGGTCACCTCTGCAGCCACTGGCTTTAGTGGTCTTGTGCCATATACCTCGGATGCCAGTGTATATGCAATCACATAGGATCAAGGTCAGTAAGTATGACCCTCTTTCTGTGATATTAAGAGAACCCATTTTCAGTGCCTCACATCTGCAATAACAAGATGGTTATAAATGTGGAGCAAATAAAACAGCTACAAGAAACAGCTATATTAAAATGAAAGAAGGAGAAAATACTTTCCAGAGCTGCTTCTACTGCAAATGTTGCCACGCAGCCGTATATACAGTATCTGAAGAGAACTGGGCTGATAAGAAAACACTATAAAATGGTGATATTATCTCTGTGTGGATTAAACCTACAGAGCTCTGCAGACTTCACAGTAATTTGTGCTAACACATCCTTGACCTTGGCTTATAGTTTGTTCTTGAAGTTCTGTTTGAAATATAATCAATTAGTCCTATAAAATTGCACCAACTATTTCCAGAAGTAAGCAATATAAAATAAACTGCTCAATAGTGTATTTTATATTTCACGAATATATTGATGATTATACGTCCTATGTTTGCGAAATTCGCATTTTCACTATGTTCATTCGCTTTTTTGCATAAAAATTAGCATGTGAAAAAAACAACGAATATTCATCATTACAAATATATAGCACTATGTTCTAAATATTCACAAAATTGCGAAGTGACGATATTCGCAATAAAAATTTGCATTTGAATTTTCGTGCTCAACACTATTGCTCAAAAAAAATAAAAGGAACACTTAAACAACACAATGTAACTCCAAGTCAATCACACTTCTGTGAAATCACACTGTCCACTCAGGAAGCAACACTGATTGACAATCAATTTCACATGCTGCTGTGCAAATGGAACAGAAAACAGGTAGAAATTATAGGCAATTAGCAAGACACCCCAATAAAGGAGTGGTTCTGCAGGTGGTCACCAAAGACCACTTCTCAATTCCTAGGCTTCCTGGATGATGTTTTGGTCACTTTTGAATGCTGGCGGTGCTTTCACTCTAGTGGTAGCATGAGACGGAGTCTACAACCCACACAAGTGGCTCAGGTAGTGCAGCTTAACCAGGATAGCACATCAATGCGAGCTGTGGCAAAAAGGTTTGCTGTGTCTGTCAGCATAGTGTCCAGAGCATGGAGGCGCTACAAGGAGACAGGTTAGTACATCAGGAGATGTGGAGGAGGCCGTAGGAGGGCAACAACCCAGCAGCAAGACCGCTACCTCCGCCTTTGTGCAAGGAGGAGCAGGAGGAGCACTGCCAGAACTCTGCAAAGTGATCTCCAGCAGGCCACAAATGTGCATGCATCCACTCAAACATTCAGAAACAGATACTATGAGGGTGGTATGAGGGCCTGACGTCCACAGGTGGGGGTTGTGCTTACAGCCCAATACTATGCAAGATGTTTGGCATTTGCCAGAGAACACCAAGATTGGCAAATTTGCCAATGGCGCCCCGTGCTCTTCACAGATAAAAGCAGGTTCACACTGAGCACATATGACCGAGTCTGGAGACGCCGTGGAGAACATTCTGCTGCCTGCAACATCCTCCAACATGACCTGTTTGGCGGTGGTCAGTAATGGTGTGGGGTGGCATTTCTTTGGGGGGCCGCACAACCCTCCATGTGCTTGCAAGAGGTAGCCTGACTGCCATTAGGTACCAAAATAAGATCCTCAGACCTTGTGAGACCATATGCTGGTGGGGTTGGCCCTGGGTTCCTCCTAATGCAAGTCAATGCTAGACCTCATGTGGCTGGAGTGTGTCAGCAGCTCCTGCAAGAGGAAGGCATTGATGCTAGGGACAGGCCCGCCCGTTCCCCAGACCTGAATCCGATTGAGCACATCTGGGACATCATGTCTTGCTCCATCCACCAACGCCACATTGCACCACAGACTGTCCAGGAGTTGGCGGATGCTTTAGTCAAGGTCTGGGAGGACATCCCTCAGGAGACCATCCGCCACCTCATCAGAAGCATGCCCAGGCATTGTAGAGAGGTCATTTTAGCTTGTTTTAAGGACATTACATTAAAGTTGGATCAGCCTGTAGTGTGGTTTTCCACTTTGATTTTGAATGTGACTCCATATCCAGACCTCCATGGGTTGATACATTTGATTTCCATTGATAATTTTTGTGTGATTTCGTTGTCAGCACATTCAACTATGTAAAGACAAAAGTATTTCATAAGATTAGTTCCTTCATTCAGATCTAGGATGTGTTATCTTAGTTGTTCCCTTTATTTTTTTGAGCAGTGTAAATAAAACAGGTGAGAATTATTTATTTTGTGAAAAATGTCCTACCATGGTGTGTTAAAATATTACCTTTGGGAAACAGGTACTTACACAACAAGCTAACAGCAAGGGTTTTCCACCAAAACTTTATAAGCTATATAACATAGGTTTAGTATATCCCTCCTAATTTCTTATATTGTTATTATTTCTTTAAAAGTAATATTGATATCAGGATGTTGTACATAAGAAATACAATAAGTTCTTATAACATAAAATACTGTGCAATAAATATAAATTTACTTAGTGACAAACTAGTAGAGAAGAAGAAGAATGCGTCCTGCCCATGAGGGCTTGCTATATATTGGCTACTGAGTTTCCCATCCAAAATTATGGTACCTTTTTTATCACTTTTTAAAAGAAAGTAATGAAAATCTTTATTACAAGGGGCATTTCTATTGTATTAGGAAACCTGACGAAGAGAAAAGCTGTACTCTCGAAACACGTTGTCTTATTGTATTCCAAATTAACTATTTTTTTTTTCTCTGGTAATTGATGAAAAGTCGATGATTGTGGTAGCACCAGTAAAATGTTTCATTTTTCCTATATATTGTGGAAATTAGCTGCACAAATGGTAGGCAAACAAGCAAAATGTTGGTGCAAAACAAAAGGGTTTATTTAAAAAAAAAAAAAAAAAAAACAAGCAGGAACATAACAGCAGAAGGCTTTACAGCAGCTTTTACACTCAGCACAAAACAAAATGTGACTCCAGCATAAAGTCCTTATATCACTGTGTAGTGGTGGTTAGACCTGGTGCATAGACACTAGTCTATCTCTGTCCTGTTTCCCAGGGCAGCTTTGTGCTTTCTACAGCCTGTAGCACAATGTGGAGGACATCGCAAACAACTCCTCAGGTTCACACTCTCCTCACCTGAGGTCTTGGAGCAGCAGACTTTAAAGGCCTCAAGAGGTCTAGTAAAGTCCGGACTGGACTATGGGAACGGCCTCCCACCCACACTACAGCCGTTCCAGAAAAAGAGCCCATTAAAGCTGCATGGCAGCTATGCTATCTATGCACACGTCAGTAACCTACTGCTACTGACTAAAAATGCTAATTTCCCCCACCGAGCTCCGGGACTTCGTTGGCACATAAATTGCAGTTTCCTTGTTGCATCTTAGCTTGAATCCGAAACAGACTGCTGGATCGGCCTTCTTTATAACCCTGGAACCCTGGAAGTTTAGTAGTTGATACAGCAATCTACTGGGCACATATCTACCTTCCACCACTGTACCTGCTGGCTGCCTACAATATATATTTGTGTATATATATATATATATATATATATATATATATATATATATATACAGTGCAGACCAAAAGTTTGGACACACCTTCTCATTCAGAGTTTTCTTTATTTTCATGACTATGAAAATTGTAGATTCACACTGTAGGTATCAAAACTATGAATTAACACATATGGAATTATAGACATAACAAAAAAGTGTGAAACAACTGAAAATATGTCATATTCTAGGTTCTAGCCACTTTTTGCTCTGATTACTGCTTTGCACACTCTTGGCATTCTCCTGATGATCTTCAAGAGGTAGTCACCTGAAATGGTCTTCCAACAGTCTTGAAGGAGTTTCCAGAGTTGCTTAGCACTTGTTGGCCCTTTTTGCCTTCACTCTGCGGTCCAGCTCACCCCAAACCATCTCGATTGGGTTCAGGTCCGGTGACTATGGAGGCAAGGTCATCTAGCGCAGCACCCCATCACTTTCCTTCTTGGTCAAATAGCCCTTACACAGCCTGGAGGTGTGTTTGGGGTCATTGTCCTGTTGAAAAATAAATGATGGTCCAAATAAACGCAAACCGGATGGAATGGCATGCTGCTGCAAGATGCTGTGGTAGACATGCTGGTTCAGTATGCCTTCAATTTTGAATAAATCCCCAACAGTGTCACCAGCAAAGCACCCCCACACCATCACACCTCCTCCTCCACACCAGCACACCTGTGAAGGGAAAACCATTTCAGGTGACTACCCCTTTAATCTCAACAAGAGAATGCCAAGAGTGTGCAAAGCAGTAATCAAAGTAAAAGGTGGCTACTTTGAAGAACCTAGAATATGACATATTTTCAGTTGTTTCACACTTTTTTGTTATGTATATAATTCTACATGTGTTAATTCATAGTTTTGATGCCTTCAGTGTGAATCTACAATTTTCATAGTCATGAAAATAAAGAAAACTCTGAATGAGAAGGTGTGTCCAAACTTTTGGTCTGTACTGTATATATATATATATATATATATAAGTATATATATATATATATATATATATATATGTGTGTGTGTGTGTATATATATATATATATATATATATATATATATACGATATTTATCGGCATATAACACGCACTTTTAAAACTTAAATTCAAGGCAAAAAGTCTGCCTACGTGTTATATGCCGATAAATCTTTTTGTCACTGATTTAAAGTGGCCGCAGCAGCATCTGCTTGTTAAGGATTAGCAGCCTGGCCACGGCCACTTTAAATCAGCGACCAGCGCGCGGCTCCCGCTTTGTTTTTTTTTAAATTTTCCTTCCCCCCCCCCCTGCTTTTTATTGTATTGTTTTTTTTTTCTTTATCTTCCTTACCTAGCCACGCGCGGCAGGCCAGGTCCAGTGTCGGGTCTTGCCGGCTGCGGTCAGAGAAGCAGGATGAGTGACGCTGCACAGCGTCTGGGACGTCACTCATCATTCGCTGCAGCCGCCGCTGGTCAGTGTGGTCGCAGCAACCGCAGCCATTAGAATAGTCACAGCGGCAGCACCATTGAATGAGTGACGTCCCTGATTGTGCAGCGGAGCTAGCAATCAGGGACGTCACTCATTCAATGGTGCTGCCGCTGTGACTATTCTAATGGCTGCGGTTGCTGCGGCCACACTGACCAGCGGCGGCTGCAGCGAATGATGAGTGACGTCCCAGGCGCTGTGCAGCATCACTCATCCTACTTCACTGACCGCAGCCCGCAAGACCTGACACCGGACCTGGCCTGCCGAGCGCGCTAGGTAAGGAAGATGGGGAAAAAAATATCTATATATATCAAAAACAGGGGGGGAAAGGGCATGATGAGCATGGGGCATGATGAGCAGGGGGGCATGATGAGCAGGGGGGCATGATGAGCAGGGGGCATGATGAGTAGGGGGGCATGATGACCAGGGGGGGCATGATGACCAGGGGGGCCATGATGAGCAGGGGGGCCATGATGAGCAGGGGGGCATGATGAGCAGGGGGCCATGATGAGCAGGGGGGCATGATGAGCAGGGGGGCATGATGAGCAGGGGGGCATGATGAGACAGTGGGGGAATGATGAGACAGTGGGGGAATGATGAGACAGTGGGGAATGATGAGAGGGTAAGGGGGGGGGGTGGGTGTAAATGTGGCACAGGGGCTGATAAAAGGGGAGGAATGATGTGGCACTGGAAGGGGGGACCAAACTGAAGTTCAGGCAAAATCAAAGTTACAGGGATGATATGGCATTTAGTCTGTCATTTATCTTATATGTATTTTTTTTTTTTTACTTAAATTTCTCTATTAAAATGGGGGAGCATGTTATACACCAGTGCGTGTTATACGCAGATAAATACAGTATATATATATATATATATATATATATATATATATATATATATGACTGTAACCCCCTCCTAACCTTAATGCACACACAGGGCTGCCGCCAGGTAGCCCTATGTGTCTGTTTATAGGAGAATATGCAGAGCTTTTCCCGCTGCACAGCATTTTTTGCTACCTTCGATGTGTATTATGTTAAAATACAGGTCAGCCCACTGCTTGGCTCGACTTGCTTGTAATGTATTTGCTTTTAGGGGCTTGTTCTTCAGTGACACTTCTGTTTTTTGTGGCGCACCAGCTGGAATCAGGTATCACGTCATTATTTGAGGTCAGCCCTATGCTCAATGCTTTGCTCTGCTTGGTTTGTATTATAGTGTGATAGCATTTATGGGCTTTTTGCACAGTCAGACTGCTGAGATTTTTAGTGCACAAAGTGGACACAGTAATGCAGGTGACAGGTCACTGTCTGAGGTCAGCCCACTGCTTTGCTCAGCTTGCTTTGTATTGTAATGTGATAGCTTTATTGGCTCATTCTGCAGTGACACTCCTGGTATGGTGCACCAACTGGACCCAGCAATGCAGGTGACAGGGCATTAAAGGGGTACTACCGTGCTGACAACTTATCCCTTATCTAAAGGATAGGGGCTAAGTTGCCTGATCGCGATCTCGCACGCAGCACCCCGCTCTCATCAGGCCCCGGAGCGAACATCGCTCCTGGTCTGATGACTGCCGATCACGGGGCCGGAGCATCGTGATGTCACGGCTCCGCCCCATGTGACCTCACGCTCCGCCCCCTCAATATAAGTCTATGGCAGGGGGCGAGACAGCTGTCTCGCCCCCTGCCATAGCCTTGCATTGAGGGGCGGAGCATGACGTCACACGGGAGCGGAGCTGTGACGTCACGATCACCGGCCCCGTCATCAGACCCGGAGCAGATGTTCGCTCCAGGGCCTGATGAGAGTGGAGTGCTGTGTGCCCAGCGGCGGGACCCCGCGCAATCAGGCAACTTATCCCCTATCCTATTGGATTTGTAAAAGCTTTCTGGGATAAGTAGTTTCTCTGTGCTCTCTCTCGGTTTTCTATATAGGATGGCATCCACAACACAGTGCATAGGGTATTATCAGCCTCTTAAACCCACCCCTATGTTGTGTCCTCATTGGCCTGGGAGCTATGATACATAGCAATAACTGGTTACTCTGGGGTCATGTGATCTTGCTGCTAGCTGCAAGGTATGCTGGGCTACCCTTACACCATCTCAGTGTTTCTAGTACTTCCTCCATTCATTTAGGCACCAAAATGCCATGTGCGCCTCATCACTTCTGCTAATAATAACACTGTTGCTAGGCTCGTGCAAGGTGAGCCGGGAAAGGTTGAATGTTCGTCCAGACGCTTTCCTGAGCACGACTGGTTCGCTGGGGCTCAGCTTGCTCATCTCAAGTCCGAACTACCATATTTATCGCCGTATAACAAGCACTTTTTAGGCTAAAATTTTTAGCCTAAAGTCTGTGTGCGTGTTATACGCCGATACACCCCCAGGAAAGGCAGGGGGAGAGAGGCCGTCGCTGCCCGCTTCTCTCCCCCTGCCTTTCCTGGGGTCTAGAGCGCTGCTGTCGGCCCTTCTCACCCCCTGGCTATCGGCGCCGCTGCCCGTTCTGTCCCCCTGACTATCGGTGCCGGCGCCGATAGCCAGGGGGAGAGAAGCGGCGCCGACAGCCAGGGGGAGAGAAGGGGCAGCGGCACCCATTGCCGGCGCCGCTGCCCCTTTGCCTCCCCCATCCCCGGTGGCATAATTACCTGAGTCGGGTCCGCGCTGCTCCAGGCCTCTGGCGTGCGTCCCCGGCGTCGTTGCTATGCGCTGAACGGCACGGCGCATGACGTCAGTGCGCCGCGCCGTGCATAGCAACGACGCTGGGGACGCACGACGGAGGCCTGCAGCAGCGAGGACCCGACTCAGGTAATTATGCCACCGGGGATGGGGGGAGGCAACGGGGCAGCTGCGTCGGCAATGGGTGCCGCTGCCCCTTCTCTCCCCCTGGCTGTCGGCGCCGCTTCTCTCCCCCTGGCTATCGGCGCCGGCACCAATAGTCAGGGGGACAGAACGGGCAGCGGCGCCGATAACCAGGGGGTGAGAAGGGCCGACAGCAGCGCTCTAGACCCCAGGAAAGGCAGGGGGAGAGAAGCGGGCAGCGACGGCCTCTCTCCCCCTGCCTTTCCTGGGGGTATATCGGGGTATACACGCGAACACACGCACCCTCATTTTACCATGGATATTTGGGTAAAAAACATTTTTTACCCAAATATCCTTGGTAAAATGAGGGTGCGTGTTATAGGCCGGTGCGTGGTATACCCCGATAAATACGGTATTTAAAATATAATGTTAATAAAACCACACAGTGAATGTAAATTGTGTAAATATAAAAAAATAACAAAGTTCAGAATTTAATTAATTTCTTTATATTATTATTATCATATTACTTAATATTAACATCATCACATACTGACCCCTATAACTTTTTTAATTTTTCTACTATTGCGTAGTTTTATAGCTTACTTGTTGCACCATGATCTGCAGATTGTGTCAGTATTCATTTGGCACTGGTAAAACAGTTTGATCATTGTTTATTTAATTTTTTCTGGCATGTGGTGTGACCAAAACCCACAATTATCAGTGAATAGCACATGCTAGTGGCTAGCTGCAGCCACTATCACTTGGTATTTATAGAAAATTGCTGGCGGCACCTGGGCGTGCCACAGCTTAAAGAGTCGATGTGACCCCTGTAATTATGAACACACATGGCCACCCTGACTGCCTTCACAGAGCATCCTTAATGTTATGGCTGCTTGATGTATATTTGTTGATATAGCCCTGAAAACATGTTCACCATTTGTACATAAAATAAATGAGATTCTAAAAAATCTCATTTACACATTCATGGTGTTGTACTGCAATTCCCCACAGACTTCAGTGAAGAAGTCACGGTTCAATAAAACAAGATGGAAAGCCCACATTTTTTGCATGCGGCACCACAATGTGGTTTCTCAGAAAGGCAGGTCATTGCCTTCAAAAGTTTAAATAACAAAAAATTAAAAGAAGTTATAAAAAAGTGTTTTTGAGGTTCTTTCTACTTTATCTTGTTATAACTACCAATGACTCAGATAACAAATCCCCACTATAGGAGAGGAGATCAAATCACCCCTATGTACTCCCGGGGCATATGGAAATGGACCATGTAACGTCTGCTGAACAGCAATCAACTACGAACACTGATACCAAAGAAAAGCTGTGACAGACATGGATAGCAAAAAATGGTAGCTGAAAAATAGGACGTCTACTGGATAATGAACATAAAATAGTAATATCTGTGAGGACATGTGCCACACAATACAGATGAACAATAAAGTGGGTATTTTTAGATTGCATACAACATTGAGTACATAGTAAATGTATACAAAAGTATGAGTAACTATACACAAATACACTAAGGTATAGGTGAAAGTAGGATAAATGCATAAATAGGTAAACGCAGGCTATACCAAGCCCTACTAAGGTGCAAACTATCAAATACCCACATGAGCAAGGTGTAAGTGCAACCAGGAGATGCCCACCCCTACGACCGAAGAAGAACGATGTCCTCTGTCCTATATTTGTGTATAGTTACTCATACTTTTGTATACATTTACTATGTACTCAATGTTTTGTGCAATCTAAATATACCCACTTTATTGTTCATCTGTATTGTGTGGCACATGCCCTTACAGATATTACTATTTTATGCGCACTATCCAGTAGACGTCCTATTTTTCAGCTGCCATTCCTCTCATTTAATTATGAATTTTTATTTGTGCTTTTAAAGAATAAAGATTGTTACCATTTTTTGCTATCCATGTCTGCCACAGCCTTTCTTTGGTATTGGTGTTTGTTTTTATCTTGTTATACTAGATTAGTAAATTGTATACAATATAGGAAGCAGCAACATTGGTCTTCTTTTTAGATAGTCAATGTCATCATGATATCACCATTGCGGAAAGTAAGTCAAGTGACCAAGCAGCTAGATATACTGTTCCTAGGCTAAAGATAGTTCTAAAAGAGGCATATGTCTGCTAGGAAAACAAAGGCGGACATTTTGCACATTTGCTTGTTTTGGCGGCACTGTGATCACTTGGAAACGCGCGATTTTCATAAACTGCAATGCATTTTCAAGCAGACTACAGAATGTTCAATGTATCTGCGGACGCAGAAATCAAGATTTCCATCGCAAAAACATCTGCCGCAAAAATTCTTCCCATGATCACAGTGCAGCAGCATCCCATTAATACCAATGGGACTATACAGCAGAATTTTCGAGCAGAATATTTTCATGGAATTCCGTTTGGAAATTCCTCCATGTGATCATAGCCTTAAAGGGGTTATCCAGGAATCGAAAAATAGAGCTTATTTCTTTCAAAAACTGTTCCTGTCTGTCCCCAGGTTGGGTGTGGTTCTGCAGCTCAGCTCCATTAACCCCTTAAGGACCCAGCCATTTTACACCTCAGGACCCGGCCATTTTTTGCAATTCTGACCACTGTCACTTTAAACATTAATAACTCTGGAATGCATTTAGTTATCATTCTGATTCCGAGATTGTTTTTTCGTGACATATTCTACTTTAACATAGTGGTAAAATTTTGTGGTAACTTGCATCCTTTCTTGGTGAAAAATCCCAACATTTTATGAAAAATTTGAAAATTTTGCATTTTTTTAACTTTGAAGCTCTCTGCTTGTAAGGAAAATGGATATTCCAAATAAATTTTTTTTTTATTCACATATACAATATGTCTATTTTATGTTTGCATCATAAAATTTACGTGTTTTTACTTTTGGAAGTCACCAGAGGGCTTCAAAGTTCAGCAGCAATTTTCCAATTTTTCACAAAATTTCCAAACTCACAATTTTTCATGGACCAGTTCAGGTTTGAAGTGGATTTGAAGGGTCTTCATATTAGAAATACCCCACAAATTACCCCATTATAAAAACTGCACCCCCCAGAGTATTCAAAATGACATTCAGTCCGCGTTTTAACCCTTTAGGTGTTTCACAGGAATAACAGCAAAGTGAAGGAGAAAATTCACAATCTCCATTTTTTACACTCGCATGTTCTTGTAGACCCAATTTTTGAATTTTTACAAGAGGAAAAAGGAGAAAATGTATACTTATATTTGTAGCCCAATTTCTCTCGAGTAAGCACATACCTCATATGTCTATGTAAAGTGTTCGGCGGGCGCAGTAGAGGGCTCAGAAGCGAAGGAGCGACAAGGGGATTTTGGAGAGTACGTTTTTTTTAAATGGTTTTTGGGGGGCATGTTGCATTTAGGAAGCCCCTATGGTGCCAGAACAGCAAAAATCCCCCACATGGCATACCATTTGGGAAACTAGACCCCTTGAGGTACGTAACAAGGAATAAAGTGAGCCTTAATACCCCACAGGGGTTTCACGACTTTTGCATATGTAAAAAAATTAAAATAAAATTTCACTAAAATGTGTGTTTCCCCCCAAATTTCACATTTTTGCAAGGGTTAATAGCAGAAAATACCCCCCAAACATTGTAACCCCATCTCTTCTGAGTATGAAGGTACCCCATAAGTTGACCTGAGGTGTACTATGGGTGAACTACAATGCTCAGAAGAGAAGGAGTCATATTTGGCTTTTTGAGAGCAAATTTTGCTCGGGGGCATGTCGCATTTAGGAAGCCCCTATGGTGCCAGGACAGCAAAAAAAAAACACATGGCATACCATTTTGGAAACTAGACCCCTTGTGGAACGTAACAAGAAATAAAGTGAGCCTTAATACTCCACAGGGGTTTCACGACTTTTGCATACGTAAAAAAAAAATAAAAAAAATCACTAAAATGTGTGTTTCCCCCCAAATTTCACATTTTTACAAGGGTTAATAGCAGAAAATACCCCCCCAAAATTTGTAACCACATCTCTTCTGAGTATGGAGGTACCCCATAAGTTGACCTGAAGTGCACTACGGGCGAACTACAATGCTCAGAAGAGAAGGAGTCATATTTGGCTTTTTGAGAGCAAATTTTGCTCGGGGGGCATGTCGCATTTAGGAAGCCCATATGGTGCCAGGACAGCAAAATAACCCCCACATGGCATACCATTTTGGAAACTAGACCCCTTGAGGAACGTAACAAGGCATAAAATGAGCATTTACCCCCCCCACTGGTGTCTGTCAAATCTTTGGAACAGTGGGCTGTACAACATTTTTAATTTGCACAGCCCACTGTTCCAAAGATCTGTCAGACACCAGTGGGGTGTAAATTCTCACTGCACCCCTCATTACATTCCGTGAGGGGTCTAGTTTCCGAAATGGGGTCACATGTGGGGTTTTGTTTTTTTTGCGTTTGTCAAAACCGCTGTAACAATCAGCCACCCCTGTGCAAATCACCTCAAATGTACATGGTGCACTCTCCCTACTGGGCCTTGTTGTGTGCCCCCAGAGCACTTTGCGCTCACATATGGGGTATCTCCGTAGTCGGGAGAAATTGCATTACAAATTTTGGGGGGCTTTTTTCCCTTTTACCTCTTGTCAAAATGAAAAGTATAGGGCAACACCAGCATATTAGTGTAAAAAGTTTATTTTTTTACACTAACATGCTGGTGTAGACCCCAACTTCACCTTTTCATAAGGGGTGAAAGGAGAAAAAGACCCCCAAGATTTGTTAGTCAATTTCTCCCGAGTACGGCGATACCCCATATGTGGCCCTAAACTGTTGCCTTGAAATACGACAGGGCTCCAAAGTGAGAGCGCCGTGCGCATTTGAGGCCTGAATTAGGGATTTGCATAGGGGTGGACATAGGGGTATTCTACGCCAGTGATTCCCAAACAGGGTGCCTCCAGCTGTTGCAAAACTCCCAGCATGCCTGGACAGTCAACGGCTGTCTGGCAATACTGGGAGTTGTTGTTTTGCAACAGCTGGAGGCTCCATTTTGGAAAGAGTGGCGTACCAGACGTTTTTCATTTTTATTGGGGAGGGAGGGGGGCTGTGTAGGGGTATGTGTATATGTAGTGTTTTTTACTTTTTATTTTATTTTGTGTTAGTGTAGTGTAGTGTTTTTAGGGTACAGTCACACGGGCGGGGGATTACAGCGAGTTTGAGCTGCCACGCAAGATTTGCGGCATCGCAAACTTTCAGCCCGATACTCACTGTAAGCTCCCTGCCCATGTGAATGTACCCTGTACATTCACAGGGGGGGGGGGGGACCTCCAGCTGTTGCAAAACTACTACTCCCAGCATGCCTGAGAATGTTTGGGAGTTGTGGTTTTGCAACAGCTGGAGGCACACGGGTTGGGAAACACTGAGTTAGGAAACAATGTTTCCCAACCAGTGTGCCTCCAGCTGTTGCAAAACCACAACTCCCAAACATTCTCAGGCATGCTGGGAGTAGTAGTTCGGCAACATCTTTAGAGCCAGATGTTGCCGAACTACAACTCCCAGCATGCTTGGAGTTGTAGTTTTGCAACATCTGGAGGACTACAGTTTGCAGACCACTAATACAGTGGTTCCCAATCTGTGCCCTTCCAGATGTTGCAAAACTACAACTCCCAGTATGCCCTTACTGTCCAGGCATGCTGGGAGTTGTAGTTCTGCAACATCTGAAGGGCCAGATGTTACAGAACTACAACTCCCAGCATGCCTGGACAGTAAGGGCATGCTGAGGATGTGTAGTATTGCAACATCTGGAAGGGCGCAGTGGTCTCCAAACTGTGGACCTCCAGATGTTGCAAAACTGCAACTCCCAGCATGCCCAGACGCCAAGGGCTGTCTGGGCATGCTGGGAGTTGTAGTTTACAGGGTCCTATTACAGCAATGCATGTCGCTTTACGGCGACGTGCATTGCTGTAAAGGGCCCGACCGCGGCTGAAGATCTACTCACCTGTCGCCGCCGCCGCCATCTTCATCGTCTGGATCCTGGTCTTCAGGGACGAGGTAAGTACCGGGGCCGGTCCCCAGCACTCCCCCGTCCCCCGCCGCCTCCTCCGGTCTTCCTCCCGTCCTCTCCGGACTTTCAGGGGCCGGGCAGGACGGGAGGAAGTAACCGCCCCCCCTCCTGCGATTGGTCGGTTAACTAACCGACAGATCGCAGGGGATCGGAGGAGGTGGCCGGCTTGCCACCTCGCTCCGATACTCCAGCATGGTCCTGGCTGTCTGTGACAGCCGGGATCATGCGAAATTACCGGGCGGTCGGGTCCCAGAGACCCGATCAGCCCGGTATCGCCGCAGATCGCAAGGGCGATTTCCCTTGCGATTTGCGGCGATCGCCGACATGGGGGGCCTACATGGCCCCCCTCGGCGTTTGCCCTGGATGCCTGCTGAAGGATTTCAGCAGGCATCCAGTTCCGATCTCTGCCCGGCGAGCGGCAGAGACCGGAAAACGCCATGACGTATGCATACGTCATGGGTCCTTAAGACCCAGGGTGTGAAGACGTATGCATACGTCATGGGTCCTGAACAGGTTAAAGTGAATGGAGCCAGGTAGTAATACCACACCCAACCTGGAGACAGACAGGGAGTGTTTAAAAAAAAAAAAGCTCTGTTTTTCAACTACTGGATAACATCCTTAAGGGCATAAGTGTACATCTGTTATTATGTGTATGCTCCTGAACTGCCTTCCACTAAAAGCAAAGGTTATTTGTATTATATATATGTTACGCCGAGCGCTCCGGGTCCCCGCTCCTCCCCGGAGCGCTCACGGCGTCTCTCTCCCTGCAGCGCCCCGGTCAGTCCCGCTGACCGGGAGCGCTGCACTGACATGGCCGTCGGGGATGCGATTCGCGCAGCGGGACGCGCCCGCCCGCGAATCGCGTCCCAAGTCACTTACCTGTCCCGGTCCCCGGCTGTCATGCTCTGGCGCGCGTGGCTCCGCTCTCTAGGGCGCGCGCGCGCCAGCTCTCTAGATTTAAAGGGCCAGTGCACCAATGATGGTGCCTGGCCCAATCTTCCCAATTAGCTTGATTAGTTCCCACCTGTGCACTCCCTACTTATACCTCACTTCCCCTGCACTCCCTTGCCGGATCTTGTTGCCCTTGTGCCTAGTGAAAGCGTTCCCTTGTGTGTTCCTAGCCCGTGTTCCAGACCTCCTGCCGTTGCCCCTGACTACGATCCTTGCTGCCTGCCCTGACCTTCTGCTTTGTCCGACCTTGCTCTTGCCTTATCCCTTGTACCATGCCTATCTCAGCAGTCAGAGAGGTTGAGCCGTTGCCGGTGGATACGACCTGGTTGCTACCGCCGCTGCAAGACCATCCCGCTTTGCGGCGGGCTCTGGTGAAAACCAGTAGCTACTTAGAACCGGTCCACCGACACGGTCCTCGCCAAACCCTCTCTGACACAGAGGATCCACCTCCAGCCTGCCGAATCGTGACAGTGGATCCGGCCATGGATTCCGCTGAGGTGCCGCTGTCAAGTCTTGCCGACATTTCCACGGTGATCGCCCAGCAATCCCTAATGATTACCCAACGAAATCACCAGCTGGCATACTTGACCACCGTGACACTGCAACTTCAGTCACAGATACAGCAGCTGCTGCCGCAGATACAGCAACTTCAGTCACAGACACAGCAGCTGCAACAACCATCTCCTCCGCCGGCTCCTGCAACTCCTCCGCAGCGACCGGCCGCTCCTAACCCCTGCTTGTCCCTGCCGGACAAATTTGATGGGGACTCTAGACTCTGCCGTGGTCTCCTGCCTGGGAAGGCCCTGCCATGTGCCACACCGCCCGGAGCACCTCTCTCACAGTATCCTTTGCAATCCACCCCTGTGCCTCCCGCCGAGGAGGCTATGCAAATGGATCAGTCTCGCCTGACCCCTGTAGAGAGGACTCGCCGCAGAAAGAAAGAAGATCTACTTCTATACTGCACTGTGCGTTATCGCACAGAACCCCTGCTCTTGAGCATGGAACTTTTTGTTTTGCCCAAATGCTCCTCTGAACTCCTCCTCGGTCTGCCATGGCTCCAACGCCACTCCTCTACCCTTGTCTGGACCACCGGGGAGATCATGAGCTGGGGTGCTTCTTGCCAAAGAAAATGTCTCACGCCTGCTCCCACCCCCGTCAGTCAAACCTCTGTGTCTCCCCCTTTACCTGGTCTCCCCAAGGCCTATCTGGACTATGCTGTGTCTCCTCCTCCCAGCCCCCGTCCTGTTAACACTCTGCCCCGCGCCAAGCTTGACCCTCTTCCCTCCCTCCCCACCCCCACGCCTTCTTGTGTGCCCGCTGTTGATGTGGTTTCCCGGGGCTTCGCCACCATCTGGAAAAAGACTCTAAAGTCCCTCATACTAGCCTCATCCCGGGTAAAGAAGCTTGCCGAAGAAAAAAGAAGAACTCCTCCTGTTTTTGTATGGCTCTCCACCAAGTATATCCGCTTCCGTGTCCCCAGTTTTAATCTCGGACCACGTTATCTTGGACCCTTTGTACTTGAGTGCTCAGAGGAGAGATCTTGGGAACCTGAGGACAACATCCTGGACAAAAGTCTTATCCTCAGGTTCTCAGGCTCCAAGAAGAGGGGGAGACCCAAGGGGGGGGGTACTGTTACGCCGAGCGCTCCGGGTCCCCGCTCCTCCCCGGAGCGCTCACGGCGTCTCTCTCCCTGCAGCGCCCCGGTCAGTCCCGCTGACCGGGAGCGCTGCACTGACATGGCCGTCGGGGATGCGATTCGCGCAGCGGGACGCGCCCACCCGCGAATCGCGTTCCAAGTCACTTACCTGTCCCGGTCCCCGGCTGTCATGCTCTGGCGCGCGCGGCTCCGCTCTCTAGGGCGCGCGCGCGCGCCAGCTCTCTAGATTTAAAGGGCCAGTGCACCAATGATGGTGCCTGGCCCAATCTTCCCAATTAGCTTGATTAGTTTCCACCTGTGCACTCCCTACTTATACCTCACTCCCCCTGCACTCCCTTGCCGGATCTTGTTGCCCTTGTGCCTAGTGAAAGCGTTCCCTTGTGTGTTCCTAGCCCGTGTTCCAGACCTCCTGCCGTTGCCCCTGACTACGATCCTTGCTGCCTGCCCTGACCTTCTGCTTCGTCCGACCTTGCTCTTGCCTTATCCCTTGTACCATGCCTATCTCAGCAGTCAGAGAGGTTGAGCCGTTGCCGGTGGATACGACCTGGTTGCTACCGCCGCTGCAAGACCATCCCGCTTTGCGGCGGGCTCTGGTGAAAACCAGTAGCTACTTAGAACCGGTCCACCGACACGGTCCTCGCCAAACCCTCTCTGACACAGAGGATCCACCTCCAGCCTGCCGATCCGTGACAATATATATAATCTACAATGCATGTCTTGTTCATAAATGACCCTTTTTTTTAACTTGAGAGCATATTACAACTGCTGACATCTCCGATTTGGACATAACATGGCATCTATAGACATGTATTCTGCAACATAATGTATACATATGTATGTTTTTGACAATTTTGGAAATGTAGTAAGAAGAAATAAAAATAAATAATATTTTTTATATAAAACAATTACTTAAAGTGATCTAAAATTATGAAACCAAAAGATCCCGTTTACAATGATCTTGACCTTTCACAGAACAACCATTTCCACTGGGGCATCCATCATCTTCTGCATGCTAACATAGTGTGATGGGGATGTAAATACGTGAGGTCAGTGTAAACAATAACCTTCTGTTTTCTTCAAAGTAACAGATGGCAATGAAAAATTTCAAGCTTGTATGAAATTAAAGATGTATTTCTTTCTTAGCTCAACATGTCCCTCATAAAGATGTCACCTGAAAAATCATCTTAAAAAGAAAACAAAAATGTAATAGGGCTATAATGTCTGAAGAAGTAGTAAGTAGCGGAGGTGTGCATCTTGCACCATATTTGTGGGTTTGGTATGCATAGAAAAGGTGTGTTAATGCAAACTGACGGAAGGACTTTAGAATTGCCGATGGTTCTGTATATAGCATTGGGAGAGGAGTGTACGACTATGTTCACAAGGACGGGGGTAGCATCAGTCCCTGCTCCTGAAGCTGGCCCTGTAACTACTGAAGCCCTGGAGGAGAATGTGCTGGATGAGGAGACCAGGAGACTTCACAACAGAAAGTCCTCTCCGAGGTGGAGGTGTGTAGGAATATCACCGGTGACCTCGGGAAGATCAGGTCTTTGGAGTATGGCAGTCTTGGTACCAGTAGGACTTCTCTCCTGTGGAGAGGTTTTTCTTTTGATGTGCCCTAGGTACTAGGCCCTTAAGGTAAAGTACCTTAATCTTGGCCAGGAATAGTGCATGTATGTTAGGGTGAGTTTAGGGTCAGTTTCATGAAGGGATAGCGATAGGGTTAGAAGTTTATAGGGAAAGGTATTTAAATTTAATTTATCAGGATTGCCATCCTTCTTCCTGGTGGGGGGCTATGCATGTCACCTTAGCCTTTTGTTTTGTTTTCTGTGGATAGATTGTAAAGGGCTCGCAGGCAACCAAACTTGGGACTTGTGGGGGTTTTGGTGTATTGTATTGTTGATATTATATAGTTTTGTTGTGTATATTGTTCTGTATATATTCTGTTTATAATTAGGTGGTAGGGGTGTATTTTTAGGTTGTGTGGGGGTTTTGGGGGGTGGTGGTGGTCTGGAATGGGTCAGTTATGGACAAAATGTGGACAAACTGTGTTCTATGGACTTTGACCTATGTCCAGAGGGTGTGGTGGGTGATGGGATAGTTTAGTGTAGGTTGTCATTTGTGTTATATTGTTATATATGTTATTTTTGATACATGGTATATTGTTATATAGGTTGTTATATAGGTTTTTTTTTCTTGTGTGTTTTTCGCCAAGTTGGATAATTTTTAGTTAAAGCAGTTCGCCATTTATTATTATTTTTTTTCCCCCAAGTTGGATAATTTTTAGTTACGGCAGTGCGCCATATTTTTCTTTTGTTATTTATAAAAAGGGGAAGGAAAAAAAAGGGAGATGGAGAGTAATGCATATATGTGTATATATGTGTATGTGTGTGTATATATGTGTATGTGTGTGTATATGTGTGTATGTGTGTGTATATGTGTGTATATGTGTGTGTATGTATATATATGTGTGTGTGTGTGTTTTTTTTTTCTCCCCAAGATGGATAATTTTTAGTTAAGGCAGTTCGCCATATTTTTCTTTTGTTATTTAAAGTATATATTTATTTTAGTTTTTATGTTATGGCGAAAAGCATTATTTATGGTTTTATAAGGAATGTGTGTGTGTGGTTTTGGATGATATAGGTAGGTCATTTTTGTTAGATTGCCTGGGCTGGCCTGTTAGAAAAATTTCAGTTGTTATTTTGAGACAGAAAGTTTGTATTTATGTTCAGTTTTGCTAATTTTTGTTACAGATAAATGGACTTGTTTTTGTGTTTTGTTTTTTAATTTTATAATAAAAGAGTGTCAGCTGAGAGCAATGTGGTCAGACAGAAAAGAACAGCTTTCTATAAAACTGAAGTACCGTATTTTTCGCCGTATAAGACGCACTTTTTCTTCCCCAAAACTGGGGGGAAAAAGTCGGTGCGTCTTATACGGCGAATACACCCCTATGGCGGCGGTCCCTGCGACCATCAACGGCCGGGACCCGCGGCTAATACAGGACATCACCGATCGCGGTGATGCCCTGTATTAACCCTTCAGACGCGGCGATCAAAGCTGACCGCCGCGTCTGAAGGGAAAGTGACACTAACCCGGCTGTTTGGTCGGGCTGTTCGGGACCGCCGCGATTTCACCGCGGCGGTCTCGAACAGCCTGACTGAATAGCCGGGTTAGTGCTTACAGGACACCGGGGGGGACCTTACCTACCTCCTCGGTGTCTTCTCCGTTCAGGGATCCCCTGTATGGCCGGCGCTCTCCTTCCTCGTCATCACGTCATCGCGTACGTGCGTCGGCGTGAGTAACGATGTGATGGCGGCGACGGAGAGCGAGGATACCCGGCCGGCAGCAGAGACGTTCCGGAGCGATGGGGACACGGCGACAGCGATGGAGCGACATCTAGGGCAGCGGTGACGGGTCCGGAGCGGCGGGGACACGTGAGTATTACCTCCTCCTGCAGTGGTCTTCAATCTGCGGACCTCCAGATGTCGCAAAACTACAACTCCCAGCATGCCCGGACAGCCAACGGCTGTCCGGGCATGCTGGGAGTTGTGGTTTTGCAACATCTGGAGGTCCGCAGGTTGAAGACCACTATTGGGTTCAAAATCTTTATTTTTTTAGATTTTGTCCCTAAAAATTGGGTGCGTCTTATACGCCGGTGCGTCCTATAGGACGAAAAATACGGTATACATCAGCTGATAAGTACTGGAAGGATTAGGATTTTTAAATACTTACCTTATTGGCACTAGTTAATTAGAAAAAAAAAAAATTCCACTGGAGTACCTTTTATAATACTTGTTACTATATTAACTATGTTACATCTGTTTTCCTGCTCCATGCTCTGCTCCTCATTTTTTAAAATCTTGTATGTATTATATCTGAATAAAACTTATTTGTGTATTTTTCTAGTGTTGTGTTTGTGGATTTTGTAGGTATATTCTTTAGTATAGACTCCTGCTGTTTTGTGGTGTATGGCCCATATTTAGTGTTTGTAGACTTTAAAATGGGGTGTAAGTCATATAAGACATTTTTGGGGGCAAATTGCCATGAGCAATGAAGTGTTTATTTTCTAAATTTACTTCTTATCTTGGATTGAGCACTTCGTATGGTAAAACATTCTGTAATGCCAGCAGTTGGCACAAATTAGAATACATTGTGAGAGATTTATCAAAGGATTTAGACTGTTTTTTCCTGTCTAAATTTGTCGTACAGAAAGTCACAGTCTAAATATGTGCGACTTTTCTGCGACTTTTGCTGTAGAGGATGTTTAGAACATGATGCATGCTAGTCTATTTTAGAAGGAAATGCATTGGAAAATGCATTGGTGCTGAATTTATCAAGTGCGACTTTTGTGCGACAAGTCGCATCTGCCCAAAATACGCTGAAATGTCAGACCATGTTGGAGCAGGTGTAAATGCAGTTTAAGCTGTAGACCCTGAAGTCTGAGCACAGAATTTATCAAGGGCTGTGAGACCTTTGATAAATTAGGAGCACAATAGACAGGAGACTACCACATACGCTGGTCTATAAGCATACCCAGAATAGACTAGATTAGTAAATGTCCCCCATTCTGTACCAGTGCTCAGCACCATCAGGTCTCAGTCGTTGACCCACATCTCGGGCAGCAGGCCTGGGCTTTCCCCTTTCATCCTCTTCTTCCTTCCTCCACCATGGCTGCAGTTCCTGGTGTGGCCTGTCCTACGGTGTATGCGTGTGTTCTTGCTGCAGCTTAACCCCTTAACGACGCAGGACGTATATTTACGTCCTGCGCCGGCTCCCGCGATATGAAGCGGGATCGCGCCGCGATCCCGCATCATATCGCGTGGGTCCCGGCGCTAATCAACGGCCGGGACCCGCGGCTAATACCACACATCGCCGATTGCGGCGATGTGCGGTATTAACCCTTTAGAAGCGGCGGTCAAAGCTGACCGCCGCTTCTAAAGTGAAAGTGAAAGTGACCCGGCTGCTCAGTCGGGCTGTTCGGGACCGCCGCGGTGAAATCGCGGCGTCCCGAACAGCTGATCGGACACCGGGAGGGCTCTTACCTGCCTCCCCGGTGTCCGATCGACGAATGACTGCTCCGTGCCTGAGATCCAGGCAGGAGCAGTCAAGCGCCGATAATGCTGATCACAGGCGTGTTAATGCACGCCAGTGATCAGCATTAGAAATCACTGTGTGCAGTGTTATAGGTCCCTATGGGACCTATAACACTGCAAAAAAAATGTAAAAAAAAAGTGTTAATAAAGGTCATTTAACCCCTTCCCTAATAAAAGTTTGAATCACCCCCCTTTTCCCATAAAAAAAATAAAACAGTGTAAAAAAAATAAAAAATAAACATATATGGTATCGCCGCGTGCGTAAATGTCCGAACTATAAAAATATATCATTAATTTAGCCGTACGGTCAATGGCGTACGCGCAAAAAAATTCCAAAGTCCAAAAAAGCGTATTTTGGTCACTTTTTATATCATTAAAAAATGAATAAAAAGTGATCAAAAAGTCCGATCAAAACAAAAATCATACCGATAAAAACTTCAGATCACGGCGCAAAAAATGAGTCCTCATACCACCCCATACATGGAAAAATAAAAAAGTTATAGGGGTCAGAAGATGACATTTTTAAACGTATAAATTTTCCTGCATGTAGTTATGATTTTTTCCAGAAGTGCGACAAAATCAAACCTATATAAGTAGGGTATCATTTTAACCGTATGGACCTACAGAATAATGATAAGGTGTAATTTTTACCGAAATATGCACTGCGTAGAAACGAAAGCCCCCAAAAGTTTCAAAATGGCGTTTTTTTTTCGATTTTGTCGCACAATGATTTTTTTTTCCGTTTCGCCGTGCATTTTTGGGTAAAATGACTAATGTCACTGCAAAGTAGAATTGGTGACGCAAAAAATAAGCCATAATATGGATTTTTAGGTGGAAAATTGAAAGGGTTATGATTTTTAAAAGGTAAGGAGGAAAAAACGAAAGTGCAAAAACGGAAAAACCCTGAGTCCTTAAGGGGTTAAAAGGTCAGTGCAAGCACTTCTAATATGTCCTCCACCCACCCCTTTCTGACACTACCTATTAAAGGCTGCCTGCCCATTCACCTGTGCCTGAGCCATAGTGCTTTTTTTTTTGTCTGTGTTTCACATCTGCTATTTTGTATCTGACTTGTGCCCGTTTACCTGACATTGCCTCTGATCCTGACATAGTCATTGACTCTCCTGTACTGGACCTTATCTGCCTGCACCTGACTCTCTAACTGTGCCACCTGCAATGACTCTTCTGCTGGCTGCCAGCCTAATAACCTTGCCTGCCCCAGTCCCACCTCTGCCTGGTTCCCAATGCCAGTTCTGGTCTACCTTGCCAGCCACTACCCACAGTGAACCACTATTGGGCATCCATCTGGCATTCTCTACCCGCTTCTGCATTTTGGAGTGGGATAAAGGGTGAAAATCTAAAGCCAAATCAATTGGGTAACACAGCAGGTCCATACCTGTTGGGGTGTTACAGATTCTAATAATAAAACCTATTTAATTCCAATGAGCTGATAAAGGGTCTCCCTACAGAGCAAGCGACTGTGACTATAAAATATATATAATTTTTTAATAATTTTTGGAAAAAAAAATTAGTTTCAGTGGGGTTTCTTATTCATAATATTTAATTATTAGGATGGGCCATCAACCTTAATAAACAAGGATTCAATTACTTGAACTTTTTAATATTTCAAAGAATAGGAATGGCCGGTTTAACTCCCTTTACTGAGGCACAGTAAGCTATACCTCTTATCTTTCTTTACCTATTACCTTTGCTGAGCGTAAAACCTATGAATCTCACTGTCTCTTTTTACAGCCTCTTGTTGTAGGATTCCTCCCATTCTGTTGAACTCACTGCCTGGACCATAAGACTTAAACCTACCATTCTTAGTTTTAAGGGTGCATAGAAAACTTCAAGAAGGCTTAACCTCTTAAGGACCCAGGACGTACGGGGATGTCCCCGCACCCTGGGCTTTAAGGACCCAGGACGTCCCCGTACTGGGTGTTTTCCGGTCTCTGCCGCTCGCCGGGCAGAGATCGGAATCGGATGCCTGCTGAAATCCTTCAGCAGGCATCCAGGGCAAACGCAGAGGGGGGCCATGTAGGCCCCCCATGTCGGCGATCGCCGCAAGTCGCAAGGGAAATCGCCCTTGCGATCTGCGGCGATACCGGGCTGATCGGGTCTCTGGGACCCGACCACCCGGTAATTTCGCATGATCCCGGCTGTCACAGACAGCCAGGACCATGCTAAAGAATAGGAGCGAGGTGGCAAGCCTGCCACCTTCTCCTATTCCCTGCGATCCGTCGGTTAGTTGAAGTCCGGAGAGGACGGGAGGAAGACCGGAGGACGCGATGGGGGATGGGGGAGTGCTGGGGACCAGCCCCGGTACTTACCTCGTCCCTGAAGACCCGGATCCAGACGATGAAGACGGCGGAGGCGACAGGTGAGTAGATCTTCAGCCGCGGTCGGGCCCTTTAAAGCAATGCACGTCGCCGTAAAGCGACATGCATTGCTGTATTGGGACCCTGTAAACTACAACTCCCAGCATGCCCAGACAGCCCTTGGCATCTGGGCATGCTGGGAGTTGCAGTTTTGCAACATCTGGAGGTCCACAGTTTTTGGACCACTGTGGCCTTCCAGATGTTGCAAAACTACACATCCTCAGCATGCCCTTACTGTCCAGACATGCTGGGAGTTGTAGTTCTGTAACATCTGGCCCTTCAGATGTTGCAGAACTACAACTCCCAGCATGCCTGGACAGTTTTGGCATACTGGGAGTTGTAGTTTTGCAACATCTGGATGGGCACAGATTGGGAACCACTGTATTAGTGGTCTGCAAACTGTAGTCCTCCAGATGTTGCAAAACTACAACTCCAAGCATGCTGGGAGTTGTAGTTCGGCAACATCTGGCTCTAAAGATGTTGCCAAACTACTACTCCCAGCATGCCTGAGAATGTTTGGGAGTTGTGGTTTTGCAACAGCTGGAGGCACACTGGTTGGGAAACATTGTTTCCTAACTCAGTGTTTCCCAACCCGTGTGCCTCCAGCTGTTGCAAAACTATAACTACCAGCATGCACTGAGACTGTGCATGCTGGGAGTTGTAGTTTTGCAACAGCTGGAGGTCCCCCCCCTGTGAATGTACAGGGTACATTCACATGGGCAGGGGGCTTACAGTGAGTATCGGGCTGCAAGTTTGCAATGCAGCAAATTTTGCACGGCAGCTCAAACTCGCAGCGGTAAACTCGCTGTAATCCCCCGCCCGTGTGACTGTACCCTAAAAACACTACACTACACTAACACAAAATAAAATAAAAAGTAAAAAACACTACAAATACACATACCCCTACACAGCCCCCCTCCCTCCCCAATAAAAATGAAAAACGTCTGGTACGCCACTCTTTCCAAAATGGAGCCTCCAGCTGTTGCAAAACAACAACTCCCAGTATTGCCGGACAGCCGTTGACTGTCCAGGCATGCTGGGAGTTTTGCAACAGCTGGAGGCACCCTGTTTGGGAATCACTGGCGTAGAATACCCCTATGTCCACCCCTATGCAAATCCCTAATTCAGGCCTCAAATGCACATGGCGCTCTCAATTCGGAGCCCTGTCGTATTTCAAGGCAACAGAATAGGGACACATATGGGGTATCGCCGTACTCGGGAGAAATTGACTAACAAATCTTGGGGGTCTTTTTCTCCTTTCACCCCTTATGAAAAGGTGAAGTTGGGGTCTACACCAGCATGTTAGTGTAAAAAAATTAACTTTTTACACTAACATGCTGGTGTTGCCCTATACTTTTCATTTTGACAAGAGATAAAGGGGAAAAAAAAGCCCCCCAAAATTTGTAACGCAATTTCTCCCGAGTACGGAGATACCCCATAAGTGGGCGCAAAGTGCTCTGGGGGCGCACAACAAGGCCCAGAAGGGAGAGTGCGCCATGTACATTTGAGGTGATTTGCACAGGGGTGGCTGATTGTTACAGCGGTTTTGACAAACGCAAAAAAAACAAAACCCCACATGTGACCCCATTTCGGAAACTACACCCCTCACGGAATGTAATGAGGGGTGCAGTGAGAATTTACACCCCACAGGTGTCTGACAGATCTTTGGAACAGTGGGCTGTGCAAATTAAAAATGTTGTACAGCCCACTGTTCCAAAGATATGACAGACACCAGTGGGGGGTAAATGCTCAATTCACGCCTTGTTACATTCCTCAAGGGGTCTAGTTTCCAAAATGGTATGCCATGTGGGGGTTATTTTGCTGTCCTGGCACCCTATGGGCTTCCTAAATGCGACATGCCCCCCGAGCAAAATTTGCTCTCAAAAAGCCAAATATGGCTCCTTCTCTTCTGAGCATTGTAATTCACCCATAGTACACCTCAGGTCAACTTATGGGGTACTTCCATACTCAGAAGAGATGGGGTTACAATGTTTGTGGGGTATTTTCTGCTATTAACCCTTGCAAAAATGTGAAATTTGGGAGGAAACACACATTTTAGTGAAATTTTATTTTAATTTTTTTACATATGCAAAAGTCGTGAAACCCCTGTGGGGTATTAAGACTCACTTTATTCCTTGTTACGTACCTCAAGGGGTCTAGTTTCCAAAATGGTATGCCATGTGGGGGATTTTTGCTGTTCTGGCACCATAGGGGCTTCCTAAATGCAACATGCCCCCCAAAAACCATTTAAAAAAAACGTACTCTCCAAAATCCCCTTGTCGCTCCTTCGCTTCTGAGCCCTCTACTGCGCCCGCCGAACACTTTACATAGACATATGAGGTATGTCCTTATTCGAGAGAAATTGGGCTACAAATTGAAGTATACATTTTCTCCTTTTTCCCCTTGTAAAAATTCAAAAATTGGGTCTACAAGAACATGCGAGTGTAAAAAATGGAGATTGTGAATTTTCTCCTTCACTTTGTTGTTATTCCTGTGAAACACCTAAAGGGTTAAAACGCTGACTGAATGTCATTTTGAATACTTTGGGGGTGCAGTTTTTATAATGGGGTCTTTTGTGGGGTATTTCTAATATGAAGACCCTTCAAATCCACTTCAAACCTGAACTGGTCCCTGAAAAATTGTGAGTTTGGAAATTTTGTGAAAAATTGGAAAATTGCTGCTGAACTTTGAAGCCCTCTGGTGTCTTCCAAAAGTAAAAACACGTAAATTTTATGATGCAAACATAAAGTAGACATATTGTATATGTGAATAAAAAAAAAAATATTTGGAATATCCATTTTTCTTACAAGCAGAGAGCTTCAAAGTTAGAAAAATGCTAAATTTTCAAATTTTTCATCAAATTTTGGGATTTTTTCCCCAAGAAAGGATGCAAGTTACCACAAAATTTTACCACTATGTTAAAGTAGAATATGTCACGAAAAAACAATCTCGGAATCAGAATGATAACTAAAAGCATTCCAGAGTTATTAATGTTTAAAGTGACAGTGGTCAGATGTGCAAAAAATGGCCGGGTCCTGAGGTGTAAAATGGCTGGGTCCTTAAGGGGTTAAAGGGGTACTCCGGTGTAAAACTTTTTTTTAAAATCAACTGGTGCAAGAAAGTTAAACAGATTTGTAAATTACTTCTATTAAATTTTTTAAATCCTTCCAGTACTTATTAGCTGCTGAATACTACAGAGGAAATAATTTTCTTTTTGGAACATAGTTCTCTCTGCTGAATCACGAGCACAGTGCTCTCTGCTGACATCTCTGTCCATTTTAGGAACTGACGAGAGCAGCATATGTTTGCTATGGGGATTTTCTCCTACTCTGGACAGTTCTTAAAATGGACAGAGATGTCAGCAGAGAGCACTGTGCTTGTGATGTCAGCAGAGAGCTCTGTGTTCCAAAAAGAAAAGAATTTCCTCTGTAGTATTCAGCAGCTAATAAGTACTGGAAGGATTATTTTTTTTAATAGAAGTAATTTACAAATCTGTTTAACTTTCTGGCACCAATTGATAAGGTGTAATTTTTACCGAAATATACACTGCGTAGAAACGGAAGCCCCCAAAAGTTACAAAATGGCATTTTTTCTTCAATTTTGTCGCACAATGATTTTTTTTCCGTTTCGCCGTGCATTTTTGGGTAAAATGACTATTGTCACTGCAAAGTAGAATTGGCGACCCAAAAAATAAGCCATAATATGGATTTTTAGGTGGAAAATTGAAAGGGTTATGATTTTTAAAAGGTAAGGAGGAAAAAACGAAAGTGCAAAAACGGAAAAACCCTGAGTCCTTAAGGGGTTAAGTAAAATACTTAACCTGGGCTGTTAATGCATCTCTAGACTCTTGTATGTCCTCAATTATTTACACCTGTCTTTCAACTCTGTGCATTGTAAATCGGTGTTGGCTCTAATAGGATCATTTAGCGCTATTCATATTTTACTTTATGACACAAGGGGCGGCCCAGGGGGCAAAATGAGCATCTTGTACCACTTCAATTTGGATTGTATGCTCTTATGAGCAAGGACTTCTCTCCTCTTATCTTATTACCGTATTTTTCGCCGAATAAGACGCACATTTTCTTCCCCAAAACTGGGGGGGGGGGGGGGGGGGAGTCGGTGTGTCTAGTACTACCTCCTATGCAGTGGTCTTCAATCTGTGGACCTCCAGATGTTGCAAAACTACAACACCCAGCATGCCCGGACAGCCAACGGCTGTCCGGGCATGCTGGGAGTTGTAGTTTTGCAACATCTTGAGGCCCGCAGGTTCAAGACCACTATTGGGTTCAAAATCTTTATTTTTTTAGATTTTGTACCTATAAATTGGGTGTGTCTTATACGCCGGTGCGTCCTATAGGGCACAAAATATGGTATGTGTTTGTTTGCTTTGATTATTCAGCAATTTACCTGTTTCCTTTGAATATGTTGATGTTATATAAATAAATATCATTGTAATATCAATCTTTCTATCTAGGTATTTGTACTACATGGGTAATATTTATGAACATCTCTTATGTTTCATGGGTTTAGCCATTCTGGTTTCATGTGAGTACAAAAATTAAAACATTGTGCTATCTTCAAAAGGAAGCTTGCAATAAAATAGGTCATTGGGAAAGGTGCAGTGACTTTCTTAGTGGTATTGTCAAATGATGCCACTTTTCCCAATCCAGTTTATCAAATTGGTGCCCTGCTATTCTGGTCAATTGCAAATGATGTAGTAAAGTGGAAATGTCTGGAAGCAACAACAGTTTTGCAATAAAGAGGTAGACCACACCAGGTTAAACAACGGGTATATTCTTGGTATTTACTACAGTGTTAAATCAGCGTTCTTTAAGAGATTATGAACTAAAGTTTTGTTTTTTTACATAATAGGAACTCTCACACACAGATTACCTATACTGTGAATATCGATCTTAAGAAGTGGATCTGCAGGCTTACTATATCCATGTTTCCTAGGTTTCTCAAGCTCTCAGCAGCCCCTTCCACCTGCATTGCCTTCTGCTATTCTCTCTGAGCCTGTGGATGTTGCCAGCACTGCTTTACAGGGAACTTCTGTTTTCTTACTTTCCCTGGACAGTGGTGAGACTCAGGAACATGCACCTTCCGTGGCCAACCCCTGAAAGTCTTGTTTCTACTTACTTCCTCTCTGCTAACTATACCATGTGTTTCACAGGTAAAAGCAATAGAAATGGGACTGCTGAGATCAGACAAAGCTTTGGTAACTAAATCTCATCCCTGCACCTCAGAGATCACTGTATTATTACTGCTTATGTGCGAGCTGTCACTGTATGCTGGGCACTTAGCTCCTTCTCACTGTTCTGTGTGTGAGAGCCAGGGGTTGCACAGGGGAAAGCAAATAAAACATGTGCCTTTTATTCTGTGTTTTATGCAGAAATTGACAGTGTTTTGCTCAAAAAATTTGCAATGGTTTAGCAGCAGTTTTTTGGTGTAAGCACCAGTTACTGGTGATACATTTTAGTATATCAAAGTACATTACAAGAATATCTAAATATACATGAAGGTACTTAAAAAAAATGCATGAAGAGACTTTAAAAAAATTAAATATAGTTCAGTTCTTGAAGTTGATGTGTTAGAAGCAGGAAAAATGGGCAAGTGTTAGGATCTGTGTGAATTTGACAAGGGACAAACTGCAATGACAAAACAACTGGGTTAGAATATCTCCAAAATTGTCTTGTGAGACTGAATAGTATGTATCAAATGTGGTGCAAAGAAGGACAACTGGGGAGTCATTGCCCTTCAAGGCTCACTGAAGTCGAAGTTAAGGGTAGTTGTCAGAAATGTGTCAGAATATGCAGGGCATTAAAGGGGTACTCCACCCCTAAACATCTTATTCCCTATCCAAAGGATAGGGGATAAGATGTCTGATCGCAGGGGGTCCCGCCACTCGGGCATCTCCCTGCTGCACTCTGCGTTTGTTTAGAGTGTCGGGTGCAGCACTGAAGGCTCATGACGTCACGGCCAAGCCCCGCTCGTGATGTCACGGCCACGTCCCCTCAATGCAAGTCTAAGGAAGGGGGCGTGACAGACGCCATGCCCACTCCTATAGACTTGCATTGAGGGGATGAGCGTGGCGTGGCCTTGACGTCGGGAGCCTCTGCCCACATCACCAGTCATCCGGCATGGAGCGATCAGACATCTTATCCCCTATCCTTTGGAAAGGGGATAAGATGTCTAGGGGCGGAGTACCCCTTTAAGATTAGATTTGCCCTGCAACTAAGATGCCCTGCGTCTTCTAACACATCTCTGTTTAGCTGCAGACCTGTCACAGTGCCATGCTGATCTTTGTCCACTACTGACAATGTCTACAATTGGAATGTGAGCATCAGTACTGGACCATGGAGCAATTATTGTGTGGACGATCAGTTGCATTGTATACCTGGGGATAGATGGCACCAGGATATGCTATGGGAAGAAGGCAAGCTGGCCGAGGTAATGGGGCGCTATGAGCAATATTTTAATTGGGGGAACCTCAAAATAAATAGATAAATATTTAGTCCAATATTATTCTGCTTTACCCCACTCAAGAATAAGCTTTGTGCATGGGACTGTGTGCATTTACTTGGCTGTAGGAACCTAATGGATAAAGGTCATCAAACAATATTTTGCTGAGGCTGTATGAAACAGATATATTTAGCATATGGCACTAGAACTTTCAATTCCCTTAAAAAAAAAGTTCTTAAATAATATCTCCATTAAAGATTCCAAAGGAAACTCATGATAAGGTAAGGCGAGGTAGGAATCCATTAACTGGTTTAGTATTTTGCATTAAGTCCCTCTGTTATGTCATTTTCACATCATACTAGAATGGAAGTGGCATAAGAGGTCATTTGCAATACTGCTGGGTCCCTAAAAGAATGATTCCCGTAGTACAGAGGTCAGTAGATGGTGATTTTCCGAGGCGGGGGTCTGCATAGGATAATTTGATTTAGCCGAGATGTTTGAAGGTGACTTTGTGTCTGGCTCTAGCAGCTTCAGATATAGAAGTTTATTGCAATGCACATTTATCACAAATGTAAAATAATTTCCAGCATCCTTGTACAAGACAATTTATGTGCACAAAGCTATTTACTGATGGCTACAGTACTTGTCTTGCTTGAATTTTTGTCATGTGCTTCCTCTAATTTTTCTGTTGGATGTATATGGAGGGCACAGCATAATTTAGGCGTATAAATCATTCAGCATACAGACACGTATACTGCATTAGCAGAGCATTACACCTATCAGAGGTGGATGCTACTTCAGTGCATTGTGGAAATCCTTTACCATTCACTGTCCTTGAGGGATAAGATGAGTGGGCTAGACTGGATATTAATTAACTGGAATTACAGTGACCCAATAAAATGATCAGCGCCCATGAAAAGTATTCATACCCCACTGAATGTTTTCTTGATTTATTGCAGAACTGCACTGAATTACTATGGCTTTAATTTTAATTTGTCTTTATGTAGACACTAATGAACAGAAAAACACTACTTAATGTCAAACAAATGTCTATATTCATTACAATTATTAACCACAAAATAAATGAACGCACAATTATTCAACTTGTCAACGAAATAATGAGTTGAGGCTCCTTTGGAATCAGTTATTGTAACTTTGTGTATTCGTCTCCTTTAACGTTGAATCTGTGCATATGAATCTTCATAGAATTTGCAGTTCTCTTGAATACTGTAGTAGAATTTTGTTTTAAAATTTTGCTTTAGATTTTCTGCATACTTGTTACTTTTATAAGTCTTCCAGGATTTGCTGCAGGGAGACGGCTGCAACACATACTGCTGCTACCACACATGCTACTCTTAGGACATGTTCACACAGCTTATAACTGCATAGTTGTGGATGCAGGAGCTTAAAGGGGTACTCTGGCAAAAATGATTTACATTTGGCCAGAATAACTGTATTGTAGTGGGCCATCTTCCTAGTTGGAAAATACTGTGACAGGCATAATTAATGAAAAACCTGTCATTCTTGGTCCACTCTGTCTCCTCTCCCCCTCCCCTCATGTGACTCTTTGTACTGGCTTTTAGAGTACTTGCTTGTAAGCCACGCCCCTTTCTTGCATCATACCAACAGGTCACCCCCCCTTTCTATCGCCATCCAACCAATTCACCCCCTCTCTATCGTAGCTCATCAAGCCATGCCCCCTCTTGACATCATCCAACCAGCCACGCCCCTTTTTAACAGTCTGTGTTGAGGACTGCTGGGAAATGTAGTTTTCGGTTATGTTCACAGGTCCAGTATCCCTAAATACGGTGGCAGAAGGAAGGAGCAAAGAGAAAATAGAGCAGTGGGCAGAGAAGGATGGTACCTCTGAGGGCATTGAATGATGCCAGAAACAAGCCAGGAGGACTATGTAAGTACATTCCACATCATGTGGAGTACTTTTTTTCTTCAGGTTCCTAGATAACCCCTTTAATTACTTTGCAGATTTTGCTAATGTGCACATGCCCTTATGTTAGTTTTAAAAATATGTTTTACAAAATTTTGGGAACCAAAGCCAGAAGTAGATACAGCAGAAGCAAGTCCTTTTTTATATTCCCTGTTCAAACTGCCTCAAAAAATGCAGTGTTTTTCCAAAAACCCTGTGGCTGACACCAACCTTAAAGGATGACATCTTATTGGTGTTGACAGAAGGCAAAATTTTGTTCACATGAGATGAGAATCACAAAAAGAGGCCATACTGACTGGTTACTGGTACAAGTGTAGGTTAGACACCTATTCCCACCACGATGCAGATCAGCAACAATGCTATATGATGCACAGCTCTTAAAAACTTAAAGAACTCTATACTTACCTTTACCACAAGTTTTTTTTTTTTTTTTTTTGTAGTATTGTCCTACCTTAGCTATCTAGTGCACAGAGCTTCAACAAAGTTACTCTGCTGCCCCCAGTGGCCGTGATGGGACTCTCTCATAAATGATCACCATAGTAAGCTTAGCTTCCATATTTCCCTTTTCTCCAATCCCAGACTATGACACCCCAGATGCAACTGTACTAAAGGGACACACAGTATTTCAAATAGAGTATTTCCCAAGTATTTCCCAATAAGAGCTCAGCCACATCCTGGCATGCCTACAACCCAGCGCCCTGACAAGAGAACTTTCATTGGGCGCCTGTTCGATATTAAGTACAGTGGCAATCAGGGGATAAAAGTTCATAATTTGTGATGCCACGGATGACAGCAGGATGCCCGCACCAAGGGAAATGTAAAAGCTAAGATTACATAGGTCATTGTGTATGAGCAATTCCCAACATGGCCACTAGGAGTAGCAGAAAGACACTAAAAAGCTTTTCCCATAGAATATGGTAGTACAGAAAAAAATGCTTTTGCTAAATTTGAACATAGGTAAATTACAAACTACTGTATGTTTTCAAAAGCAGTGCATTGAACAACATTTTTTTTAATCTAAAAACATTTAAAGTTACTGTTTTAGGGATGTAAGAAAAAATCGATTCTCGCGATAATCGCGATTTTTCATTTGCCGATACAGAATCGATTCAAAATATTTTTGAATCGATTCTTTTAGGGATGTGGAATTTTTAATAAAACGCACTTTTCTTACCTGCCAACGAGCCCGCGGAGCTCCGGTACAGTCCGGTACAGGTGTTCGGTCCCCGGGCTGTATTCTTCTTACTTCCTGTTAGTCCGGCACGTCACATGGAGCTTCAGCCTATCACCAGCGGAGGCGGGACATCGCTGCGGCTGGTGATAGGCTGAAGCTCCATGTGACGTGCCGGACTAACAGGAAGTAAGAAGAATACAGCCCGGGGACCGAACACCTGTACCGGACTGTACCGGAGCTCCGCGGGCTCGTTGGCAGGTAAGAGAAAGTGCGTTTTATTTTATTTTGCAGCCCGGACGGGATAACATGAGAAAAGTGCACGCCGGAGTACTAGATCGCCGCTGTCAAAGCTGACAGCGGCGTCTATTGGGATCTATGAATGCTCCCAGGTGGGCGATATATCGCGATGTATCGTCACCTAGACGGTATCGCGATATATCGCGATATATCGAATCGCCACACTGGTATCGCGATTCGAATCGAATCGCCAAATTCTTGGCGATTCACACCCCTATACTGTTTATACATACATAAAGTGAAGAAATGATAATGTAAGCAGCATAACTATAGCAGATGCGGAAGTTGCAGTCACAACCGAATACTAGGGTGTGAAGAAGCACAATGGTCACTTTGTCACATACAGGATGTTTAAAGGGGTTCTCCGGTGAAAACCTTTTTTCTTTTAAATCAACTGGTGGCAGAAAGTTAAACATATTTGTAAATTACTTCTATTAAAATCTTAATCCTTCCAGTACTTATTAGCTGCTGAATGCTACAGAGGAAATTCCTTTCTTTTTGGAACACTGATGACATCACGAGCACAGTGCTCTCTGCTGACATCTCTGTCCATTTTAGCAACCATGGATAGCAGATGTATACTAAGGGCAGCATGGTGGCTCAGTGGTTAGCACTGCTGCCTTGCAGCACTGGGGACTTGGGTTCAAATCCCACTAAGGACAACAATAAATAATGCATTATTATTATAATAACATCAGCAGAGAGAACTGTGCTCGTGATGTCATCAGAGAGCATTCCAAAAAGAAAATAATTTCCTCTGTAGTATTCAGTAGCTAATAAGTACAGGAAGGATTAAGATTATTTAATAGAAGTAATTTACAAATATGTTTACCTTTCTGCCACCAGTTGATTTAAAAGAAAAAAGGTTTTCACCGGAGTACCACTTTAATCTATATACCATGACGTTACGATGTTGTAATACTATGGCATTCCTGCACTCTAACCCTCTGTCCTGCACCATAAGTAGGTGCAATATACTTGTTTTATAGTGTGCATTACTGGTCTAATGCTACCTAATGCTGAAAATGGACAAGAATGCATTGCATGTCAGGCAAATCATCACAGACACAACTATAATACAAAAAAGTTATGAGTCCCTTCCACCTTACTAACTCTAAAATGGTTCCTCTATTAATATGCAGACAGTCCTACCACGCTGTAGGCCATATTTCTCCACTGGTTCCCCGGACAGACAGTTGCCAGCTTTCCACAGTCTGTGCTGCACAATACATAATAAAGACAATGATAATATATTAACCTATTAAAGTGTTGCTTTAATTTTAAATTCATGAACCATTATATCAACAATAAGAAACAGGTGCATGAAATCTCAAGCAGACAATAGTCTTCCAGGGTAATTCCTGTGCAGAAGACCTGGCATAATTTATACTCTCATCAGGAACAATATTTATTATCTGATGGTGATACAAATTATTTAGGTGGGAGGATTTCCTTGGTGTCCGGTTATCAACCCCTAAATTTCAGCTTGACTTGGGAAAGCAAGACTATTTTTCAGAGATGTGCTGTGACTTATTTATATTCAGTCTTATCTTTTATACATGATTTATGTTGACTGAATGTTTTATGAAGTGGTTTCGATGTACAGCCAAAAAAAAAACATTTTAGAACAAGCTTGTTAAACAAAAATGTAAGGAAAAAGCTTTTCTCAAAATGAATGTGTCAGCAGAAAGCGACCTCTTGTTTATACCATGTTTGTATGTGAAACGAATTTCTTTATTTTTGAAATAATTTTTTTTGTTTTGTTTTCTAATTTTTTATTTTATTAGATTTTTTTTGCAGATTACAAATGAACAAAAGGAGTAAAACCAGTTTAATCTTAAGAGATATAGATATATTAATAAAAAAAATAGTGTCACCAAACACAGGGTTGAATCTTTTTCTATTACTTTATTTATATAAATCATCTCTTAAAGGAACAAAAACGTATTCCCCTATGCGAAAGATAGGGGATAAGTTTTCGATTGCGCGCGCAGAAGGGGGGGGGGTCCGAGCGCTGGGACCCCCCCGCGATCTTCTGTTTGGAGCCCTGATTCTCTAGCACAGGAGCACATCACGCCCCCTGCTCGAAGCGGGAGCAGCCAAGCAAAAAGCTCTATGAGAGAGCTGCAAAAAACAGTTGTCACGATCACACCCTATCGGTCCAGCCAAGACATTAGAGAGAGTGTGATGGTGAAAGGGTTAAAGCCGCCAGACCTCTGGGTATCCACTACTAGTCCCAGCAAGTCACCAAATTAACCCTTAGATAAACGTGTTTCCACCAGAGCTGCCTTCAGAAAGGTGAGCTCATATATTTAGAGATCAAAGACCAGAGCTGATTAATTAAACATTTAAACTGATAAAAGGTATCACAGTGCTATGCATAAAAATAAACAAATGACATACAGTTACAAAAATATGAAAGAGTTTAGAAAGGCAAGTTCAGAAAACAAAAGATTAAGCATGATGATATAGCAGTCCATGAGAGTGAGTTCCAGCTGTTCTTAGGATTGTCTTGTCAGCTTGTTGCACAGCATTGAACACCCTGAGTCTAGCATTCTTAAATATTATATATCTGCCTTTTTGGAAGGAAGACTCCATTCCCCCCTCCTCTCTGATCCCACCAGGGTGTCTTCTCTCTTCCTGGCCCCTTATCTGTTTGATTATATGATGGGACCAGAGTGCATGACTTCAAAAAAGCCTTTGACTTTGAAGGAGATATAAGCAAACGGCCAGACCCCCAATAAAATGCAATACACAAAAAAACAAAGGATACACCGTCTGAATGACCCCTCACCCATGTCTTATAAAACACATGTATGTTTCCATAATCAGGCCTTGGGCCTGACAACAATCTCCCAGAGGTTCCGGAGTTAAATAATAAATCAACACTACTGAGGGTAAACCCTCAGACTGATGCCCCAAACTAGGATACCCCCACTACTAATTATAAACTTTATTGAGCTCCGTAGAGCATAAAACCCAAAAGTGCAAACTAGTTTAAAAACACAGAGTGCTACCGATCCAATGCTTCTGCATTAGTGATTAAGTGTCAGGATGCACATCACATTTGGCATTAGTATGTGATATGCTGCATAGTAACTGTGTTGCCGCAGCGGTCACTAGATGGGGAGATGTGCATTCAATTGAAAGTACTACTAAGGTATTGTTGGTATAACACTCTGCTAATTAAAATCGCATTGTTAGCCTGTACAACGTTTCACTGACAGGCTTGGCTTTGTCAAGGACTTGTAGGCTAAGAGAGGGAGCTGAACATTGCTGAAAGGCTCTCCCGTAGAGCTATATGGAGGGGGCGTTGCGGTTTCCGCTTCGGGCAAGGGTCGTGATGCACTCTTGTGCTAGAAAACTGGGACTCCAAAAAGAGACCAAAGGCACAACAAACAGCTAAAGAAAGTGAGGGGAGAAGTAGCAAAAATTTGTCATACCCCATATATTGACTGCACAGAAACCAGACCTGATCAAACTTCTTAGACCATCCGTGCTCCCCAGCAACTATCTCCTATCCACTCAGCAATGTAAGCAGAGCTACAATACCAGACACAACCTGTGGTCAGGAGTGGTGCTGTTTTTGCAAGAAAGAAGCAGTGTTATTCTCATCAGAGGTCCAGAGGTGTGACTAGCTATGGAGCCTGAGGGGTAAGAAGGCCTGAGAGGTAGTTGGAATGCACCTACCAGAATATGCATGATACAGTTCCAAGATTTTTTCCCAAAACACTTTCCCAATGGGACATGACCACCAGACATGCAGCATGTCACTCGCTGCCAAAAACCATCTCCAACATTCAAGGGGTTGTCAAGAATTAGAAAAATACTGCTCTTTTCTTTTGCAAAAACAGCACCACTTCCATCTACAGGTTGTGTGTAGTACTGCAACTAAATCCCATCCACTTCAATGAAGCTGAGCTGCAATACCAGACACAACCTGTGGTCAGGAGTGGTGCTGTTTTGCAAGAAAGAAGCAGTGTTTTTCTCATCAGAGGTCTCAGGAAACGAGGTAGAGCACTGCTAGATAGTATACCAGTGAGATATGAAGTTGTAGTTCTTTTCTTTTGCATGCACATTTTTTAGACCATAACACCCATCTCAACGTCTTGTTTCGCAAAAGAGGAAGGCCTACTTGAATTACTCCACGTTAAAAGGACCTGAGGGATAGTGGTCTCAGAAGACACCAGAGCATCAAAATCTGTGCACACAGTGGGGGGTATTTATCAAAGGATTTATGTGTTTTTTTTCACGAAACTTTGGCGCAATACTTTGGAGCAGTGTCTTTTTGCGCCAAAGTTTGGCGCATCTTCTCCACTGTCATTTTTATAACTTTCTCAAAATCACATGGTCCTGTGTGTGATTTCAACTTTAGTCAGTAATTCATCATTTGCGCCAATTGATCTTTGGCGCAATTTTGGCGCAATTCCCGTTTTTTTGGCGCAAATCCCCGCCAATAAATTTTGCACATGGAAAACACACTTACCAATGTCAGAAAATGTAAAGGCGTCAAAATACATAAAAAAAATACTATCCTGCGACATAGTTGTCTCTGAGGAACCTTCACCCTCTGTTGAGCCAGCATTGGACATGGCCACACAGGTTCAGGAAAGCACTAAAGCAGTGGTCTCCAACCGTTGGCTGTCCGGGCATGCTGGGAGTCGTAGTTTTGCAACATCTGGAGGTCCGCAGGTTGGAGACCACTGCACTAAAGTAACAAAAAAAAAAACTACCCAAGTTGAAAATAAAATCCATTTCACATGGCGGCTATAAACCCCACAAAAGAAAATAACTCACGTCGCTTGCTGATATACTGCAGGAGGGACTCCGAAATGGCTGCTCTACAGCGTAAAATACACGTCCTCTGTGGCGGTAAGTTCTGTGTAAAAGGCGCTGTGAACAGCTGATTTCAACATTTGAGCCAAAATTACTAACAACTTGCACCAAATGATAAGTTTGGTGCATGTCCACGAAAACCAAAGTGAAAAAAAAAGGGTAAAAAGAAACTGTCAACAGGCAAAATTGATAAATACCCCCCAGTGTTCCCTCTAAGGGTGGGTTCACACTACGTTTTGTCCCATACGGGAGCGCATACGGCAGGGGGGAGCTAAAAGCTCGCGCTCCCGTATGTGACCGTATGCGCTCCCGTATGTCATTCATTTCAATGAGCCGGCCGGAGTGAAACGTTCGGTCCGGTCGGCTCATTTTTGCGCCGTATGCGCTTTTACAACCGGACCTAAAACCGTGGTTGACCACAGTTTTAGGTCCGGTTGTAAAAGCGCATACGGCGCAAAAATGAGCCGACCGGACCGAACGTTTCACTCCGGTCGGCTCATTGAAATGAATGACATACGGGAGCGCATACGGTCACATACGGGAGCGCGAGCTTTTAGCTCCCCCCTGCCGTATGCGCTCCCGTATGGGACAAAACGTAGTGTGAACCCACCCTAAGCTTGGCTTCTACACTGGCCCACTCAGTAACATTCCTAGCCCGTGCACTGACTGAGCGCACACACAGATGCAAATGAAGCTGGTTGTAGAGCTGCAGGGTACACATATCCCTGCTATGCTCTCTGCCTAGTCGTATAGTGCCTTTCCTGAGGTTCTGGGAGGCCAGGAGAAGCAGACATATCTGTGAAGTCCCTGTACAGCTAAAAAAAATGGTATCTTGTATCCAGGACTGATGCAATAGGTGAGGCAGGGATTTGCTGAGGTAGCAGACTAGCAGAGCAGAAAGTTAGGGAAGCATAAAGACGTACTCCGGTGAAAAACAAATGCCAAATCAAATGCCAGAAAGTTAAACAGATTTGTAAATTACTTCAATTAAAAATTTTAATCCTTCCATCAGCTGCTGTATACTACAGAGGAAGTTGTGTAGTTATTTCCAGTTTGACCACAGTGCTCTTTGCTGACACCTCTTTCTGTGACAGGATTTGTCCAGAGCAGAGCAAATTCCATAGCACACTGGAAGGGTTAAGATTTTTAAATAGAAGTAATTAACAAATTTGTATAGCTTTCTGGCACTAGTTGATTTGAAAACCACTTACCCACTGGAGTACCCCTTTAAAGGGGTACTCCACCTCTAGACATCTTATCCCCTATGCAAAGGATAGGGGATAAGATGTCTGATCATGGGGGTCCCGCCGCTGAGGACCTTCGCAATATAGCATGCGGCACCCAACTGTTTCTGCTCCGGAAGCGCTGGAGGGTCTGGGTCCCGACCACCGGAACGGAAGTCTGTGACGTCACGACTCCACCACCGTGTAACGTCACGCCCTGTCCCCTCAATGCAAGTCTATGGGAGGGGGCATGACGCCACACGGGGGCAGAGTCGTGACATCACGGACTTCCATTCCGGTGGTCGGGACCCATCTTTACATAGTTGAACAACAAAATCACACATAAATTATCAACCCATGGAGGTCTGGATATGGAGTCACACTCAAAATCAAAGTGGAAAACCACACTACAGGCTGATCCAACTTTGATGTAATGTCCTTAAAACAAGTCAAAATGAGGCTCAGTAGTGTGTGTGGCCTCAACGTGCCCGTATGACCTCCCTACAATGCCTGGGCATGCTCCTGATGAGGTGGAGGATGGTCTCCTGAGGGATTTCCTCCCAGACCTCCACTAAAGCATGGATGGAGCGAGACATGATGTCCCATCTGTGCTCAATCGGATTCAGGTCTGGGGAACGGGTGGGCCAGTCCATAGGATCAATGCCTTCCTCGTGCAGGAACTGCTGACGCACTCCAGCCACATGAGGTCTAGCATTGTCTTGCATTAGGAGGAACCCAGAGCCAACCGCACTAGCATATGGTCTCACAAGGGGTCTGAGGATCTCATCTCGGTACCTAATGGCAGTCAGGATACCTCTGGCAAGCACATGGAGGGCTGTGCAGCCCCCCAAAGAAATGCCACCCCACACCATTACTGACCCACCGCCAAACAGGTCATGCTGGAGGATGTTGCAGGCAGCAGAATGTTCTCCACGGCATCTCCAGACTCTGTCATGTCTGTCCCATGTGCTCAGTGTGAACCTGCTTTCATCTGTGAAGAGCACAGGGCGCCAGTGGGGAATTTGCCAATCTTGGTGTTCTCTGGCCAATGCCAAATGTCACATGCACATTTGTGGCCTACTAGAGGTCATTTTGCAGGGCTTTGGCAGTGCTCCTTCTGCTCCTCCTTGCACAAAGGCAGAGGTAGCGGTCCTGCTGCTGGGTTGTTGCCCTCCTACTGCCTCCTTCACATCTCCTGATGTACTAGCCTGTCTCCTGTCAGTGCCTCCATGCTCTGGCCACTACGCTGACAGACACAGCAAACCTTCTTGCCTCATCTCGCATTAATGTGCCATCCTGGATGAGCTGCACTACCTGAGCCCCTTGTGTAGGTTGCAGACTCCATCTCTTGCTACCAGTAGAGTGAAAGCACCGCCAGCATTCAAAAGTGACCAAAACATCAGCCAGGAAGCATAGGAACTGAGAAGTGGTCTGTGGTCACAACCTGCAGAACCACCTCTTTATTGGGGGTGTCTTGCTAATTGCCTATAATTTCCACCTGTTGTCTATTCCATTTGCACAACAGCATGTGAAATTGATTGTCAATCAGTGTTGCTTGGAGTTACATTGTGTTGTTTAAGTGTTCCCTTGATTTTTTTTTGAGCAGTGTATAATCCATGCATCATTATCCCTCCTACATGTTCTATCAAAGTCCCGAAAACAGGTTTTGCTTATACAGTATAAACTGCTTATTACAAACACGTAGAAGGAATAAAGGTCCAGTATGGTCAGAATCAGGTACAGAGATTGCACACTGTATAGGCAAGTATGCAGGCTCATATCACCAAGAAGAATGATCACAAATAGTCAAATGTGCTCAGTGTTGAATCACAGCAGCAATATTTTAGAATACAGTATTCAGATAGCATACGCTATTGTGTGCCTTGTCCTTTTAAGAGGCATAATGACAGACAATCCATTATAATTTACTGCTTTAAGATCTATTCTCATCCTGTAAAATGTTCTTACTTATGAAGAAGCTGGCATCATGTTTTATGTCCTTATTTGTTATATAGAAATGCATTGTTGTACATATGCAAAAATTACAATAGCATTTCATGACATCACAGTATGGTGGGGAAGACGTGGGGAAAAAAACATGGCTTCTTAAAATTCTTTGAAACACTGGAATGAGGTATAATATCTAACCGCCACCTCCCAGGGATATATAAAAATCAGTGTAACACTGGAGTCTCCTATTTGTATTATGGTATGTTTCCACAAACAGCAACTGCACATGGAGATAGCTATTTCTCTTGGTTCCTCTGTAGTGACAGGGCATGTGTGTCCACCAGTATTCAGCCAAGTAGGTGGTCATGTACATTGCTATAAAAAATGTGCTCATTGTTATATACTTTGGGTCAAATTTAAGAAATTGAGCACGCAACATTATAAATTGCACACATTTCTTAAAAATATGCACAAAGGGTAAAAGATACGCATGAATAAACCTCCCACAGGCCATTTAGGGAGTAAAGTATACTTGTGCTAGTTAGCTGCATTTAGATTATAAATACAACAAATCTATCTGCGCACACTAAGGCATGCCCCTCCAAGTGCAAAACTACAAAAATGATAAAGCAAGTGCAAACTCCCCAAAAAATTTGCAAAAACAATAATAAACAAGTGCAATGCCTTAACCCCTTGGGAACGGAGCCCATTATGACCCTAAGGACGTGATTTTTTTTTTTCAAATCTGACCTCTATCACTTGTTCAACAGCTGTAGGCACACTGGTGGGGAACCACTGAGTTAGGAAACAGACTCTAGCTCAGTGATTCCAACTTGTGTGCCTCCAGCTGTTGTAAAACTACAACTCCCAGCATGTAGGGTCTGTCAGTGCATTCTGGGAGTCGTAGTTTTGCAACAGCTGGAGGCACATGGGTTGGAATCACTGAGTTAGGAAACAGACTCTAGATCAGTGTTTCCCAACCAGTGTGCCTACAGCTGTTGGCAAACTACAATTCCCAGCATGCCCAGACAGTCAGGGATGCTGGGCGTGTAGTTGTGCAATATCTGGCCCTTCAGATGTTGCAGAACTACAACTCCCAGCATGCCTTGACAGTCTGGGCATGCTAGGAATTGTAGTTATGCAACAACTGGGGAGGAACAGTTTGCAGACTGCTAAGTAATGGTCTCCAAACTGTAGCCCTCCAGATGTTGCAAAACTACAACTCCAAGCATGCCCAGACTGTCCAGGCATGCTGGGATTTGTATTTCTGCAACATCTGAAGGGCCAGATATTGCAGAACTACACCGCCCAGCATCCCTGACTGTCTGGGCCTGCTGGGAATTGTAGTTTTGCAACATCTGGAGGGCTACAGTTTGGAGACCACCGCATAGTGGTCTACAAACTGTACCTCTTCAGATGTTGCAAAACTACAACTCACAGCATGCCTAGACAGTCAGTCCATGCTGAAAGTTGTAGTTTTGCAACATCTGGAGGACCACAGTTTGGAGACCACTATCTCCAGACATTGAAAAAGTGGCCCTCCAGATGTTGCAAAACTACAACTCCCAGCCTTTGGCTGTCTGGGCATGCTGTGAGTTGTAGTTTTGCAACTTTTAGAAGGCCACAGTGAAGATCACTTACCAGCAATTTTCACTGCAGCCTCCACCACAGCACTTTCCGGCCGCATTCCTCCTGCTGCTGCCCGATGTCCCTGCGGCCGCCGCCCACGATGCCACCTGGTAAGTCGGCCATGCTCCTCCTCCCTCGCCACACTTGTTACCCCCGCTCTGGCCGGACTTAGATCGGTGGGCAGAGTGGGGGAAATTAACTTTAACCCCCGCCCCCAATTGCATTTGGTCGGTCAGTTCTGATCGACCAATGGTAGGGGATTGGAAGAGGTGGTACCCCTGTCACCTCGCTCCTGTTGTTTAGCTCCAATCAGCCTTATTTTCCGGGTGATTGGGTCACCAGTGACTCGATTGGCCCCGAATCGCCGGTCTGAATTGACCGGCGATTTGCAGTGATCGCCATCATGGGGGGGGGTCAGGACCCCCCTGTGCATTGCCAAGGAATGCCTGCCGTCCTTAAGTACCAGGATGTGAGGGCGTACCTGTACACCCTCCGTCCCCAAAAGGTTAAAACACAACAATAAAAAAAATTGCAAGGAAAGGCAGGAAGCAGCGCTGAAGAATCTTTATATTTATTGGAGGTTAAAACAAGGAGCAGGATAAGAACGCATACCGACACGCAGAAATAGAAGTGACGCGTTTCAGGTCACGTGACCCTTTGTCAGACTGAGGCAAGGTGAATGAAACACACATATTTATGCAGCAATTCACAGATGAGGCCATTGGAAAATGTTTTTTCGCGGTGGAGACCGGAGTGGGTTACCGGAGGCACCGGGGGAGCGAAGGAAGCTATGTTTCTCTACTGCCGGCAGTATGGAGGACAATTTTCTTATCCAGGAGTACTCCTTTTTTGAATCAAGGTATCTAGGATTTCACAAGGGCATTTTACTAACTTTATACTACAGTACATATTTACTAAAAATATCTTGGTGATATTATTAAACTATATATATATATATATATATATATATATATATATATATATATATAGTCTTTGAAAGTAACATTGCTTAAATCATTTGAATTGTATGATAAATATTGTTTCATGTATTTTCTGTGACTTAAAAAATAAAGACAGAAGAGAAAATATATAATGGTAAAAGGTATGTAAACATAAAGTAGATTCATTGCAGAAATTTCGGCAACAAAAAAATCTGCTTCATGCTTCTGCTTTGCAGCATGACCAGGGGTTTCTGCAAACCATACACTGATCAATAGAACAGCTGCAGGCAAAACTGCTGCATAGGAATATATCCTAATGTCAATCTGAACACTGTCTAGTGCAATCTCTACTCATTAGGGATTCATGTAGCCAAATGCAACTACCTGAATGCTATCACAATATGACTACCCTTCTAAAAATCATTTATTCATTACAAAGTTGAAACTTGAAGCTCCTGAGTCCATTTCAAGGGCTTAAAAGCTACCAACCCTGGCAAACCCGGATTCAGTCTGAACGTTACAAAAAATTCCTATATACACAGAATTCCTGCTATACACTGCTATCACTTGCTGACTTCTACAGGGTTTACCAGCCAAAAGCAGAAAGTTTTATGCTGTGCTTCAGAAACTTTCTGCTTCTGGCTGTTCAGATTTGCACATGCCTGCTTATGGAAAACAGAGGGAACCCCACTATTTAGTTTTATTTATTATTTATTTATTTAAAAAAAAATTGTGTGGGGTGATCCATTAAAAGTAATATAAAGTAAAATCTGGTTCTTACAGAACTAGTTCTGTCCATACTGAACATTTTGCTGAAAAGTTCGCTCATCTCTACCACCTGAGCCCAGTCAGACACAAGGTCCCTGGTACTATTACTACTGCTGTATCACAAATACCTATGCCTAGAGAGAATACTCACAGTCACATCTCTCCATAATTTCAGTAGGGTCAACAATATATTTTTAGGGTAATATTTTGTCAATTTCTTTTTCTTACCATTGTCTTGGTAACCAGTGCACATTCTTGCTTTTTGTCCAAAATCCTGAAGAAAAGAGGTTTTGAGCTCAATTATGCACTGAAAACTACATTTTCTCACAAGCCTCACTTCCCACTGCTCCCCATCGCCATCACGGGCACTAGCGCACGCAACACATGATGGGGGGTGGGGTGTTGAATTGCCACTACAGTAATTGCCACTATAGTAGGGCAGGCTCAATAGCTCAGTATATGGCACATGATGGTTGTACATGGAGTTACTCATCCCTGGGATAATGGAGGCCTGTGCAATTACATGACTGTGACTGCAATAAGTTTTTAGAAGAAATATCAAAAGTGTCGTCACTTAGTTGCAAATAACAGTAGTTTAAAATAAAAAATAAATCCCTTAAATTTACCCATGCAATAATGCACTCACTCCAGTATTTTCATAGGTAGAATAATAATTTAGGAAATGTTTTTGGATTGCAATAAGAAATAAACATGAAAACAAATCTAAACACATGGTACCTTGTCTGGTAAGTCTTTGGTCTCCTTATTGCATGCCAGCAGTACTTACCTCTCAGGCTATGAATAAATAGTCCATGAATGTGTGACTTCCGCACACACATGGAACTTAGTGCTCTGGAGGCAATATAGAAGTCCCTCCTTCTGTAGGTTTCTATTGTAGGATATCATGATAGGGAATATGATGCAGTAAAATGAATCTGTATTGATTCATGCCATGACTTAATGCCCCAGCAAAATTTCCTGCTTCAGCTTAGCAATGTAATTATATGAGACAGTTATCTTGCTGTCAATATACATGAATACACAATGAAAACAATAATGATAAGCAAGCATTTTCCGCATTGCATGCCTGCCTGTGTACGGGGATAATCCCTTAATACTGTAGTTTTGCAGAGTTTTAGCCATAAGATAAACATTGTTATCAAAAGCAGCGGTAACATTACTGGCATTATTCGTGCATGTTTTAGCATCTCTGAATATGCAGAACGTGGAGCAAAAAACCTCACATCTGTTGTTCTGCTTTTCTTGCCAACTCAAACACAAATATCTTCTGGTGCTAATGAATTAACTTAGTCCTGAATTTTTATCATTACAGATTTAAGCAGTATAATGTAACGGTGCATTTAAATCAAAACAGTTCATGGAAATGCAAACGCATCGAGTCACATGTTAAATGCGCATCCAGCACTGGAGTGCAAAAATAACACTAACTAAATGAATTTATTGTGAATCTCCAGGCAAAACTCAACAGTCTGACAGGTTGCTTTCCCACACCCTCACTTACCTGGCATTCTGCAATGCTGAGATTCAGGGGAGCTTCTCCTGATTCCCTTTCAGATCATGACATTCTTAATGAGGTACTCCTGGATTTTTTTTTTATTTGACAGTGCTACAGTGGCTGTAAAATTTGTGTAATTCATAATAAAGTGTCTGTACCTGTGTTTGATGGCTGTATCGGATCTTTGCCCCGATCTTTATTTTTAGCAACATACAAAATGAGTGTTGTCTCAGAATTTCCCAGGTTGCAAGGCGGCCCGAGACCACTAGTCAGGTGTTGAAAGGGAGCCTGTCTGCTTCAATGGATGGAGGGAAGATCATTCTCCACAGGGCTACATGGAATTGTACTTTCATGAACAGTACGCATAGCTCAGGTGTACTACAAAGTGTGGGGTGACTGATGTGTGGGAGGGAGAAAAGTGAACTCACACACAAGGGTTCCTGGGACTTGTAGTTGGAAAAAGGAAACTCCAACATGAAATAGCCATTTCACTAAAAGAAAGCAGCATCGTTATGGTGGACTTACAAAAAAAAAAAAAAAATATATATATATATATATATATATATATATAAACAATTGAACAGGTGCTTACTGACAGGTCTGTGCTCCACTACTTACTGCTTATCCCAGGCCTGGCCAGAAAATACAAAATACCAGATCACCATCTCCAGTTGAATGCGTGGGAAAGGGGACTAGTATCATTGACAGGTAGTACTTTCAGTTTGTATGGTCACAGTATATTTTTCAGTACCTTCAGGGGGCACAACATATGTTTACATATTAATTTCATGACTTTATCAGGGTGCATAGTGTATAGTAGTATTTTTTTTTTACCAGCGGGCACTGTTTTTGGGACCATTTTAGGGGGGGGGGGGATTTTATATATATATATATATATATATATATATATATATATATTGTTTTTTTCACTTTTCACAGGACAAATCTTGTAGACTCATTGAATTCAGGGTTATCAGTATCTGACAGCATTGATTTGAGGGGCACAGTGTGGAACAGTTTTGTTTTCAGGAGGTACGGTGTGCGGCAGTACTATATTCCAGCATGCAGTGTAAAGCACCATGAGCGGCTTGTTGTACCATTCTGGAAATGTATCTGCTGCAAAAGTAAGGAGCCAGAGACATCTGCGCAGCAAACTGCAGAAGTGGCATGATACTAGAAGTTCTCCCGAATGAGGACAAACACAAATAGAAGAAGAAAAAGAATGTCCACTTGAATCCCACCCCTGAACATAATTTTAGATTTCTGTATGGATAGATGCCATGTCCAGTGCTAATAGAATAGCCATGGTTTCTAAAGAAAATAGCATATTGTGTAGTGTATTGAAGTGTGCACTTATTTTATTCATGTAAGATTGGAAAAATCTTGTATAAGGAGCTGATGTATTGCCATTAAAAAGGTAATAGGGTCCCTAGTTACAGAGTACCTGTCATCAGACCATATTTTCTAAACTAACTTAGATTATATTCCCTACCTACTCCTAACACCCCTCTTGCTCTTTTTTTTTTTTTTTTCCCGTGCTTTCAAAAGATCTCTATCATGCCTTTCCCCTTGCTCACATTGTGTGAGCTCCCGGCAGGAGAAAGTGGGCATTCCCCAGCAGGCACAACGTCACTGAAGCCTGCGAAAGCTGTTCCTCACCATGCCCTGCACGCACCTTCTGAGTTTGGTCTCCTGCCAGGCCGGGAGGAGACCAAACTAAATGTTTGACTTGTGGCAGGGAACAGAACAGAGCCACCTAGTGTCCGTTTTCTCAATCACATTAAAAATATAGAAATATTGAAAGTGTCTTATAATTACATAAGGAACAATATATAATTACATAAGGAACAATATATTAATAGTTTAGTCTGGTGAAAGGTACTTTTTAAGGACCCTGAAGGCCTGAAGTGTCTACAAAAACCTTGCACTAGTGCATTACAAGGTCAGAAGACTGTTTTAAGTAAGGAGTGTTAAAGTGTACGTGACATATCACAGAAATTTTTTTTTCTGTATATCACTAACTAGGTCATGCAGATTCTTTACATGCCTTTTAGTGTTTCTAGCTTCTGTATTTGGCTCACAAATCTCTTTATGCTGCTGCTCTTATTCTGACATCCACTGCTTTGAAAGGGGCATGTCCAAGACAAGCACTAAGCCTGCCCTCATTCACCATGCATTCACTTCCTCCATGAGTTTGCTGTGCTGTGTCTTTTCACCCAATCACTACAGGCTGCTCTGTAACTGCCTCCTCTCTGTTTTCATGCTGCAGTCTGATAGACAGGACAGGATTGAGCCCAGTGTAGAACTAGTCCCACCCTCACCTAATGGACTTTGTCTGCCTGTCCTTTTTGCTGGGACAAAGATGATGCTGCAGTCAGACAGGAATATGTTCTGGATGGTATGGGGACACTAGTGTTTTTTTTTTTTTTATAAGTCAAGAGGTCTATAAAAAAATTAAAGAGATTTTGTTAAGAAGTGTATTACCGTATATACTCAAGTATAAGCCGACCGGAATATAAGCCGAGGCCCCAGGAAAAGTTATTGACTCGACTATAAGCCTAGGGTGGGAAATACATCATCCCCCCATGTAATCATCCAGACCCCCGTCATCATCCCCCCCTTCATCATCACCGCCTGTCAATCCCTTCATCAGTGGTCTTCAACCGGCGGACCTACGGATGTTGCAAAACTACAACTCCCAGCATGCCCGGACAGCCATCGGCTGTCCAGGCATGATGGGAGTTGTAGTTTTGAAACCTCTGGAGGTCCGCAGGTTGAAGACCACTGCGGCTTTCGTCATCATCCAGCCCCCCCCCCCCCTGCTATATATAGACCAGCAAGGCCTGCTATATATAGACCAGCAAGGGTGGGGCTTGTAACCTGTCTCCCCCCTCCCATTGTATGTATGCCTAGTTCACACTGGAGGCGACTGGGGAGCAGTCTGCAAGTTGGACCTTAGGCTGCTGTATATCAGGTTCCTGGTTCTATGTATCTGGCCAGGTAAAAAAGGTTAGTGGTTAGGTCCTGCATCACATGAGAAACCTTGGCGTGGTGTGCGGGCTCAGGTATGTCCTTCATATAAGGATATACTGGCTAATGTCTCATTTTTACATCAGTTTTGAGGATTAGCTAATGTCATTGTATATATTTACCACAGGATTTAAACCTCACTATTGTCCATAGGTGCGGGTCCTCTACCCCCATTGTATGTGTGCACAATTGCACTTGGGGTTGAGCACCTGGTATCACCTTGAGACTACGTTGTTTTGTTTTTTTGTAAGAAGTGTATTACCGTATATACTCAAGTATAAGCCGACCGGAATATAAGCCGAGGCCCCAGGAAAAGTTATTGACTCGACTATAAGCCTAGGGTGGGAAATACATCATCCCCCCATGTAATCATCCAGACCCCCGTCATCATCCCCCCCTTCATCATCACCGCCTGTCAATCCCTTCATCAGTGGTCTTCAACCTGCGGACCTACGGATGTTGCAAAACTACAACTCCCAGCATGCCCGGACAGCCATCGGCTGTCCAGGCATGCTGGGAGTTGTAGTTTTGAAACCTCTGGAGGTCCACAGGTTGAAGACCACTGCGGCCTTCGTCATCATCCAGCCCCCCCCCCCTCTTTTGTTTTGTACTCACCTCCCCTCAGTGGGAAGTTATGGTGAGCTGGTCCGGGCCATCTATGCTGCACGGAACCGTCCAGTGGGAAGGATTAGTAGTTGCGGGCTGTCCATTTTCACTTGGGGGGGCCTCTTCTCCGTGCTTCGGGCCCGGACTAGTGACATTGCCTTGACGATGATGCACAGGGACGTTGCGCATGAACGTCACTAGCATCAAGGCAACGTCACTAGTCCGGGGCCGGGCCCGAAGCGCGGAGAAGAGGCCCCCCGGTGAAAATGGACAGCCCGCAACGACTAATCCTCCCCACCGGATGGTCCCTGCAGCATAAATGGCCCAGACCAGCTCACCTTAACTTCCTGCCGAGGGGGGTTCAAAACAAAAGGGGGGGGCTGGATGATGACAAAGGCCGCAGTGGTCTTCAACCGGCGGACCTCCAGAGGTTTCAAAACTACAACACCCAGCATGCCCGGACAGCCAATGGCAACATCTGGAGGTCCGCAGGTTGAAGACCACTGATGAAGGGATTGACAGGCGGAGAGTTCACTCGAGTATAAGCCGAGGGGGGCGTTTTCAGCGCGAAAAATCATGCTGAAAAACTCGGCTTATACTCGAGTACAGTAAAAAAGTTAACGTTTTGCCAAGATGTATAACATGTAAAACTTTTGGGTTCGGACAGTGCCCATTTCATTCTTTCCCCCCCATATTGACACTATACAGTGTGTCCCCCAATAGATTAGCAGTTGGTGGAACCTGCACGGAAACACATGGCTTATACATGCTCTTGGGACCTAAAATACTATGGGAAGTTTACTACAAAGCTATAACAAATGTTGCGCAATGAAAAGCTGAAATCCCCTTTAAATTCCTCAGCAGACAGCTGCCTATGAATGAATGCTGGTAAATCAAAAAAAATTCCTAAACCATTCATTACTGAAAAGTATTAGATCATTAAAGGGAAGAACATTCTATTTTAGAAGTCAAATATTAAAACCAGATGTCCACTTATAAATAAGCAGATTTACAGGTGTCGGAGACAGTTACTGTTATGAACTCATTTCCAGCCTTTAATTCAAGGACATTTACTTGTGAATACTCTTGTATTGAGTCTAAAAATTATTACTGAACGTGAGTGGAATTTACATGCATACAAGTATGCAACGTCTATACTGAGTGTGAAAGGAAACCACAACCAGGAAACGTGCGATACAACTAGATAAAAAGTATTCCCTCTACAAAGAAAGAAGAAGAGGGCAGTTATCTAAAGCATGGGGTATATTCTAAATAAGAAAAAGTTGAAAGAAAATATTTATATTATTATATTTTTAAATTAAAATCCAGAAGCCCATTGGGCCTTAACCCCTTAAGGACGCAGGACGTAAATGTACGTCCTGGTGAGGTGGTACTTAACGCACCAGGACGTACATTTACGTCCTAAGCATAACCGCGGGCATCGGAGCGATGCCCGTGTCATGCGCGGCTGATCCCGGCTGCTGATCGCAGCCAGGGACCCGCCGGCAATGGCCGACGCCCGCGATTTCGCGGGCGTCCGCCATTAACCCCTCAGGTGCCGGGATCAATACAGATCCCGGCATCTGCGGCAGTTCACGATTAAAATGAACGATCGGATCGCCCGCAGCGCTGCTGCGGGGATCCGATCATTCATAACGCCGCACGGAGGTCCCCTCTCCTTCCTCCGTGCGGCTCCTGGCGTCTCCTGCTCTGGTCTGTGATCGAGCAGACCAGAGCAGGAGATGACCGATAATACTGATCTGTTCTATGTCCTATACATAGAACAGATCAGTATTAGAAATCATGGTATTGCTATGAATAGTCCCCTATGGGGACTATTCAAGTCTAAAAAAAAAATGTAAAAAAATGTAAAAGTAAAAGTAAAAAAAAAGTGAAAAATCCCCTCCCCCAATAAAAAAGTAAAACGTCCGTTTTTTCCTATTTTACCCCCAAAAAGCGTAAAAAACATTTTTTATAGACATATTTGGTATCGCCGCGTGCGTAAATGTCCGAACTTTTAAAATAAAATGTTAATGATCCCGTACGGTGAACGGCGTGAACGAAAAAAAATTTAAAATGTCCAAAATTCCTACTTTTTTAATACATTTTATTAAAAAAAAAAATTATAAAAAATGTATTAAGTTTTTTATATGCAAATGTGGAATCACAAAAAAGTACAGATCATGGCGCAAAAAATGAGCCCCCATACCGCCGCTTATACGGAAAAATAAAAAAGTTATAGGTCATCAAAATAAAGGGATTATAAACGTACTAATTTGGTTAAAAAGTTTGTGATTTTTTTTAAGCGCAACAATAATATAAAAGTATATAATAATGGGTATCATTTTAATCGTATTGACCCTCAGAATAAAGAACACGTGTCATTTTTACCAGAAATTGTACGGCGTGAAAACAAAACCTTCCAAAATTAGCAAAATTGCGTTTTTCGTTTTCATTTCCCCACAAAAATAGTGTTTTTTGGTTGCGCCATACATTTTATGATATAATGAGTGATGTCATTACAAAGGACAACTGGTCACGCAAAAAACAAGCACTCATACTAGTCTGTGGATGAAAATATAAAAGAGTTATGATTTTTAGAAGGCGAGGAGGAAAAAATGAAAACGTAAAAATGTAATTGTCCTTAAGGCCAAAATGGGCTGAGTCCTTAAGGGGTTAAAGGGGTACTCCAGTGAAAACCTTTTTTCTTTTAAATCAACTGGTGGCAGAAAGTTAAACATATTTGTAAATTACTTCTATTAAAAAATCTTAATCCTTCCTGTACTTATTAGCTGCTGAATGCTACAGAGGAAATTCCTTTCTTTTTGGAACACTGATGACATCACGAGCACAGTGCTCTCTGCTGACATCTCTGTCCATTTTAGCAACCATGCATAGCAGATGTGTGCTAAGGGTAGCATGGTGGCTCAGTGGTTAGCACTGCTTGCAGTGCTGGGGACTTGGGTTCAAATCCCACTAAGGACAACAATAAATAAAGTGTTATTATTATAATAACGTCAGCAGAGAGAACTGCGCTCATGATGTCATCAGAGAGCATTCCAAAAAGAAAAGAATTTCCTCTGTAGTATTCAGCAGCTAATAAGTACAGGAAGGATTAAGATTTTTTAATAGAAGTAATTTACAAATATGTTTAACTTTCTGCCACCAGTTGATTTAAAAGAAAAAAGATTTTCACCGGAGTACCCCTTTAATGAAGGTTTTACCTTTTCGGCCTTTTTGTGAATATTAATGAACTACCAGTTATGAATAATAATAAGCTACCAGTCATGGCATTTGACTTCAAAATGTGTTGACTCTTTTCGCGCGCTGAGCCCTTTTTTATCGTTCAAGTACAGCATTCCCTTGCTTGTCTTTTATTTTTCACTTTGTGTAATAGGGTACATAAGACCAGCATAGATTATAACTACAACAAGATGAACAACAATGATAAAATACAATGGAACTATGTATAAGTCAGTCTGTGGTACAATAGAAATGGCCCAGTGTTCATTCTTGTATATGGTTCTGTCAAATCAATCATATACATCTGTAAAACCATCTATATGTATGTATACAAGATAGTAACAATAATGTGGTTTTCGTTTTTTATTGATATACGGGACATTTTCTGTAAGCATAGGTGAATATGGATTTTATTAGCGGTATTATATATTTAGGATCCAAAGGTTCTTTTTCTGTATTGGAAATATAGTGGTATTCCATGATAAAAATAAACATATATGTAATACTTACCTGCTAAATATAATAATATTCATCATTTCCATAAAGATGCATGCAGAATATCTTAATAGTCATATGATCAAGTTGAAATCTACGAGTCCTCTTTCTTTTATATAAAATAAATTGGTATCTCATGTTTATTAACTCACATTCTGGGGCAACACAGACCTGAAAAATGAATTATGTAGATTAGAATCAAGAACAACTCCAAATTGATTTAAATTTATGTACCGTATTTATAATCAAAAGGTGATAGCTAATTCTATTATTTAAGTTTCACGCATGCGCGATATATAGGTTATGCATAGCGCCCCCCCTTTTAAAAGATCGTGGAGGTGAAAAGAAGTTGTGCATGAGCAGCGAATATGCGACGTGAATATGCTCATGCGCACACACATAGAATAGGCGCACGTATGAAGCATATGCGCACGTGCAGAGAGTGACCGTGACATCGCTGTGTTTACATTTGTATGCGCGTGCGCCGGCATTGGCGCACGCGTATATGACCATCACAAGAGAACGCAAGTCCAGGCCGGAACCTGGTGAGTGACGGATTTCTGATAATTTTTAGTAAGCTAACCAAGCCCCTATTTAGGTGATTGACAACCGCAAGAACTAATAACTGAGCAGGTGTTACCTGCTCAGGTAAATGTCCTTTCCATTGGTTAATCTTATCTACCTGGTGACTGGTTTTGTGACCTGTCAATCTAATGATTGAGTTTCTCATTGGTTGTGAGTGTAAGGGAGTGACTGAACCTTGATTGGGAGGGGTTATATAAACTCCCTCTGTGGCATCCTCATGGTCAGTGCCCCTTAACCTCTGAAGATGTCACAACTGTGACGAAACATGTTAGGGGGGCATTGTGAATTTAAATAACAGCATCAGCACTGTTAAAGAGGTACTCCGGTGAAAACCTTTTTTCTTTAAAATCAACTGGTGGCAGAAAGTTAAACATATTTGTAAATTACTTCTATTGAAAAATCTTAATCCTTCCTGTTCTTATTAGCTGCTGAATACTACAGAGGAAATTCTTTTCTTTTTGGAATGCTCTCTGATGACATCACGAGCACAATTCTCTCTGCTGACGTTATTATAATAATAATAATAATAACACTTTATTTATTGTTGTCCTTAGTGGGATTTGAACCCAAGTCCCCAGCACTGCAAGGCAGCAGTGCTAACCACTGAGCCACCATGCTGCCCTTAGCATACATTTGCTGTGCATGGTTGCTAAAATGGACAGATGAGGAGCAGAGAGCACTGTGCTCGTGATGTCATCAGTGTTCCAAAAAGAAAGGAATTTCCTCTGTAGCATTCAGCAGCTAATGAGTACTGGAAGGATTAAGATTTTTTAATAGACGTAATTTACAAATATGTTTAACTTTCTGCCACCAGTTGATTTAAAAGAAAAAAGGTTTTCACCGGAGTACCCCTTTAACAGCACATTCTGCACGTGTGTTGTTTATATCAAGTTGAATCCTAGTCCTGTTGGACATGTACATACAAATTGAATAGAGTGCTGATGATGCTGGGTTTTTAATTCAATAACAGCTCATTTTTTCTATATGATTTATGTCAAAATAAAAATAAATTAAGTTTTACTAACTTTCAGTGAGGCATAAAAAGTGGACTTTTCTACTCAGTCCATTCCAGGCTGAGTTGCAGTGTTTAATTTTATGCAAAAGTCACATTTGATAAACCCGTTACCACTGAAAAGTGAAATTCCTAAATTACTCAGTGTAGAGCATTTTCACAAACTTGCTTAACCTCTGGAACTCATGAATATTCGCACCAAGCTATGCTTAGGTGCTCCTAAGACAATTAACGTTCCAGAGCTAAGCAAAAAAAATAAATAAAAAAAAGCTCTACCACCAATGATAAATGTCCCTCTATAAAATGGATATGCTTAAAATTGTCCTCTGCTGACCCCTATAGTTCTTTAATTATCCGTATGAGTTCATTTTCTGCACCGTGATCTGTAGTTTTTATCGTCATCATTTTTGTATAGATGGGATTCTTAATCACTTTTTATAAAAAAAAATTCATAGAAATGACCTAAAATCGGCAATTTTGAACTCTGATATTATTTCTTACATTTACGCCATTGACTATACAGATTAATTAATATTATATTTTAACCTGTTAAGGACACAGGGCGCCCTGGTCCCATCGCCGGTATTTAAAACACGTTCATGGACAGAGTGTGGGTTAAACCCAGTGGGCCCCGACTGCTACCGGACTATTAAAATATAAGGGTAGCTATGCACGGTCGATGGTGTACTCGTAAAAAAATATCAATGTCCAAAATTGTGCATTTTGGTCACTTCATATATCATAAAAAATGTAATAAAAACCAATCAAAAAGTCCCATTAAAACAAAAATGGTACCGATAAAACTACAGACGATGGTGCAAAAAATTACCCCTCGTATAGCCCCGTATGCGGAAAAATAAAAAAGTAATAGGGGTCAGAAGATGACAATTTTAAAACATACACATTTTGGTCATGTAGTTATAATTTTTTTAAGTAGTAAAATAAAATAAAACCTACATAAATTGGGTATCTTTGTAACCATGTGGACCTACAGGATAAAGATAAAGTGTAATTTTTAACTAAAAGTGTGCTGTGTAGATGCGGAAGCCCACAAATAACTTTTTTAGTTTTTCCGCAGAATATGTTATAAAAAATGAGACTCTGTAGTGCCTTGTTGTCTTCCGTGCTGGAGATTATAAGCTTGTAATGCATTGTATGCTTACATACTGGGGGTTGTAGTGCTGTGTGTCCCTTTCCATATTAGAGTCTGTAGTACAGACTCTAATTGTCATTTTACATACTGGGGGTTGTAGTGCTTTGTCCCTTTGCTTTGCATATTAGAATCTGTAGTACAGACTCCAATATGCAAAGTGACAAAGCACTACAACCCCCAGTATGCAAAGGTACAAATGCACTACAACCACCTATATGCAAAGGGACAATGCACTACAATTGATGTAGTGCTTTGTACCTTTGCATTCTGGAGGTCACACAAACAAAAAACAATTACCTGGGCAGGCAATAACTGGCTGACGGAGACTCCTCACTTCAGGAAGGCAGACAGACGCATAGTCCTCCGCAGTAATCCTGCTAGTGGGGTCATGTGACTAACACGTTTGCTACCCAGGCAGCCCCTGTGCTTTACCCTGCTGCTGGTGAGTGAGACGAAGTGGGAAGGGGATCTGAGAGTGCGGTGTTGCGCTGTTGCTACTTAGGCAGCGCTGCATAGAATGTGAGTGCACTCCGGGCAGCACAGTAGAGTGAGCGGAGACGGGGGTGGGGGGGGGGGGGGGGGGAGTATGCACTTTGGCAGTTAAGTGAGCAGAGAATTCGGAGGGGCGGGGATTTGTTTTATGCGCTGCCGGAGCTTGGCCAGCGATGTAGGGGGAGTGAATGGAAGATTTCCAAAAAAAAGGGGCATTTAGAGACACGTTCAGAAAAGGGCAGGGGCTCAAGCACTGTTAGAACCCTGTGTGTGCACGTCCCTGCCTCTGGCAGCCACAAACAGGCGTGGGGTGGCCAACAGATTAAATACGACAACCCCTTTAACCCCTTAAGGACCAAGCCCATTTTGACCTTAACCCCTTAAGGACCAGGCCAATTTTCACTGTAGGACCAGAGCGTTTTTTGCACATCTGACCACTGTCACTTTAACCCCTTAAGGACTCAGGGTTTTTCCGTTTTTGCACTTTCGTTTTTTCCTACTTACCTTTTAAAAATCATAACCCTTTCAATTTTCCACCTAAAAATCCATATTATGGCTTATTTTTTGCGTCGCCAATTCTACTTTGCAGTGACATTAGTCATTTTACCCAAAAATGCATGGCAAAATGGAAAAAAAAATCATTGTGCGACAAAATCGAAGAAAAAACCCCATTTTGTAACTTTTGGGGGCTTCCGTTTCTACGCAGTGCATATTTCTGTAAAAATTACACCTTATCATTATTCTGTAGGTCCATACGGTTAAAATGATACCCTATTTATATAGGTTTGATTTTGTCGCACTTCTGGAAAAATTCATAACTACATGCAGGAAAATTTATACGTTTAAAAATGTAATCTTCTGACCCCTATAACTTTTTTATTTTTCCACGTAAAGGGCGGTATGAGGACTCATTTTTTGCGCCGTGATCTGAAGTTTTTATCGGTATGATTTTTGTTTTGATCGGACTTTTTGATCACTTTTTATTCATTTTTTAATGGTATAAAACGTGACCAAAATACGCTTTTTTGCGCATACGCCATTGACCATGCGGTTTAATGAATGATATATTTTTATAGTTCGGACAATTACGCACGCGGCGATACCACATATGTTTATTTTTATTTTTTTTTACACTGTTTTATTTTTTTTTATGGGAAAAGGGGGGTGATTCAAACTTTTATTAGGGAAGGGGTTAAATGACCTTTATTAACACTTTTTTTTTACATTTATTTTGCAGTGTTATAAGTCCCATAGGGACCTATAACACTGCACACACTGATCTTCTACACAGATCACAGGCGTGTATTAACACGCCTGTGATCAGTGTTATCGGCGCTTGACTGCTCCTGCCTGGATCTCATTCACCGATCGGACACCGGGGAGGCAGGTAAGGGCCCTCCCGGTGTCCTGTCAGCTGTTCACCGGTGTCCTGTTTCCCCGCGGCAGTCCCGAACAGCCCGACTGAGCAGCCAGGTCACTTTCACTTTCACTTTAGAAGCGGCGGTCAGCTTTGACCGCCGCTTCTAAAGGGTTAATACCGCCATCGCCGCGATCGGCGATGTGTGGTATTAGCCGCGGGTCCCGGCTGTTGATGAGCGCCGGGACCGACGCGATATGATGCGGGATCGCGGCGCGATCCCGCTTCATATTGCGGGAGTTGGCGCAGGACGTAAATATACGTCCTGCGTCGTTAAGGGGTTAAGCATTAATAACTCTGGGATGCTTTTACCTTTCATTTTGATTCCGAGACTGTTTTTTCGTGACAAATTCTACTTTATGTTAGTGGTAAAATTTTGTCGATACATGCATCATTTCTTGGTGAAAAATTCCAAAATTTTATGAAAAAATTGGAAATTTAGCATTTTTCTAACTTTGAAGATCTCTGCTTGTAAGGGAAATAGACATTCCAAATAAATTATATTTTGATTCACAAATACAATATGTCTACTTCATGTTGGCATCATAAAGTGGATATGTTTTTACTTTTGGAAGACTTTAAAGCTCAGCAGCAATTTTCCAATTTATCACAAATTTTTCAAAATCAGAACTTTTCAGGGACGAGTTCAGGTTTGAAGTGGATTTGAAGGGCCTTCTTATTAGAAATACCCCATAAATGACCCCATTATAAAAACTGCACCCCTCAAAGTATTCATAATGATATTCAGTAAGTGTGTTAACCCTTTAGGTGTTTCACAGGAATAGCAGCAAAGTGAAGGAGAAAATTCAAAATCTTCATTTTTTACACTCGCATGTTCTTGTAGACCCAGTTATTGAATTATTACAAGAGGTAAAAGGAAAAAAATCCTCTTAAAATTTTTAACCCAATTTCTCTCGAGCAAGGAAATACCTCATATGTGTATGTCAAGTGTTCGGCGGGCGCAGTAGAGGGCTCAGAAGGGAAGGAGCAACAATAAAGATCATTTAACCCCTTCCATAATAAAAGTCAGAATCATCCCCCTTTTCCCAATAAAAAAATAAAACCATGTAAATAAAAAAAATAAAGCTATGTGGCATCGCCGTGTGCGTAGATTTCCAAACTATTAAAATATATTGTTAATTAAACCGCACGGTCTATGGCATACACGTAAAAAAATTCCAAAGTCCAAAATAGCGTATTTTTGGTCACTTTTATACCATAAAAAAGTGAATAAAAAGCGATCAAAAAGTCTGATCAATACAAAAATTATAATAATAAAAACGTCAGATCACGGCGCAAAAAATTAGCCCTCATACTTCCCCATATGCGGAAAAATAAAAAAGTTATAGGGGTCAGAAGAGGAAAATTTTAAATGTATACATTTTCCTGCATGTAGTAATGATTTTTTTCCAGAAGTCCGACAAAATCAAACCTATATAAGTAGGGTATCATTCTAATCGTATGGACCTACAGAATAAAGAGAAGGTGGAATTTTTACCGGAAAATGCACTGCGTAGAAACGGAAGCCCCCAAAAGTTACAAAATGGAACTTTTTCTTCAGTTTTGTCGCACAATTTCGCCGTGGATTTTTGGGTAAAATGACTAATATCACTGCAATGAAGAATTGGTGGCGCAAAAAATAAGCCATAATATGGATTTATATGTGCAAAATTGAAAGCGTTATGATTTTTAGAAGGTGATGAGGAAAAAATGAAAATGCAAAAACGAAACATACCCTGCGTCATTAAGGGGTTAAGATTTCTCTTTTTCATGTACCCCCAAAAGAACTGCAAAGTATCCCTGGGGGTACAAGTACCCTAGGTTGGGAAATGCTGAGATAGAACAAGTCTCACTGATATGGGGACAACCGTGCAGAGGAAAAGGTGACCAGTTGCCCATAGCAACCAATCAGATTGCTTATTTTATTTTTCAGAGGCCTTTTTAACAATGAAAGAAGTGATCTGATTGGTTGCTATAGGCAACTGGTTAACTTTTCCTCTCCACAGGTTTTGATAAATCTACCCAATAGAGAGGTTTTTTTTTCCTTACAGAGTAAAGCTGGGTTCACACCACGTTTTGTTAAATACGGTTCCCGTATACGGCTGGGAGGAGGGGGGCGGGGCTTAATTGCGGCGCCCCCACTCAGCCGTATTCGGAAAACTTATTTAATGTATGTCTATGAGCCGACCGGAGTGAACCGCAGCCTCCGGTCGGCTTTGTTTTCGGCCGTATGCGGTTTCCCGACCGTAGGCAAAAACGCGGTCGACCACGTTTTTGCCTGCGGTCGGGAAACCGCATACGGCCGAAAACGAAGCTGACCGGAGTCTGCGATTCACTCCGGTCGGCTTATAGACATACATTAAATACGGTTCCCGAATACGGCTGAGTGCGGGCGCCGTGATTAAGCCCCGCCCCCCCTCTTCCCAGCCGTATGCGGGAACCGTATTTAACAAAACGTGGTGTGAACCCAGCCTAACACAACTTTCTTGGGAGTTTATTTTCCGAGGATGAAATCAGAGACAAACAGCAGTACAGCACAGGCCTTTATACATCTTTATCTGGGTCATATTTCAGCTCAATTGAAAATAAAGCGATAACATGGTCATATGCATGAGACCTTCCTGTATATCAGTGCCCTGCTAGCGATCTCTATATTAAAACACAAACAGACTAGTAAATCTTAAAAAAAAAAAACACAGAAAAATCTTGTCCAGCACTGACATAGCTGAACTAGCTAACCATCCAGGCAGCAAATTCAGTAATAGGAACAAGCCTAAAGGGAATAGAAAGAGCCTAATGTAGAGGAACTAAAACAAAATGTGAATAGGGGGCCTTTGGCACCCAGAATCAGAGTCCAGCTCTAAAAGTAACTTTCATAGGAAATACAAAAGTTGGACTGAATGGAGATGATTTATCAAAACCTGTCGAGAGGAAAAGTTGCCCAGTTGCCCATAGCAACCAATCAGATCGCTTCTTTCATTTTTAACAAGGCCTCTGCAAACTGAAAGAAGCGATTGGATTTCTTGCTATGGGCAACTTTTCCTTTGCACAGGTATTAATAAATCTCCCCCAATGTGTGTAATTGTAGCATAGTAGATTTAGGCCGGGTTCACAGTGCGGAAAAAGTGCGGAATGTCCACACAATAAACATGCGCGGACATTCCCCACACTTGCCCGATGAGGCGAGCACTAAGGTCTATTCTTTCTGCAGTCGTCGGAATAGGAATTTCCACGGCAGAAACATCTGGAGCGGAAATTTTGCCATGTGAACAGTGCAGCAGAATCCCATTGAAATCAAGGATGAGGAATGTCCGTGCGGAATATTCAGTGCAGACATTCTGTATAAATTCAGCTGTGGGAACCTGTAAGGAGTTTGTATGTTCTCCCTGTATGGGTATTAGTCAGGGTCTTCTGGTTTCCTCTGACTCTCTAAATACTGATAGGTTAAGTGTCTGCATATGGATTTTGACTGCACGAGAGTCTAGGATAGAAAAATTGGATAATAACAAAATTGGATATAGTGACACTATACAGAGATGCAGACCATGTTGACTCTATATAAGAGTGTAAAGAAATATATGACATTTGGTGAGATCTGCATAAAAAGATTGCTACAGACAAGATCTTCTAATGCGGTGGTCTCCAAAGGGTGGAACTCCAGATGTTGCAACATCTGGAGGTCCATCTGTTGGCTCACAATGAAGCAGAGATAGTGACGCCAAGTTTTTCACGTATGCGTATATATTAAAATAGGTCAGGCTGTCTGGAAACAATAGTATGAAGTGAAATGTAAAGGCTGGCTTCACATAGGGAAGGTCAGTGTGGTTTTGTAAATGCAGAGTAACATTCACTGCAGAGTACATAGCTTTAAGCCGATAAAGGACAAGCATAAAATATATCGAAAAAATTTGCTCTTTTTTGTCATTGACAACATGGATGTTTAGTTGTATTTGTTGTAGATGTGAATGTTTTTTCCCTATTTGAACAAAAGAGCATAAAAAACTATTAAAGTGGTTATCCAGGGATAAAAAAAAAAACCTGCCAATTTCTTTCAAAAACTGCACCACCTCTGTCCTCAGGCTGTGTGTGGAATTGTAGCACAGTTCAATTAAAGTGAATGGAACCAAGCGGTAATACCACACACAACCTGAGGACAGGGGTCGTGCTGTTTTTGAAAGAAATTAGCTGTTTTCCTATCCCTAGATAACCCCTTTAATGGGACCATACCATAGGGTCCTGCATTAGGGTTGGGATCCTGAGGGACCAACCCAAAACATGCGGGCGGTCATGAGGCTGCTGCGGAGGCGGGTGGCCAGCCAGGCGCTATGCCTGTGGGTCCCGCAAATCCAGCAGCAGCCTCAGTGACTCAGCCCCACCCTCTGCTTACAGTCACCAGCTTCTGCCTTAGGTCTGGACTCACCAGGGAAGGACGGGGGGGGGGGGGCGGGGTTGTGTATGCTGCTCCTCCTAACTTGTCTCCACCCCCTGCCGCCGCCGTGCCGCCATTTTTTGGATCCCCTGCTTAGCCTGTTGTAACACTCTGGGCCCGGTACGGTATGCAAGAGTGTTACAACACACACTCACTGTGCGCTGCAATGCGCTGCACATACCCCCACCTGTATGTATGAATGTACATACACACACATTGCTATACACATGGGGGGTATGTGTAGACTGCAGAGTATTGCACCCTAAGGTCTGTAGATGGCGCGGGCCTCTTTGTTTGCTGCTCTACAGCACTGCTATACACATGGGGGGTATATGCAGTCTGCAGACAGAGCATTGCACCCTAGTGTCCTCTATAGACCCTAGGGTGTAATGCTCTGCAGTCTGCATATACCTTATGGGAGCTATAACAAAAAGTGTAAAAAATTAAATACAATTTAACCCCTTCCCTGATAAAAGCTTCACCCCCAGCCTTTTCCATTTTTTTTACTAAAATAATGTTAAAAAAATTAATAAAATAAAGTATGTGGTATTGCTGCGTTCGTAACTGTCTGAACTGTTAAAAAATAATGTTAATTAAACTGCACGGTCTAGTAGCTTAGAGTCAGCTCTGTGAGTGTTCTTGAGCTGCCCAGCCAGAGCCCCGATATAAACACCATCTCAGGAAAGAAATGAAAAATGCTTCCACTAAAGGTCCAACCTGACAGATCTTGGGAGGATGTGCAAGGATCACTGTGTACTGAAAAATGTAGCATCTACATGAAGGCATGTGGCACTGAAAAGAGAGTATCCCACTAGAATCCTCACAGCTATCCTATGTACTTAGCTTAATGGTGAGAACTCATGTGGATAAAGCATGCTGGATCACTCTCCAAGTCATGGCAATGTTGGGCCTTGTTCAGACTCAGGTGCTACTGCCAGTCGTGAATTGTTGTCACATTTGTTATACTAGCCTTCTATATCCTCAGAGAGGTGCACCAGTGGGGGGTGTCAGTCACCTTCAGAGGGCCATAATAGTGGACAGCAGTACTATAAAAGAGGAGACGCCTATTGAGGCTCGGTCACAGGTTCAGAATAAGGAACCAGCAGCTTTAAAGTGACTGTCCATCATTTTAACATTATGGATGGAATTTATTAAGTCGGAGTTTCACACTTCAGTCGTAAATAAAAGTCAGGTCTCTTACTATCTATGGAACCTACCACAGCTATGAGCTGGCATTCTTCTGGCATAACTTGCACCAATGTGTGCCTTTTGTTCGACAGAAACTGGCATACATCCTCTGTGAATTTGCCCCTTTGTTGGTTTAGTTCCACATTCTGTGCTGCCAAATATCTTTATAGTGGTCACCAGTCCATTTCTAGGGCACCTCGCTACAAACCCCTTCCATAACAATTTTCTGGTAATCCACTACTGGGGATGAGGCGCTTATGGCATCCTGTTTTATTACCTCTTTAGGAGAGGAATAAACATTACATGAGGGTCCCCTTCATTACTTTTTTTTTTTTTTTTAACAGATCACTACTGTGAATTTTGGGTTTTTATTTTAATAAATCATTGCTGTGATTATGGAAATGTTACTTACACAATAAAACGTCCCTGCGGCCCCGTTCTCTTACATCACCCAGCTTCACTCCCTGTATGCAGCCGGGCGGCTTATCACTCATATATGGCTGTCTGTGGAGAAGCATGCAACAAAACACGTCATTAGCAGTACACTGCGCTCATGCACAGTAAAGGAGGCACATTGACATGTATCGTCATGTGCTTCTCCATAGGCAGCCGTGGATAAATGTAAAGTTATGCATCTGGGTACTAATAACCTGCATGCGTCGTATGTCTTAGGGGGGATTAAACTGGCAGAGTCACTGGTAGAGAAGGATCTGGGTGTACTTGTAGATCACATTACAGAATAGCATGCAATGTCAGGCTGCTGCTTCCAAAGCCGGCAGGATATTGTCATGTATAAAAAGAGGCATGGACTCGAGGGACAGGGACATAATACTCCCCCTTTATAAAGCATTGGTACGGCCTCACCTGGAATATGCTGTTCAGTTTTGGTCGCCTGTTCATAAAAGAGACACTGTGGAGCTGGAAAGGGTGCAGAGACGCGCGACTAAACTAATATGGGGCATGGAACATCTTAGCTATGAGGAGCGATTAAAGGAGTTACAATTGTTTAGTCTTGAGAAGAGACGTTTAAGGGGGGATATGATAAATGTATATAAGTATATAAATGGCCCAAACAAAAAATATGGAGAAAAACTGTTCCAGGTTAAACTCCCCCAAAGGACGAGGGGCACTCCCTCTGTCTGGAGAAGAAAAGGTTAAGTCTCAAGGGGCGACACGCCTTCTTTACCGTGAGGACTGTGAACTTATGGAACAGTCTACCTCAGGAACTGGTCACAGCAGGAACAATTAACAGCTTTAAAACAGGATTAGATACATTCCTGGAACAAAATAACATTAATGCTTATGAAGAAATATAAAATCCCATCCCTTCCCCAATATGGCACCACACCCCTACCCCTTAATTCCCTGGTTGAACTTGATGGACATATGTCTTTTTTCAACCGTACTAACTATGTAACTATGTATGAATGATAAGCGGCCCAGCTGCCTACAGAGACCTAAGACTGAGCGGGAGTAGAGCGGGGTGATATAATAGAAGAGGGCTGCTGGGAAGCCTTATAGTGTGTTTAAGTAACACTTCCATAATCACAGCAGTGATTTAAAAAATGGCAAACCCCTTTAAAGAGAGCAATAGCATTTTATAGCCATGATTGACCCAATTCCAACAGTGTTTTTACTTTTTTGCTTAACTTTTTTGCCTGACCCCCTGTATCTGAGAGGGATAGCGATTTTACCTTTTGGTTTTCATTGAATAGTCAGATGGCCAGGAACTTTATTGAAAAATGTAGTGTCAATATATTAGGCTGAGGGGCTTTTAACACCTTTTTAGCCTACTATTCGCACCCCATTTTGAATTAAAGTTTCCGCCGTCTAACAATTCAGAGAAAAGTAAAAAGTCAGAGTAAAACCCCTATATTTCATGAACCAGAGAGTATAAAAAGAAAATAAAAACGCAGTTGCGAAAAATGATATAAAAACATTTTTTTTTTTAACCTTCCATAGGTCCTTTTTAAAGCGCAACTGTCAGGAAATTTTAGTGTAATAACCTGCACACAGCCTTTGTACTGTGTGCAGGTGTTGTGTACAGCAATTATTTTACCTCATGTTTGCAGGCTTTCGTGACGCTAAAAAGTGCTTTTAATCAAAGCCACTGGCGGTCGGATAGGTGTGATGCGAGGTACGCGATGCCCCGCCGCCGCCACGCCCACCCACACGCCCACTTTGTATCTCAGTGCTGGGACAGCTGTGTGATTGACACACAGGTCCCAGCGCATGTGCCCTTCAACTAATGTAAAATGCGTGCTTCAGTGTGTCATCCCGCCGCCGTCGTCCTTCTCAGTGCGCCTGCGCTGGAGGAGCGAGCACTTGCTGGATGACACGCACCAGCATGCACGTTACATTAGTTGAAGGGCGCATGCGCTGGAACCTGTGTGTCAATCACACAGCGGTCCTAGCACTGAGATACAAAGTGGGCGTGTGGGTGGCGGCGGCGGGGCATCGCGTACCTCGCACCACACCTATCCGACCGTCAGTGGCTTTGAATAAAAGCACTTTTTAGCGTCACGAAAGCCTGCAAATATGAGGTAAAATAATTGCTGTACACAACACCTGCACACAGTACAAAGGCTGTGTGCAGGTTATTACACTAAAATTTCATGACAGTTGCGCTTTAACAGATCGTGACTATATTTATATGCCACATATTATTCTTCAAGACTCCCAAAAAGACAAAGTTGGTCAATTCATTTCATAATTCAGAAAAAAAATGCACAACACACACGACAATCTACAACAGGATTGGAAAATGTGATTGGGCCAAAAATAATACGCTGTAGAACCATGTATGTTTTATCGCACACGTCCGTGTTGTGTCCCTACACATAGCAGCAACTTGGTCATGACAATGTCACCTCTATAGAAACTGCTCTGCTACAATTACGGTGTTGTTCGCTTCAAGCTCTCATATTACTATAGGGATCTGCCCCATGTCAACGCCTGATAATCTGACCAATAAACAGAACAAATGTTAGTGTAGGCGAATACAACAATGTATTTCCCATGTAAACATATCTCAAAGAATTCAGCACTTCAGCGGAAAAGATCTGGAGACATATTAAAGGTTTGTAAGAACATGAAACAAAGTTTACTTTAACTATTGTGTGTGAAGATCAATACTCTCTCTGTAAGCAGCAACGTCAGGCTGGAGAGGGACTGACTAATGGTCTTCAATAGACGTTGTGACAGGCGTTCTGGGAAAGTCCCTACTAGAACTACTTAACTTCACATATTTACAGTTCTGTGAACTTGTAGAAACAGTTACCGTATTTTTCGCCGTATAAGACGCACTTTTTCTTCCCCAAAACTGGGGGGGAAAAGTCGGTGCGTCTTATACGGCGAATAAACCCCTATCGCGGCGGTCCCTGCGGCCATCAACGGCCGGGATCCACGGCTAATACAGGACATCACCGATCGCGGTGATGCCCTGTATTAACCCTTCAGACGCGGCGATCAAAGCTGACCGCCGCGTCTGAAGGGAAAGTAACACTAACCCGGCTGTTCAGTCAGGCTGTTCGGGACCGCCGCGGTGAAATTTCACCGCGGCGGTCCCGAACAGCCTGACTGAATAGCCGGGTTAGTGCTTACAGGACACCGGGGGGGGCCTTACCTGCCTCCTCGGTGTCTTCTCCGTTCAGGGATCCGCTGTATGGCCAGTGCTCTCCTTCCTCGTCATCACGTCGTCGCGTACGTGCGTAACGACGTGATGGCGGCGACAGAGAGTGCGGATACCCGGCCGGCAGCAGAGACGTTCCGGAGCGACGGGGACACGGCGACAGCGATGGAGCGACATCCAGGGCAGCGGTGACGGGTCCGGAGCGGTGGGGACACGTGAGTATTACCATCTCCTGCAGTGGTCTTCAATCTGCGGACCTCCAGATGTTGCAAAACTACAACTCCCAGCATGCCCGGACAGCCAACGGCTGTCCGGGCATGCTGGGAGTTGTAGTTTTGCAACATCTGGAGGTCCGCAGGTTGAAGACCACTATTGGGTTCAAAATCTTTATTTTTTTAGATTTTGCCCCTAAAAATTGGGTGCGTCTTATACGCCGGTGCGTCCTATAGGGTGAAAAATACGGTACATACACCGTTTAGGGTTATCTGTGGCTTTTTGCTGTAACATTATCTGTCCGATACATCCTGATGCCGTACTAATCAGGGCTTCCTTCAGAAAACATACAGCCCATCACTAGCCTCAACTGTGACCCGTCTTGGCTAGTCACTTGCTCAGTGGGCTTTTCCTATGTCTTGAGACAGGACCAGGAACTGCTGATCAGCGGAGATCAGGAAGGCAAGTATACTTTCTGGCTATGAACCCTGATGCCTAAAGACAAAAAACTGCTAAAGGGAATAGGGGGAGAAGAATTTCCAAGCGTGACTAAAAACAGCACAATAAAAACCTGAATAAAACTATACAGGGAAAATCTACCCGTCTTGGAAGGTATACTACAGAAAGGATAGCATAAATAAAGCACTGGGAGCAAGGTAAAGTATTACCCCCCTTTCCCAGGAGAAACACTCTAAAGGGGGGTAATCCATGGTTAATATTAAAATGGTAATTCAGTGAAAAACACATTTTTTTTAAATCAACTGGTGCCAGAAAGTTAAACAGATTTGTAAATTACTTCTATTTAATAAATCTTAATCCTTCCAGTACATATCAGCTTCTGCATACTACAGAGGAAGTTGTATTTCTTTCTGGAGTTCTTTTCAGTCTGACCACAGTGCCCTCTGCTGACACCTTTGTCCGCGTCAGGAACTGTCCAGAGCAGGAGAGGTTTGCTATGGGGATTTGCTTATACTCTGGACAGTTCCTGACATGGAAAGAGGACATTTAGTGGACATTTTTTGCTAACTGCATCAATTTTAATCATAATAATATAAGTTATATTTTAGTTGGGAGGGACCTAGTTTAGGGCACCCCTTTGGGGGTTTCCCCTAAAGTTGTTGTGACATGACATGGAAAGAGAGCACTGTGGTCAGACTGAAAAGAACTCCAAAAAGAAATACAACTTCCTCTGCAGTATACAGCAGCTGATAAGTACTGGAAGGATTAAGATTTTTAAATAGAAGTAATTGTTTTCCACCAGAGTACCCCTTTAAAACATAGCTGCTTTCTATAAAACACCTGGCCTCAGATCGTGTATGGTATTATGGCTCTGTTTAGGGAAGAAATCAGCTGTTTATCTAATCCAGGATCTGAGTGCACGTCGTAGCGTTATGGTCCCGTGGGTAATGCTGAACATCACCAATCGCAGAGATGTCCTGCATTACCCCTTTAGAAGCTGCGATCATAGTTGATTGCGGCATCTAAAATGCAAAAAAAAAAAAACATCCTGGCTGCTCAGTCGGGTTGATCGGGATCACTGCGGTGTCCCGATCAGCTGAGAGGACAGCAGTAGGGTCTTACCTGCCTCCTCACCATCCGATCAGTGCTCTGATGCTCCAGTCAGTCATGACACTGATAACTGATCTATAGCATTGAACAGTGTATGCAATCTAATGAGTAATAGTCTATTATGAGAACTATAAAATAGTGAAAAAAAGTTAAAAAATGTGAATTACTCCTTAAAAAACAAACAAAAAAAAAACACCCATATTCCCTCCTAGTATCCCGACCCCGAATCCCCTCCTCATACCCCGTCCTCATATGTTTGTTGTTGACATATAAGTAACATGTGTACCAAGTTTCTTGTTATTATCTTTAACGGTTTGGAAGTAATGCTGGGACACACACATATATATATATATATATATATATATACACATATCAGAGATGTGGAATTCCTATCGCCCGATGCCCAAGACTAGCATACTCTGCAGCCTGTGTCCTCCGAAGCAAAGCAGGGGAGATGAGAAGCTGTGTACAGTATTTGTCTTCTCTCCCCTGCTCTGCAGACGTGCGGGGGGGGGGGGGGGGGGAGATGAGGGGGCGTGGCTTATTTCTCCCCGTGCAGACCTGCGTCCTCTGCCTTCACTCCCTCCCAGCTGTAGCTTCGGAGAGCTGAGGGGAGGAGGCGCGTCTGCATGAGGAGATGCATGCAGCGCTCACAGGGGAGTATGGATTCCTGCCCGCTCCATACTCTGCAGCCCCCGGCTGTTCTCAGTAGCCGGGGGCCGCCGCTAATAGCCAGCATGCGGCGATCGCCGCGGCTGGCTATTAACCCTTTAGAGCGGCGTCTAAAGGGACATGTGAATGCTCCCTGGTGGGCTAATGGGGTGGAACGCCCCCCCCCCCCGCAGCGCGATCGCAGGGGGGCGATCCACTATGGAGGTAGCCAGAGGACTTACCTCTATTCCCTGCTGTCCCGCTCTGTCATTGATAGATCCTGGCTGGACCAGACTCTATCAATGGATCACAGAGCACACAGATTAATAGAGTTCAATAGATCTCTATTCATCTGTCTGAGGAATCTACTGATTCCGCATATAAGTGTAATAAAGTGTAAAAAAAAAAGTTTTAATAAAAGTTTGAAAGACACACATTAACCCAGTGGTCTTAAAACTGTGCCCCTCCAGATGTTACAAAACTACAATTTCCAGCATGCCAGGACAGCCGTTATGTATCCCGTACAGTAAATGTAAAAAAATACCAAACCAGATTTGTTATTTTTATAATATCCCAGAAAAAAAAAGTTAAAAAGCGATTAAAAAGTCAGATCAATACCAAAATGGTACCGATACAAAAAAACTGATTATGGCGCAAAAAATGAGCCCTCATACAGCCTGGTATGCTGAAAAAATTAAAGCTACAGGGGTTAAAAAATGGCAATTAAAAAATATAGAAAAAATTCAGAAATAGTAAAACATGACGTAAACGATACAAATCTGGTATCGCTGTAATCAGGCGCCTAAAGTGTGAAACTAACATGTTATCTCAACCACAAGGTAAATGAAAAGAAAACCACCAAATCTGCAAAATTATCTTTTACTATTTCAATTTCACTTCCCTAAATATATATATATTTTTTGGTTCAGAGAATATGTTATTGAAAAATTAAAAGGTATCATTATAGTAGGTACCGTATTTATCGGGGTATACCACGCACCGGCCTATAACACGCACCCTCATTTTTCCAAGGATATTTGGGTAATAAAAGTGTTTACCCAAATATCCATGGTAAAATGAGGGTGCGTGTGTGTGCGCGTGTATACCCCGATATACCCCCAGGAAAGGCAGGGGGAGAGAGGCCGTCATTGCCCGCTTCTCTCCCCCTGCCTTTCCTGGGGTCTAGAGCGCTGCTGCCGGCCCTTCTCTCCCCCTGGCTATCGGTGCCACTGCCCGTCCTCTCCCCCTGACTAGCGGCACAGGCAATGGGGCAGCGGCACCGACAGACAGGGGGAGAGAAGGGGCAGCGGCACCCATTGCCGATGCCCCGTTGCCTCCCCCCATCCCTGGTTGCATAATTACCTGTTGCCGGGGTCAGGTCCGCGCTGCTTCAGGCCTCCGGTGTGCGTCCCCTGCGTCGTTGCTATGCACTGCGCGGCGCACTGACGTCATGCACCAATAGTCAGGGGGAGAGAAGGGCAGCGGCGCTGATAGCCAGGGGGAGAGAAGGGCCGGCAGCAGGGCTCTAGACCCCAGGGCAGGCAGGGGCAGAGAAGCCGGCAGCGCTGGCTGTCTCTGCACCAGCAAAGCCACTGCAGTTCATTGATTTAAAGTGCCCGCTTTAAATCATTGAACTGCAGCGGCTTATCAGCGTATAACACGCACATAGACTTTAGGCAAAAATTTTTAGCCTAAAAAGTGCGTGTTATACGCCGATAAATACGGTAGTTATGGCTATTATAGGGCGAGGAGGAAAAAATTAGAGCGTAAAAGCGAAAACTGGCCCGGACAAGTGGATCGTCATGAGGGACAAGTAGATTTTGCTCCATTTTAGTCCCGTGGACAAGTAGTTTTTTATAAAATTTCCACACCCCTGCATACATACACACACTGAGATATATATACGGTATATACACATACATAGACACACACATTGAGATATAAATATATATATTTATATATACATACATACATACATACACACACACACATATATACACAAAAATAAACATTAACGTGTGGTATCGCCACGTGAACTATAAAAATATAACATTACTTAAATCACAGTCAGCGGAGTATACGTAAAAGAAAAAAAGTCCAAATTGCGTATTTTTGATTACTTTGTATACTCAAAATTTTATATTTTTTTATAAAAAGCGATCGAAAAGTCCCATCAAAACAAATATGGTACCGATAAAAATTAAAAACCACAGCACAAAAAATGTAGAAAAATAAAGTTTTGGGATTCTGAAGAGGACAATTTTAAATGTTGTAATTTTTGTACAAAAAGTTATAATTTTTTTAAAAGAAATAAAACAAAATCAAACCTGGGTATCATTTTAATCATATGGACCTACAGAATTTTTTCTTTGGTTTTACCATAAATTTTGTGGCGGAATGATGTCATTACAAAGTAAAATTGGTGGTGCAAAAAGCATGCTTGAACACTTTATTTGACACTCGATGCGATCGTCCATATACAGCGCTCCGCATCTCTGCTCTGTACTCCGTCCAGTGATATGAATAGAACATCACTCATTCATATTTCTCTCTGAGAGCTGTGATTGGCTGCCACCATCCGGAAAATATAAACGAGTGATGTGAATTTCTATTCACATTACTGGCCGGAGTACAGAGCAGAGATGCGAGTGCTGTATAGAGCCGCCACGCATCTCTGCTATATGTCTATTAGTACAGGTACTACTACTCTCTCTACAGTCTGTTCTATGCTGCGAGTAGTCGTACTACCTAAAAAAAAGTTTTAAAAAAATTTGAGAAAAAAAAAAGTGAAAACACACAAACTTTATTAAAAATTAATTAAAATGTAATTTAAAAAAATGTAAATTTTGTTAAATACATTTTTTTCCATCACTACTGCATCCTTTTATTTTATTTTTTTATTTTTTTTTGGTACCCAACAAATTTAGAAAAAATAAAAATAAAAAAAAACGCCAAAGGGGCCAAAAAACTTAGACTAAGGAGGTTGCAAGGATGTTCTCAAGAAAAACAATAATTTTAATAATTTAAATCAACTGTTGGCAGAAAGTTAAACATATTTGTAAATTACTTCTATTAAAAAATCTTAATCCTTCCAGTACTTATTAGCTGCTGAATGCTACAGAGAAAATGTCTTTCTTTTTGGAACACTGATGACATCACGAGTACAGTGCTCTCTGCTGACATCTCTATCCATTTTAGCAACCATGCATAGCAGCTGTATGCTAAGGGCAGCATGGTGGCTCAGTGGTTAGCACTGCTGCCTTGCAGTGAGAACTGTGCTCGTGATGTCATCAGAGAGCATTCCAAAAAGAAAATAATTTCCTCTGTAGTATTCAGCAGCTAATAAGTACAAGAAGGCTTAAGATTTTTTAATAGAAGTAATTTACAAATATGTTTAACTTTCTGCCACCAGTTGATTTAAAAGAAAAAAGGTTTTCCCCGGAGTACCCCTTTAAAAGGGGTTATCCAGGAATAGAAAAACAGAGCTAATATCTTTCAAAAACAGCTCCACGTCTCCAGGTTGTGTGTGGTATTGCAACTTGGCTCCAGTCAATGGAATTGAGCTGCAGAACCACCACACCCAACCTGGAGACAGACGGGGAGCGGTTTTCAAAAGAAATATTTTTTTTTGTTTTTTTAAATTACTTTAAAGATGTAAGGTTGAAGCAGAGTCTAGCACCACTGTTCTTCCTCCCTTCAGAAACATGTCTTTGACCAGATAAAAAAAAAGTCTGTATACTGACGCCAATAGCTGTGATCACCACCTCTCCATTCACGTCTACAGCCAGATTCACAATTAGGGGCAAATTCACACTAGACAGATTTGCTGCAAATTTTCCATGCAGATATTCTCACAGAAAACCTCCAGATAACTTTACCAGCAAAGTGGATGTGATTTTAAAAATCTCATCTATATAGAGTGGATACTGTCTAGACCAGGGTTTCCCAACCAGGGTGCCTCCAGCTGTTGCAAAACTACAACTCCCAGCATGCCCGGACAGACTTCAGCTGTACGGGCATGCTGGGAGTTGTAGTTTTGCAACAGCTGGAGGCACCCTGATTGGGAAACCCTGGTCTAGACTGATACTGACCTACAGTGCGGATTAGGAAGGTAAAATCTGCACCAAATCTACAACTGCTCTGCAACAAAGTCCTGTATGGATTTTCATGGGAATTTGCTGCAGATTCTTTCCATCCAGTGCACATATACCCTTAAGGTGCCCGTGTGAATTGACACCTGTTTTCAATTAAACCACATTTTGCTGAGGATTCACAGTTACAGATTTGTTGAATCTTGAAAGATGTTAAATATATATATATATATATATATATATATATATATATATATATACAGCAACAGGAGTTGTGTGTATATATATAACAACTGGCTCCAGAAAGTTAAACAGATTTGTAAATTACTTCTATTAAAAAATCTTAATCCTTCCAATAATTATCAGCTGCTGAAGTTGAGTTGTTCTTTTCTGTCCGGCAACAATGCTCTCTAGTGACATCTCTGCTTGTCTCGGGAACTGCACAGAGTAGAGGAGGTTTGCTATGGGGATTTGCTTCTACTCTGGACAGTTCCAGACAGGTGTCATCAGGGAGCACTTAGACAGAAAAGAACAACTCCACTTCAGCAGCTCATAAGTACTGAAAGGATTAGGATTTTTAATAGAAGTAATTTACAAATATGTTTAACTTTCTGGAGCCAGTTGATACATAAAAAAAAAATGTTTTTCCTGGATAACCCCTTAAGGGTGCATTCCCACAGGGTGTATACGCAGCGTATTTGACGCAGCAGCGGGAAATACGCTGCGTATTCCTCCCTCTCTATACACACAAGGCTTTCCGGTGGCAGCCATATGTGTGCAGAGTTTTGGAGGCGGAGCCGCGCGTCACAGACACGCCGGCACACGGCCTCGCCTCCAAAACTCACTACACGCATAGTGCTGCCGCTGGAAAGCCCTGTGTGTGTATAGTGAGCGAGGAATACGCAGCGTATTTCCCGCTGCTGCCACAAATACGCTGCGTATACGCTCTGTGGGAATGCACCCTTAAGAAACTTTTCATCACCAGGAAATTGGTACAGCACTCCTAGTTGTAAAAGGACGCGGGAGTCTGGTTGGAAGGGTTCTTCAACCCAAACACTAAACTACTTTATGTTACGCTGCCCCTAGTTTTTAGACAAAAAAAATAAGCATAAATTGGGGGAGATTCATCAAAACATGTACTGAGGAAAAGTTGACCACGGATCGCTTCTTTAATTTTTCAAAAATGAAAGAAGCGATCTGATTGGTTGTGATGGGTAAGGCTGGGTTCACACCACGTTTTGTTAACTACGGTTCCCGTATACGGCTGGGAGGAGGGGGGCGGGGCTTAATCACGGCGCCCGCAACCGTATTTAATGCATGTCTATGAGCCGACCGGAGTGAACCGCAGCCTCCGGTCGGCTTCGTTTTCGGTCGTATGCGGTTTCCCGACCGCAGGCAAAAATGCGGTCGATCACGTTTTTGCCTGTGGTCGGGAAACTGCATACGGCCGAAAACGAAGCCGACCGGAGGCTGCGGTTCACTCCGGTCGGCTCATAGACAAGCATTAAATACGGTTCCCGACTACAGCTGAGTGCGGGCGCCGCGATTAAGCCCCGCCCCCTCCTCCCAGCCGTTTACGGGAACCGTAGTTAACAAAACGTGGTGTGAACCCAGCCTCACTGGTCAACTTTTCCTCTGCACTGGTTTTGATGAATCTCCCCCCATTATTACGAAATCTGCCCCCCCCCCCCTTTCCAGACACTTTAATAAAAAGTGTCTGGCGAGCTGTAGTAAATTTGATAGCAGCATGTATGCCCGTTTTTTAGTACTAATGAGAATGGCAGAATAAACACTCCAGTAATCATTACTAGACTATACATATAACATATGGAATATGGAAACATAGAATGTGTCGGCAGATAAGAACCATTTGGCCCATCTAGTCTGCCCAATAATCTGAGTCTATCCAAGTCATCTTGTAACTTATGCACATCCTCTATAGACTGTACCGTCCTACAAAGCTTGGTGTCATCTGCAAAGATAGAAACAGAGCTGTTAATACCATCCTCTATATCATTGATAAATAAATTAAACAACAGTGGGCCCAGTACTGAACCTTGGGGTACACCACTAATAACCGGGGACCAATCAGAGTACGAATCATTGACCACCACTCTCTGGGTACGATCCATGAGCCAGTGTTCAATCCAGTTACAAACTAAAATTTCCAAACCCAAAGACCTTAACTTACCTGGCAGACGTCCATGAGGGACAGTATCAAACGCTTTAGCAAAATCCAGAAACACTATATCCACAGCCATTCCTCTGTCAAGGCTTCTACTCACCTCTTCATAAAAGAAAATTAGATTGGTTTGACAACTTCTATCCTTAGTAAACCCATGCTGGCTATCACCTATAAGGAGGATAGCCTTATGCCTATCCCATGCATGCTTAAACTCCTTCACTGTATTTGCAGCAACCACTTCTGCAGAAAGGCTATTCCATGCATCCACTACTCTCTCAGTAAAGTAATACTTCCTTCTTTTTCTTCTGTAAAAACTGAACAGAAATATTCATTAAGGCAGTCGGCTAGCCTCTTATTCTCTTCTACACACCTTCCTTCCTTTGTTTTTAATTTAGTTATTCCTTGTTTTAATTTCCTTTTTTCATTTATATATCTGAAGAATGTCTTTTCCCCTTTTTCACAGACTGAGCTAGTTTTTCTTCTGCCTGTGCTTTAGAAGTTCTGCTTGGCCTCTTTCTGCCTAGTCTTGTAGATTTCCCTATCTTCATTGCTCTGGGTTGTTTTATAATTACTAAATGCTAGCTTTTTGTATTTTATGATTTTGGCCACTTCTGCTGAGTACCACAGTGGTCTCTTCATTTTTCTGCTTTTACTGAAAAGTCTAGTGCAATTTTCAATTTTCTGTTGCCTTCAATAATGCGTCTTTTAAATGGGCACTGTCATGAGCTTTTTTTTTTTAATATGTTGTAGTACTGATGTACTACAACATATTTCTAATATACTTTAATTATTTTTTTTGTAATTAAAATACTTTATTTTAATGTTGAAATCCGACCACTAATGGTCTCCCTCCTAGTGGCCGGCTGCAGCCTGCTGTGACATCACAGATGAATTCGGACCGATCCCGGCCGGGCATCGGTCCGAATTCAGTCAGGCTGCACTCTCTCCCTGCCTGTCAATCACACAGATGGGAGCGAGCGCTTTGGACTATAAGGATCCCTGGCCTCGAACACCGGCCCTTGCTCCCGGCGTGAGGTAGAATTTCACCCTCCACTTTAGTCTTTTGCGGGCAGGCGGGACGGATGGAACAGGTGTGCGTGGCAGGGTTCAGGGGAGCGGGATGTGCAGCAGGGTGCCTCCAGTTGTTTCCCCACTACAACTCCCAGCATGCCCTGACAGCCAATAGATGTCAGGGCTAGCTGGGAGTTGTAGTGGTGAAACAGCTGGAGGCACCCTGTATAGATGAACTAAGGGCGGAAGTCCCCCCCCAGCAGGCATCAGTGATGTCCTGCCTGCTGGGGATGTCTGCCTGGTAAGTGAGCACACTACCAGGCAGACAAAAAGGCATATTTAATATAGTAAAAAAAAAAAAAATTTAAGGCAGGGAGGGGGTTAGGGATAGATGGGCAATAGGCAGGGACAGAAAAAAAAAAAGGATGGTGGGAGCTACTTTCAACGGCCATCAACGGCCTGGACAAGTGGCTAATACAGGACATCACAGATTGCGGTGATCAAAGCTGACCGCCGAGTCTGAAGCGAAAGTATCCCGGCTGCTCTGTCGGGCTGTTCGGGACAGCCGCAGTGAAATTGCGGCATCCCGAACGGCTTACAGGACACCGGGAGGGCCCATGCCTGCCTCCACTGTGTCCGATCGGCGAATGACTGCTCCATGCCTGAGATCCAGGCAGGAGCAGTCAAGCGCCGATAACACTGATCACAGGCATGTTAAAGGACAACTGCAGCGCAATATACACTTATCCCCTATCTACAAGACAGGGGATAAGTGTTTGATCGCGGGGGGTCCGACCGCTGGGACCCCCCATGATCTCCTGTACGGCGCCGTGGCTGTGCCGCGGCTCTCCCGTGCAGGGGGCGTGCCTGCCGCAGCATGACATTGCGGCCGGCACGCCTCCTCCATGCATCTCTATGGGAGAGGCAGGGAGGCAGCGTTCGTGCCTCCCCGGCTCCCCCATAGAACTGTATGGGGACGGGGAGGAGACAGGGCGTCACCGTCGATCTCTAGGTCGACGCTACGCGCCTTAGCGCTCACTATGAGCGCTAATGGCGGCGCCCCGTTACTGAGATCTCGGGGGGTCCCAGCGGTCGGACCCCCCACGATCAAACACTTATCCCCTATCTTGTAGATAGGGGATAAGTGTATATTGCGCTGCAGTTGTCCTTTAATACACGCCAGTAATCTGTGTAAAAGATCAGTGTGTGCAGTGTTATAGGTCCCTATGGGACCTATAACACTGCAAAAAAAAGTAAAGAAAAAGTGTTAAAAAAGATCAGTTAACTCCTTCCCTAATAAAAGTTTGAATCACCCCCCTTTTCCCATTAAAAAATAAAACAGTGTAAATAAAAATAAACATATGTGGTATCACCGCGTGCGTAAATGTCCGAACTATAAAAATATATCGTTAATTAAACCGCACGGTCAATGGCGTACACATAAAAAAATTCCAAAAGTCCAAAATAGCGTATTTTTGGTCACTTTTTATACCATTAAAAATGAATAAAAAGTGATCAAAAAGTTTGATCAAAACAAAAATGGTACCGATAAAAACTTCAGATCACGGCGCAAAAAAATGAGACCTCACACCACCTCGTACGCAGAAAACTAAAAAAGTTATAGGGGTCAGAAGAGGACATTTTTAAACGTATAAATTTTCCTGCATGTAGTTATGATTTTTTCCCAGAAGTGCGACAAAATCAAACCTATATAAGTAGGGTATCATTTTAACCGTATGGACCTACAGAATAATGATAAGGTGTAATTTTTACCAAAATATGCACTGCGTAGAAACGGAAGCCCCCAAAAGTTACAAAATGGCGTTTTTTCTTTGATTTTGTCGCACAATGATTTTTTTTTCCGTTTCGTCGTGAATTTTTGGGTAAAATGACTAATATCACTGCAAAGTAGAATTGGTGACGCAAAAAATAAGCCATCATATGGATTCTTAGGTGCAAAATTGAAAGGGTTATGAATTTTAAAACGTAAGGAGGAAAAAGCAAAAATGCACTCCCATTTCTCCTGGACTCCATGTAATCCGTTCCTGTCTGATAGGGACTCATTTATGACCAATCTCATTCTTGAAAAAGTCTGTTTTTTTTATAAAATCTAAAACTGTAGTTTTTGTGCGGTGTGACTCCTTCACTGTTCTTATACTAAACCACAATGACTGGTGATCGCTAGATCCCAAGCTTTCACCTACAATAACATCATATACCAAATCCCCATTTGTGAATACCAAATCTTTAGGTAACACATTTTGGGTTAACCATTTAACAGACTGATACTTTCTGCTAAGCACAGGGTTAAACAATAAAGAAAACAGCCATGTACCAACCTGATCGATGCAAGAGAATTATGTTAACACGACCCTAACAGAGCCAATTCTGCGTCATAGTGTAAACAATAACAGTTTTACCCTACCCGATATTTCCTAATCCCTCCGTGTATACGGTCTTTTGGATACATGTAATGATGACCACCAACAATAGGTGCAAGTCTGTTACATTTTGGGCGACTTTAACACATCAACACATGTAAACAGAAAACATGGCACAGGACGGTGAACTAGAATAACAAACAGTATGTGTCGTCTGGTTTTCTCAATCGGTCTTGACAGCATTTTCTACAGCACGTAGACACAGCGTATAATGGCATAGACTGGGCCAGTGTTTCCCAACCAGGGTGCCTCCAGCTGTTGCAAAACTACAACTCCCAGCATGCCCGGACAGCCAAAGGCTGTCCGGGCATGCTGGGAGTTGTAGTTTTGCAACAGCTGAAGGCACCCTGGTTGGGAAACACTGGACTGGGCACTGAACCTCGGATAATACACCGAACGTTGTTGTGATAACATGAACACGTACAAATATAAATTTAGGCTTATTCTAACAGTTCACTGCATCAGTATGCGGCATCCAAGGAATCAATAAATCTTATATTAGGTGGAGAAGTACTATATAGCAGGCCTTAAAGTAAATTAAAGGGGTATTCCAGGGGAAAAAAAAAAAAAAAATATATATATATATATATATATATATATATATATATATATATATATATATTTTTTTTTTTTTTTATATATATATATATATATATATATATATATATATATATATATATATACCGGTATATATATATATATTTTTTATATATATATATATATATATATATATATATATATCTCAACTGGCTCCAGAAAGTTAAACAGATTTGTAAATTACTTCTATTAAAAAATCTTAATCCTTCCGATAATTATGAGCTGCTGAAGTTGAGTTCTTCTTTTCCGTCTGGCAACAGTGCTCTCTGCTGACATCTCTGCTTGTCTCGGGAACTGCACAGAGTAGAAGAGGTTTGCTATGGGCATTTGCTTCTACTCTGGACAGTTCCCGAGACAGGTGTCATCAGAGAGCACTTAGGACGTAAAGGACAACTCAACTTCGGCAGCTCATAAGTACTGAAAGGATTAAGATTTACAAATCTGTTTAACTTTCTGGAGCCAGTTGATATATATATTTAAAAAAATAGTTTTTTTTCCTGGATAACCCCTTTAACTACAGGAAATGAGCAATAAAGACCACAATATAAAAACACAACTCTACTTTCCAAAAATGATCATAAATTATTGACTTTTATTAACAGTTAATGTAACATTTACCAGTTGTCCCACTGGGTGTTCCATATGGTTCTGGTACACCATTGCTGTTTCATGCAACGTGGTGGTGATCACTTGTTTCTAGTCGTGTTTGGAAACAATGTTTTAATGTATTTGTTGTTTCCTGAAGGCAGAGACACTTGCAGACTATCTAACCAACATGTGAGGCAAACAGTATCAAGAAAACATTACAGGTTTAAAGCCTTTATTTGGGAGGTCGATATGTTGGCTGCCAATAGAACCGTCACTAACAGAGCATTATTATCATAGACAGCAAACAGCAGCAGACCTCCCCCCTGGTTCTCAGGACCCTCTAACCTAGGAGACAGAAGACGGTCAGCCATGACCTCCCCTGACCTCCTGGTACCTTCAACATGACAAGTCAGGGGGTCCTGAGGACATGTTAAATAGAATGCAAGCAAAAAAACCATCAAGAACATAAAGTACCCCAGAAGATAACTGTAGGGAAGAGAACCAATGGTTTCCCATCAGTAAATACAGTAATGTACAGTAACAGCTGCAGACTTTTGGTACAGTAGTTGTCAGGACAGGTAGGTTTTTTAGTTTTTTGCAGGCAACACGTCAGTCAATCCTACAGATTGTCTTCATAACATGGGCTTCCTAAGCAATGGCTTGCTAAAGTCTTTGACGTCTTCTTGACTGCTAACTGTCTGGTAACCCAATAGGTCCATGGGGACCTGGCAATACTCTTCCACTTGTTTTATCTGCAGGAAAGTAAGTAATGTCCTCCAAGCACTGACTGCCTGGGTGGCATTGCGAGCAGATACCACAAAGGGTTTGGAGGAATAGCCTGAGCCACTAGTCATGTTTAAGGAGAACTTCTCTATCTCTGGGCTTACGGACAGGTTGACAAATCCATAGACCTGCCTTACAGTCTTTATAGGATCCATAACCAGATCCTCATATCTAACTACCATGTAGTTACCCTTGAGCCAGCTCGGGGGGTTGAGAGCAGTCCTGAGGGTCTTGCCCATGCTGCTACATATTACCTCCATGGCACCTATGGCGTGATAGTCAGAACCATCCTTCTTGTTAAGTTTATGTCCAGGATCTATAAAGGGGACCCTTCGGATCCTGGGGTCTCTGCTGCGAACCACCTGAAGACTCTCGCGGATCAATCCATGTCTAGACTTTATCCTGGAGTTGGCTACTGCCCGGGGATCCCTGACTAAGTGGATGACCTTCAGGTCCAGGGAAGGGTCTACCATCAATGGAGCCAGCACGTTGATGTCGAAGATCCTTACCCCCTTTATGACTATGGTGTTGTACTTGTGGCACTCTTCCTCCAGCAGGCTCAGGCTCTGCGGGGGGCACTTCTTGCACACTTTATCGTCCACCAAGCCCACCACGTCCTTCTTATAGGCCGAGCAGATCGGGGAGGAGCAGATGACCTTGTTGGTGGAGGCTCCGAAGATGCCCAAGGTGCTGATGTTCTTTGCCCCCGCGGTGTTGTACAGCTGCAGGGCAGACAAGTCACACCTGTAGAGGGCGCTGAGGAGATCCCGGGCAGCACCCTGCAGAGACATGGCATCCCCGGGGTACAGCTTCTGCCACACATGCCACACGGGCTCGTAAAGGAAGAAGACATCGGGGTTCTGGTTGAAGAGCTCCCCGAAGAAGGAGGACCCGGACCTCCAGGTGGTGAAGACGTAGACCAGCTGCCTCTTCCTGGGCGGGGAGGGTCGGTACAGGTAGCGGATGTCGGAGCGGGTCTGGTAGGGGGTGTAGCGCACCTGGTCGTTGCACTGCTGGGGCTCCTTGTGCCACTTGTCCATCAGGTTGAGCATGGTGAGGACCAGCAGCAGGATGTAGCCCAGGCACAGGATGATCGCCTTCCTGCGGAACACTTTCATCCTCAGCACCGGGGAGGGGGGCGGCCGGAGCCGACTATCCGGAGGAGGGCAGGCGGCTGGGAGGAGAACTGTTGCTGGCTAATCCCCCCCGGCTGCTGCTGCTGCTGCCGCAGGAGAGGCCATCCGGAAAGTTTGGGCGCTTGAGGCTCATGTTCGGGGCAGCGGCTCCATGGCCCGTCCTCGCCAGTGTGTCGCCGATCACGATCTGTCGCGGCTGCATGCGGCGATTATGACGCACGATCTGTTCCTTCTGGAAGGAAATCCCACTAATCGCCTTCCGGCTGAATGATGCAGAAGACGCGTAAACTTCTTATCAGACCCCCGCAACAATGTGACATGGCATCGTCCCGGCACTGGTACCTGTATCGCTTTATAGGAGGCCGGGAGATGCCATCGGTGCAGGGAGGGGGGTCCGCCGGCAGTCCTTATATAACGATCCCTGCGCACTGCTCCCGCTGCTCCTCCGCACAAGGGATCCGTGCAGCGGTGCCCACAGACTGCTCGGCTCTCAGCTCAACATGGACAGAATGATACTTACATTCCTGCGGCAGGCCGGCCCGCTATTGGACGAGAGCGCTGTCACTGTCCTGGACACGCCCCCTGTACTTCCCTCAGGCCACGCCCCCTCTCTCTGCAGCTCCTGATGGCTGTGGCCGGGATCTCCGCATGGTCGGCGCGGGCTGCGGTTCTTCTTCTTTGTAGCGCGTCTCGAGTAACTTCTATAGGACATTTGTAATAGATGGCTTCACCCGCAGACATCTTGGCCTGTAGACATTGTGAACACTATTCCCCACGGAATGTCTAGTACGGCTGCAAAACTACAACTCCCAGCATGCCCGGACAGCCGAAGGCTGTCCGGGCATGCTGGGAGTTGTAGTTTTGCAACAGCTGGAGGCACCCTGGTTGGGAAACACTGCTCTAGTAACTGCAAAGCACTGGGTTGTGGACTTTTAGTGCTGTGGTCCTCCAGCTGTTGCAAAACTACACAGTTGTTAGTCCTCTCCTTTTAATTCTGCTCCTAGGAAAGTTGGGTGACTACTAAAGAGTCTGCAGTTGTCTTACATCCCAAATTCTGGCAGGACTGCCATCAGAAATTTTGAGGCCCCTTACACAGCTTGTAGTCTAGGTAGTGTAGCATAAATTCCCCCCCAACGCACACCCTCACTCACACAGCCTGCGCTACTTACATCTGCCTGCGAGGACTTCACGGCGGAGGTGCGCCCTATAAGTGACGTCATCGTACACGCCGCGCAAGACGTCGGCATCCCGGCGCGACGCTTTTGATGACGTCACTCACTGCGCGCACCTCCGCCAGCAAGTCCACACAGGCAGATGTAAGTAACAGTTTAGTGACGGGGCAAGACTGGTTGCCCCGTCATATGTGCACTGGGTCCCCCGGTAGGGCCGGCTGGGCCCCCCCCCCCCCTGAAGCTTCGGACCCCTTACAGGTGTATGGGTTGTACCCCCCTGATGGCGACCCTGAATTCTGGTGCAGCAGCCTCCCATTATTTTCAATGGGATCCAGCTGTACCGTGCACACTGCAGAATTTCCATGGCGGAAAATTCTGCCACAGAAATTCAAATTCCGGATATGTTTATTCTTTCATCATAGTCATTGGAGATGGGGCATGTCCGAGCGGTCCTAATGCCGACTGATTGAGTCAGAACCTGTCGTGCACTGAATGTCTGCCCAGAATATTTTTCACCGTCCGAATGGGCCCTTTGGTTTCTTATCTGCAAAGATTTGCAGCAGTAAGTCCTGTCACTATCTGTGGTGGCGCGTCGGGTGCAGCGCCGGAGGTTCATGACGTCGCGTCCGTTCGTGACATCATGGCCACGCCCACTCAATGCAAGTCTATGGGAGAGGGCGTGACAGCCACCACGCCCCTTCCCATAGACACATTGAGGGGCATGGCTGTGATGTCAAGAGCGGGGTGTGACCGTGACGTCACGAGCCTCCACCCCGCTTCGCCAGTCAGCTGGTACAGAGAAAAGTTCACTCCATGCACCGGATGTCTGGGGTGCCGCAGCCGAGATCTCGGGATTCCCCAGCGGCAAGACCCCTGCGATCAGACATACCCCTTTAAGTCCTCCATTGCATGGATAGATGTATCTGGAAATTTTAGTCTATGGACATATACATTAGGAGTATTCTGGTCACATACACCGGCATAGTGTGAATGTGCCAATAGTGCTCTTGTTCATAGGGTTCTGTGGTGGTCTAAGTTTGGTTTAGCTGTAAAACCTGGGCCTGTGAGGGTACAAACACTATGTTCTGGCCCTGTTAATTGTTTCCTTAGGCATCCCGGCGAAAACCGGATGGCGACGTATACTGTTAATGGGAGCAGTGAACACCAATCACTTCTATAGCCGAAAGGAGTCACCCAGCGACTGCTTTCAGGAAATATGTTATATATCAAAAGTGCATGGGTCCGTTTAAAAAAGCGCATATGTCCGGAATGGAGTCACCACTAGTAAGGGTACGATCACACTACGTTTCTGGCCCTGTTAAACATATCCGTCGGCATCCCGTTGAAAACAGTATACAGTTAAAGGGAGCAACAGGCCTCATTAACTTCTATGGCCGTACAGTGTCACCCCTAGTGACTTCGTTCTGGATCTATGCGCTATTTTAAACAGGCTCATGACGGGGAATGTTGCGCTTATAAAACAGTGCATAAGTCCTGAAAGGAGTCACTAGGTGACTCCTTCCAGCCATAGAAGTGAATGGGATCCACTGCTCTTCTTAACAGTATGCATTGGAATCCCATTTTTGGCGGGATGCCGACATATATACGATTAATGGGGCCAGAAACATAGTGTGTCCGTACCCTTACACAGATGCATTGCAGCTCATGACAGCACCACTGAGAAGTCATGTGCTATAGGTAGAGTGAATATGTAATCTGTGCTGTGGTAATACAGGTAAAGCTTTGTGGCGTTGGGGTGTGCAGTGCAGGGTAGATGTTATGACCTAAGGGGCAGATGTTATTAACCCATTCTTGTCGTGACACCAGGGTATGGTTTAACCATAACCACCCGAAGGTAATACCGCTGGTTCAATGCTACAGCCCTAGTGGAGGGACGGATATGTGTACTGAGTAACACTATGTGTAGAACTAGACTTTACTTGATACCTTAATCTTGCTATCTTGCTGGCAGTTGGTCCTGTGTAGACCTCTGGGACCTACACAGCACCACTTCTTGTGAGTCAGGAATGGCTACCTCTTTAGGAGCTCTTGTCATCACGGGAGTTGCGAGGGATTCACTGTTGTCAAACTCCAGAATTGAAACTATTAGGACTCAGGCTGGCTGGCAGAGACACTGGAGAGCTGGAAACCGGGGTGTAGACTGGTGACAGAACTGAAGCTGGTGAGGTGACTAGGGTTGGTTGCCTCGGCCCCTGGGATGGCACGACACAGAAGACTGCAGGCTGGCTGGAAGATAACATGGGGACATCGATGGATGGGTGGATCCCCTCTCCTGGCACCTACTTCCTTGCAGGTCTGGCAGCTGGTGGAGGTACAAGAGGCTCAGGCTCATACCCAGGTTTCTAGATCTCGTACACCTCAGAGTCTGGGTAGGGTTTAGCCGTTACTGTGTATGGCTCTATTTCCCAGATGAAATCCAGCTTGTGGGACCTCGGGAATTTCTGTTGCCAGACCTTGTCATCTAACTGAAGGGGTATGGCAAAGGCATGACGGTTATAGGTCAGAGACCCACACCATGGAAGATTGCAGAGAGTTATGGAAGGGAGCTTGAAGTCCAAACGTTCGGTCCTTTGGCAGCTGCCCATGCCGCCCCATCATCAGGTAGAAAGGGGTGTACCCTGTAGAACACTTAACCGTGTTGTTATAAATCTCCAACAATCGGGGCCACTCTTCATGCTTGGATACAGAAGCTGCTTGCAACATGTGGATGAAGACTTGATTGAAGCGCTCACAGAGCCCGTTCCTTTGAGGGTGGTAAGCAGTAGTTCTAGGTTTCTTACAGGCGTGGAACTGACATAGCTCCTGGAAGAATTGGGCCTCGAAGGCCATTCCACGGTCCATTAGGACAGAATCCGGACACCCAATGGTTTGTACCCAATTGGAGTAGAACATCTGGGCCGCTGTTTTGGCTGTGAGGTCTTAACAGGTACTACGACAACCCATTTGGAGTAGTGATCCACCATGGTGAGAGCATAAGTGTACCCGGACCGCGTAGGAGACAACTTGACATGGTCTAGCATGACCAACTGATTAGGTCTTTGACTCTGGTTGGAATGGAGGGGTGCTCTTGCGTCCTTGCGCACATTCTTGGTGACGTTGCAGACTGCACACTCACTGCTCCATTTCTCAATGTCGCTCCGCATTCCAATCCAGTAGAATCTTCTCCTGACAATAGCCTTGGTCTTGTGGACTCCAAAGTGTCCTGACTGATCATGAAATGTGTTGAGGACCATCGCCGAGTCTCTTCGGGGAACCAGAATCTGATGAAGTCGATCACCAGAGACCGGATCCAAAGAATTCCGGTACAACAGTCCCTTGTGCACGAACAGTCGCTTCCTCTGTCACCACAGATGTTTCAACTCATTGTCATATTGGGCCTCGTGTAGACGGGTTGGTATCTTTTTCATCAGAAAGTAGCCCAACAGATCCTCCATGACTCGACTTTCATCTTGTAGAGTCTTCCAGGTGTATAGGTCTTCTTGGACCTTCTCGGACCTGGGTTCACCATCCCCAAGGGCAGTCACAACATTCTGATTCATGAACTTCGACAGGTGATTCTTCGCTGGGGGTAATCTGAGACAATACATCGGCATTCATATTTGACTTGCCGCTCCTGTACTTGATGGTGAAACTGTAGTGGGCCAATCTTGAGGCCCAACGCTACTTGATGTCAACCAACCTGGCAGTATTAACATGGGCCAACGGGTTGTTATCAGTGTAGACAGTGAATGACGTGGCAGCCAAGTAGTCCTTAGACTTTTCAGTCATGGCCCATACAAGGGCAAGAAGTTCCAGCTTGAAGGAGCTGTAGTTTGCATAGTTTTTTTTCTGCTCCTCGCAGGTTACGACTCTTTCCCTTCCTGAACTTGGAACAACCAAATACCTACCACTCTCAACAGGACAAAACTGACTCCCCTCATACAATACAATCCCAGAAATTGAATAAAACTTAATCTGTGGACTTTATCCTGTCCCCGTCTTCATCCTCTTTTTTTTAGGGACAGGCCAGACGAAAAACAAGACCATTAAGGATTTTTTTCACCCCAAGAAACCCATAAAAAGAAAATTAGAAGAGGCACCAGAGGAGGAATTAACCGGAACCATAGAAAAAGTTCCTAAAAGACAGTAGATGTATCATCTACAGAAGGTGTGCCCAAAAACAACTTTACAACAACAAATATTTTTAACCTAGCACAACACATTCTTAACGAAGCAGAAACATCCCTCCTACAAAAAGGGTTGTCTTTTTGCCTGAAATATCAACCAAATAAATTTGATTTATTTTTGGACCTACACCAATTTACCCATCGCCTGACTCAGCAGCGACATTTTTCTTTACCGAGTAATAAAACACAAGAAACACTCAGTGAAGAACCAACAACTAAAGGGGTCCATCCCGAAGTAAAACCTAAATCCAAGTTTTACCCGGTGAGAAGCCAGGGATATCTGCTACAAACTTTCCATGATTTAGTGGCTCATGATTTTAGAAACCTCCCGGATTCTTTTACATCTCATTCTCAAGAGGGACACTTAACAAGGAAAGAAAAAATAGCCTTAAAAGCTCTGAAAAATAATAAAGATATTGTTATCCGCCCCACTGATAAAGGGGGCGGGATAATTATACAAAACTACAGAGACTATCATGAGGAATCATGATGAATTTTGGAAGACAACAAATCCTATTATGAACATGTCCAGCATGATCCTTCCCCTCAGTTACAATTAAAAATAGCAACAATCTTAGACATGGGCCTAGAGAAAAATATAATAACCAAAAAAGAAAAAAAAGTTTTTATATGCACATAACCCATCAGTGCCTTTTTATTATCATTTACCAAAGATACATAAGAATCAAGAATACCCCCCCCGGGAGACCCATCATATCATGGGTAAACAGTGCCACTTGCAGCATTTCGCATTATCTAGATCTTAATTATCTAGAGGCAAATTTTTTAATGAAAACCCCACTTTTAAAAAAAAACATGCTACCATCTACAGAAGATATATAGATTTTTTATTTTTTTTTATACTATGGCAGTGGACCAGTGAGACCATTCAACAATTCGTCAACGAAATTAATGATAATGACTGGGAAATTACCCTAACTCCCAATATTTCCAACATATCGATTGTATACCTGGACTGGCAGATTAGTCATCATGAAGATAAAATAGTAGCATCTTACTTTAAATCAGTAGACTCTAATAGTTATGTCCCCTTTTTTAGTGGACATTACCACAAATGGAAGGAAAATATACCATACGGACAGTTTAGAAGAGTAAGAAAAAAATGTTCAGACAAAAAAATGTTTACAGAACAAGCAAAGGTACTAAAAACAAGATTTCATGAAAAAGGCTATCCTAAAAAACTAATTGAGGATGCTTATAAAAAATCCCATCTTCTTACCCAAGAAGAATGCCTGTCAGGGAACATCAAAGGAGCCACTAAGAATAAAGAACAGAAAATTTTAGAAGGGGAAAAGAAAGAACAAACTTTTAAACCAAAAAAAATCACAAATAAATAAGTTTCATATGAATTTCATCACTACTTATTCCACAGGGCAACAAAAGATAACTGGGGGATTCTAACCTCAGATCCTTACCTGAAGGATTTGCTGCCAGCATACTCAGCAATAACGTTCAGAAGAGCACCGTCTTTGCGGAACATCGTGGCTCCCAGCCGTCTTAGAAGACATAGACAAATGAAAATCGAATCAATCGAGACCCTGTTAAAAAAGGGAGCTTTCAAATGCCAGAGGAAAAGATGTCTATGTTGTCTCACCATACAGAACAAAAGTACCACATTTACTAGCACACATACAAAGGAAATGTTTCCAATAAAATATCATATGACATGTCAATCCTCTCATGTTATATATGTAATCAATTGCCACTGTGGAAAACAATATGTGGGGAGAACCTCACAAAAACTCCACCAGAGACTTAATCAACACAGATCCAATATAAAAAGAAATTTTATATACCACAGTCTATCCAGACATATCGCACTAGAACATAAAGAGGACCCTTCTTTCACAATCACACCAATTGATTATATACCAGCACATATTACAAACAGGCAAACACAGCATAAAAACCCGTCATCTCCATTGTTAGCCAATCAGTAGACCTGACGAAGAGGGGGTCCCGCCCCTCGAAACGCGTTGTCCGTAACTGCTTATGTCTAAAATAAACCTTTTTATTTTATAAGTCCGTGCCTACGGTAAAAAATATTTATTACCACTGGAGACCGCTGGGAAAACATCCTTTTGCTTGCTGTGTTCACAGCATCCTCAGCTCGGAACTTGGAACAGGACAGCCCCCAGACCTTCAAAGCTGGCATCAGTATACAGCTGGAACGGATGGTTCTGTCAGCAGATGTTTTAGAGCTCGGAACGCTGTCTATTGCTCTTTGGCCCATTCAACAGGTAATCTTCCACTGTAGTTCTCCTTCACCATACCCCTCAGGAGAGCTGTGAGTTCTGCAATCTGGGCGAAGTGGGGAATGAAGCGTCGGTAGTAGCTAGCAAATCCCAGGAAGCTCCTGACATCTTTCACCGTGCATGGAGTATGCCAGTTCTTAACAACTTTCAGGATTAGACTGAACTCCCTCTGCGCTGACAACATGACCCAGGTAGTGTACATGCGGCTTAAGCAGATGACACTTTGACGGCTTGATCTTCAGCCCATGCTTGATCAGGAATTGGAAGACATCTGACAGATGACTGAGGTGCTCCTGGTAGGACTTTGAATACATGATGTCATTGTCCAGGTACAGTAGGACACTTTGAAAGTTCAGATGGCTCAGGCACCGCTATATCAAATACTGGAATGTAGCAGGGGCATTACATAGCTCAAACGGCATACTCTTAAACGCGAACAGTCCCATGGGTGTCACAAACGCAATCTCTCGGTCATCCATGGCCATAGGTACTTGCCAATACCCGCTGGTTAAGTCCAAGGGGGAGAAGTAAGCAGCCAACCTGAGGGCTGTGAGTGGCAGGTATCCATATAGATCCTATTGCTTTATCGCACACCAGCGCATGTTGGTTATATGTCTCTGTGCATAAGGTAGTGTTCACACATGCAGTGTGCACTAACAAATATCCAGGTAAATCCTGTTGTATAAATCGCACATATACGCATAATATTATTGTGCATAGGATAATGTTCTCACATGCCATATGCATTAGCAGGTATCCAGGTAAGTCCTATTACATCAACCACACAAAACCGTATACTTATAATATGTCTCTGTGCACACAATGTTAGTGAGTACACTGGTATGCTGCTATTAGCTGTCACTGTAGGATAGTAGGATATATAACCGCCATCCAACTTGACCATATGGCATCCTAGATATCTAAGGCTCACAGGTATATTGTTAAAGGAGTACTCTGGAGCAAAGTTATTTTATGGCATTGCACAGCTAGCAAGAAGTTATATAAGAAAGTCAATTACCTCAGTAGTCTCACTTGCATGCATCCCCGACTTTTTCCAATATCCGGAAGTACAGCCTGTCTGCCAGAATTATAAATTTCGTACCCCGTGTGTTCAGCCGACCACAGCCATCTTGTAACGAAACGTCACCGCTCTCATAGTCCTCTCCACTCTCAGCCTGCCCCTCTCACCACGATTCAGTCACTCCCATCCTTTGCATATTCATCTGGTCTTCGTTTGCACAGCCGTCATTGGCTGGGCTGTGCAAATGCATCAGAATACCTTGTGCCTATCAGCGCGATCGGGCCACGCGTGCGCACATACCATCTCCCCGGAATCGGACATGTGATTACTGTAGGCCAATGAAATCCCTGATAGTTACTCTGTTGTAACTATCAGGGATATTCTACAAACTACTTAGTAACTTTTGTAGCGTAGCCTCAATTCAGAATGCATGCGCTACTTGAATACAGTAAAAGAAATCCATTACAAACTTCTCAGGCACCACGGGAGATGTAGCTATGAGAGCAGCGTGTGTCCGCATAGCTATATCTCCGCTGGGAGCCAAGTGCAGCGGTGGAACTCCCTTTCATTGGTGCGGGGGAATGGAGGGGGAGGGAGACAAAGATGATAGGGGAGTGTTTAGGGGCATGGGCTGCAGCGGGGAGGGGCATTTTATTAAAATTATTAGGGAGGGGAGAGCAGGAGGGAGGGGTTGAGGAGGAAGGAGGCACGGAGGGACAGGAAATTGTAGCAATGCAGCAAGGGGGATGACGATTTTTACGCCATCCTCCACACCACCATGACCAAGAAGTGGCAGAAAATACGGGGCCCCGCATCGGGAGAATGGCAGCACCAATTTCAGAAATAAGTACGTGCGCAGAGAGGTACAGCCATGGGGAACATTTGGGGGTATACATTTTTAAATCAGAGTACTCCTTTAAAGTGAATATGGTATTTGTACCTCACATCAATTATTTAATTTCACATGTCCCATTATTTAATAGTGTACATATATTTCTTATCTCCATACAGCCGCCATCAGAGCTGTATCGACAATATGAAACCACAGATAGCTGAAAGAAATTTTGCTAAACAGAAGCTGTACTACTTTGATTCCTGATGAAATTGACAGCTGGAAATGTGTTGAATCTAATCACGTTCTTTGAGATCGTAAGAAGGGCTATGATCCTACAGGAGGAATATCTCTACACCTACCTGCAAATCCGGGGTACCGGGGGTATCTGAAGAAAATATCGGGGAGGTTCGGTAATACGGCAAAAGGTTGCTACACAATCTGAGCATGCCAATGCGGAAGCAAGTTCTGGATCACAGATTTTTTCAATAACTAATTCTATGCTGCACTAAATATTGCATGTGAACGGTTACTTATATGGACAGACAACTTTAACAATTGATCCTTTATGTCTGTGAACCTTTGGAGATAAGAAATATCTGCACACTATTAAATAATGAGACATGTGAAATTAAATAATTGATGTGAGGTACAAATACCACGTTCACTTATATACCTGTACAATATACCTGTGAGCCTTGGATATCTAGGATGCCATATGGTCAAGTTGGATGGCGGTTATATATGTTGCCTGCATGACTACTATCCTACAGTGACAGCTAATAGCGGCATACCAGTGTACTCACTAACATAGGGTGCACAGAGACATATTATAAGTGTACGGTTTTGTGTGGTTGATGTAATAGGACTTACCTGGATACCTGCTACTGCATATGGCATGTGTGAACATTATCCTATGCACAACAATATTATGCGTATATGTGCGATTTATACAACAGGATTTACCTGGATACTTGTTAGTGCACACTGCATGTGTGAACACTACCTTATACACAGAGACATATAACCAACATGCGCTTGTGTGCAATAAAGCAATAGGATCTAAATGGATACCTGCCACTCTACACGACATATGTGATACCATCTTATGCACATACTAAATAGCGGTCTGTAACTTTATGGCATCAGTACTATTGGTGTGTACAGAGACATGAACTTTGAATGCGCTTTTTGGGTGTAACCTACTCCTTACAAGTGATAGTGTTTGCCGATACTGTGTATATAATATTATTCAGCTCTAAAAGGTGGCAGCCGATATCTCTGAACATATATAAGGACTATTTATACAATTTGTTCACAAATGATTTTATGGAAACATAATAAAAGTGAAGTTTTATATTTCTCACAATCCATCAGTGCTTAATGAATTTTAAGTGGAAACTATTTCGATATTACGTGGAAAAAGATATACTCCGGTCCACAGAGTGAGAGGAGAGTGGGTGACCCGTCCGGAAAACCCCACGCAGCTCCCCTTTGTCTACTTCCCATTGGATGATTGGAATCGGACCCCTTTGGGTTGCTGTCCCCCAAAGCCAGGGACACCTATCGAGAAGAAAAAACATTCCTGCCCGAGGCGCTTATTATGGCACCAAAGTACCAAATCAAGTCATCTACAGATGTGCCCAGGTCTACTCCTGTTGCTGAGGAGGTTTGGCCAGCTCACTGGGCACCAACTGAGGTGCCTCGGCCTACACCTACTGAGGAGGAGGTTTGGCCAGCCCAACAGGCACCGACACCTTGTCCCCCCAGTGGCGCAAGCTGCTGCTGCTGTGCAAATGGTAGTCTCTGTGAGTCCTACCATAACCGAGTCCACGTTGTCCCGAGTGAATTGGAACACTCATGTCAGTCCTTTTGAGGGGGCACAGTCCTGTGGTCCCCATTACATGCCCCAGCCTAGGAAGCAGTACGACAGGCGAGGCTGGGATTGGAAATTTCCAGGCTGACATTCCTGTGTGATCATTTTGTTTTCCGCTATTTAGTCGAGAGACTGACTTTATTTTTGTGGGAGTACCACTGTTGTTTTCTAGGTTATGCAACGATCAAGAAAAGTGGACTGTAGCAACATAGTTATATATTCAGTCCACCATAGTCCTCAGATGTATCATCAAATGTTTAATGTCTATTATTTTCCTGTCCATTGTGCACAGGGTACTCTTGTGGCCAGAGAGTTCTCCTGAAGGCGTAAGTAGCACATAACGTGGCAGAGCTATTGTGTATATCTAACATTCCCATGTGTTGTCAGAAAAATGTATAACTGCTAGTCCTAATGTTATGGGGAGAAGTAGCTAAAGCCAAAGGGCCCCATTAGCATAAGCATCAGGGTAGAGAGCCGCAGGCCGCCCGATCAGAACCAAATATTAACTAAAATGCAGTTGCAAGACCAGAGAATCTCAAATGTATTTTCATCTCCATTTCTCCCAGTTTTCAAATCCCCAAAGATGGAGCATGTAAGAACATTGATTGTAATGCCACATGGACTCTTCCCAGTTCATCAGCCCTGTGATGGACATTGATTCAAATGCCCCAGGAACTGTTCTGTTGTTTCATGTTCCCCAGTGGCCACTTTATAATCGTCTGCCCTCCAGGACTGGGCGCTGACACGGCTGTTGTAAAGAGGAGGAGTTTGTGGTGGCCCAGTACAGGAGTTGCACCCCTGTACCCTTGCTGTCCTATCTGGCAGACTCTATTGTAGTGTCCCCTGACTCCCCCCTTAAGCTGAGTATGTTAAATGGTTAATAGGTGCCTATATTATCTAATGTAATATATATATATATATATATATATATATATATATATATATATGACGTTATGTACCTTTTAAATGTTGTTACCAAGTCTTGTAACCAAGGAAGGTACCAGTGATCAGGTGACTTATAGGGTGACCTATAGGACCCCTCCAGAGTCTCCCCCATAAAAACCATGGGAGGAGCTAGCTAGGAGGTTCTAGTATCAGTTTAGAGCAGTGGTTCTCAACCTTTTCCATGACTGTACCCCCCAAAGGGTGAAAGTATGTCCGTGGGTACCCCTCGCACTGAATTTACGCGTGAGGGGTACCTGCGGACAAAATAAGTCATAAAATTACTTATTTTCACAATGGCGTGTGCTAACCTTTATACTAAAGCGAAACTTAATCCCCTTGTGCCATTATTCCCCCTCCATCTTAATCCCCTTGTGCCATTATTATTCGATATGGCAAAAGGGGATCAGAGGGAGGGGGGAATAACGGCACAAGGGGATTAAGATGGAGGGGGTAATCATCACCCCCCCATCCATCTCAATCCCCTTGTGCCATAATTTCCCCCTTCCTCTGATCCCCTTTTGCGAATATCAGATAACAATGGCACAAGGGGATTAAGATGGAGGGGGAATAATGGCAAAAGGGGAACAGAGGGAGGGGGAATAATGGCACAGGGGGATTAAGATGGGGGGAATAAACCCTCTGATCCCTTTTTGCCATTATCCCTCCCCCATCCATCTTAATGCCCTTGTGACATTATTTCTCTCCCCCCCCCCCATCCCCCCGGGCTTATACATACATAAAATACATACAATAACATCCCTCCCTCCCATACACTTAGTTTAATCTTTTTTTTACATTACCCGGCCTGTTCGGGTAAACAGCGCGTCCCGTTCCCAGAGTCCCGTTCAGTGGGCCGCACTGATGGGTGACATCCTCCTGCGCTGTCACATGTCTGCCTGGCAACCACGCAGCTCCCATAAAGTAGCCACAGACATGGTACTTTACAGAGAGCTGCCGTGGCCATTCCCCGCTCTGCGCTGACAAATACTGGCCAATGCGTGGCATACCCCCGCACAACCGGTGGCATACCCCTAGGGGTACACATACCTCAGGTTGAGAACCCCTGGTTTAGAGCATGCTGAGGAATAGCCAAGACCTGGAGAGAGTGTCTGGTGTCCTGAGGAGACCCAAGGCTGACCACGCAGCCAAGCTTCTACCAACCAAGTGCCCCAAGGGTGAAAGTCAAAACCTGGTAAGCTACATACGGGGTGAAGTCTGTCTAGTCAGTCCTAGTCAAGTCAGTCAAGATCCATCTGCATAAAGTCAGCGTGGGCCTGTAGCAAATTATCCAAAAACCACTACAAGCCCTAACGAGCCATAAAGTCTCTGAAGTCACTGTTCACCTCCTTGGGCCTAACTGAACTGTAAAGACTATTCCATCTGTCTGCCTCAGTAAAGCTGCTGTTGCTCCGTAACTTGGCGTTGGAGTTATTATTTGCCCCGTGCCTAGCCCAGGATCCAGCGGTGTAGAGGTAAAACCACGCCCTGGCATCACGAACACAAGGGATTAATGCTATCTGCCCCTAGGGTAATAACATCTGCTTTCCATCACACCCTCACCACATAATAAATATGTTTTGTTGTTGTTGTTTTGAAACTTCTCTTTTTCAACAAAACGTTTCCCCAAAAAACTCCCAAATCTGTTTACTGTTCAGAGTTTAATGAATTCATGCCAGCAAATAAGTGGGTTAATTTATTTTTTATTTTTTTTAACATCAGCAGATGACAAGTGCTGAATACAGACTATGCAAGGTTTCCAGAGCTCAGCTCCCAAGTGCTTATGTTATGCTGGGATTAGACGGCACACATAAAAACACAAGGTAATTGGCATAATTAACATGCCGGGCACCGTCATATTTGTCCTGGGGGTTATATACACCATATGCGATTACGTCGGCTTTACTGTAGTGAAGGGGTAGTACAGTATCGTATGTGTCTCTCGGGGCTTTCATGCTACCAGGCAGGGATCAGCCATAAAGATAGTAGCCAGCGATGATACTTTAAAAAAATGGGAAGAATGAAGGTGACATGTGCAGAACCATTCTTAGGCCCTATTCACACGGCAGAATTACCTCAAGTGGAATTCCACTTGAAGAATTCCTCCTCACATGAAAGCCCAATACACTTCTATGGGAGTCCACACTTCCATTCACACTTCTGCAGAATTTCCGCTTGGACCCATTCAGCACAAAATCCACACAAGTGGAAGCGGAATTGGGGCAGATGAGCGGAAATTTTGCTGTTTGAATAGACCCTTAGTGGCAGATTTATCAAAACCATCATTTTTTTCATGATATAAAAAGTGACCAAAAATGCACTATTTTGGAATTTTTTTGCGCGTACGCCATTGACCAACGTGCGGTTTAATTAACGATATATTTTTATAATTCGGACATTTACGCACGCGGTGATACCACATATGTTTATTTTTATTTACACTGTTTTTTTTTTTTTTTTTTTATGGGAAAAGGGGTGATTCAAACTTTTATTAGGGGAGGAGTTAAATGATCCTTATTCACTTTTTTTTTCCACTTTTTTTTTTTTGCAGTGTTATAGCTCTCATAGGGACCTATAACACGGCACACACTGCTCTTTTACATTGATCAGTGGTTTCTCATAAGAAACCACTGATCTATGATTCTGCCGCTTGATGCTCATGCCTGGATCTCAGGCACTGAGCAGTCATTCGGCGATCGAACAGCGAGGAGGCAGGTAGGGGTCCTCCAGCTGTCATGTAAGCTGTTCAGGATGGTGTGATTTCGTCACGGCGATCTCGAAAAGCTCCCTGAGCTAACCGGCATGGTTTTACTTTCACTTTAGACGCGCCGTTAAACCTTGAACGCCGTGTCTAAAGGGTTAATAGCGCATGGCACGGCGATCAATGCCGCGCGCTATTAGCCACAGGTCCCAGCCGTTGTTAGAGGCCCCGCATTATAGATCGGGAGCGGACTCATGACGTAGGTGTACGTCATGGGTCCTTAAGAGGTTAAAGGGGTATTCCGCCCCTAGACATCTTATCCCCTATCCCAGTGTTTCCCAACCAGGGTGCCTCCAGGTGTTGCAAAACTACAACTCCCAACATGCCTGGACAGCCAAAGGCTGTCCAGGCATGTTGGGAGTTGTAGATTTGCAACATCTGGAGGCACCCTGGTTGGGAAACACTGCCCTATCCAAAGGAGAGGGGATAAGATGTCTAGGGGGGGGAGTACCCCCTTAACGACGCAGGACGTAAATGTACGTCCTGGTGACGTGGTACTTAACGCACCAGGACGTACATTTACGTCCTGAGCATAACTGCGGGCATCGGAGCGATGCCAGCATCATGTGCGGCAGGTCCAGGCTGTGGATCGCAGCCAGGGACCCGCCGATAATGGCGGACACCTACGATCCCGCGGATGTCCGCCATTAACCCCTCAGATGCCGTGATCAATACCGATCACGGCATCTGAAGCATAGCGGTCACTTAACAGGATGATCGAACCGCCCACAGGCTGCCGCGGCGATCCGATCATCCTGCACGGCAGCCGGAGGTCCCCTCAGCTGCCTCCGCTGTCTTCCGGGAGTCTTGTGCTCTCATCTGCCTTCCCGCAGACCAGAGCAGAAGATCACCGATAACCCTGATCAGTGCTATATCCTATACATAGCACTGAACAGGATTAGCAATCGAGTGATTGCTTTCAATAGTCCCCTATGGGGACTATTAAAGTGTAAAAATAAAAGTAAAAAAAGTAAAAAAATAAAGTAAAAAATATGTGAAAAACCCCCTCCCCCAATAAAAACGTAAATTGTCCCATTTTTACAATTTTACCCCCAAAAAGTGTAAAAAAAAATATTTTATATACATATTTGGTATCACCGCATGCGTAAATATCCGAACTATTAAAATAAAATGTAAATGATCCCGTACGGTGAACGGCGTGAACGTAAAAAAAAAAGTCCAAAATAGCTGCTTTTTTATAACATTTTATTCCCCAAAAAATTAATAAAATATGTAATAAAAGTTTTGTATAAGCAAATACGGTATTAATAAAAAGTACCGATCACGGCACAAAAAATAAGCCCTCATACCACCGCTTATACGGAAAAATGAAAAAGTTATAGTTTTTTTTATAGTTTTTTTAAGCGCAACAGTAATAGAAAAGTGTATAATCATGTGTATAATTTTAATCGTATTGACCCAGAGAATAAAAAACACATGTCATTTTTACCATAAATTGTATGGCGTGAAAACAAAACCTTCCAAAATTTGCAAAATTGCGGTTTTCTTTTTAATTTCCCCACACAAATAGTATTTTTTTGGTTGCGCCATACATTTTATGATAAAGTGAGTGATGGCATTACAACGGACAACTGGTCGCACAAAAAACAAGCCCTCATACTAGTCAGTGGATGAAAATATAAAAGAGTTATGATTTTTTGAAGGGGAAGAGGAAAAAACGAAAACGTAAAAATAAAATTGTCTGAGTCCTTAAGGTCCAAATGGGCTGAGTCCTTAAGGGGTTAAAGTGGACTTAACAGCAGTTGTAGTTCTTAGTAAAGCTGTTTACATGAGCAGGACAGAACCGGACAACGGAACGCATCACATGATGTTCACCGACTACGTATAACGTATTTCCTTTGGGGAAAAAATGCAGTGCAGATGTATCTATGTATCGTTGCATACATCTGCCGTTGACATCTGTTTTTAAAAATACGTCAGGAGTTATTATATGATTAAAACTTATCTATCCACATCGGTGTTTCCCAACTAGTGTGCCTCCAGCTGTTGCAAAACTACAACTCCTAGCATGCCCGGACAGCCGAAGGCTGTCCGGGCATGCTGGGAGTTGTAGTTTTGCAACAGCTGCAGGCACACTGGTCGGAAACACTGACACACGGGGTTGATGATAAGTATCTGATCAAGGGGGAAGCCAACTACTGGGACCCCCACGATCATGAAAACACTGTGACCCTTTGTAAATAGAGAGTCAGTCAACCATTCACGCTGCTGCTCCATTCACTGTCTATGGGATTAGCAGAGATGTGACACAAGGGGCTGACGTTCTCATGATAGTTGTTAATAAAAATGTCTGCAAAAACTAATTACAAAAATAATTAATATACAATGCATTTTTGTGCACGCACACACCATGTAGAGAGCTACACTTATTCGGTGTATTCATGAACATAGTAACCTAAAGAATCAATGTAACAGGCAAAAATAACTTTTTCTATATAAATAAATAAATAAATAAATAATAAATAATAATAATAAAGTTACAGAGTATACACATTAACTTATCTGTACCCCCAAACAAATAAAATATATGTAAAATAATAAATATATAATAATAATAACAACAACAACAACATACAATTTCTCCAACATAAAAGAAGACCTCAACTAAGTCCATAAAAAAATAAATAAATAAATAAATGGTTTGGCCACTAAAGCAAATCCGAAAACAGTAGCTGGCCGTGTGGTTAGCTGTTGTATTGAAAAGCAAAAAGCTACTGGGACGTAGTATTGTAAAACGAACACTGCAGCTGCTGAAGAACCTCTCGACTACATGTCTCGACTGCCTTGCACGGCTCATCAAGACATGTAGTGCTTCCCTTCTTCCTCTATCTAAATAAGAGGTTCTTCAGCAGCTGCAGTGTTCATTTTACAATACTACATCCCAGCTGCTGTAAAACTATAAAACATAACTTACATGCTGCAGAAGGTCTTTAAGAAAGATGAGGATATTTTATATGTACCAAGTAATAGTGCACAGTGTTACTTTTTTTTATTATTCTGTATGGTATTATTATACTACATCATCCTGCCTTTTTCTGTTACAGTAATAAACATTGCATTTACTACCCGGTAAAAAAAAACAAAAAAAAACATTCCATTAAGAATCCTATAGAGGGTACGTTCACACGTACAGGATCCTTTGCAGATTTGATGCGCAGGATTTGTAACTGCAGATTAGAAGCTGTGCTCAGTCATTTAGTTTACATTGAAATCTGCAGCAGAAAATCCTGTGCATCAAATCTGCGTACGTGTGAACGTACACAGAAAGGAGATTGTAAGGAGTTAATTACATTAAATGTGATCCGGATCCCTCTGTGATCAGCAGAGGGCAGTGTCCATGTAGACAATAGAGAAAGTCTGAATGTTAAACTTTAAATGTATGACTGGACATACATTAATGAACAGGGGAAATGTTTTATAGTGTACAGATCTCTATTACTTATTATCTATTGTGCAGTTTATAGGATCAGAAACATAGCTTTGTTCTTATTCAGATCACTGATGTTCCTGTTAGTTTGTCTTTATGTCTTAAAGGGGTACTCTGCACCTAGACATCTTATCCCCTATCCAAAGGATAGGGGATAAGATGTCAGATCGCGGAGGTCCCGCCGCTGGGAACCCCCGGGATCTCGGAAACGCTGGAGGCTTCGGTTCCCGACCACGGTGACGTGAGATTGTGACTTTCATTTAGGGGGCGGGGTGTGACATCACACGGGGGCGGAGTCGTGATGCCTCAATCTCCCGTCATCGTGGTCGTTAGGATAAGAGCCTCCAGCGCTGCCGGAAGCCGCAACAGGTGGGTGCTGTAGCCGAGATCCCGGGGGTCCCCAGCGGCGGGACCTCCGCAATCTGACATCTTATCCCCTATCCTTTGGATAGGGTATTATAAGATGTCTAGGGGCGGAGTACCCCTTTAATGGAAATTACGTACATTGATATCATGCAATGCAGTTTATTATAACTAAATGAATGTATCCTAAACTGGTCTACTGAGGCAGTATTAGATTACTGTACTATAGAGAGTACAGGGCCACTTGGTAATAATGCCAGACAGCCAGAGTACTTTTATGCTGTTACAGTTGTGTAAGCCAAAGCATCAGGCAGAATATCCACCCGCAAAATTCCCGGGAAGACATTCCCCAAGCAGCAGGCGCCGGCAGAAGAAGCCAGCGCTTGGATTGCCTGGAAATGCGCCGTCTCCATGTCAATTCTTTCTGCAGAGTTTGGAATAAAAATTTCTGAGGGTAATATTTCCGCTGCAAAATCTCATAAAATCAAAGGGAGTGTGCTGCAATGCAATTTAAGCAGAATTTTTCCTATGATTCCGCTGGGAGATTCCACTGTGTGAATGGAGCCGTATGGTCAAGTTACAGGTAAATGCAACTAAGCCACAGCCTCATTTTTTTTACAGAATTGATTTATACAGGTTTGAAGTAGGGGGTGCAAAAGAGGTGAGATGTTAAAGGTAACCCCACAGGCTTGGAATGGTATAACAGGGGGCCCAGTGGCCTCCTTACACAGTATAGAAGAGTAGCACAAACAGCCCTTTGAGTACAGAACTTACAATAACCTTACCTGCAAGAGGTACGTATGCTTGGTGGTTACAGGAACATATATACTGTACATTAAGCACAGAACTGTCCCGTTAACACAAGGAGGCACACATAGAGATGAACGAATCGAAGCTTATGAACCCAAATTCGTTAAGAATTTCATGAAATATTCGATTTGCAACAAATGCGAATATCGCCGCAATTCTATTGCGCAAATCGCTTAATTAAACTTCATTTCCTGTGGTCCAGGCTCCAGGGCATCTAAAATGGCAGATCCACATGTCAGCACATGGGACAAGGAATGCTGGGAAGGCAGGAAGGGAAGTAGGCGGGATGACCCTGAATCACATGCAGCATGCAGCTGCATGTGATGTCAGTCACCCCTGTGATGTCACAGCCCTATATAATCGGCAGCCATTTTGCGGCTCGTCTTATCATTCATTACACTGCATAGAGATAGGACGGACATCGCTGTGTGTGTGTTACACAGAAAAGCTAATTCCAGCAGCATTTCAGCTCCTAGTCACATCAGCGTTCTGGTGAACAGAGAACAGTGTTTTTTTTTTCACTGAAAATAATTTTTACTGCAGCCATTAACCTCCCAGTTACTTTCTTCAGCATTGTATTACAGAGAGGGGCAGATAGCTGTGTGTTGCCTCATACATTTCAACAAGCTGCCTCAACTTCATAAACCTCAGCAGAGGAGGCAGGAAGAACTTTTCAGCGCAATTCTGTGTCTTTGTTCCACAACAAATCATCTGCTAGTTATACTAGTCTGTAGACGTTATAATACCCAGCAATCTATTCCTAATAGTCTTTGACAGAGTGCAATTTTGTGTTTAGTGCACAGCTTTTTTGTGCTGCAGCACTGTTGTGTTCTGCTGGTGTTGTGCAAAAATAAGTATTTTTAAGAGTACTGTTCCGCATTTTTCTGCCCTCATAAGTGCATCTAAGTAGTGTACTATTTTATACCTGTTAATCTGTCAAGGGCCTACATACTGTGAAAGGACAGCTAAAAGTAATCACCGGCTGGTGTTTTACTAAAATAGTTTTTTTTTAAGCGTACTGTACCTCATTTTTCTGCCCTTATAAGTGCATACCACATACCTACATCTAAGTAGTGTACTATTTTGTGCCTGTTAATCTGTAAAGGGCCTACATACTGTGAAAGGACAGCCAAAAGTAATCACCAGCTGGTGTTTTACTCCAATACGTTTATTAAGCATACAGTAGCGCATTTTTCTGCCCTTATAAGTGCATACCACATACCTACATCTAAGTAGTGTACTATTTTGTACCTGTTAATCTGTCAAGGACCTAGATATTGTGAAAGTCCAGGCAAAACTACTCACCGGCTTGGTTTTTTACTCAGATACTTTTTTTAAGTGTACTAAAGCGCTTTTTTCTGTCCTCGTAAGTGCATACCACATATGTACATCTAAGTAGTAGTCCACTGTGGCAACGTGTCCACTGTTTCTAAACACTGTGCGGAGTGTCATGCAGGTGACACATCTGGTTTATGCTTGCAGGGAATTGAAAGGGTCCGCATACCTACTAGAGGAGGTAGCTTAAAACAAAAAATATTAGATCGAGAGATCTATTGGATCTTAAAGTTGGAAACTCGTTTTCCGACAGATCTGAACAGGAGGATAGATACCATCTTGCATTATTGACAGTTGATGTTAATTCCAAGATCCACCCACTATTTTACAGGTCTGTTCACACGGTAGTTTTCTTCCCTTTCTTCTCTTTCTGTAGCGTTTTTTTTTTTAGATTCTTGTCACATTTTAAAGTAATATGGATAGCTCTGATTCTTTGTTCTTTATTATAGCCGGTATTTTATACTGATCCATATTTTCTTTTTCTTCTCTTTTATTTGTATAATTTACGGTCTACGGACCTAATTAAAGCAGTTTCTATATGACAGCATAGCAATGTATAGATATATATATATTTTTATTTATTCAATGTACAAAATGGTTTATATTATATTATGTTTGTTTAGTTGTCATGGATATTTACATATGGGCGGTACAAACTCACTCGCACAGGTGTGCGTGATGTCAGTTCCGTCCTCCCATATATAAGTGATCACTCAAGGTACCTACATTGTATTAATAAGGCCTCTGTGTAAGGCCGAAACGCGTCACCTGTACCTCGTTTCTCCGTGATGTTCCATAAGGCATGTGAATAAATCACAATATTTCTCGAGTCTCTGCGCTGGACCTCCATTTCTTCTATATCTAAGTAGTGTACTATTTTGTACCTGTTAATCTGTCAAGGGCCTAGATACTGTGAAAGTCCAGGCAAAAGTACACACCTGCTACTATTCTAGACAAATACTGTTTTAAGCGTAGTGAAGCATATTGTACTCCCCTCATATACGCAATAAGTATGTCAGGCAGAGAAGTGCCAGGAAATGCACAGAGGAGTGGCAGAGGCATAAATTCTTCAGGCAGAGGTCACAGCAGACTAGGGGCAAGTGGCAGCAGGAGTCGCAGCTAGAGGTATCAGCTAGTGGTTGTGTCTCGACCAGCAACCCATCTGCCGTTATCGATTGATTAACACGGTCATCCACATCACAAGTGACATCTGATACTCCCAGTCAACAGTCGGTGGGTTCCTCAGACACAACCCTCAGTTGGCATGGCCGGGGATGATCTAATAGAGGACAGTCAGCAGCTACTGCCCAGCCAACAAGTGGAGGAGACATCCGCTGCTTCCTCCGCTAAGCGGGCAAGTAGTGATGAGTAGAGTGACGTGGGAGGCGGTGTTGCCAGCTTCAGGGTCCTGAAGCAGACACTGTTGAGGAACCTGAGGAGGACATCAGTGACTTGCAGACACTTGTTGATGATGATGAAGCCAATCGCAATTGGGAGCCGGGTGCAGAAGGGGCTTCATCATCATCAAGAGAAGAGAGTTGCAGGTTGCCCGTGAGGCAGCAGCTGAGCCAGCAAGGTGGTAGCATGGTTGGCAGTCAGCATGGTGGCAGAAGTGGAAATTCTGGAGCCAAACGTGTCCGGGGGAGACCACCTGCTTTGTGGCAGCCTACCTTCCTGGGAGGTAGTGGAACAGGGGTTCCTGGAGACGGTGGCAGTAGCCATCAATTAGTGCGGACTGTTGGTGGGGAAATCAGCTACTCGGTGGTGTGGCAGTTTTCCATCAAGCATCCGGAGGAGGTTCACATAGCCACATGCAAGATATGTCGGCAGAAGGTGAAGCGAGGCCAGGGTCCCAATGTTGGCACCATGGCCCTGCGTCAACATATGCTTCACCACCATAAAGCGGCCTGGGAGAACCGTGGCTCTGATGTAGTGGTCCAGCCTGCTGCATCACCCAGTGGCATGCCGCTCCCTCTTTCAGCCAGCCAAGGCTCCACCACCTCAGCCGAAGAGAACTGTGTGTCATACCCTCCTTCTGTCGCTCCAGATGCTCCTGCTCCTCCTACTTTTAATCAGCCATTCCACCAACAATCTATCGGCGAAGCCATGTCCAAGAGACAACAGTATGCGCCTACTCATCCAATGGTGCAGAAGCTGAATGTGCTTCTGTCTAAGTTGCTGGTGCTGCAGCGCCTCCCATTTCAAGTGGTGGACTCTGCATCTTTCAGAGAACTGTTGGCTTGAGCCGAGCCGAGGTGAAGAGTGCTAAGCCTTCATTTCTTTGTGAAGAAGGCAGTACCAGCCCTTCACAATTTTGTTGAAGAGAAGGTGATCCAGTCCTTGAGCCTGTCGGTGTGTACCAAAGTGCAGTGCAGACGTCTGGAGCTGTAACTATAGTCTGGGACAATACATGTCCTTTACGGCTCACTGGGTGAATTTGGTTCCTCCACAGCCACAACAACAACTTGGACAGGTCAGTCCGCTTCCTCCTCCACCCTCTCAGGCCGTTGGTCCTGTGACAGTATGCGACTCCGCCTCCTCATCCTCCACTGTGTCCGCAGCCTCCACTGCCCAGACAAGTCTCAGTGGCCCTTCAGCATGCCATGTGTGCAGGGCACAGTGGTGTCACGCTGTTCTTCACTTGGTTCGCCTTGGCGAAAAGAGTCACACAGGGGAGGACCTGCGAAAAGTAATTTGTAACGAAATCAGAGCATGGCTTACTCCACAAAAACTGGAAATGGGAACCATGGTGACTGACAAACAGGAAAACATCTTGCATGCGCTGCGTCTGGGAAGGCTGATCCATGCGCCCTGCATGGCACGTGTTCAATGTGGTTATGAAGCAGTTTCTGAAGAGTTCCCCCATTTGCAAGACATCATAACAATGAGAAGGAAACTGCATGCACTTCAGCCACTCGTACACTGCAAAACACACCCTCTTTGAGCTGCAGCATCAGAACGGTATCCCCCAACACAGTCTGATTTTTGTCTTTGCCACACATTGGAATTCCACCCTCCATATGTTGGACCGACTGCACGAACAGAGAAAAGCCATCACCGATAGGGGTGCTCCCCTGTGTAACTTCAATGTGGACCAGTGGTAGCTCATACGTGACACCTGCCATTTGCTCAGGCCCCTTGAGGAAGCCACATTATTAGTAAGTTGCCAGGATTACGGGTTGAACAACGTCATTCCACTGCTTCATTTCTTACAACACGTGTTGGAAATGATTGCTGGAGACACGGCGCCTACATCTCACGGCCACATGAGCCCTGTGGGGGCTGAACTGGAGGAGGAGGGGAGGGGCACAGTGGAGCACAGTTTAGGTTTCTCCAAATGTTTTTTTTTTCTAGTAATCTGAAAGGAGAGGAGGAACATGAGCAGCCAGAGGAGCTAGAGGGTTATGAGGAAGGTGAGACAGAGGACCCAGACACACCATGGCAGTATGCAGTGGAGATGGAGGCAGGGAGTCCCTCCGAGTCACTTGCACAAATGGCACGATGCATGCTCACTTGCTTGCGTAGTGACAGCCGAATTGTCACCATTCGGCAGCGGGATGACTTCTGGATCTCCACCTTATTGGACCCTTGCTGCCGCCACAAAATAGAGGCCTTTTTTACACCCACTAAGAGGGAGGACAAAATAACCTACTACAGAGGCGTCCTATGTAGTCAGTTGGCCGATGCCTGTCAGCGCCATTGTTCATCCTCTCGCAGGTCTGAATCGGGGGGCCCCCTGCGCTCACCTTCCACTGCCATGGCTGCTGAGGAGGGGTGGGGTGGCAGGAGCAGTACCAGCTCCATCAGCAGCAGCTTGAGTCTACAGACGCTGATGAGTAGCTTTCTTCACCCGCATAGTGAAGCAACTCATCAGCAGCAGGTACACCTGGAGCAGGACCTGAACCAGCAGGTGGTGGCATACCTTGACATGCCCATGCCGACACACCTTGAAGATCCGCTGGACTTCAGGGCAGCCAAACTTGATTTGTGGCCGCAACTAGCAGAGTTTGCCCTGGAAAAGCTGTCTTGCCCGACCAGTAGTGTACCATCAGAGCGGGCGTTTAGTGCGGCAGGGGCCATAGTCACCGCAAGGAAAACTCATCTGTCCACAAAAAATGTGGAGAAACTGACCTTTGTGAAGATGAATCAGGCAGGGATCAGCAAGGATTTCCAACCACCAATGATGCCAGGATTTCCAACAACCTACTACTAATGCCACCTCCAGGCTCTATCATTGTGCTGCCTTGTTACATGTGACTCCTTGTTATATTTGGTCCTTTGTACCCACACGCTGGGGCCCGGGACACTAAAACTTGGGAGTTAAAAGTTCAATTTTAAAATCCTAAATTTGAATTTAAAAATCTTAAATTTCTATTTAAAATTCTTAAATTTCAATGGTCTCCTCATGCTTCTGCCAACTCCAGGCTGTGCCATTCAGACACTATATGGTCTCCCCATGCTGTCACAAACTCCAGGCAGTCATTCAGCCACTATATGGTCTCCTCATACTGATGCCACCTCCAGGCTGTCTCATTCAGCCACTATATGGTCTCCTCATACTGATGCCACCACCAGGCTGTCTCATTCAGCCACTATATGGTCTCCTCATGCTTCAGCTAAAACCAGATTGTGCCATTCACACAATATATGGTCTCCCCATGCTGCCACAAACTCCAGACTGTCATTCAGCCCCTATCTGGTCTCCTCATACTGATGCCACCTCCAGGCTGTCTCATTCAGCCACTATATGGTCTCCTCATGTGTCAGCCACCTCCAGGCTGTGCCATTCAGCCACTTTATGGTCTCTTCATGCTGCCACAAACTCCAGGCTGTGCCATTCAGCCACTACATGGTCTCCCATGCTTCAGCCACCTCCAGGCTGTGCCATTCAGCCACTATATGGTCTCCTCATGCTTCAACCAAATCCAGGTTGCACCATTCAGACACTATATGGTCTCCCCATGCTGCCACAAACTCCAGGCAGTCATTCAGACACTATATGGTCTCCTCATACTAATGCCACCTCCAGGCTCTGTCATTGTGCTGCCATGTGACATGTGACTTCTTGTTAGATTTGGTGCTTTGTACCCACACGCCGGGGCCCAGGACACTAAAACTTGGGAATTAAAAGTTCAATTTCAAAATCCTTAATTTCAATTTCAAAATCTTACATTTAAATGAAAAAATCATAAATTTCAATGGTCTTCTCATGCTTCTGCCAACTCCAGGCTGTGCCATTCAAACACTATATGGTCTCCTCATGCTTCAGCCAACTCCAGGCTGTGTCATTCAGGCAATATATGGTTTACTGATGCTGCTGGGCCTGGGTCTGGGTATAAAAATTTTATTATGGTAGCACTAGCTACCCAGAATCTTCAGTTTAAATTTCAGAATTCATCTTTTAATCTTAGGGATTGTGAAGCCCTAGTGTCTACTCATGTTTCCGCCAACTCCTGGCTGTGCCATTCAAACACTATATGGTCTCCTTATGCTTCAGCCAACTACAGGCTGTGTCATTCATGCAATATATGGTTTACTGATACTGCTGGGTCTGGGCCTAACATTTTTTTAAGGTAGCACTAGCTACCCTAAATCTTCAATTTAAATTTCAAAATTCATCTTTTTATCTTAGGAATTTGAAGCCCTAGCGTCTACTCATGCTGCTGCAGACTCCAGGCTGTGCCATTCAGCCAATATATTGTTCTAAAAGCGATGCCTGTAATCTGCATGTCATACTGAATAACAGAATTATTTCACTACCCCAGCACACTCCATATGCGTGTTAGAATAAAACAAAGTGTTCCATACCCCTATTGAGGCTTTCTGTAGGCCAGAAATAGCTGTTTATAATATAGATTCGCCACAAATAAATTCGGATCGAAACAAATTCTTTTGAAAAGTCTCTCTGACTCACTTCCGCTAGTTTCAAATTTCCGTTTGCATATGACCTCGCGTCCGATCAGCATTTTTTTTCTGACCCAATTGGACCCTAAAATGGGTCAAATGCAAACAGCTACTACCGGGTCCCGACTGACCCCATTCACTTGATCAAATGCAAACAGCTACGACCCCATTCACTTGCATAGGGGCTGTCAGTGATCCGGTAACTTTACGGGAATTTAGCGTAGAAAAAAGTAGTGCGCTGCTAAACTCCTGTCCTTCTGGCTGGATTGCCTACGGAACTCTGAATAGCGGAGTCTGATGCTAATGTGAAATGAGGCCTTAGTATACAGGATACAGTCTCTCTACCCTGGTAACTGGGGAACATATATGTACAGAGATACTTCTTGGCCTGTAAATGTCATTATCAAGCTGCTATGTCTCTCACTCACTGTTCTAGGGCAGGTACAGTTCCGTGCACACAGTGCATAGCCTTCAACACTCAACCCTGCTTTACCAGCCTCAGCATCTCCCCAGCATTACACCAAGTCTAGGCCGGATGAAGCGCCGATAGCGTGAAACATTTGTTTCCCTCCACCTGTGTTCTCCCCCGCCTCCTGTCCGTGACCCGTTCCCCTGCACCTGTCCCTTGTTCATTTTTGTGCTTCAAAGCATATTGGAATAAAGACTAAATGAAGAAGAATTTTGGGGTGAGTGCTCCATCCTTGCTTTTTTTCTGTTTGTGCAATATAATCCTGGCACTTTAATGTAGAGCACCACTCACGTTTAAAAAAAACTCGGACTATGTGCAATTGTTGCTGTGTGTACATTACCCCTCCGTGATATAGTAGTGCCGTCACCTTCAAATCTCTGCAGTGGCTAATCATTTGTATGTATCTTATAAGGTGGTGTAGGTTTATGTAAAAAAAAAAAAAAAAACAGGATTTGTGCAAAAGGCGTGCACAAAAAGAAATATATCTATAAATAATAATAATAACATATAATACATAATAACTTTGTGTCCATTGCATAAAGTGCTCCACAGTGTCCCATACAGTGTCCCATGGAAATGCACAAGAACTGCGCATAATTTTGCACCTAAAATAAACAAGAAAAGATGTACAACCAATGATAATTGTCCTACATACTCCCCAATTGTCAACCTTCTAAAAGTAGCCATACTCTTTCATTAGCACTCTCCCCATACACATGAACTTTTAGCATGTCTAAACATTCATGTGTTCTCAATGGAGAGAGGAGGGGTAAGCTGCAGCCAGACTCCTCTGGTGTAATCTCAATGCCCTGTTTGCACTTGCCGCAGCCTTCCATTGATTTCAGTAAGAATTCTGCTGCTCAGTTGTTCAACTCCCTCACATAGCTGTGTCGCTGGTAAAATAAAAGGTTATGGATATTGATACGCAGAGAGGAGAAGACAAAACAAATCACTGTATTCTCAAGGCCCAAAATAGCTGCATCCTTAGGCTAGTTTTTTTTTTTTTTCTTTTTATGGCCAGAAAATGCACCACAAAAGCTGCAACTGCTTTGTTCCTGCATTTATGCATTTTTTTGTGGCATTTCTTCTAGCGTTTTTCAATCTGTTAGGAAATGACAATTTTTTTACACTGTGGCAGTTCTTCACTGCCTTCAGGGTACCACTCAGTGGGTCAGATGTAGGGCACCCATCCCACAGATTGTAAGGCGGTAAGTATTGCTGTGCAGTGCAACGTAACTCTTTTGTCAACATACAGTAAAGAAACAATCTGTTTAGATCTATGGTTTACTGTAACCCTTTGCTGGACTGAGTGCTATGCCCAGCAAGGAAAAAGTTAACTAGCGCTGCTAAACTCCTGGGGGGGGGAATGGTTATACAGTATACAGATGGGTGTATATTGTGGGCAGAGAAGTCCACTTACCCACCTCAGTCCACTTACCCACCTCAGTCCTCAGAAGCATGGTTGGTAAGTGAGGCTCTGTTTACATTTAGCATTTTTAGCATGCAAAAAAAAAGGCATGTTAAAATGTATAATGTGAACAGGCCCTTTTTTGGCTATCGGGGAATGCTGGGGGTTGTAGTTTAGCAACGGCCTAAGGCTCCCATTGATAAACCTGTATTTTATGGGCGCTTTCCCTAGGGAAAGGTAGTAATAGACTGGCATTATTTAGACAGGTCCTTGCCCACAAGGGTCTTCGTCCACCCTGGTAACATCAGGCTGTTGTTGCTTGGTTCGTATTTATTTTTGAAAGAAAAGTGTGGGGTTCACCCTTCTTTCATTCGCAGCCAGATACGAAGCAGCAGCACTCTGACGTTGCCAGGGTGGGCAAGGACTATTGTTTCTGGGTTTCTGGAATTCCCTCCCCCCCCCCCCCCCCCCCCCTTCAGCCTAAATAACGCCATCCAGTTATGCGCCAAAAAAGTGCATAAAGCAAAAAAAAAAAAAAAGAAAAATACTACAACCCTCAGCATTCCCAAAGGCTGTCTGGGAATGCTGGAAGTTGTAGTCTTGCAACAGCTGGAGCCTCCCTGTTTGGGAAACACTGCCAGAAAGGGTCTGTTCACAGTATTTTTTACATGCCTTTAACCCCTTGGGGACAGAGCCCATTTTGACCCTAAGGACGGGAGCATTTTTTGCAAATCTGACCTCTATCCCTTTATGCATTAATAACGCTGGGATGCTTTTACTTATAAATTTGATTCCAAGATTGTTTTTTGTGACATATTCTACTTTATGATAGTGGTAAATTTTCGTCCATACTTGCATAATTTCTTGGTGAAAAATTCAAAACTTTGATGAAAAAAAAATGTTTGCATTTTTCTAACTTTGAAGCTCTCTGCTTGTAAGGAAAACAGACATTCCAAATAAATTATATATTGATTCACATATACAATATGTCTACTTTATGTTTGCATCATAAAGTTGACATGTTTTTACTTTTGGAAGACATCAGAGGGCTTCAAAGTTCAGCAGCAATTTTCTAATTTTTCACAAAATTTTCAAAATCGGAATTTTTCATGGACCAGTTCAGGTTTGAAGTGGATTTGAAGGGCCTTCATATTAGAAATACCCCATAAATGACCCCATTATAAAAACTGCACCTTTCAAAGTATTCAAAATGACATTCAGAAAGTTTGTTAACCCTTTAGGTGTTTCACAGGAATAGCAGCAAAGTGAAGGAGAAAATTCAAAATCTTAATTTTTTACACTGGCATGTTCTTGTAAACCCAGTTTTTGATTTCTTACAAGAGGTAATAGGAGCAAAAGCCCCCTCAAATTTGTAACACAATTTCTTTCGAGTAAGGAAATACCTCATATGTGTATATCAAGTGTTCGGCGTGCACTGTAGAGGGCTCAGAAGGGAGGGAGCGACAATGGGATTTTGGAGAGTGAGTTTTTCTGAAATGGTTTTTGGGGGGGCATGTCACATTTAGGAAGCCCCTATGGTGCCAGAACAGCAAAAAAAAAAAACACATGGCAGACTATTTTGGAAACTACACCCCTCAAGGCACGTAACCAGGGGTCCAGTGAGCCTTAACACCCCACAAAGTCTGATGTGTAAATGAAAAAAAATATGTTTTTTCACTAAAGTGCATTTTTTCCCCCCCAAATTTACCATTTTTACAAAGGGTAATTGGAGAAAATGCCTCCCAAAATGTGTAACCTCATCTCTTCTGAGTATGGAAATACCCCATGTTAGGACGTATTGGAAAGCACATTTTGGAAACTACACCACTCAAGGAATGTAACAAGGGGTACAGTGAGCCTTAACACCCCACAGGTGTTTGATGACTTTTTGTTAAAGTTGGATGTGTAAATTATAAATTTTTTTCACTAAAATGCTAGTTTTCACCCAAATTTTACATTTTTACAAGGGGTAATAAAAGAAAATGCCCCCCAAAATGTGTAACCCCATCTCTTCTGAGTATACACCTCTAAAGGAACACAACAAGGGGTACAGTGAGCCTTAACACTCCACAGGTGTTTGACGACTTTTTGTTAAAGTCGGATGTGTAACTGAAAAAAAAAATGTGTTCACTAAAATGCTGGTTTTTCCCCCAATTTTACACCCCACTGGCATTTGACAGATCTTTGGAACAGTGGGCTGTGCAAATGAAAAACTTAAATTTTTCATTTTCACGGACCACTGTTCCAAAAATCTGTCAGACGCCTGTGGGGCGTAAAGGCTAACTGTACCCCTTATTACATTACATGAGGGGTGTAGTTTCCAAAATGGGGTCACATGTGGGGGGGTGTCCATTGTTCTGGCACTATGGGGGCTTTGTAAACACGTGTGGCCTTCAATTCCAGACAATATTTCTCTCCAAAATTCCAATGGCGCTCCTTCTCTTCTGAGCATTGTAGTGCCAGCAGAGCACTTTACATCCACATATGGGGTATTTTCTTACTCAGGAGAAATGGTGTTTCAAATTTGTTTTTGTTTTTTTTCCTATTTTCCCTTCTGAAAATGAAAAATGTAGCATTTTTGTGGAAAAAATTTTTTTTTCTTCATTTTCCCATCCAACTTTAACAAGAATTTGTCAAACACCTGTGGGGTGTTAAGGCTCACTATACCCCTTGTTACATTCCGTGAGGGGTGTAGTTTCCAAAATGGGGTCACACGTAGGTATTTTTTTTTTTTGCGTTTAGAACCGCTAAAAAATCAGCCACCCCTGTGCAAATCACCAAATTAGGCCTCAAATGTACATGGCGCTCTCACTCCTGAGCCCTGTTGTGCCCCCGCAGAGCATTTTATGCCCACATATGGGGTATTTCCATACTAAGGAGAAATTACGTTACAAATTTTGGGGGTCTTTTTTTCCTTTTACCTCTAAAGTATGGGGCAACGCCAGCATGTTAATGTAAATTTTTTTTTTTTTACACTAACAGGCTGGTGTAGACCCTAACTTTTAATTTTCATAAGGGGTAAAAGGAGAAAAAGCTCCCCAAAATTTATATCGCCATTGCTCCCAAGTATGGAAATACCCCATATGTGGCCCTAAACTGTTTCCTTGAAATATGACACGGCTCCGAAGTGAGAGAGAGTGCCATGCACATTTGAGAACTAAATTAGGGATTGCATAGGGGTGGACATAGGGGTATTCTACGCCAGTGATTCCCAAACAGGGTGCCTCCAGCTGTTGCTAAACTCACAGAATGCCTGAGCAGTCAGTGGCTGTCCGGAAATGCTGGAAGTTGTTGTTTTGCAACGGCAGCGGGCGACGATCGGCTTGCTCCCTGGTGCAGACTACGGAAGCCGGTGAGTTGCCTAGCAACATCTGGAGGGCTACAGTTTGAGACCACTATACAGTGGTCTCTAAACTGTAGCCCTCCAGATGTTGCAAAACTACAACTCCCAGCATTCCCAGACAGCTGTTTGCTGTTTGGGCATGCTGGGGTTTGTAGTTTTGCAACAGCTGGAGGGCTGCAGTTTGGAGATCATTGTGCAGTGATCTCCAAACTGTGGCCCTCCAGATGTTGCAAAACTACAAATCCCAGCGTGCCCAGACAGCAAACTGCTGTGTGGGCATGCTGGGAGTTGTAGTTTTGCAAGATCTAGAGGGCCACAGTTTAGAGATCACTGCACAGTAGAAACTTTTTGCTGTCAAAAACACTATAGTCTCAGCATGCTGCAATTTTTGAAAACTGCAAAACGGATGAGTAAAAAAATGCCAAAGGAAAAAAATGTGGATTTGATGTTTTAATAATTCCCTGGCTGCTGCGTTTTTAAAAAAAAAACTGTGCAGCAGTTAGGGTATTTTCCGGGGCTAAATTTCCGAACGAAATTTTTGTGGAAAATTCTACTCAAAAAATTCTATTTCAACCAGGTCTCATTGTTTTCAGATCCTGATCTGAGGAAGGGAGGGCACCTCCCGAAACGCGTCATCCCCATTTCTTTATTTTATATTGATCCAATAAAAGTGGTTCCACTGTGAACCTTTATAATAAATCTAGTCCATCTTCTTAATTTCCAAAAGAGGCGCAGAGCCTTCTCCAAAGGGTTCTTTTTCACCAAAGCTTCTCTTCATCTACAGGACAGCAGGGCAGCTGTTTCCTGCAACCCAGAGGGCAAGCAGTGACTCCACCTATATTCAGTACCCCATTATCACTGGGGTGATAGGCTTGCATTTATTTTACTCAAGGTGTGCGGCCATCTAAATGGTCTTTTTGGCCAACCCTTGAACTCCACGACTCTTGTTACCAAGGTTAATGCACTAGGCGGCGGTATCAGCCTTCTCTTTTTTTTCTTCCACAGAATCATTGTTTTCAATGGGATTCTTCTGCACGGTGCACGTGGTGGAATTTCCGCAGTGGAAACAATTGCCGTGGAAATTCCTTTTCCAGCCTCCACAGAAAAATTTGACAAGTCAATTCTTTCTGCGGAATCTAGTTGCAAATGCATTGCTGTCGATGGAGACAGCACATTTCTGAGTGGTCCTAGCACCAGCATGGCATGCCGGCACCCGCTGTCTGCGCAATGTCCACCCGGAAATTTCCTGAACGGACATTCCGCTGTGTGAACATAGTCTTAAGGGGTTAAGTAGTTCTGTGAGTTATACAGCTGACAGTGTAGAGGAAGCACATTACACTCTTTAAGTATACTTTTAACTCTAGGCAGCGGCTTGTGAGAAAGGAAATAGATATTATACTGTTATTATTTTTGGACTGTTGCCAGGATCTTAATACTGTAACATGCTCTGAAGGATCTGTGGTAAGTATGACCCACCCTATATTGTATGTACCGTAGCTGTGTCTGCTTCATCGTGATGCATGCTGGAAGCCTGATGAAAATAATTGCAGACTTTTTCCTTTCATGCAATAGAAACTGCCAACTCCTAGTGACCTCAGACAACCTTAAGTTTTCGGGTGCAATTTTTATGTTTCTGTGAAGTGCATCCAGTTTTGCACCAATGTATCAGCTAGATTTTATATACTGCAAAGATCCATTCACATTGCAGTACAGAGCTGTGCATTTTGTAGGACGAGCAATGTATTTTTCACACTGCAGCATTTCCTGTTCTTTGTATTTATGTGACGTGTTTACTCAATTGACAAAACAGTACATAAAGTTCTGATGTTAGTTTTCCATAGAAACAATCCAAAGAAAAGTATTATAAAACAGCTACAGCTAGTTCGATATTTATAAGGCTGTGTTCACAGGGTAAGGTTTTTAGTTGAAATGACTGAATACAAAATCTTTCATTTTTTCAAATCCACTACTGATTTTTGGTTTATAAATTGCAATAGAAACCTGAAAATGTCAACTGAGCCTAAAACAGAAAGACCAGGCTGAACAATCCTACAGTATATGTGTGACATCCTGTGCTCTGGCCGCACATCCCGGCCGTGAGTGCACTGTGCTCTCTCCTTCGCTGGCCGGCGGGGCTGGGATTCGCATTGCGGGACGTGCCCGCATGCGAATCCCAGCCCGTCACTCACTGCTGTCTCCTGCTGTGCCCTCACAGCTCCGGCGAGCATGACCCCGCCTCCTAGGGCACACGTGCCGGAGCTCTCCGATTTAAAGGGCCAGTGCGCCCGTAATTATTGTTCACATCTGCAAATTTATTATAAGTTTTTGCACCTTCCCCCACTCTCTGCAGGATCTTTGTTTGCCTAGCGCCTTAGAGAAAGCATAGTCTATGGTGCTCCTTGCCATGTACCAGTCCTTGCATTCCGTGACCTGACCGTGTTTTTAGCCGCCTGCCTATTGACCTTCTACTTCTCTACTGACTACGCTCCTTTGCCGCCTGCCCTGACCTCTTGCCAGCCTGACTACGTCCTGCCTATTCCTTCTGTGCCACGCTTCAACTCAGCCACCTATGGTGTTGAGTCGTGCCAGGGGTAGCGACCTGGGTGCTGCCTGCCGCAGCAAGGACATCCCGCTTTGTGGCAGGCTCTGGTGAAAACCAGCGGCACCTTAGACTCGGCTCCCTGGCATGGCCCACGTCATATGCCCCACAGGACCAGCGGATCTACTACATCTCCTGCTCCAGACCACCGTGGTATTACAGATCCACTACCTCCTGGGTACCTGTCGTCTGCGGTGAGTCTAACAATATGCTTTGTGAAACATGGCGTATATACACTTAGGGCCCATTCACACTATGAAATACTGCTACCCATATTAATCGACGCTAGGACCGCTTGGGCATGCACCGTCTCCATTGACAATAATACATTTCTGACACAATACATCCCACTGAAAAATAAAGCAATATTTGCAGCTGCTACAGGGCTCCTAAGAAAGGTTGATCCCATCCTTATTTTGGTGATAATAACCCGAGAACTAGTCCCTTCTTCATGTGTAGTAATAATTATTCCTGTATTTATATAGCACCAACTATTCTTCAGTGCAGTACAGAGATTGTCATCACTCACATTGGTCCCTATCTACAATGGGCTCATAACCTAAACTCCTACGCTTGTAAAAAACTGAAGTGCCATCAGGAACCCAAACAAACATGGAGAGAATTTACAAAACTTTTACAGATGTTATGATTTCAACCCAGGGCCCCAGTGCTACAAGACAACAGTGCTAGTGCCAGCCACTGAGTCAACATGCAATGTTAGCAAGCAAAGTGTCAAAGAAAGGGGATAGAGAAGGCAAAAAAAACACCATGTGCTCCTGCCCTGGGTGGCTTCACCAACAACCATATGGAAGCCCTCTTTAAGGGGTACTCCGCTGTTCAGCATTTGGAACAAACTGTTCCGAACGCTGGAGCCAGGAGCTCGTGACGTCATAGCCCCGCCCCTCATTATGTCATGCCCCACCCCCTTAATTCAAGTCTATGGGAGGGGGCGTGATGGCTATCACGCCCCCTCCCATCGACTTACATTGAGGGGGCGTGATGTCATGATGGGAGGGGCAATGACATCACGAGCTCCCGGCGCCGGCTCCAGCATTTGGAACAGTTTGTTTGCGGAGTACTCCTTTAACTCCATTCTATGAGGCCTCTTACGTCTATGTTATGCTTTGTTCACATTGAAAACTTCAGTGCATGGTATTGTGTAAGGCATTTTTACGTACATAGTAGTAAATAACTTTTTCATGTATTTCCCTCATCACGCTTTAATGCTTTTGTTCATCAGCTTCCATTTATTCTAAAGGATAAACTCACAGATGAAAAACCCTTTTCCCAAAGTGTCGTCTATGGGCATCAAATCCCCGTTCATAACTAACACCCACTGTTTCTTCACACCCAGTGAGGTCAGCAAGCGACAGAAATGCACACAAAAGGCCTCCTGAATACTGTACTTCAATGAGATGGTGCGAGGATAGATGAAAATAATATCCAGATGTTACGTCCTTACTGCGCTTGTAAGTCACACCCATGTTATATTAGCCTCCAGAGTACAATGGGTTGTACTGTAAATTTCCTTGGCTTTGTCTTGGTAAAATACATGTGCAGCTGATATACAGCTATGCGTCTTTATTCCCTGCATATATATATACATACATATATAGTTACATCACCGTTCTTGTATACATTACTGTTCATGTGTGTTAATGTGTTAAGCCAGATAAGTAGACTGGTATAGAAGGAAAGTATAATTTGCCTTTGACATCCAATGTTCTGATGAATTTTCCCGAATAGGGGCTATTATTTTTTTAAATGGGTAAGTGGAAAGTCTAAATAGTGTGTATTTATAATAGTGTGTAAAACTGACCTCATGCACAAGGTACACATGAAAGGGATTTTTTCAGGGCTTGCTGTATGTAGCTCATCTGATGCATTTGCTGATAGTTATCCTAGTTTCCCATTTTCTTTAAAGGGCTTGTCTAGCCAAAAATTCTTCATATAAATGTGCTTGGGCTGACAAAACAATAAGAGCTTTAATTCCCCCTTCTCACTCCCTTGTAGCCTCTGGTATCACATTGCCTGGTACACTCCCCATCTCCATTGAACTTTGCTTCCCCAGAACCGGCCGGAGCTGCAGCTGTGATGTCACGGAGCCTCTCAGTCAATCACTGACCCGCCTTGTAAGGTGATTGGTGAGCGGCATTGTCAGTTACCTTAGGTACAGGCTCTATAATCTGCATCCCTGTGAAAAGCATTGTCACCGACCCCCAAAAAATTTATAAAAAGCTATAAAAAAAATAGTTCTAATAAAACAAGAGATCATGATCCAAAAAAAAGAGCCCTGATACAGCTTCATATATGGAAGAATAAAAGTGTTATAGGGGTCAGAAGATGACAATTAAGCATGCTAATTTTTATACAAAAAGTTATGCATATATATATATATATATTTTTAGTGGTAATCTTCTACAGAATGAAGATGATGTGTCATTTTTACCAAAAGTGCACTGCGTAGAAATGAAAGCCCCAAAATTTTTCTTTTCAAATTTTCACCAGAAATCATCATTTTTTGGGGTTCATTGTAGATTAAGTGGTAAAATTAAAGGTTTTTTTCTGGGGTTTTCTCCCCCAAATCTTCAATAGAAATCTTTGAGTCTCATGAATAAATCACATGACTTGTAATGAAAAAACTCACAAAGGATAAACAACAAAACACCAACACTGAGGATAGTAGTGAGTAAAACACCTTTATGTCAAACCGCCCACTTTGATTAAAAGTGCCAAGTGACACTTCCCCTTTCTAGCAGAGCCGCTCTAGGCCATGCCCCTTTTCTAACAAAGCCTCTCTAAGCCACGCCCCCTCCCCCTGCATGGCTTAGTCCCCCCTTTCTCCCACATTCACTGATGTTACACGTAGTTTCCTAAAGGGATGTGAATGTTTATTGTGTGGGGCCCCGTGTAACATGTGGACATGTCCAGCAAAATACTAAAATGCTTCTATGGCAGAAATGTTCTTTGCTTCCACAGCTGTTCTTAGTTAAAGTCATGTATTGATCTGTTTATAGTGTCTGAGAGTATAGTAGAAAAATGTAAGGATATTGGGGGAGATTTATCAAAACCTCAGCAACCAATCAGATCACTTCTTTAATTTTTCACAGTATACAATGAATGCTTGATGCTTTACTACGCGCCATGTGCTATAATTAACAAACATCTGGTCTGCATTTAGCTCTCTGTCATTTCTTACCATACATTTTACAATATGCCCCATTCCTAAAACTAGGTAAAAAGTTAAAGGTAAACTTTATACTATAGAGCCCTAAACTCCTAATTGAAAAAGAGATTTGCGGCGCTTTGCATCTCTTGATTTCTGATTTCTTTAATACCTTTAGCTATATAAATTCCCCTGTACTGCATTTCTTTATCCCTGTAAATAAATTTATGATATTAATGTAATTTTACTCTACGTTGTACTCGCGTCTTATGAATATTATTCAATGACTGTTTTAATATCTAAAATGCATCCAACCAGGCACTTATCTTTTATTAAATTATTTTCATCTATGTTTCAATAACTATATAAAATGTATTTAACCCTATAAATGTAGAAACACTTTATTCAATGTGTTTGAATATATATTTATTAGTTCTATTAATAAAGATTTATAAACCCATCAGCCATAACATTAATACCACCCCTAATATTGTGTCCCATCATCCATAACATCAATACCACCTCCTAATATTGTGTTCCATCAGCCATAACATTAATACCACCGCCTATTATGTTTCATCAGCCATAACATTAAAGGGGTATTCCAGGCAAAAACTTTTTTTTTATATATCAACTGGCTCCAGAAAGATAAACAGATTTGTATATTACTTCTATTAAAAAATCTTAATCTTTCCAATAGTTATTAGCTTATGAAGTTGAGTTGTTTTTCTGTCTAACTGCTCTCTGATGACTCACGTCCCGGGAGCTGTGCAGTTCCTATGGGGATATTCTCCCATCATGCACAGCTCCTGGGACATGACATCATCATTGAGCAGTTAGACAGAAAACTTCAGAAGCTAATAACTATTGGAAGGATTAAGATTTTTTTTATAAAAGTAATTTACAAATCTGTTTAACTTTCCAGAGCCAGTTGATATAATAAAAAAAAAGGTTTTGCCTGGAATACCCCTTTAATACCACAGCCTAATATTGTGTCCCATCATCCATAACAGCAATAACAACATTGTGTCCCAGCAGCCATAACATTAATACCACTGCCTAATATGTTTCATCAGCCATAACATAAATACCATATCCTAATATTGTGTCCCATCATCCATAACATCAATACCAACCTATAATATTGTGTCCCATCAGCCATAACATTAATACCATCCCCTAATATTTGTCCCATCAGCCACAATACATCTCGTCTTTTTTCAACCTTACAAACGCTTACTACAGTCATGGCCGTAAATGTTTGCACCACTGACATTTTTCTAGAAAATGAAGTATTTCTCACAGAAAAGGATTGCAGTAACACATGTTTTGCTATACACATGTTTATTCCCTTTGTGTGAATTGGAACTAAACCAAAAATGGGAGGAAAAAAGCAAATTGGACATAATGTCCCACCAAACTCCAAGAATGGTCTGGACAAAATTATTGGCACCCTTTCAAAATTTAAACCCTTTAAACTCACCTGGGGCAAGTAACAGGTGTGGGCAATATAAAAATCACACCTGAAAGCAGATAAAAAGGAGAGAAGTTCACTTAGTCTTTGCATTGTGTGTCTGTGTGTGCCACACTAAGCATGGACAACAAAAAGAGGAGAAGAGAGCTGTCTGAGGACTCAATCTCCAGAGATCTAGATTTGCCTTTGTCCACAGTGCGCCACATGGTCAAAAAGTTTGCAACCCATGGCACTGTAGCTAATCTCCCTGGGCGTGGACATAAGAGAAAAATTTAAGAAAGGTGTCAACGCAGGAAAGTCTGGTTGGTGGATAAGCAGCCCCAAACAAGTTCCAAAGATATTCAAGCTGTCCTGCAGGCTCAGGGAGCATCAGTGCTAGCGCGAACTATCCGTCTACATTTAAATGAAATGAAATGCTATGGCAGGAGACCCAGGAGGACCCCACTGCTGACACAGAGACATAAAAAGCAAGACTACATTTTGCCAAAATGAACTTGAGTAAGCCAAAATCCTTCTGGAAAAACGTCTTGTGGACAGATGAGACCAAGATAGAGCTTTTTGATAAAGCACATCATTCTACTGTTTACCGAAAAGGGAATGAGGCCTACAAAGAAAAGAACACAGTACCTTCAGTGAAATATGGGGAGCTTCAATTATGTTTTGGGGTTGTTTTGCTGCCTCTGGCCCTGGGTGCCTTGAATGTGTGCAAGACATCATGAAATATGAGGATTACCAATGGATTTTGGATCGCACTGTACAGCCCAGTCTCAGAAAACTGGGTTTGCGTCCGAGATCTTGGGTCTTCCAGCAGGACAATGACCCCAAACATACATCAGAAAGCACCAGAAATGAATGGCAACAAAGCGCTGGAGATTTCTGAAGTGGCCAGCAATTAGTCCAGATCTAAATCCCATTGAACACCTGTGGAGAGATCTTAAAATTGCTGTTGGGAAAAGGCGTCCTTCCAGTAAGAGAGACTTGGAGCAGTTTGCAAAGGAAGAGTGGTCAAACATTCCGGATAAGAGGTTTAAGAAGCTTATTGATGGTTATAGGAAGTGACTGATTTCAGTTATTTTTTTTCCAAAGGGTGTGCAACCAAATATTAAGTTAAGGGTGCTAATAATTTAGTCCAGACCATTTTGGGGGTTTGATGTGACATTATGTCCAATTTGCTTTATTTCCCTCCCTTTTTTGGTTTAGTTCCAATACACACAAAGGGAATAAACCTGTGTATAGCAAAACATGTGTTACTGCAATCCTTTTCTGTGAGAAATACTTCATTTTCTAGAAAAATGTCAGGGGTGCCAACATTTACGGCCATGACTGTATGTGGTACTTTGGAGCATTCTGGGTTTTGTTTTCTTTCACATCTTCCAGTTACAGATTCAGGAAAATATTACCGCTAAAAATATACATTGCAAGCAGGTATTGTTCCAAATGTAAGTAAAAGAAATATAGCCAAGCTGTATAAACAGAGTTTTCCAGCAGAAGCACATTTTTCTGTACAGAAGTGTTACGATTTGGCTAGCTGGATGTGGATCCTCTGTGTCAGCGAGGGATTGGCGTGGACCGTGTCGGTGGACCGGTTCTAGGTTGCTACTGGTTTTCACCAGAGCCCGCCGCAAAGCGGGATGGTCTTGCTGCGGCGGTAGCAACCAGGTCGTATCCACCGGCAACGGCTAAACCTTGCTGACTGCTGAGAAGGCGTTGGACAGAAGGACTAGGCAGAGGCAAGGTCAGACGTAGCAGAAGGTTGGGGGCAGGCGGCAAGGTTCGTAGTCAATAGCAATAGCAGAAGGTCTGGAACACAGGCTTTGGACAACACTAAACACTTTCTCTGGCACAAGGCAACAAGATCCGGCAAGGAAGGGAAGGGGAAGTGAGGTAAAATAGATAGGGAGCAGGTGGAGGCTAATTAGACTGATTGGGCCAGGCACCAATCATTGGTGCACTGGCCCTTTAAATCTTAGAGAGCTGGCGCGCGCGTGCCCTAGAGAGCGGAGCCCCGCGCGCCAGAACGTGACAGCCGGGGATCGGGACGGGTAAGTGGCTTGGGATGCGATTCGCGAGCGGGCGCGTCCCGCTATGCGAATCGCATTCCCATCATGAATGTCAGTGTAGCGCTCCCCATCAGCGGGTCTGACCGGGGCGCTGCAGAGAGGAGAACGCCGCGAGCGCTCCGGGGAGGAGCAGGGAGCCGGAGCGCTCGGCGTAACAAGAAGACACATAGTCCACAGAGTAGTGAAACGGGGTACAGTCATCTTGTGAGAAGGGCTTTTCTTACTATTATGATTTGAGAGCAGTACCCATATGTGTTACATTTTTTCTATTACACCCTTAAAAACTGTGCAAAAGCAGGGTACATAGCCGTATCCCAGAATAGATGTAATAACAGAGGTCAAACATTTTCTGTAAGTCTTCACAAGGTTTTCACACACTGTTGCTGGTATTTTGGCCCATTCCTCCATGCAGATCTCCTCTAGAGCAGTGATGTTTTGGGGATGTCGCTGTTCAACACAGACTTTCAACTCTCTCCAAAGGTTTTCTATGGGGTTGAGATGTGGAGACTGACTAGGCCACTCCAGGACCTTGAAATGCTTCTTATGAAGCTACTCCTTCATTGCCCGGGTGGTGTGTTTGGGATCATTGCCATGCTGAAAGACCCAGCCACATTTCATCTTCAATGCCCTTGCTGATGGAAGGAGGTTTTCATTCAAAATCTCACGATACATGGCCCCATTATTTCTTTCTTTTACACAGATCAGTCGTCCTGGTCCCTTTGCAGAAAAACTGCTCCAAAGCATGATGTTTCCACCCCCATGCTTCACAGTAGGTATGGTGTTCTTTGGATGCAACTCAGCATTCTTTCTCTTCCAAACATGACGAGTTGAATTTTTACCAAAAAGTTCTACTTTGGTTTCATCTGACCATATGACATTCTCCCAATCTTCTTCTGGATCATCCAAATGCTCTCTAGCAAACTTCAGATGGGCCCAGACATGTAGTGGTTTAAGCAGGGGGACACATCTGATACTGCATGATATGAGTCCCTGGCAGAGTAGTGTGTTACTGATGGTGATGGAAGCCTTTGTTACTATGGTCTCAGCTCTCTGCATGTCATTCACTAGGTCCCCCAGTGCGGTTCTAGGATTTTTGCTCACCGTTCTTGTGATCATTTTGACACCACTGGGTGAGATCTTGCGTGGAGACCCAGATTGAGGGAGATTATTAGTGGTCTTGTATGTCTTCTATTTTCTAATAATTGCTCCCACAGTTGATTTCTTCACACCAAGTTGCTTGCCTATTGCAGATTCAGTCTTCCTGGCCTGATGCAGGTCTACAATTTTGTTTCTGGTGTCCTTTGACAGCTCTTTGGTCTTGACCATAGTGAAGTTTGGAGTGACTGACTCTTAAAGAAGAAGTTACAGGTCTGTGAGAGCCAGAAATCTTGCTTGTCTGTAGGTGACCAAATACTTATTTTACTGAGGAATTTACCAATGAATTCATTAGAAATCCTACAATGTGATTTCCTGTATTCTTTCCCCCTATTATGTCTCTCATAGTTGAGGTATACCTATGATGAAAATTACAGGCCTCTCATGTTTTTAAGTGGGAGAACTTGCACAATTGGTGGCTAACTAAATACTTTTTTACTCCCCTGTATTTAAGGCTTCTGAGCCAAAGTACAGGGATCCATTAATTTAATATAAATCTTAGTGTTATAAAATAAAAGGCTTGCTAGAGAATGCACGTAAGTAACAGAGAAAATAAATCTGAGGTCTGGATCTCATCTCTAAGAATTATACAAGCTCACATTCTATAGTGAAGCTACTACCAATGTAATTGCCTGTCAGTGCTGTAAAGCATGGTACATTCCGGTATTATTGTTATAGCTGATTAAACTTATTAGGCAGTGGTATTAATGTTATGGCTGATGGGACACAATATTAGAGGGTGGTATTAAAGAGGTATTCTGGGCAAAAACATCTTATCCCCTATCCAAAGGATAGGGGATAAGATGTCTGTTCGCGGGGGACCCGCTGCTGGGAATACCCCTTTAATGTTATGGATATTGGGTTTATAAATCTTTATTAATGGAACTAATAAATATATATTCAAACACATTGAATAAAGTGTTTCTACATTTATAGGGTTAAATACATTTTATATAGTTATTGAAACATATACGAAAATAATTTAATAAAAGATAAGTGCCTGGTTGGATGCATTTTAGATATTGAAACAGTCATCGAATAATATTCATAAGACGCGAGTACAACGTAGAGTAAAATTACATTAATATCATAAATTTATTTACAGGGATAAAGAAATGCAGTACAGGGGAATTTATATAGCTAAAGGTATTAAAGAAATCAGAAATCAAGAGATGCAAAGTGTCGCAAATCTCTTTTTCAATTAGGAGTTTAGGGCTCTATAGTATAAAGGTTACCTCCTTTAACTTTTTACCTAGTTTTAGGAATGGGGCATATTGTAAAATGTATGGTAAGAAATGACAGAGAGCTAAATGCAGACCAGATGTTTGTTAATTATAGCACATGGTGAGTAGTATAGCATCAAGCATGCATTGTATACTGTGAAAAATGAAAGAAGTGATCTGATTGGTTGCTGAGGTTTTGATAAATCTCCCCTAATATCCTTACATTTTTCTACTATACTCTCAGAAACTATAAAAAAGATTAATACATAACTTTAACTAAGAACAGCTGTGGAAGCAAAGAACATTTCTGCCGTAGAAGCATTTTAGTCTGCTGCTGGACATGTCCACATATTACACTATGAAAAGGGGGAGTGGCCTAGAGCGGCTCTGCTAGAAAAGGGGCGTGGCACCTGTGACTTTTAATTACAGTGGGCGGTTTGACATAATGATGTACCCCCTTACTACTGAAGCTAAGTTTCCACTTGAGTTTTCTTGGGCCCCCATGGCATTTTTTCATCAAAAAACATTGTGGCCAGATGTTAGCTGTAAATCAATGAAAAAACACAAAATTCTTTTTCCACTTTGCGTTTTTCAGTTTGGCGTTTTTTACTCTTTTTTGCCTTTTTTTTTTACTCTTTTTTGGCGTTTTTCAACTCCTTGGCAGTTTTGCAAAGTCACAGCACGCTGAGTCTATGGCATTTTTTCCCCTGAATTTGTGCCATTTTTCTCCTATAGATGTCTATGGGAGTAAAAAAAAAAATGCCAGGAAAAATGCCATGTGGGTTTTAACTTTAGCGTTTTTGCAAGCAGTTGTTATTCTTTTTTGGACTTTAGCGATCCAAAAAGGGATGGAGATAATAAAAAAGGTAACTTTTCATAGGATACCATAATTTAAAAAAATATACCGTTGGGATGAAAAAAATTGTATATTTTTTACAACAAAATTTTAATTAATTTTTAAACAGGGATCAACCTATGTTGGTGGGCAAGGAACTAAAAATGTAGCCGACAATAATAAAAATGTAGAAAGGGGCAATTTAAAATGTATTTTAATAATGTGTTTAATAAAGTGTGTATGTGTTTTTACTCTTCACTTTTTTAGGTAGTGCTTCTACTCCCAGCATGGAAAAGACTGTTCCATGATAGGAGTAGTAATACCTGTACTAATAGACAGATCACCCCAGGTGTCACATCTGATTCGATACTATTATATAATGTATAAAAGCGGGCGTCACTGCCGCTCTTCTCTGGTCCCCAGCACTGTTTTCTGCGATGTGAAGTTCTTTACAGCACAGATTCATATTTCCCACAGAGAGCTGTGATTGGCCAGATGGTTCCAGCCAATCACAACTCTCTGCGGGAAATATGTATAGGTGTATATATATACGTCAGTGCAGGGAACCAGAGACGAGTGAAAGTGTCGCCTGTTTCTGTACATTATCCGGGATGAGTGCAGGGGATGTCAGAAGTGACACCCGCTGCGATCTGTCTATTAATGCAGGTTCTAAAGCTCCCAGCATGGAGAAGAGTGTGCTCCATGTCGTAAGTAGTAGTAACTGCAGTTAAAGACAGATCACAGCGGGTGTCACTCCTGACACCCACTGCGATCATCCTTCTGAGATGCGGATGGGCTCTATACAGCGTTCGCATCTCTGCTATGAACTCCGTGCCGGCCAGTGATATGAATATAAATTCACATCACTCATTCATATTTCCCGCTCAGAGTGGTGATTGGCTGCCAACACCCGGCCAGTCACCATTCTTGCCGGAAAATATGAATAAGTGATGTGAATATTAATTCACTTCATTGTTTGTCACGGAGTTCATAGCAGAGATGCGAGCGCAGGAGAAAGCCACCCCGCATCTCTGCAATATTAGGCTAGAATTCCACTGAGGTTTTTGCACTGCGTTTTTTTAGGCTTGAAAACGCCAGAAAAAAACACCAGAAAAACTGCAACTGTTTTACCCTGTGTTTTGATGTTTTTTTCTGTAGTTTTTACCCTTGTGCGAAATGTTGAAAAAAAGTGAAAAACTCCCACACACTACATTCTTATTGCCCTGCCCGCCCACATAAATTGATCCCTGTTTAAAAATTAATAAAAATTTTGTTATAAAAAATATACATTTAGTTAAATACAATTTTTTCTATCACTACTGTATCATTTTTATTATTTTTTTTTAATGGTACCCTACGAAATTTTTACAAAAAAAAGTATCTCCATCACTTTTTTGGGTCGCTAAAGTCCAAAAAAGAATAAAAACTGCCGGCAAAATCGCCAAAGTTAAAACCAACATGACGTTTTTCTTGGCGTTTTTGCTCTCCTATGGTAGGAAAACGCCACGATTTCTGTGCAGAAAACGCCAAACTAGGTTTTGTTGGGCATTTTGAAAAACCAGCCTCTGAGCCCAAAATTGCTGAAAAACGCAAAAAGGATAAAAAAAAAAAAAAAAAAGCGCCAAACTGAAAAATGCCAAGTGGATCTGGCATTTTGCAGTTTACTTTTGACTTGCAGCTAACATCTGGACGGCGCCGTGGGGGAAAATTTGGCGTTTTTTACAGCGTTTTTGCAAAAAAATCCTCAGTGGAATTCCAGCGTAAAGGATGATCGCATCGGGTGTCAGTAGTGACACCCGGGGTGATCTGTCTATAAGTACAGGTACTACTACTCCCATCATGGAACAGTCTTTTCTGTGCTGGGAGTTGTAGTACTAACTAAAAAAAAATTACAAAATTAAGAAAAAAAAGAGAAAAAAGTTAAAAACATGCACACTTTATTAAACACATTATTAAAATACATTACTAATAAAAAGTTTTACTAAATTTATTATAAACAAATATTTTATTTTTACATTTAAATGGCCCCTTTCCACACTTTTATTATTGACAGCTACATTTTTAGTTTATTTTTTTATTTGACTATGCTACAGGGGCTGTAAAGTTAGTGTAGTTCTTAACATAGTGTCTGTACCTGTGTTTCCTGGTGGTCTCACAATTCTTCTGTGATTTTTGCCCCAATAACAGCATGCAAAATGACGTGTCAGGTTTTCCAAGGTTGCAGTGCAGCCCGAGACATTACTTCACTAGTCATATGTTCAGAGTGAGCCTGTCTGCTTCAATGGGTGGAGTGACCGCTGCTTGGGAGGGAGATCATACTGCAAGAAATGTAGTTTTGCAATAGCAGGAGGCACTCTGGTCAGAAAACACTGGTCTATTGCATTGAAGGGATCACAGCTGTGTTTCAATTGGTGGGGTGGCTGATGTGTGGGAGGGATAAAAATTACCTCACACGTACAAACAAGAAATTATGGGATTTGTAGCTTGAGGGAACAAACTCCAACAGAAAATAGCTAGTTTACAGAAAGCCTCAGTGTTATGGTTGACTCAGAACATAGCCATTTAGCCCCAAGACAAGCACAGATCCTTACTAAGCATGTCCATTACTGTCAGGCAGGTAAGTACTAAAATCACCTTATGGTGGATAACCCCTTTAATCTATTGTATCTGTAAAATCCTGTTTCTTGTGGTTCAGTCTAAGACGTTTTGTGCTTCTTTTCTAACTAACAGCTCATCAGTCAGATTTTTGTAGTCAAACAATTTCTTCTTGAAATCTGCTTTTCATTATCCATTCTACCTGAACCGGCTGCTACACTTTATTAGGTTTCCTGTCGTTTTTAAATGAGCCCGCTGCCCCTTCTGGCTTGCATTATTCACATCATTCTTTCTTTCATGTATGTTTTTCTTAGTCGTGCTATGCCACTCCACTTTTTTTTATCTCTCTTTTTTTGCTGTGGTTTTCCCAGTGGTCCCTGTTGATGACTTTATTTAACAAATAAGAGTAAATATAAAAAATGTATATATTGTCCCCCATGTGCCCCCTCATTTATAAATATATGCCCCCTGTGCAGAGGGCCTATTTATATATATAAGGGGGAACGGGGGGGGGGGGGGCATTTAAGATATATGTACAGTTTATAAAATGCCCTTCTGCTCCCCCGGTATATAAATAAGCTCCCAGTGTCCCCCTCATATATATATATATATATATATATATATATATATATATATATACATATATATAAATGCAAAAAACAGGAGAGGGATCCGACACTGTAATACAGACTTCAAGTCCAAGATGTATATATATGATGACAGTGTGGCAAGTAAAGGGTGTATTTCCCTAGCTAACCCTGGAGAAACCTCCACCTGTGGCCTAATTAATGAGTTAGCAGAAAGGGGAAGTGTGTTTAAAAGGAAGTCAAACGGAATAATCTGGGCTCTCTCTAGAAGACAGCAAGGTGGTTGTAGGGAGGGGCAGGGGTCCTGCTGAGGAACACACAGCCCGAGCTGTGAGTGGCCCCAAAGAGTGGTGTGTACAAGACACACAGCAAGAGGTTGCAAACGCTGTTTGTAAACAGTGAGTAGAAGGTTGCAGAAGACATAAGTTTCACTGGCCAGGAAAAGCCCACCAGGGCACGCTGGATTGTTTAGTTAGTGACTAGATGGTCTAGGGTTTTGTTTGTTCCTGTGTTATGTTTTTATTTATCCTGCAACCTGTCTAATAAAGCTGGCGAAGGGCCGGACTTGCATAAAGTACTGTTGTTTGCCTGCTGATTGAAGTAGAAACGTGTCCTGTGGCGGTTTCAAGGATGATCCCAGAACTATCCTCCAGGGAGAAATCATTACAATATATATATATATATATATATATATATATATATATATATATATATACATATATTAGGTATGTCCCACTATCCATTCTTTTAAGACCGAGTATGAGCACTGATACTCTTTTTTAAGTACTAACCGATACCAATTACCAGTACTTTTTAAATGTTTAGTGACAGGGTATTTTATTAAATTTTTATTTATTTAAACTTTTTGAAAAGGGGGTCATTCAAACTTTTATTAGGGAGGGGGGTTAATTCACATTTATTATTGTTATTATTTTTTTTTTCACATTTTCTTCACTTCAACATAGGAGACTATTACATGCATTCTGTACATTGCATACACTGATCAATGGTATTCCATAGCATAGCATTTATCAGTGTTATCGGCACTCCTTTACTACTGCCTGCCTTGGCTGGCTGAAGTATGGGAAAGACGATCAGAGGACGCGGTGCGGTCTTCACCCCCAGCACCCCCTGGCAACATCACTAATGCAGAGCTCTTTTTCCTATCAAATATGATGGAATCTGTAGAAGAGTCTCTAAACAGAGCATTAATGTGAACAGAGCCTAATAGATAAAAACTTAGACAAGACAAATTAATAGGAAGGAAGTTGCTGTCAAAAGATCCCCTCAAACAGTGCATTCCATAATAATGATAGAAAATACCCTGTCTGCTGGAGCTTTGAGCGTGAGAGGTCAGATTATATCTGCTTTACTCCCCTATGAACTCTGACTCAATTAAGATGATTCCTCTACAGTTTCTCAAGCAATGAACAAGTACTGTCATAAAACTCATAGCTTCAGCTTACATGGATTCCTTTTTAGCTCACTGAATTACTATTGCGATTTCAACCATGACATCTACTTTATTTTTGTTATTTTTTCTGTATAGTTGATCTGTGTGTATTTTATTGTATGTATAGTAATACAGACACAAGTATGATTGAGTTTAACCCCTAAAGGACCAAGCGTTTTTCTGTTTTTGCACTTTCGTTTTTTTTTTTCTCCTTACCTTGCACCTAAAAATCCATATGAGGGCTTACTTTTGCGCCACCAATTCTACTTTGTAATGACAGTCATTTTAGCCCAAAATCTACGGCGAAACGGGACAAAAGTCATTTTGCAACAAAATTGAAGAAAAAACACAATTTTAAAAATTTTGGGGGTTTCCGTTTCTACGCAGTATATTTTTCAGTAAAAATGACACTTTATCTTTCTTCTGTAGGTCCATACAATTAAAATGATACCCTACTTATATAGGTTTGATTTTGTCATACTTTTGGAAAAAATCATAACTGCATTCACGGAAATTAATACATTTAAAATTGTCCTCTTCTGACCCCTATAAAACTTTTTTTATTTTTAAACGTACGGGACGGTATTAGGGCAAATTTTTTGCGCAGTGATCTGAAGTTTTAATCACTAACATTTTAGTTTTGATCAGACTTTTTGATCGCTTTTTATTCCTTTTTTATGGTATAAAAAGTGACCAAAAATACGCTATTTTGGACTTTTATTGCCCATACACCATTGACCGTGCGGTTTAATTAATTATATATTTTTATAGATCGGACATTTACGCACACGGCGATATCACATATGTTTATTTTTATTATGTTTATATATTTTTTATATGGAATTTGGGAAAAGGGGGGTGATTTAAACTTTTAATAAGGAAGGGGTTAATGTGTGTGTTTTTAAACTTTTTTTTTTTTTTACACTTTTAGTCCCCTTAGGGGATTTTTAGGAGGAATCATTTGATTCCTCTTACAGATCAATGTGGTTCCATAGAACCACATTGATCTGTGTGCTGTGCGCTCGATAGCCCTGCCAGGCTTTATCATTCTGAGCACTGGAGCCGGCACAGGAGGAGAGGTAATCCCTCAGTCTACCTCCACAGTGGATCACCCCCCATTATCGCGCTGCGGGGGGGGGGGCAATCCACCCCACTGAACCACCAGGGATGGTATAAAGGCACCTTTAGACGCCGCTGTCAGCTGGGGGCCGGATGGAATGACGCGGGCTTGAGTTGGGAGCCCGCGTCATACTCTGTTAATGGCACATGCACGAGCATAAACGTCCATGGTCGTTAACAGGTTAAAGGGAAACTGACAGGCTGTTCACCTGCACTTAACCCAATACACTGGGATTTTAGTGTGGGTGAATAAGAGTAAAACCCACACTATAACCTTGTGTATTGGGTTGAGTGCGGGTAAACAGCCTGTCAGTTTCCCTTTAAATACACTTACAAATAGACGTAACCTTTACCATCACATTCATAGTTGCTGGTAAATTAGCTTTTCTCATATTGTTTTCATTCATTAGTCCATAACCCCTTTTTATTTCTACATCCACACAGCCCGTGTGCATGTTATATACAGGCTTATTCTTCATAAAGGTTACATAACTGAGTCAAACTCTGCTCCACTGATAACCTATAGACATCTATTAGAAGCCAAAACCTTACAGAAAATAGTGACATTAGTTACATGCCACAAACCTACGCTTCTTGCTCCCTCTGTTTCTACCGCTACTTTTTAGGAAATCTTTTCTCTCATGCAATGTTCACACATAATTTTGTAACCTCATTTGGAAGCCTCGAAAACCATAAAGAAAACTATTTTCATCCATGAAAAATAATGGGAAATCATCTGACAACTTGCATGTAGCCTTAAGGGCTATGGTAAAAAAAAACATGTTCCATTTTTTTTGCATCCATTTATTCTGTAGCCCCCCCCCCCCCCCCCCCCAAGGGTGTTCTAAATTATGGAGCAGCCTAATTAGAAAAATATAAAGAACTTCAAAAAAGGCTTAAAAAAAACTGTTTAAAAAGCTGTCCAACTTTAGTCAGTTATGTCAACAGCAGCAAGGTTGGTATTTCAGACTGCTAGTCATAGGTTTATGTGCATGGCTGTATTAGGTCTCCTCCACACTGCTGAAGTTCAGCTGGTGGAAATCCACTGCAGAATACTGATTGCAGCAGAGTCCCATTGTTTTCTTTGGGATTCTGCTGCTCTGTGCACACTGTAGATTTTCTGCAGCAGAATTCCGCCAGTGGAATGGACATATTCCCAAAGAATTTACATTTTCACTCTTTGGGGAGATTTCCACTGGACTGCATTGCTGTCTATGGAGATGGCGCATGTCCACGCGGTCCTTCCCGCCAATAATTTCAGCTAACCTGTTCCAGCCAGAATCTCAGCAGTGTGGGTAAGGTTTTGTTGACCCATATAGTATGGATTTACAACAAAGCACCTTTATATGCATCTATAGTACCTCAGTGTGCCTCTGATTTCATACAAAACTCATGCAGAATATTTTCCAATAGTAGAGGCACCAAACTACAGACTGCATGCAGCTCCATTATGTGGTACTGTCATAGTTACATAGTTAGTACGGTCGAAAAAAGACACATGTCCATCAAGTTCAACCAGGGAATTAAGGGGCAGGGGTGTGGCGCGATATTGGGGAAGGGATGAGATTCTATATTTCTTCATAAGCACCAATCTTATTTTGTTCCAGGAATGTATCTAATCCTGTTTTAAAGCTGTTAATTGTTCCTGCTGTGACCAGTTCCTGAGGTAGACCGTTCCATAAATTCACAGTCCTCACGGTAAAGAAGGCGTGTCGCCCCTTGAGACTAAACTTTTTTTTCTCCAGACGGAGGGAGTGCCCCCTCGTCCTTTGGGGGGGTTTAACCTGGAACAGTTTTTCTCCATATTTTTTGTATGGGCCATTAATATACTTATATACGTTTATCATATCCCCCCTTAAACGTCTCTTCTCAAGACTAAACAATTGTAACTCCTTTAATCGCTCCTCATAGCTAAGATGTTCCATGCCCCATATTAGTTTAGTCGCGCGTCTCTGCACCCTTTCCAACTCCGCAGTGTCCCTTTTATGGACAGGTGACCAAAACTGAACAGCATATTCCAGGTGAGGCCGTACCAATGCTTTATAAAGGGGGAGTATTATGTCCCTGTCCCTTGAGTCCATGCCTCTTTTGATACATGACAATATCCTGCCGGCTTTGGAAGCAGCAGCCTGACATTGCATGCTATTCTGTAGTCTGTGATCTACAAGTACACCCAGATCCTTCTCTACCAGTGACTCTGCCAGTTTAATCCCCCCTAAGACATACGATGCATGCAGGTTATTAGTACCCAGATGCATAACTTTACATTTATCCACATTGAACCTCATTTGCCAAGTGGATGCCCAGACACTTAGTCTATCCAAGTCATCTTGTAACTTATGCACATCCTCTATAGACTGTACCGTGCTACAAAGCTTGGTGTCATCTGCAAAGATAGAAACAGAGCTGTTAATACCATCCTCTATATCATTGATAAATAAATTAAACAACAGTGGTCCCAGTACTGAACCTTGGGGTACACCACTAATAACCGGGGACCAATCAGAGTACGAATCATTGACCACCACTCTCTGGGTACGATCCATGAGCCAGTGTTCAATCCAGTTACAAACTAAAATTTCCAAACCCAAAGACCTTAACTTACCTGTCAGACGTCTATGAGGGACAGTATCAAATGCTTTAGCAAAATCCAGAAACACTATATCCACAGCCATTCCTCTGTCAAGGCTTCTACTCACCTCTTCATAAAAGCAAATTAGATTGGTTTGACAACTTCTATCCTTAGTAAACCCATGCTGGCTATCACTTATAATACAATTATCCCCTATGTATTCCTGTATGTAATCCCTTATAAGTCCTTCAAACAATTTACCCACAATGCACGTTAAACTTACCGGTCTATAGTTTCCTGGGGAAGACCTAGAGCCCTTTTTGAAGATTGGCACCACATTCGCCTTGCGCCAGTCCCTTGGCACAATACCAGACACCAGAGAATCTCTAAATATCATGAACAGGGGTACAGATATTACTGAACTTACCTCTCTAAGAACTCTTGGGTGTAGTCCATCCGGTCCTGGGGATTTGCTTACATTTATATCACTTAACTTACCTTGTACCATCTCTACATTAAGCCAGTTCAGTACATTACATGATGTGTTACCAGCACTGACCTGGCCAATGTCAGCTCCTTCTTCCATAGTGTATACAGAACTAAAGAACCCATTCAGTAGCTCCGCCTTCTCTTGATCGCCTGTGACAACCTCCCCATTATCATTATTAAGGGGTCCTACATGCTCTGTCCTTGGTTTTTTTGCATTTATATATCTAAAAAAATATTTAGGATTAGTTTTGCTTTCTTTGGCCACCTGTCTCTCATTTTGATTTTTTGCTGTTTTTATTACATTTTTACAGATTTTATTAAGCTCCTTGTACTGTTTAAATGTTATCGCTGACCCATCAGATTTGTATTTTTTGAAGGCTATTTTTTTGCTGTTTATTGCTCTTTTAACATCATGTGTCAGCCATGTAGGATTTAGTTTCAATCGTTTATATTTGTTCCCCTTTGGTATATATTTAGCTGTATAGTTATTTAGAGTTAATTTAAAGATGTCCCATTTACCTTCTGTATCAGTATTTGAGAACACCTCCCCCCAGTCTATGTCCTGTAGTGCAGCCCTCAGCCCAGGGAAATTTGCCTTTTTAAAGTTATATGTTTTTGCCTTCCCCACCTGTCTTTGTTTTCTACATTTTAAGTCAAAAGTAACTATATTGTGGTCGCTATTACCAAGGTTTTCCCGCACAGTTACATTACCAACCAGCTCTGCGTTGTTGGAAATGATCAGATCCAACAAGGCATCACTTCTTGTTGGGTCCTCCACAAACTGGCCCATAAAATTATCCTGCAATAAATTTAGGAATTGTCGCCCCTTTGTAGTTTTAGCCAACCCCGGACCCCAATCTATATCTGGATAGTTAAAATCTCCCATTATTACCACTGTACCTGCCCGGGCGGCCCTCTCTATTTGTTTATGAAGCCGAACTTCTATCTCTTCAGTGATATTAGGGGGTCTGTAGATTACCCCAAATATTATTTTTTCAGTATTTCCCTCCTTTTGTAATTCTACCCACAATGATTCCACATCCTCAGAATCATCACACACTATGGCATCGTTCACACTGACTTTCATTCCACTTCTTACATACAGACAGACTCCACCACCTTTTCTGTTCATTCTATCCTTGCGAAACAATGTAAACCCCTGCAGATTGACAGCCCAGTCATGCGAGGAGTCCAGCCATGTCTCAGTGACCCCAACTATATCAATATGTTCCTCCAGTATCAAGGCCTCAAGCTCCCCCATTTTATTTGCTAGGCTTCTGGCATTTGTGAACATACACTTTACATTTCCATCCTTTATGTTATTGGGGTTAATGGGATTCAAGGGTGTAAGTTTTATTTTCCTATGAAGCCTATTCCTATTAACTATTCTAACCCCTCCCTGTCTCTATCTTGTTTGCTGTCTTTCAAGCATCATTTCACATACATAAGTCTTATACTAACAACACTGCTCTCTTTTGCTCATTATACTGTATACAGTGCTAACACCACTGCTTTCTTTTAGCCATTTTACTATATGCTAATACCACTGCTCTCTTTTACTGCTCTCTTTCATTGTACCAGTTGGCTGTTTCTTCTAGAATTAGAAACTAATTAAAAACTCTACCACTATGTCTCCATAAGGTGTCATCATTCCATCCTTCTTTAAAGAGTATCTGTCATCAAACCATATTTTCTAATCTAACTCAAATTATATTCACCAACTACTCCTAACACCCCTCCTGCGCTAAAAAAATGTTTCCAAGCATTAAAAAGCTGTGTATCCTACCTTTCCCCTTGCTCACATTGTGTAAGCTCCCAGCAGGAGAAAGTGGGCATTCCCCAGCATAGGCGACGTCACTGAAGCCTGCGAGAGCTGTGACTCGGCACTTCCTGAATTTGGACTTCTGCAAGTCCTGTTGGAGACCAAATTAACAGTTTGGGAACAGAACAGAGCCACCTAGTGGACGTTTTTTCAATCACATTAAAAACATATAAAGGTTGAGAATTTTCACAGCAAGTAAATAGCAAAGTGTCTTATAATAACATAAGGAACAATATATTAAAAGTTTAGTTTGGTGGCAAGTACTCTTTAACCCCTTAAGGACCCAGCCCAAATATACCTTAAGGACCCGGCCATTTTTTGAACATCTGACCACTGTCACTTCAAGCATTAATAACTCTGTGATGCTTTTACCTTTCATTCTGATTCCGATATTGTTTTTTTGTGACATATTCTACTTTATGTTAGTGGTAAAATTTTGTCGATACTTGCATCATTTCTATTTGAAAAATTCCAAAATTTGATGAAAAAATGTAAAATTTTGCATTTTTTTTTAACTTTGAAGCTCTCTGCTTATAAGGAAAATGGATATTCCAAATAAATTATACATTGATTCACATATACAATATGTCTACTTTATGTTTGCATCATAAAGTTGACATGTTTTTACTTTTGGAAGAAAGTTCAGCAGCAATTTTCAAATTTTTCCCAAAATTTTCAAAATCGGAATTTTTCAGGGACCAGTTCAGTTTTGAAGTGGATTTGAAGGGCCTTCATATTAGAAATACCCCACAAATGACCCCATTATAAAAACTGCACCCCTTAAAGTATTCAAAATGACATTCAGTAAGTGAGTTAACCCTTTAGGTGTTTCACAGGAATAGCAGCAAAGTGAAGGAGAAAATCTTCATTTTTTACACTCGCATGTTCTTGTAGACCCAGTTTTTGAATTTTTACAAGTGGTAATAGGAGAAAAAGCCCCCCAATTTCTCTCGAGTAAGGAAATACCTCATATGTGCATGTCAAGTGTTCGGTGGGCGCAGTAGAGGGCACAGAAGGGAAGGAGCGACAATGGGATTTTGGAGAGTGAATTTTTCTGAAATGGTTTTTGGGGGGCATGTCACATTTAGAAAGCCCCTATGGTACCAGAACAGCAGAAAACACCCCATGGCATACCATTTTGGAAACTACACCCCTAAAGGCACTTAAAAAGGGGTCCAGTTAGCCTTAACACCCCACAGGTGTTTGACAACTTTTCGTTAAAATCGGATTTGTAAAAGGAAAAAAAAAAATTCACACTAAAGTGCAGTTTTTCCCCCAAATTTACCATTTTTACAAAGGGTAATGGGAGAAAATGCCCCCCCCCCCCAAATTTGTAACCCCATCTCTTCTGAGTATGGCAATACCCCATGTTAGGATGTAAAATGCTTTGCGGGTGAACTACAATGCTCAGAAGAGAAGGAGTCACATTTGGCTTTTTGAAACTTTTGCTGAAATGGTTTTTTGGGGGCATGTCGCATTTAGGAAGCCCCTGTGGTGCCAGAACAGCAAAAAATACCCACATGGCATACTATTTTGGAAATTACACCCCTCAAGGAATGTAATAAGGGGTCCGCTGAGCCTTAACACCCCACAGGTGTTTAACGATTTTTCGTTAAAGTTGGATGTGTAAATGAAAAAAAATATTTTTTTTACTAAAATGCAGTTTTTCCCCTAAATTTTACATTTTTACAAGGGGTAATAGGAGAAAATGACCCCCAAAATTTTTAACCCCATTTCTTCTGAGTATGGAAATACCCCATGTTAGGAGGTAAAATGCTCTGCTGGCGAACTACAATGCTCAGAAGAGGAGGAGCGCCATTGAGCTTTGGAAAGATAATTCGTTTGGAATGGTAGTCAGGGGCCATGTGCGTTTACAAAGCCCCCCGTGGTGCCAGAACAGTGGACCCCCCCACATGTGACCCCATTTTGGAAACTACACCCCTCACAGAATTTAATAAGGGGTGCAGTGAGTATTTACACCCCACAGATCTTTGGAACAGTGGGCTGTGCAAATGAAAAATTTAATTTTTCATTTTTACGGACCACTGTTCCAAAAATCTGTCAGACACCTGTGGGGCGTAAATTCTCAATGTACCCCTTATTACATTACGTGAGGGGTGTAGTTTCCAAAATGGAGTCACATGTGTCGGGGGTCCATTGTTCTGGCACTATAGGGGCTTTGTAAACACATGTGGCCTTCAATTCCGGACAAATTTTCTCTACAAAATCCCAATGGCGCTCCTTCTTTTCTGAGCATTGTAGTTCGCCCGCAGAGCACTTTAAATTCACATATGGGGTATGTTCTTACTCAGAAGAGATGGGGTTACAAATTTGGGGGGGGCTTTTTTCCTATTTTCCCTTGTGAAAATGAAAAATTTTGGGTAACACCAGCATTTTAGTGAAAAAATATATATTTTTTCATTTTCCCATCCAATTTTAATGAAAATTCGTCAAACACCTGTGGGGTGTTAAGGCTCACTATACCCTTTGTCACGTTCGGTGAGGGGTGTAGTTTCCAAAATGGGGTCACATGTGGGTATTTAATTTTTTTTGCGTTTGTCAGAACCGCTGTAAAATCGTCCACCCCTGTGCAAATCACCAATTTAGGCCTCAAATGTACATGGTGCGCTCTCATTCTTGAGCCTTGTTGTGCGTCCTCAGAGCATTTTACGCCCACATCTGGGGTATTTCCATAGTCAGGAGAAATTGTGTTACAAATTTTGGGGGTCTTTTTTTCCTTTTACCTCTTGTGGAAATAAAAAGTATGGGGCAACACTAGCATGTTAGTGTAAAAAATTTTATTTTACACTAACAGGCTGGTGTAGCCCCCAACTTTTCCTTTTCACAAGCGGTAAAAGGAAAAAAAGACCCCCAAAATTTGTAGTGCAATTTCTCCCGAGTCCGGCGATACGCCATATATGGCCCTAAACTGTTTCCTTGAAATACGACAGGGCTCCGAAGTGAGAGAGCGTCATGCGCATTTGAGGACTAAATTAGGGATTGCGTAGGGGTGGACATAGTGGTATTCTACACCAGTGATTCCCAAACAGGGTGCCTCCAGCTGTTGCAAAACTACCAGCATGCCTGGACAGCCAACGGCCAGTGGCTGTCCAGAAATGCTGGGAGTTGTTGTTTTGCAACAGCGGGAGGCTCCGTTTTGGAAACCCTGCCGTACAAGACGTTTTAAATTTTTATTGGGGGGGACAGTGTAAGGGGGTGTATATGTAGTGTTTTACCCTTTATTATGTGTTAGTGTAGTGTTTTTAGGGTACATTCACACTGGCGTGTTACGGTAACAGGAAATTTACTGTTAACCTGTCCATGTGAATATACCCTGTACATTCACATGGGGGGGGGGGGGGGAGTAAACCTCCAGCTGTTTCAAAACTACAACTTCCAGCATGTACTGACAGACCGTGCATGCTGGGAGTTGTACTTTTGCAACAGCTGGAGGCACACTGGTTGGAAAACCTTCAGTTAGGTTCTGTTACCTAACTCAGTATTTTCCAACCAGTGTGCCTCCAGCTGTTGCAAAACTACAACTCCCAGCATGTACTAATCACAGAAGGGCATGCTGGGAGATGTAGTTATGCAACAGCTGGAGGTACCCAACTACAACTCCCAGCATGCCGAGACAGCTGTTTGCTTTCTGGGCATGCTGGGATTTGCAGTTTTGCAACATCTGGAGAGCTACAGTTTTTAGACCAGTACACAGTGATCTCCAAACTGTGGACCTCCAGATGTTGCAAAACTACAACTCCCAGCATGCCCAGACAACAAACAGCTATGTGGGCATGCTAGGAGTTGTAGTTTTGCAAGATCTGGAGGGATATAGTTTAGAGACCACTGTATAGTGGTCTCAAACTGCAGCAAAACTACATATTCCAGCATGCCCAAACAGCTGTCTGGGCATGCTGGGAGTTGTAGTTTTGCAACATCTGGAGGGCTACAGTTAGAGACCACAGTCTCAGACTGTAGCCCTCCAGATTAACTTACCGGCTTCCGTAGGATCCCGGGAGCCGTCCTCTTCAGACTCAGGTCACGCCGCCCGCCGATCAACGTCGCAGCAGCCTCCGGATCGGTAAGTGGACGTCGGTGCCTGGTCCCCTTCGGTTCCCCGTTCTGCCCCGCCTATTGTGGGTGGGCAGGACGGGGAAAACGAAAGTTAACCCCCCCCCCCGCCCCCGGTCTGCTATTGGTCCTCGCCTCTGACGATCAATAGCAGACCAATAGCAGGGATAGGAGGGGTGGCAACCCTGCCACCTCACTCCTATGCCTACAGGGGGATCGTGGGTGTCTTAGACAACCGCGATCCCCCTTCTATTCCGGGTCACCATAGACCCGTATGACCCGGAATCGGCGCAAATCGCAAGTGTGAATTCACTTGCGATTTGCGCCGATCTCCGACGAGGGGGGGTCTGATGACCCCCCTGGGCATTTGCGCGGGGTGCCTGCTGATTGATATCAGCAGTCACCCCGGCCCGGTCCCCGCCCGGCGCGCGGCGGGGACCGAAATTCCCACGGGCGTATGGATACGCCCTGGGTCCTTAAGTACCAGGACGTCAAGGCGTATCCATACGCCCTAGGTCCTTAAGTGGTTAAAGGCAATCTGACAGCAGGGTCACCTGTACTAACCTGAATATACAGGTAGTGTGGGTGACCCTGTTTCTAACACTTCTTACTGGCTGAAAATGTTTATTTTTAAACAGTGGCTATTATTCTCCCTAAAAACATTCTCCCCCTTCCATCTCCAGGTCTTCTCCAGTGCTGCACCCATTTGGCAGAACTCAGTGGCTTGGACCATTAAACTTACGTTCAACATTTCTAGTTTTAAATATGCCTTGAAATTTTTTTATTTTTATTTTGTTTAGGAGGCAAAGTCATCTGATTCCAGCTGCTACAAGTAGTGTATGTGGTACTACACTCCATACCAGAAGGTCAAAGGAGATTATACATTTTGACTTTTTAAACACATACACTTTTTTCTGGGTGTTACAAGAGAAATAAAACTCTCTCCTGGTAATAAAGAAAAATTAACCACAAGGATTGGGAACTATGCCATTGGGCAAGCAGTATTAAGACACAATATATATTTATGGATAATGTCTACCTTGATAATAAATATTTGTGATGAATATGACCTCAAATTTTTGTTTAAGCATTTATGTTAAGTAAAAATGTAAATAGATTATTTGCTAAGGTCTTTAGGACAGGTGCGGCACTCACCATACGTGGACAACTTCTTAATGTTTATTTCCCAATTCATAAAAATGTGTTTAATTTCAGCTTGTTGTCCACTTTTTTGGACGAAAAAACTAAATAATGCATGTCACATTTTTTAGTATGGAAATGATGCAAACTAACATGAATTGAAATAATTTTTTTTAAAGGTTTATATTTGTTTTTGTGATGCCGGAGTGAATCAAACAAACTTTTTTTTAAGATTAATGGGACCTTCCTGTGTTAGACTGGTGGGCCGACAGCTACCTAATGTGCAAGGCCAGCCTTAGTCATGTAATGTTTGCGTTAACATTATTGAGCCTGGGATGTGTCTCACCAAAGTGCTAAAGTAAACTGTTGATTTATAGCCTGAGTGCTTTAAAGTGACACTCCATATAATGGTTTCTGTGTATTTCCCCTTTTCTTATTTAGTGGTGTTGTCGCATAATACTCAGATGTGTTAAACTAACTGGTTGAGCCATAAACTATCAACATTTCCCAGTCAATGCTAAAGTAATATTTAATTTGAAATCACATTTAGTACAAAGTAATTCACTTTGGCCAAAGCAAATTCATTCTTCTTCTACAGAACCATGTTATCTGTTGCTCATAGCAGGGGTATTCAACTATTTTAGTAGGGGTCTGCCATGCAGTAAATGTCCAAGCTGAACGCTAAGACCTGGTTGATGCCTAGCAGCTGCAGTGCCGTGCAGGGAGGTGGCACTGCATGTTGTAAAACATTATTAATACCCTAATAATAAGACACAGAGAAAATAGAGTGGCTGAAGGGTGGAATATGTAAATCTGCAGTTCCCTATATGACCTGAACACTGCTACACACTGTGCATCTAAATATAATATTGCCACATACCATGTCCCTGGTATACAGCCATACACCATATTACAATATTTGTTTTAGCACATGTAAAAAATATTTTCCACCCAGTTTATAAAAATGCCCAAAAATCACTTAGCATTGTATTGTTTTAAAAGGGGTTCTCCACTCCCCTCTGTCCATAACTTTAATGTTCCGAACGCAGTGTGTTGACTTTTGTGTTCATGTCCACCCCCTTGTGATGTCACGCACTCCCCCTCAAGAAAAATCAAAGGCCATCATGCCCCCTTCACATATACTTTCGTTGAGGGGGCAGGCATGCAGTCAAGTGGGGCGGACCTACGGAAGCCCGCACACTGTGTTTGGTAACATTACATTTATGGATGCAGGGGAGTGGAATTCCGGCGCATGGGAGCCAAGTACCCCTTTGTGGCAATAGTGGAGTGTCCAGTATATATCCTTATCTTTTCCATTGTTCTTTTAAATATTGTTTTGTTTGTTTTTTTGCACAGGTTCAGTCACGACCACTATTGTGTGATCCAAAAGACCCCAACCATTGCAACCGTATGTGCATTTACAATGCTTGGAAGTCGATAGCTGAGGCCATGTATGACAATTTCACCGAAATGTCAGAGCACTTACAAGAAGACATATGTGATATATATATATATATATATATATATATATATATATATATATATATATATTTTTTTTTTTTTGGTTTGCAGAATTTTTGCCTGAAGATTTTACACTTTCAGGTGTAGCACATCTTCTACATAACATACACACACACGAGATTTCACACGGTGATATAATCCCATTGTTACCTTAATCCCCTAAAAACATTAGATGAAAATGCATGTTATTGTATGGTTTTAAATATTGCACCAGGACATCTATTTTTGTTCTGTCCATACGCTATTTCAGAGTGGTGCTCATGTCATGCATGTTTGTTTTTTTAATTTATTAGAATTTCCAGTAAAAGAATTGAGAACCCGCTGGAAATCCACAAGGAATTACTTTATTAAGTTCTATAATAAAAGCCAAGAGGCAAGTGGAGCATCACCTTCAAAAAGGCCAAAAATTCCATATGAGGACCAGCTGCGCTTCCTCGTGCCAACCAGACAACTTCAGCAGTCATTTTTTTTATTTTTCATTTATTTATTTATTTTTAATTGTTGGAAATTAAATTACTCTTTTTTTTTTTTCTTCAAACAGTAAAAGTGTGCAGACCATGGTGAACAGTCGGCTATGGATGTGCATGTCTCATCAGAAGAAACTCCAGTGTCTGCAATTGCGGAATCACATGCTGTTGAAGTTCCTACAGAGTCCACTGAAAGGACTCTGGTTGAAGAGGCTCCAGGTCCATCACAAACTCCATCTCAGGACACACGCCCCCCTTCCTCACAGCCATCACATCGTCATTCCCGTTGTACCCTCCGGATATCAGACAAACAATTGGAGGTAGAAGGCGAAGCTTTGTCTCTTATCCGGAGGGTCGACAGGAACGACGAATGTGATTATTTTTCCTACACCCTAGCTGTACGTTGTAGGGAAATACCAAATGCCTCTCGCCCTGATTTTATGGCATTCTGCCTAGCGGCATCAGCAGTTTATGCCTCTGGAGATCCTCTACCTCCAGTCGAGGACTTGATTAAACAAGTTAAAATCACGGCTGGTCAGCTCTCTCCATCTCCCCGTGGCATAAATGTTAGTACCCAAACAACCCCACACCATTTCCCTATCCCTTCATCCCGCCCTTTACCCCTACATCTGGTTCTATCCCCAACAACAATACGTCCCTCCAACCAACCCCCCTCTGCCAGCTCCCAGGGAACAACATCATTATGACTCCCAGCCCTTTTATCAGCCACTGTAGAGTCCTGAAAATGTAAATAGTTGTTTATTTATTTATTTATTTTTGTGTGTGTGTGTGTGTGTGTCGGGGGGGCGGGTTTGTTGGTTTTTATATTTTAGGTGGGTGGGTGATTGGGGTAATAATTTAAAGGTGGGAGGGTCGGGTGGGTGAGTGGGTGGTTGGTTGGGTAGGCTTTGTAGTGTAATACAAATTTTTGGATAATCAATTAGTGTCTTGTTTTCATTTATTAACTTGTAATGAATGACTTGTCACAATATAATTTTATGGAGTTGACCATAGCAAACAATCAGATCCCTTTCTATTTTGCCATCTGTTGCACAAAATAAAAAAATAAAAGGGATAAATGTTAGATAACCCAAAACACATCGGTATATAACGAAATACTCACAACATAACTTTTTAGTTAAAATTTTTTATAGAATAGGGTGTTGTAAGAAATATCACAACTATTTCTACATAAATATAACGTAGCACAACAAGTCTTCACAAACATACTGGTAGCACAGCCGACCACCACTAGGACAGGTAAGGTCGTGGTTGTAGGCAACCGCATGTGGCTGAAGGTAGTGTTCAGGATAGAAGCCAAAATTTCTATGAAAACAGTCCACATCATCAAGACCACACGGTTGGGTAAGGTATACTGTTTTCTTGAAGTTGGTCCACGAGGTGAGGACATCTATGGAGGGCCATGACAAACTGCTTTTGGTCCATATGCATCAATTACACACCACCTTTGTTAATGAACTTGGCTGTTAAACTTGCCAGGACATGGCACCTTCGGGGGACATGAAATAGTCAGCGAAGGTTTCTCTCGCAAGTACAGCACGGTTGGATGGACGACCTGAGCCCCAGTTGATGGGCTCATCATTCAAAGCCTCGTGTGGTTCCACTTCTATGTCAGGGCTATCATAGTCACCGACATACCAGTGAAAAGAATGAAAGTTGCACTCACCGCAGACAATGCAGGGTATTTTTCAGTTCAAGATTGATATCATGTTGCAGACAAGGTTACAAATCATGCAGTGGAGGGAAGGGGGAGAGCAGACATCAGCTCTGGGGAGCTGACAAGAAACACCCTAGAGCTGATGTCTGCTCTCCCCCTTCCCTCCACTGCGTGATTTGTAACCTTGTCTGCAACATGAAATAAATCTTGAAATGAAAAATACCCTGCAGTGTCTGCGGTGAGTGCAACTTTCATTCTTTTCACTGGTATATTACGCTGTATTTCTGGACTGTTAGCACCTCCACACACCTGCTTGTATTATTGGCCCTAACCCGAATACGGGAACCTGGACTATACTCATTTATCTATAATTTTTTCCAGCTCAGTAGTGCCGGTTGGCTTGTTTCTAGATACAAATAGTCACGGACATAGTTGTGGAGGACACACGCAGCATTGATGACTGCATCAACTGTGGCCTCATCCGACTGCATTGAACAGGTGAAGATCCTCCACTTCCTTCTCATGATCCCGAAGGTGCACTCCACGAGCATTCAGTCCCCTCTGTGGATATGGGCGCAGCAGGTTGTTCATCAGAGGAAAGGCCTCATCTGATACTATGACGAAGGGGACTGGATGCGTGGTACCCGAAAGAGGTCTTGGTGGAGGCAGAGTGACCTGATTTTGCAACACTTGCCGCCCAAAATCAGATGTCATCAGCACCCACGAGTCACCAGTACTACCATAGGCGCAGACGTTGATGGCAATGTACTTATAATTGCCATCAGCCACCGCCATCAGGACCACAGAAAAGTACTTTTTGTAAATGAAGTACTGTGATCATACATAATTGAGTACTGCACTCATACATTCTTCCCATCGACGGCGCCTATGCAGTTGGGGAATTGGGCTACAGACTTAAAGCCTGCTGCGGCCTGTAGCCACATCTCCTGGGTTGGACTGGGCATTGAAATGGGCTGCAAATGTTGCCAAATCAGGTTGCATGTTGACCTCACAATTCCAGAGGCGGTAGATTTTCCGACTCGGAATTGGAGGCGCAACGATGCTAAACTTTCTTCAAGCAAGTTTAACATTCCCTTTAGCATCCAACAATATGGTGTTAGATGGTGGGAGTTGTAGTTTAGGGTCAGCTAAGCAGGTTGAGGCTGCATCAGGGCATGCTGATAGTTGCATGTGATTACTTTATTGCACAGAACTACAATTCTGGATACACATTGCAGACAGGGCCGTTTGAAGGAATTTTGTGGCCCCAAGCAAAATAAACATGGAGGCCCCCCTCCCCACATGGGGCATTATATGTGAGGGGCAAAGGACAGGGGTTTTAATAAGTGAGGGGCACGTCAGGGGAGCATTATATGTAAGGGACACATGACAGGGGGGAATTATAAGTCAGGGGCATATGGGCACATGACGGGGGAGGCCCTGTAATGTGCCCCTCATCTATAATACTCCCTGTCCTGTGCCCCCCACATATAATGCCCCATGTCCTGTGCCCCTCACATATAATGCCCCGTCATGTTCCCCTCACATATAATGCCCACTGTCCTGCCCGCTCAGGGGGCATTATACGTGAGGGGCACAGGACATGGGGCATTATATGTGAGGGGCACAGGGCAGGGGGTATTATATGTGTGGGGCACATGTCAGGGGGCATTATATGTGAGGGCCACATGAGGGGGGGGGCTGCCATGTGCCCCTCATATATAATACCCCCTGTCCTGTGCACCTCACATATAATGCTCCCCCTGTTAATAATTCAACTGTACCATAGCACCCGAGCAGCTCTCACCTTTCACACACGCTGCTCTGTTCTTGCAGTGTGAGCCGTGGGGATGGTGTGACATCATGGCACCAGCCTGCCATGGATGGCGTCCCTGTGGCTCACATTGCGTGAACGGAGCTGCGTGTGAGAAAGGTCAGAGAATGGTGGAGCGGGACAGCTGACAGCTCCAGCTCCACCATGCTACAGTATTTTAGCCTCCCGTCCCGCTCCAGGCTTTCACACTGCTGGCCCGGTCGGCCGACAGGGCTAGTGGCTGAACCGGGATAGGGGCAGGAGGATGGCCTGGCAGGACAAGCAACGGCTTTGCTCGGGGCCTCGAGCCAGCTCTTGGCCCCAAGCAATTGCTTGGTTTGCCTGTCCTGTAGCAACGAGCCTGGTTGCAGAGAGAGGTTGATGAATGTGAAAATTAAAAATATTGCAAACTCTACTTACCGCAATGTGATCAACAAACGGGCTGTGGGTGAGATTGCTTGAAGCATCACTGTATCCTGATGATGCAGGTGTGGACCAAGAACGTCCAGCAGTTTGTCAAAGGCCTCCATAGGCATCCTCACAAAGTTGTTACATTTTTCAGGATACCAATGAAGACAGAGATTGTTAAAAAAGGCACAGATTTAAATAAAAATAACAAGTTGGGGGTTAAACCATATACACGTACCTTCTCAACTCAACATATAGTTTCCCGATGTGGCCATGTGAATCCTGAAGGGTATTGATTGGGTGCACCCAGTACCTCCGAAGCCTGGCTTGTCTCTAGATACAAAAGAGCATAAAAATTTGAACTATATTTGGTTAAAAAAAAACTAAAATTGGGAACATTAACCTTGGTAATGTAGAACACTTGCTTACCATACGTAGTCTGCGACGACGAATCACATTAACCATGATGGTTAATAGTAGCCAAAGTTGCGGGGGGGGGGGGGGGGGTGTAGTGTGATGCGCCGTTCCACAACTCCATCCTGAGTAGATGCCACATTTTGATTGTTTTCGCTCATGTTTCTCAGATTTTTTAAAGACAGCAATTTACTTTGCTTCTGGCTTGTGTAGAAAATGGCTGCCGAGTAAAAAAAAAAGGGTGGAGTATGTGGTGGAGAAGGGGTGTCATCCTTTTTTCATGGACTGTCTCTTCTACAATTTCCGCGCGAATTTCGCGCGCATTCAGCGTGAATTCCACGCGGAAACGATGGCGGGCGTAAAAAATGTTTACCATTGACTTCTATTGATTTCTGCTAGCGGATTCCGCTTGAAGAATGAACATGTTCTTTCTTCAAGCGGAATGGAATTCAGTGTCGGAATTCCCTAGCAAAATTTATGCTGTGTGAACAGGGCAGCAGAAATAACATTGAAGTCAATGGGCAGAGGAGATGTTAATTAATTTGAAGCAGAGAATTCATGAGGAATTACTCGAGTAAATTCCTCTTGAATTACTCTGTGTGAACGCACCCTAACTCAAATAGTGGCACTTTGGGCGGTCAAGAGTATGTCATCCAGGAGTTAAATGTAGAAGTTCCTTTGTAGTTTACTTCATGACATGTAGTTGTTGTAGAATTTATATAAGTAGGACGGAGAGGCAACTCCGTATAAGAATATGGAAACATCTGTACTCCATAAGGAAAGAAGGAGGTTCACCGAGATTTGTACAACACATGCAAGAAGTTCACAAAGGAAATTATGAGCAATTGAAATTTGGAGGATTAGAACGGGTTAACAATTGTTCTAACAGAAGCCGTTTATTACTACAAGCAGAAGCCTGTTGGATATTGCGCCTAGAAGCGCAGGGGCCCCTAGGATTGAATGATAGGCGTGACATGTCTACCTTCCTTTAATCCTCCAAAGTGATTTTGACCTTAAATTTCACCTTAAGTTTGGTAGGGGTTATAATTACCGTATTTATCGGGGTATACCACGCACCGGCCTATAACACGCACCCTCATTTTACCAAGGATATTTGGGTAAAAAAAGTTTTTTACCCAAAAATCCATGGTAAAATGAGGGTGCGTGTGTGCGCGTGTATACCCCGATACACCCCCAGGAAAGGCAGGGGGAGAGAGGTCGTCGCTGCCCGCAGAGTGGTCGTCGCTGCCCGCTTCTCTCCCCCTGCTTTTCTGGGGTCTAGAGCCCTGCTGCCGGCCCTTCTCCCCCTGGCTATCGGCGCCGTTGCCCGTTCTGTCCCCCTGACTATCGGTGCCGGCGCCCCGTTGCCGGCGCCGATAGCCTGGGGGAGAGAAGCGGCGCCGACAGCCAGGGGGAGAGAAGGGGCAGCCGCACCCATTGCCGGCGCCGCTGCCCCGTTGCCTCCCCCCATCCCCGGTGGCATAATTACCTGTTGCCGGGGTCGGGTCCGCGCTGCTTCAGGCCTTCAAGATTATTATAAATAAATAAAGGTAAGTATCCATACAAACATGCTCAGTATATAATGGGGACCATGGATCCTTCCCATCACATAATTACTAGCGAAGCTCCAGCAGACCCTCAGTGTACTGATTGTTTTATACTTGGTATGTATATGTATCCCGATACCAGTTCTATTGTAATTATGTGATGGGAAGGATCCACGGTCCCCATTATATACTGAGCATGTTTGTATGAATACTTACCTTTATTTATTTATAATAATCTTATGTGGGTCTGTGTTGGAGTGACGTCTATTCACTCTCCATCCAGTGGAAGTGTTTGTTTTCCCTCTATATACATTTATACTTTGTATAATAAATATATTAATGCATATCAATAAAATTATATATTTTATTCTTGTAACAAGTGTCTCCAATCTCATTTCTTTAATGTTTAATTTTGTGTAGGAGTACACATTAGGTCATTATGCCAGTATACACTTGGTAATATAGGCATTTATTATTAATACTGAGCTTTATATTTTTTTGCTGTAGTAGTCACATACACTATTTCTAGACTCTTGCGAGGGAGGGGAGTAGACACTTTCCCGGGTCCTGAATTTGTCAGGTTAGGTGTTTTTAATTACTTTCACAGAGCTGCCGGTTCATTTTTACTTGCATTTTAGACGCTACAATAACATTTTATTGCGGTGTCTAAGGGGTTAAAGCCGGGCATCACCGTAATCGGTGATGTCTGGCATTAGAGATGGGTCCTGGTGGCAGATAGCCGCCAGGACCACCCAGCTATGACCCACGCTCAGCTCCTGAGCACGTGTCATAGAAGGGGAGTGGGACGCTGTCATCCACAAGACGTTAAAGGTTGAATTGTGGAAGGTAGAAATTATTCTCACGCCTACTGGTAGGTGGTGTAACTTTGCGCCTAAAAAAGTATCTTTGCGCACAAAATAGCGACTTTTGACTAAAGTCGCAAATGATAAATACGTGAGCACTGCATGGTCAAAAAGAAAAAGTTCTACGGGTAGGCGAAAAGAGTGAAACTGTCTATATCAAAAGACGCATAAAAGTCGCTAAATATGCTGCTTGCGTCTGAACTGCGCCAAAATATAGACAAAAAAAATGCTCTAAAAGCAATGATAAATCTCCCCCTATATCTATATATTGTGGACGAAAATCTATCACAAGGGCGGCAGTCAATCTGTGTGATTTTAACAGGTCTAGTTATACCTGTTAGTCAGCGGCAAATTTAGAGCTGGGATTTCCAAGTAATTTGTCTAAAGAGGGCACCTGAGGCAGTCACACTGGTGACGTGTTTGAAGGAGACTCTTTACATACAGTAGGATTAACAATACTGGAATTCAATCTGAAGAATATGTAATTGGGTTTCAAAGGCTTTTTTTTTGACACATATAAAAAAAAAGAATGTTTTATTTCTGAGCGGATGTATTGATAATAGTCTTTGTCTAGCACCATAGTGACTAAACACAAAGAATGAAAGAAAATGGGATACTTATTATATGAAACTGGTTATTATGTATCAGCTGGAAATGTGTTACAACATATTAGAATACAACCATTTCTATCTGCACCAGCTCTGTTATAATGGAGTATTGTGATATAAGGTTGTTGCAGTAGTCAAAGTTAGCCCTAAAGATGTATTTATTCACACTGATGTTGAGAGGATTTATCTCCAATAGATCATACAGTACAGTGACCCCTCGACCTACGATGGCCCCGACATACGATAATTTCAACAGGCCATCGCATGTTGAAGGCAGCATCAACATACGATACTTTTTTATGTCGGGGTCATCACATAAACGGCTATCCGGCAGCACAGACTGCTTCAGCTGCCGCCGGATAGCCGCTTACGGTGCCCCGTGAGCTCCGGTGATGATCACTTACCTGTCCTCGGGGCTCCGGTGCGTCCTCTTCGGAATCCCCTGCATCGTCGGCGCTCTCCATCATCGTCATCACGTCGCTGCGCACGCTGTCCCGTCATCCAATAGGAGCGGCGTGCATAGTGACATGATGGCGGCGACGGAGAGTGCGGTTGCCGGGGAAGCAGAGGCCTTGCCGGAGCGTCGGGGACACCTCGGGGACGCGGCGACAGCGATGGACGGCGACATCCCGGGCAGCGGTGACGAGCGGTGACGGTCCGGAGCGGCGGGGACAGGTGAGTACAACTTTCTCTAACAGTGGTCTACAACCTGCGGACCTCCAGATGTTGCAAAACTACAACACCCAGCATGCCCGGACAGCCAACGGCTGTCCGGGCATGCTGGGTGTTGTAGTTTTGCAACATCTGGAGGTCCGCAGGTTGTAGACCACTGTCCTATACTTTACATTGCACAGATCTCTCAACATACGATGGTTTCAACAAACGGTCCGTTTGGAATGGATTACCATCGTATGTTGAGGGACCACTGTATATGCATACACTAGCAGCCATAGCCCGTAGACTCTTGCTGGGAAACAATATACTGTATTTATGTTTTTAAAGGGAACCAGCCAGCTGTTCATGCTGCCCAAACTATGGTCAGCATGAAATAGAAAAAGGAAATGCAATCCTAACACACTATGAAAAGCTTGGGGCATATCAGAGATATCATAGTTTCGTAATGGGATAAATAGTCATTGGGGCGGTCCCCGCAGCTGCTTTCTGCAACACTGGCCATGAATGTGTTTCACTCTATGGGTGTAAGAGGAGAAATGTGCCACTCAAGGCTGGCTATGGGCCATTTACTTGGACAATGCAGCAAGAAGGTATGAGAGCACCTGTGCAGACACGGACAGCTATGGTTTACATCCCTTTCCCTTCAGTCATTATTCTGCTGGTTATTTCATAACAGAAGCCTCCAGAACCTTCCTCTTTCTTTACTGTATTGTGGATTACAGAATCCTTCTTGTCACAATAAGTCAGGCAGGAAATCTCCTGCACTTGCCTTTGCCTTTCTCTATTTTTTGCGTGCACTTAAATGGGCACTGTCAGATATAAAAACTTTTATATGTGTTACATCTTGGCAAAACAATCGTTTTTCTTATATACTTCTTTTTAAAAAAAATCACATTTTAATAGAGAAAACTTCCTTTGAAAATCCCACCACTAGGGGTCCCCATACCTCCTGAGACACTGATGAGTCCCACAGCAGCATAAGGGTGTCCAAGGGTCATGGACACGAGATGGCTGATTGACAAGGCTGCAAGAGATACACAGCTTGCAGCAACACTGCTGTAACACAAAGTTTTACCAAACATGTGCCTCCAGCTGTTGCAAAACTACAACTCCAAGCATGCCTGGACAGTCAAAGGGTGTCTGGGCATGCTGGAAATTGTAGTTTTACAAAAGCTGTAGGCACACAGCTGAAGGCAACACTGCTGCAAAAATGAGTTAACCAACAGTGTACCTCCAACTATTCCAAAACTACAAGTCCCAGCGTTACAGGACCGGCAAAGAATGATACACATGAATGACATAGGAACTTATAGAAAATGTATGAGCAAAACACACTGTACTTTTAGCTCTAAACCTTTGCACTAATTTAGGAAGATGTACGTTATACACTCACCATATTGTCTTTGGTGGTACAGGCAATCTCCAATAATCGTGTGTGTGTGAGTTTATACAGCATAAAACCAGAGAGGAAAGGGTTACAGAGCAAGGCTGCCAGGCTCCTGAGAGCAGTGAGTCAGCAGAGTAAGGTAGAGGTAAGAGTCGTCACAGTGCAGCCAAGAGAAGGACATGCCCCTCCGTATGAGAAGATGGAAAATACAGTGGGCAGCTTTAATATGAATTTTTTATGGGAAATATCGGTGATAGTTATATCAAAATTATATGTACATGATGAGGATTAGGTACTGAGTAGCATATACATTTATTTTTTTGTGGGATCTGACAGGTAAGCTTTGATCTCACATTTTTTTCTTTTTCTATTTTTTTCAATGCATACATAGTGACATTGCATTACCAACCAGTTACCCCAGCAAAGTCCATTCAACTGTTAAAGGGGTACTCCACTGGAAAACATTTTCTGTTAAATCAACTGGTGCCAGAAAGTTTAACAGATTTGTAAATTACTTCTATTAAAAAATCTGGAAGGATTAACATTTTTTAAAAGAAGTAAATTACAAATATGTTTAACTTTCTGGCACCAAATGAGTTAAAAGAAAATGATTTCAAGAGGAGTACCCCTTTAATCACTTAAGGACTCAGGGCGTACCTGTACGCCCTGAGTCCGCTCCCGTTCTATAACGCGGAGCCATGGCGGGGACCCGTGGCTAATAGTGCACGGCACTGATCGCGGTACCGCACGCTATTAACCCCTTAGACACGGCGTTCAAAGTTGATCGCAACATCGAAAGTGAAAGTAAAATTCTGCCAGTTAGCTCAGTGGGCTGTTCGGGACCGCCGGGGCAAAATCGCGGCATCCCGAACAGCTGGCAGACACAAGGAGGGTCCTCATCTGCCTCCTGCATCGCCAATCGCTGAATGACTGCTCAGTGCCTGAGATCCAGGCATGAGCAGTCAAGTGGCAGAATCATCAATCAATGGTTTCCTATGAGATAACAAAGATCGATGTAAAAGATCAATGTGTGCAAAAAAAAAGTTAAAATCATTTAACCCCTTCCCTAATAAAAAAAAAAGTTTGAATCACCCCCCTTTTCCCATAAAAAAAACTGTGTAAATAAAAATAAACATACGTGGTATCGCCACATGTGGAAATGTCCGAATTAAAAAAATATATTGTTAATGAAACCGCACAGTCAATGGGGTACGCGCAAAAAAAATTCCAAAGCCTAAATAGTGTATTTTTGGTCACTTTTTATATCATGAAAAAAAATAAAAAAGAATAAAAAGCGATCAAAAAGTTCGACCAATACAAAAATGGTACCTCTAAAAACTTCAGATCACGGTGCAAAGAATTAGCCCTCATACCGCCCCGTACATGGAAAAATGAAAAAGTTATAGGGGTCAGAAGATGACAATTTTAAACATATTCATTTTCGTGCATGTAGATATGATTTTTTCCAGAAGTAAGACCAAATCAAACCTATATAAGTAGGGTATAATTTTAATCGTATGGACCTACAGAATAAATAGAAGGTGAAATGACTGATGTCATTACAAAGTAGAATTGGTGGCACAAAAAATAAGCCATCATATGGATTTTTAGGTGCAAATTGAAAGAATTATGATTTTTTAAATGTAAGGAGGAAATAATGAAAGTGCAAAAACGGAAAAACCCTTTTCCTTAAGGGGTTAAAGCGTACCTGTGAGATCCCACAAAAAATGTATATGTTACTCAGTACCTAATACTGACAATGTACATCTTATTTTTATGCCTCTATTACCTATACTTATTATAAAAATACCTCTTTTTATTAGCTCAGTGTTAAAAATCCTCTCGGAGAAGGGGTCATTTCACTCCCTTGTGGTGGTGGGAGGTGGTTGAGGTGTCTGCTCATGCAGCCTTGTCCATGAGTTATCTCCTGTCCATGACTCATGGACAAGATGCTGCTGCTGTAGGACTGGTTATTGACCCAGTAGGTATGGAGACCCCCTAATGATGGGATTTTCAGGAGCCATTTTCTTAAATAAATATAGAAAAAAAAATGTAAAACAACCATATTACAAAAGATCTTAAATTTTAATTAGTAACAACATATAAAAGTTTCTGGATCTGACAGTGCCCATTTAACCCCTTAAGGACTGGGGTTTTTTCCGTTTTTGCATTTTCGTTTTTTGCTCCTTGCCTTTAAAAAATCATAACTCTTTCAATTTTGCACCTAAAAATCCATAAGATTGCTTATTTTTTGCGCCACCAATTCTACTTTGTAATGACGTCAGTCATTTTGCCCAAAAATCTAACGTGAAACGGAAAAAAAATCATTATGCTACAAAATTGAAAAAAAAAACGCCATTTTGTAACTTTTGGGGGCTTCCGTTTCTATGTAGTACATTTTTCGGTAAAAATGACACATTATCTTTATTCTGTAGGTCCATACGATTAAAATGATACCCTACTTATATAGGTTTGATTTTGTAGTACTTCTGGAAAAAATTTATTTTTCCGTGTATGGGGCGTTATGAGGGCTCATTTTTTGCGCCGTGATCTGAAGTTTTTAACGGTACCATTTTTGCATTGAAAGGACTTATTGATCGCTTTTTATTCATTTTTAAATTATATAAAAAGTGACCAAAAATGCACTATTTTGGACTTTGGAATTTTTTTGCGCGTACGCCATTGACCGAGCGGTTTAATTAACGATATATTTTTATAATTCGGACATTTCCGCACGTGGTGATACCATATATGTTTATTTTTATTTACACTGTGTTTTTTTTTTTATGGGAAAAGGGGGGTGATTCAAACTTTTAACGGGAGGGGTTAAATAATATTCATTCCCTTTTTTTTTTCACTTTTTTTTGTAGTGTTATAGCTCCCATAGGGACCTATAACACTGCACAAACTGATCTTTATCATTGATCACTGGTTTCTCATAGGAAACCAGTGATCGATGATTCTGCCGCTTGACTGCTCATGCCTGGATCTCAGGCACTGAGCAGTCATTCGGCGATCGGACAGCGAGGAGGCAGGTAGGGGCCCTCCCTCTGTCCTGTAAGCTGTTCAGGATGCCGCAATTTCGCCGTGGCTATCCCGAACAGCCCACTGAGTTAACCGGCAGCTTTTACTTTCACTTTTTGCCGCGCGGCTCAGCTCTGAGCGCATGGCTAAAGGGTTAATAGCGCACGGTGCCGCGATCGGCGCTGCGTGCTATTAGTGGTGGGTCCCGGCTTCACTATGACGCCGGGCCCGCCGTGATATGATGCGGGGTTATCATATAACCCTGCGTTATATCACGGGAGCAGGACCAAGGACGTACCTGTACGTCCTTGGTCCTTAAGGGGTTAAGCAACCCAAGGCTCCCTGCTGCAGTTACACTGTCCTCCTCTAGTAAATGACTAGCCGTTTGGCTCATTTGTTCTTTGGCCCATATCAGGATGTCCCACTCCAACTACCCCGCCAGCCATGGTCTCCACGCCATAGCCTGTCTCTGATGTTTAAAGTTCACATTCATATCTTGCTTCATTCTGAAAAGTTTTCATTTTGGGTCACCTCATGCTGATAGTTCAAGTAGTCAAATAGTAGTTTTACAACCTTAAAGTATTATTTACCCTTCCATCAATGATACATAATACCTGTACATAATGGATCTTACCAGTCCTAACTTCCATCATTATTATAATGATGTGCAACACAAAAAGAGAAACACAGCCGCACATCCACCATTTGTAATGTGATCTACTTGCTTCTCAGCCTAATTTCAAAAATTAACAGGTTGTTAGTATACATTTTGATCAAAAAGTACAAGCCCACTCGCCACGTCAAGGCCACCTTGTTAGAGTGGGTCCTTAGCCTGACACTGGCGTAGCGCCCGGCGGCGACCACTGCCTCCGAGACCCCATGCCCAGCGGGGGGAGCGACCCAGTGGCCAGGCAGCCCCACTACTGCCCGACCAAGCCCCAGGCTCTGGGCCACTCCCCCCCACAGACAAAGCATCACAGAAACAATGGCCGCCACAGAGAACCACACCAGCATGAAACCTAAAATGTGCTCACTGCCAGAGGGCTGGGAGAATGGTAGGAGGAAACCCTTATGCAGTTTCCTGCTAATTAAAAATGCTTGGACCAAATGGGTGGAGTGGAGTGCTGGCTGTGGAAGAAGGGAGAGACTACAAATGTGCAACACAAAAAGAGAAACACAGCCACACATCCACCATTTGTAATTTGATCTACTTGTTTCTCAGCATAATTTCAAAAACTAACAGGTTGTTAGTATACAGGTTGTTAGAGCCTGGAGGTGTTAGCATTAGCATGAGGAGACCATAGAGAAGCACAATGACAGTGCCTTGAGGTGGCAGCAGCAGCATAAGGGCCATGCCAAGTGAGGGTTGAGCCTGAGGAACCCACCGACGGTTGACAGGGGGTGTCAGATGTCACTTGGGAGGAAGTGGATGACCAAGTGAACCGATCAATCACGGCTGCTGGGTTGCTGGTCGAGACACGACTGCTAGCTTACCCCGGGAGCTCAGACCTCTCGCTGTGACTCCGGCTGCCACATGCCCCTACTCTGCTGCGACCTCTGCCTGCGCCTGGTGAATTTAGGCCTCTGCCACTCCACTGTGCACGTCCTGGCACTACTCTGCCTGACATACTTATTGCATATATGAAGGGAGTACAATACGCTTCACTGCGCTTAAAAAAGTATTTGTCTAGAACAGCAGCAGGTGTGTACTATTTTCTGTACTTTCATAGTATCTAGGCCCTTGACAGATTAACAGGTACAAAATAGTGCACTACTTAGATGTAGGTATGTGGTATGCACTTATAAGGGCAGAAAAATACATTACAGTACGCTTAAGAAGCGTATTGGAGTAAAACACCAACCGGTGATTACTTTTGGCTGTCCTTTCACATTATGTAGGCCCTTGACAGATTAACAGTTACAAAATAGTACACCACTTTGATGTCGGTATGTGGTATGCACTTATGAGGGCAGAAAAATGCACTACAGTATGCAAAAAAAAAAATTTTGCCCACGGCACCAGCAGTACGCAACAATGCTGGAGCACATAGACACTGTGTACTAAACCCAAAATTGCAAAAATTGCAAAAAGACTCTCTCTTAAATACTTTTAGGAATGGACTGCTGGGTATTGATTATACCATCTACAGACTAGTATAACCAGCAGACCAGTTGTTGTGGAACAAAGACCCAGATTTGCCCTGAAAAAATATTTCTCCCTCCTGTGAAAACGTTTCTACAGCTGAGGCAGCACACAGCTCTCTTCCCCCTCTCTGTAAAACAATGCTGTTCACAGTGACTGAGGGGTAAATCTCTGCAGTAAGAATTAATTTCTGTGCTAATACACTGTGCTCTGTGTCCTACAGAAGGCTGAGGTGACTAAGAGATGAAACGCTGCTGCAACAAGCTTTTCTGCAGAACACAAACAGCGATGTCCTATCTCTCTGTAGTGTAATGAATTATATGACAAGCCGCAAAATGGCAGCCGAATATATAGGGCTGTGACATCACAGGGGTGACTTGCTGCTGATAGGCTGCATCCTGCATGTGAGTCAGAGTCATCCCGCCTACCTCCCTTCCCGCCTTGCCTTCCTGCCTTTCCAGCGTTCCTTGCCCCATGTACTGACATGTGGATCCACCATTTTAGATGCCCTGGAGCATGGACAGCAGTAAATGGAGTTTAATGAAGCAATTTGCACGATAGAATCGCAGCGATATTCGCATTCGTTGCAAATTGAATATTTCATGAAATTCATAAAGATTTCGGGTTCGTCAGCTTCGATTCGCTCATCTCTAGCAGACACCTCTTCCAAGAATACCCTTTATGCCATGCCTTATGAACCCGGCATTTTATTTGGTGCAGAGTTAGACCGCATAATGGAAGGGCTGTCTGATAAGAAGGGCAAGTCCCTTCCTTACTCGTCCTTTCGCGGTCAGGGCCGGCATTTTGGGGGTAGATCAGCCTCCCAGCCCAAACCTCAAAAAGATTGGGGCAATCAACAGGGGGGGGGGAATGCTCCCGTGGCTCAAGAGATAAGAAACTCTGACTATGGGCTTCTAAGAAGCTCTGCGTTCCCTGCCGGTTTGACCTTTCCAGTTTCCCATCCTGCTCCCCCATATTCCTGTAGGTGGTGGCCTTCATCATTTTCTAAGCGCTCTGTCTCTCCACATTCAGGATCCTTGGGTCCTGAGAATAATTTCGGAAGGATGTTTGATAGATCTCATATCAATTCCCCCATCCCAGTATGTGGAAACAAGAGTTCTTCCATCAATCAAACAAACTGCGCTAGAAACCTACATTCTGGAGTATATCCAGGAGGGTGCTCTAGAGAAAGTGCCTCTTTCAAAATGGGGGTCAGGAATTTATTCCTAGTTCCCAAGGTAACGGGAGATTGGCGAATGATTATGGATCTGAGATATTTCAATCAGTATGTAAAGCAAAAAACGTTTTTGTATGGAAACTATTCAATTTGTGGTCAATCTTATTGTGCCAGGGGACTACCTGGCTACCCTGGATCTAAAGGATGCTTACCTTCATATTCCCATTCATCCTGTATCCAGAAAATATCTAAGGATCGCAGTTCAGGTAGGGGGAGTTCTAAAACACCTTCAGTTTGTAGCCTTCCCATTTGGAATTTCTTCAGCCCCACACACATTTACCAAAGTTCTAGTAGCAGTAGTTGCTGCTCTAAGGCTCCAGGGGCTCAGCACAGTTTCCTACCTGGACAATTGGCTCCTCAGAACTTCTCAAGCAATCCTGTCCCAACATTTTCAGTTACAAGTATCCTTCCTTCACCAGTTAGGGTGGATAGTCAATTGGGCCAAATCGAATTTCCTTCCAACATCATCAGGGAGATTCCTTGGCTTCATTTATCTCGGATTCAAGAATCGGCTCTTTTTCTTTCAGTACCCCAGGGTGTGTCTATTCGCACTCTCATTCTGATGTTGGGACTTATGTCCGCTACAGCGGATGCGGTTCCTTGGGCTCTTTGGCATCTACGCCCTCTTCAATCAGAGGTGCTTGCCACTTGGAATCTCAGGCCATCAGGCCTAAACAAGTGCCACTCCCTGTCTTATTCAGTCCAGTCTTCCCTCAGATGGTGGTCTAACCTAGAAGATGGCAAGTCCATGATACAACCCTCTTGGATCATGCTTACTACCGACCCATCCCTTGTTTGTTGGGGACTGCATCTTCTGCATCTAACAGTACAGGGGTCTTGGTCTCCACAGGAGAGATTGTTAACCTCCAATCTCCTCGAGATTCGAGCAATAAGGTTAGCACTCCTCCACTTTGCGTCTCTTCTTCAAGGGAAAGCAGTAAAGATCCAATCTGACAGCACGACAGCTGTAATATATATCAACAAGCAGGGAGGCACTCGATCACAAAGCCTCCTCAGAGAGGTGGGATTGATCTTGGATTGGGCAGAGAGAAACCTGACCCATTTGTCGGCGGTTCACATTCGGGGGTCGCTCAATGTGACAGCCGACCACCTGAGCAGAGGACTTTCAACTGGAGAGTGGTCATTCCCTCCAGAAATATTCAAGGAGATAACGATCAGGTGGGATGTGCCAGAAATAGATCTCATGGCAACAAGGTTCAAAACCAAATAGGTAAGATTTTGCTCCCTGTACAGGGAAGACAACCCAGAAGCTATACATACTCTCAATCCCATGGAGGTTCAGGCTGGCCTACATCTTCCCTCCAATTTCCTTGATCCCGAGTGTATTGATGAAAATCAGTCAGGACCAAGCCTCTGTCATAGCCATAATCCCATTTTGGACCAAGAGAGCTTGGTTTACCCAACTCTTTCAGATGAGTCGGGGACAATATTGGAGACTTCCCTCAGAGCAAGCAGTAGTGTCGGAGGACACTCACAGCTGCTAAAATTTTCAAATGTTCATCCTGACAGCCTGGAGGTTGATCAGTCCCTTCCACATTTAGAAGGGCTTTCTTGTGCGGTCTTGAATACCCTTTTGCATTCTAGAACGGAATCTACAAATAAAGCTTACAGAAGAATTTGGACAATTTTTCAATCTTAAATCCAGCTGTTTCTACCATCTTCAGCTTTCTTCAAGATGGGCTAGACAAGAATCTGTCTCCTTCCACTCTGAAGGTTCAAGTATCAACCATTTTTGCTTTTCTGAATAAGCCTTATCTCAAGACCCACTAGTCAAAACTTTCTTGAGGGGCTCCTCAAGATTAAAACCTACAATTGTGCAACCGGTCCCTGCATGGGAGATAAAATGTATCACCATTAAAATAACCTTTTTACTGTCAATTACTTCGACCAAAAGGATTGGGGAACTTCAAGCGCTTTCCGTGCATGAACCATACACAAAATTTTTGCCTGATCGGGTGTTCCCTAACGTCTGCAGCTGCACAATAATGGGTTAACTATCCCCCCTGTGAGCTGGCAGGACCTGTGGAATTTTTAATAATTACAACACGCCACCCTGTAGTATAAATGGACCTTCCCCCCCCGTCCCTCACTGAGTTTTTTTCGTCCTGTGAGCAGGACAGTGGAGATACCTTCCTCCTTAGCTTCCCAGCCGTCCTGTGACCTCACTGACCTCCTTGACTGCAGGATCCCTGCTGCTGTTTAGCTCCTGTACCGGGGGCTGCACATTTGCCGGCTAACGTGCGCCTCCTGCTCCATAGGAGCGCGCACGCCGACACTTCCTGGTTTTATTACAGTGCGATCTATGTGTGCATGTTGCCGCTGAGGTCAGAGGTGGGCGTGGTTAACTCCGGACGGCGTCTTCTTTTCTTCTCTCCCTCCGTTTGTTTAGCTTATCTACTGCTTGCTGTAGGTAAGGTAGCATCAGTGGAGAGGGATTTGTTTATTTTTTCTTTAGTTTTATGGGCCTCTTCTTAGCAATGATAAGAAAGAGGCAGATGGGGGGCGTGGCTTTCCTTATGTTGGCGCCAGTCTGTGTATTTAAACTGCACAATGTAAGTCAGCAGGTCTGTTTGAGCCTGCTTCAATCAATTGGTGCTAGTGCAGAGAGAAACTTTAGAAACTATTTCCTTCTTAAGAGAGGTATGCACCTTATTTTTCCCCCTATATTGGTGTGTAACTATACAGTTAGTTATAGTGTATATATATATATATATATATATATATATATTCCTTTTTAGATGTCTTCTAAAGATTCAGGCAGAGATTCTGCTGGAAAATCTACACAGAAAAGAAAGCATATAGTTTGCAGAGAATGCAATACACCACTTCCAGATGGTTGCGATCATACTTTATGCCAGTCTTGTCGTCCTCGTCTTCCTGAAAATCAGGAACCCACAATACAGGATGTGGTGGTGTGGGTTAAGGACTTTGTAGAAGGTTCTATTAAAGAACTTAAAGAAGTTTTTTCTACTCCAAGAAAAAGATCTTGATATGGTCCTTCCTCTCACCAGAGGGGTTCATCCCCTATATTAGATGAGGACGTTTCCATGGTAGAAGATAGAAATACTTCATCAGAGGACTCTGAAGAAGAATTCTTTGACCAAGGGAAGGTGTTTTTTCCTGCTGAAAAGACACAGAAATTACTAAAATTAGTGCAGACCAAGGGTCAGAAGCTCCCTTAGATAGTAGAGGGCCAAGGGCTTTCAAAATAAATGTCTCCAACTCTGCCCTTATGCAGGCAGAGTGGAAAAAACCTGAGAAAGCTCCAGTGATCTCAAAAAGGTTTAAAATGATGTATCCTATGGAGGAATCCCAGTCAAGGGACTGGTTTTCCCCACCCAAGGTGGATACCGCCATTGCCAAGATATCCAAGAGGACTCTGGTTCCGTCGGAAGATGGGTCGAGTCTTAAAGACCCTATGGACAGGAGGGTTGAGGTGGCTCTTAAAAGATCTCATATTACTGCTGCAAGTCAGTCTGCTGTATCTATTGCTACTTCTGAAGTTTCTTGTAATTTAAGAAAATGGTTGAATATGGTCCAGGAGGATAGAGGTGTGCCTAGGGAGGAAATTCTTTCTTCTTTTAAGCAGAAAAAATCTAGCAGTAGACTATCTCTGTGATTTTTCTAATCAACAATTAAGTTTTTCCTCTAAAGCTATGGCCTTGTCTACCACGGGGTGAAGAGCTTTATGGTTGCGCCCCCTGGTTTGGTGACAACCCACCTCTGTAACTTGCTCTTCTCTCCTGGTAGACTTTTTGGGCCAGAATTAGACACCTTAATGTTGGAGTTTTCAGACAAGAAAAGGAAGTCATTACCTCAGGCTCCCAGACAGTCTCGCAGATTCTTCCCTAACAGAGACAGGTCTCCTCCCACATCTAGATTTCGTCCCTCTAATAGAGGTAGAGGAGCTGGTTCTTTAGACGAGGTGGCACTAGAATAACCAGACCTAACAAGAAGCAGCAATTTTGACAATCAAGATACTCCAGTAGGCGGCCGTCTAACTTTTTTTCTTTCTGTATGGGTACAAAAAATAAAAGACCCTTGGGTTATAAGCATTATCCAGTCTGGTTACGCGCTTTCTTTCCTCTTGTACCCTCCAGACAGGTTCATCTCATCACAGACCCTGCAGGAACCAAAAAGGACCCTTTTAGAGAATTCTATTATAGACCTTCTATCTCTTGCCGCCCTGGAGCCAGTTCCCTCAGCCCAAGAAGGGAAAGGAGTATACTCACCCATTTTTCTTGTCCCCACACCTTCAGGAAAATCACATCTAATCATAGACCTAAGATATCTAAACAAATTTCTAGTAAAGAACATGTTCCGAATGGAAACAATCAAGTCCATAAGGCCCCTCATATCTCAAGGAGATTTTATGGCATCATTAGACCTAAAGGACGCCTATTTCCACATTCCTATATTTTCCACCCACATACGATACCTGCGTATAGCGGTAAAGATCGGGGGAACACAAACATTTTCAGTTCAAGGTACTCCTTTTCGGAATAACATCAGCTCCATTTGTATTCACCAAGGTGATATCCGTGGTTGTTGCCGTCCTCAGACTCCAGGGTATAAGGATAGTTCCTTACCTGGATGATTGGCTAATTATAGCCAGTTCCTCTTTTCTACTCGAGGAGCAGATAAGAATTACAATCTCTCTCTTGACGAAGTTAGGGTGGATCATCAACAAGGAAAAATCCAATCTTGTGCCAGCCACCATAAAACAGTTCTTAGGTTTTATAATAAATTCTCAATAAATGAAGATATATCTTTCCGATGCAAGGAAGCAACATATACTCAGGGGTTATCAGTTTCTCAGAGTCCCTCGAGTTATCACATTGAGAACTTTAAGGAGTTTCCTGGGTCTGCTATCCTCAGCTGCAGACATGGTTCCATGGGCTCTCTGGCATCTCAGACCCCTTCAAACAGAGATTCTTCAGAAATGGAACAGAACCCAGTCAGATCTAGATACTCTCCATACACTTTCTCTCAGTGTCAGGGAATCGCTTCATTGGTGGGGCCAGCTCAGAGACGGTATGTCTCTATTAGAGCCAACATGGCAGGTGTTAACGACAGACGCCTCTGCATCAGGATGGGGAGCCCATCTTGCAGAGCACGTAGTAGCCGGATTGTGGAGTACAACAGAGAGGCTTCTTTCTTCAAATGTAAAGGAACTAAGAGCGATTTTTTACGCCCTAAGACATTTCGAGCCATTACTAATTGGTAGAGCAGTCCGAGTAAAGACGGACAATATGTCCACAGTCTTCTACATAAACAAACAAGGAGGAACAAGATCACCAATACTACTTGCAGAAGTAGGGAAGATCTTGTCATGGGCAGAAGTAAGGATAACCAGGTTATCGGCTGTCCACATCAGAGGCACATTAAATATTCTTGCAGACCGTTTAAGCCGCCAGATGACTATTCCAGGGGAATGGTCGCTGAATCAGGATATATTCCTGAAGATCATAGATCTCTGGGGCACACCAGTCATAGATCTTATGGCCACCAGACTGAATGCCAAACTAGCAACATTTTGCTCCCTATATGCAGAAGACCATCCCTTTGCGATAGACGCGATTTCAATACCCTGGAATGTCGGTCTGGCATACATTTTTCCTCCCACAGCGATGATTCCCAAAGTACTCACCAAGATAAGACAGGAGGGATCTGTGATCATAGCAATAATTCCCTTTTGGCCAAAGAGAGCATGGTTTCCGCTCCTCATGACTATGAGTCAAGGAATGTTCTGGAAACTTCCCCTAAAGAACCACCTAGTATCTCAGGGGTCCCAGTTATACAACAATCTGAAATCCCTTCATCTTACAGCCTGGAGGTTAGTAGGTCCCTTTTAAAGGCTAGAGGTTTTTCTAACCGTGTCTTGAACACTTTATCTCACTCTAGGAGTGTCTCAACTAACAAGACTTATTCCAGAATAAAAACAACTTTTTGCTCCTGGTGTGCAGAAAGAGGAATTAATTCCTCTTCCCCGACTAGACCACAAATTCTTGAATTTCTCCAAGATGGATATGAGAAAGGTCTATCTACCAGTACTATTCGTGTCCAGGTTGCTGCATGTGTCCAGGTTGCAGCTTATCTTCAATCCAAATTATACAACTTCCAGGAAGTTAAAGATTTTTTAAGGGCTCTAAATAGGTTGAGACCCTTGAGAACCCTACCAGTAGCATCCTGGGATCTATCTCTGGTATTAAATCAACTGTGTAAACCACCTTTTGAGGCCTTGGAAAGTTCTTCCCTAAAGTATCTTTCCTTTAAGACAATTTTTTTTGTTGGCTATTACCTCAGCAAAGAGGGTTGGAGAACTACAGGCCTTAGCGGCAGAGGAACCTTATTTATCGTTCCATTCAGATAAGGTGTTATTATCATTTCTCCCTTCCTTTATTCCGAAAGTTCCTTCCTTCTCTAATATAAATCAGATTATTACACTGCCCCGATATTCCCCCCTAAGGGAGGAAGAAGGGCAGTCTGACTACTCTACCCTAGATGTAGTAAGATGTTTAAAGATTTACGTTGATAAAACAAAGGAATTTCGTCAGGATAAGAACTTGTTTATTGCCTTTCAAGGTAATAAAAAAGGACATTTTGCATCTAAAGCAACTATTTCTAGATGGATTTCTGATTGTATAAAGGAGGCCTATACAACTCAAGATCTACAACCACCTGAATTTGTTAAAGCACATTCAACAAGAGCGATGGCTGCTTCCTGGGTGGAAAGAAACGCTATACATAACGCTATTGGAACAGATCTGTGGCAGTGCAACTTGGTCCACTCCAAGCACATGTTTTGCCAAATCGGTCTTAGACTCTGTAAAGAATACACACCCACCCAGGGATACTACTAACTAAATCCTATTATTGTGCTGCTGCAGATGTTAGGGAAGATAAGATTTAAGTAGTTAATCTGTTTTCCCTTAGTCTGTGAGCAGCACAAGCTTTCCTCCCTACTAATAGTGTTTTTTTCCTTTTATTTATAAATAACTCAGTGAGGGATGGGGGGGAAGGTCCCTTTATACTACAGGGTGGCATGTTGTAATTATAAAAAATTCCACAGGTCCTGCCAGCTCACAGGGGGGATTGTTAGCCCATTATTGTGCTGCTGACAGACTAAGGGAAAACAGATTAACTACTTAAATCTTATCTTATTAAGATTTATGCCATCTTTTATCCCTCAAGTTCCATCCTTTCAGAATATAAACCAAGTCATATCTCTTCCAGTCTTGGCTCCACATTCATCCTCCGATGAAGAAAGGGGGCTTCATTGCCTTGATGTCTCGAGATGCCTCCAGATCTACTTGAAGAGATCTAGGGAGTTTAGGAAGGATGAGAAATTTTTAATTGTAAAACAAAAATAGAGAAAAAGAAACACAGCCGCACATCCACAATTTGTAATTTTATCTACTTGCTTCTCAGCATAATTTCAAACACTAGCAGGTTGTTAGTATACATTTTGATCAAAAAGTACAAGCCCACTCGCCACGTCAAGGCCACCTATTTAGAGTGGGTCCTTAACCCAACATTGGCGTAGCACCGGGTGGCGGCCACCGCAACACCATGCCCACAGGGGGAGCGACCCAGAGGCCAGGCAGCCCCAATGCTACCCGACCAAGCCCCTCGCTCCGGGCCACACCACTCCACAGATAAAGCATCACAGTAACAATGACCACCGCAGTGTAACCACACCAAAGTGAATACCTACCAAGTACTCCCTGCCAGAGGGCAGGGAGAATGCTTGGAGGAAACCCTTATGCAGTCTCCTGCTAATTAAAAACGCCTGGACCGAATGGGTGGAGCAGAGTTCTGGCTATGAAAGGGGACAGACAAAAATTGTAAAACAAAAATAGAGGAAAAAGAAACACAGCCGCACATCCACAATTTGTAATTTGATCTACTTGCTTCTCAGCGTAAATTCAAAAACTAACAGGTTGTAGGTATATATTTTGATCAAAAAGTACAAGCCCACTCGCCACATCAAGGCCACCTATTTAGAGTGGGTCCCTAACCCAACATTGGCGTAGCGCAGGTTAGGGACCCACTCTGACTAGGTGGCCTTGACATGGCGAGTGGGTTTGTACTTTTTGATCAAAATGTGTACTAACAGCCTGTTAGTTTTTGAAATTATGCTGAGAAGCAAGTAGATCTAAATACAAATGATGGATGTGCGGCTATGTTTCTCTATTTTTGTTTTAGAATCTTTTTAATTATTTTCGCAGGATCCGAGAGAGGTCTCAAAGCTTCAACACCCTCCATCAGCACATGGGTAAAGAATGCTATACTTATTTCTATGGGATCCCAAGGTATGGAGCCTCCTGAGTTTGTAAAAGCTCATTCAACCAGGTCTGTATCAAGCTGCATCTTGGAGTTCAGTCTTCACTTTCATCACCCACTACAGAGTTGATAGTAGAGTGGCCGATTTCTCTTCATTTGGGCGGACAGTGTTATCAGCCCCTACGCATGAGAGTCCTCCCTCATAGGGTCTTCTGCTTGCCATTTACCCATCTGTGTTACTGGTTAGGACGTAAGGGAATTGTTAATTTCTAATGATCATTTTTTTCCCTTAGTCCTAACAGTAGCACAACTTTCCCTCCCTAGTCTAAGCTTTCTATTACTATTTGTTAATTATTACTTAATCATTAATTTTTTTTGTTTGGTTCTTCTTGTTTTTGTACACAAGGGGACAAAGGGTGACCCTCCTACTTATACAGGGTGAAGTGGGTGTGCTTAATTAATTAATCACTTTAAATTCAATAAACTTCCTTCTGTCCTAACCAGTTCGTGGGGGGTGGAATACCCCATCTGTGATACTGTTAGGACTAAGGCCTCGTTCACACAGCCACCTGCTCCCATCAAAAAATGCCCGTTATGCAACCCGTTTACTAATTTTGCAAACAGGGTGCAAAGAGCTGTAAACGGATCCCATTGATCTAAATGGGATTTTTTGACAGTCCTTTATCACCTGTTTTCACCCGTTCTGTTTGTAACCCGTTATTTTTGACGGCCAAAAGATGTTCCATGCAGAATTTTTTTTCCGTCAAAAATAACGGGTGAAAAACGGGTCTTTTAAATTTAACATTGAAGTCTGAACCTTTAATGTCATCCATTTGCCCCCAGTTTATACTAACCGTTATTTCTTCTGAGCATGCTCAAAAGAGGTGAAGTCAGCAGACTCCTGCAGTGCTGAGGGACTACTACTCCCATCATGGAATAGATTGTTTCCATGATAGGAGTAGTAGTTCTCTGCCTGTAGGAGTCTGAGGGTGGCTGGGGAGACTACATTAGTGCTTGTACTACTACCCCCATCATGGAACAGAGTCTGTTCCATGAAGGGGGTTGGAGTACAGGGGCTGAGGGATTGATCGCACCAGGTCTCACTTCTGAGACCCGATGCAATCAGAAGTTATTAAACAGGGGAGCAGGCCGCATGATCCGCAACCCTGCAATGTATAGTGTGTTTTAACATTTTTTAAATCCCCCTCAGGGAGCCCTGAATGTCCGGTACCGAGGAGCCATTCAGGGCTCTCAGCGAGGTTTTTAAAATAAACATTGTTAGTGGCAGCGGGGGCCATATCTATATTAAAAGCATTTTGGGGGGCAAGATATATAGCGCTGCGGGGGGGGGGGGGCGGCATATAGAATATATATAGCCCCCCAGCGCATTTATAATATGCCCCCCGCAGTGCATTAATAAAGATAAACCCCGCCAGCACATTTATTTAATTATCTATCTATCTATCTATCTATATATATATATATATATATATATACGCCATCAGCGCATTTATAAAGATATGACCCCCGCCAGCACATTTTATATATATATATATATATATATATATATATATATATACCCCCTGCCGGTGCATTAATAAAGACATGCCCCCCACCAGCGCATTATATATATATATCCCCACCGGCGCATTTGCCATAATATGCCACCGCAACGCTATATGTGAAAAGTATATCTATCAGCAGCGCATAATGCCAGCAGCCGGCGGCCCGATGCTGTTGATAGATATACTTTTTATACATAGTGCTGCGGCGGCATATGTATATAGATGCGCTGCGGGAGCAGATAACGCTATGTCTGCCCCCAGCGCATCTAGATACATATGCCGCCGCAGCGCTATGTATGAAAAGTATATCTATCAACAGCATCGGGCCGCCGGCTGCTGGCATTATGAGCTGCTGATAGATATCATTTTCACATATATCGCTGCGGTGACATATTATTACAAATGGCGGGTGGAAAAAAAAAAAAAAAAATATATATATATATATATATATATATAATGCACTGGCGGGGGTTATATCTTTATTAATGTGCTGCAGCACTATATATATTGCCCCCACAATGCTTTTAATATACATAGGGCCCCCGCTGCCACTCACAATGTTCATTTTGAAAACCCCGCTGAGAGCCCTGAATGGCTCCTCGGTACCGGCCGTTCAGGGCTCCCCGTGGGGGATTTAAAAAAAGTTAAAACACACCATACATCGCAGGGTTGCGGATCATGCTGCCCACTCCCCTGCTTAATAACTTCTGATCGCATTGGGTCTCAGAAGGGAGACCCAGTACGATCAATCCCTCAGCCCCTGTACTACAACCCCTCAATGGAACAGACTCTGTTGTAGCAAACACTAATGTAGCCTCCCCAGCCACCCGCAGACTCCCGCAGCCGGGGAATTACAACTCCCATCATGGAAACAAGTCTGTTCCATGATGGGAGTAGTAGTAGTCCTGGCTGCAGGAGTCTGTAAGTGGCTGACTTTTCATACTAACGGATGAAAAACTGATGAAAAAAAGGATGCCACAGAATGTCATCCGTTGCATCAGTTTGCATCCATTAGTAGTATGGTCCATTTAGGAGGCAGTGACGGGATAAAAACAGGATGGAAGTTAAACGGCTGTGTGAACCTAGCCTAAAGGGAAAACAAATTATCATTAGAAATTAACGATTATCACCAACATTTTTCGAGACACATTATTCATAGCAGGAGTCTCATTATCCCCACATTGCTCAGTTATATTACTGCAGGACATGTATTTATAGCATTATCTCTGTAACTTTTCTCTAGAGTAAACTTTATCTAGTTCATAGTCCTCTTATCTATTTTAAGATTCACTACTGCGCTTGTTAATTCTGGTCTTGCATCTTATCCCACTTCCTAATGTGGTATGCTTGGGGGGGGGGGGGGTTGTAGGGTGAATAGGGTGTAGCTGTGCAGTGATGAAAGGGTGTTGCATTAACCCTTAACTGTCATGACGCCAGGGTGGGGGTTCCTCCTCATATATATATATATCCTACCGCCACCCGTCCCAGGAACAATAGGGAGGAATAAAGGATTATCCACAACCAGAATTGTAGTAAACTGGAAATAACTTTACTGCTGATTTTATGCAGGATGAAATCAGCAAACAGTCTATACAGAGGACTGGTACTTAGGCTCCTCACAGGTTGGTTGGGACCTTGCAGGGAATAGGCTTTGAGGCATGTTTTACTCTGTTCCACTGAATTTAGGGGTTTGATTTAGGTTCTGTAGTCACGTAGGATTTTAGGAGAGAGTTGGATAAACTCACGGTTAGCAAGATGCTGAAGAGATAGGCTTCAGGCCTAGATTTGTCTTGTAGGTATGCACGGAGCTGTGTTCTCTCTGTTAGTCCGGAACCCAAGAGAGATATGATTGGAAACAGCACCCTTATATGGCAAGGGGGCAGGCTCAAAGCTTATTGGATCCCCAAACCTGTCAGTCCTATTACAAAGGATTGTGGTACATCAGATGGCACAATCACGTGACCTGGAAGGTCCTTAACCTTAGCATAACACATTTACTGTAGATCACATGACCTCAGGTCCTGGAAGTAACCTTTATAAAATGAAATATATGCAATATACACATTAAATTAAAGGAGGAAGAGGCGACTAGAGGTTATCCCATTAAGAGACTCCTATCAGGATGAAGGAACTCTGACTATGGCGACACAAGGTAGAGGACCATGTCCAGTACCGGGACACCACACTAAGAAAGAATAATTCTGTACAGAGGCTGGGGCTAATACCCTTGTCTCCTCACAACATTTCCCTGCACAGACCATCATCACAGTCGATCTTTACCCTATAGGGCAGAGGTCCCAAACCCACCAATGGTCTAGGGTTTGAATTTTTCTGTGTTTTATTCCAATGAAGTCACTGTAAAACTTTGTAATATAGGTGGGCCTTGAGGACTGGGTTTTGGACCCCTACTGTAGAGCATCTCTGGTGCAAGGTAGAATGGGCTACTCAGACCATCTAATTAGTAACAATTGCACATTTCAAAGGGTGGAATCTATGCTACTTAGACTGCGATCCTGAAGGCCAAAAGAGGTCCTGCACGTTACTAGATAGGCCTCTGTAATAAAATGGTGATTTATTTTATATTTATCGGTGATTGCCACATGTTGACTGGCCCCTGTGGCAGCCTTTTTAAATAGCACAAGCTCTTTTTGATGTAGACACTTGTACAGTGGTGTAGCTATAGAGGTCACATCGGAAGCTACTGTGACAGGGCCTCTGCAGCCAGGGGGGCCCACATGGCTCCACACCACCTCCGTATGTGCTGTTGTAGCTGTACAGCACCAATGGGTCACACACAGACCCAATGATGCAGTAAGCAGCTTGTCCAGACATTTGGAGCGACAGAGGATTAAGAGAAGAGCTGTGTGTCAGAGGGACAGGAGGGTGGGAGTAGAGAGAGTGCTCCTCCCTCTCCTCCCTAGTGCTGCTAGTCCAACCTGAGACCTGAAAATCTGTGGCCTGCTGGTAGGCACTCTCTCATAAAGCTGTGCTCCTGTTCCTCCTCACTGTATGATCCAGTAGGGAGGAATTCAGATCAAGGTTCATGGAGTGTAAGCTCTGCTGCTCCATTCAGTGTTTATAAGGCTAACACACAAACGTGCATTGTACTCGAGGTCTCATCTATCCTATAGACTTTGATATGTGTCATCTAAAATCCATCACACATTTACTGTCTATCCTGTAGACAGGTGGTGAAGGTTTGTTTGTGGGGCAACTGCTTTAACCCCTTCAATGAAACCTGTCATCAGTTTCATGGTGTCCAAACCATGGGCATGAATCAGGGACTGGTCCCCTTATTACACCCATCCATAAGTCATTCCTCAGATTAATCATAGCTTAATCCCTACCCAATCTTGTTCCCTTCTAAGGCTATGTTCACATCAGTGTTGTGGAGCTCCGTTTATGTTTATGCTGTTCACTATGCATGAGCAATAACGTTATGTTACAGAGTACATCTGTGTTGTATTCACTGTCAACAGCATATCAAGGCTGTCAGCTGTCAGGAAATATATAGGGTTTGTGAATTCGCCTACTTTGTAAGCTGTGTCATTTCTGGGTTTTATGTCAGGATAGGGGATAAGTGTTTGATCATAGAGGGTCCAACCGCCGGGACCCCCCGCGATCCCCCTATAAGTGAGCCCCAGCTCTGCCACAGCTCTCCCCGTCCAGGAGGCATGTCGACCGCAGCATGACTCCACAGCCGACCCGCCCCCTCCATGTATCTCTATGGGAGTGTAGGAGATGCAAGGTTTGTCCACCCCCGTTTCTCCCATAGAGCTGAATGGATGGGGCGTGTCTGTTTACTTCAGGTCAACGACACAAGCACTAACCGTGCAGAGCCGCGGCAGGGTCCCCATATGGGAGATCGCGGAGTGTCCCTGCGGATAGGGGATAAGTAATATACTGCTACATTACTCCTTCAATACTAAATTTTTTTGCCTCTATGTAGTTTTTGTGATGAAGATATAAGCCAGTAGACAGAGACTTCTGTTGAATATTTTTTAGGATGTGTTGTGTGTCTAATTTTTTGTTTGGATACCCGGTTTTAGCCACAAATATGAAGTGTTATGTCTTTTCATAAAAAAATTACACTATGATGCAAAATTGTATGAAGGTGCTGATGTTTATTAAGTGCTAAGTGTCGTTTTGACAATGCACCATGCAACTGTTACTGATCATAAAGTGCATTGCATAGCCCACAAAATTGTCAACACACCTGGACATTCGTTCTTAGGCAACTTTCTCCTAACTCATGTGTAAATATTCTGTTATATATATATATATAAAAATAGAGATGAGCGAAGTTACAGTGATTTGATTCGTCACAAACTTCGAACTTTAGCCTGCATAAATTAGTTCAGCTTTCAGGTGCTCCGGTGGGCTGGAAAAGGTGGATACAGTCCTAGGAGAGAGTCTCCTGCCCACCAGAGCTGAAAGCTGAACTAATTTATGTAGGCTAAAGTTGGAAGTTCGTGACGAATCAAATCACTGTAACTTCACTCATCTCTAATTCAGATATAGTGAATATGCTTTATATATATATATATATATATACATATATATATATATATATATATATATTTATATATATATATATATATATATATATATATATATATATATATGTCCGTGTGGCAGCTGGTGTCCAGGACTGAACTCCAGATGGGGAATGGTAAAGTTGCAACAGAAAAATGGGCAAAGAAACTAGAAGATCACTTACAATAAAGATGTGTTGGGTGGCACCGGAGGAATGATCGAATGACCAAATCACGGACTTGTAAATAAAAAAAATTTAAAGGTTTATTGGATGTAAAGACAATACTATTTTTGAGGAGCACCCTCACTTTGTCAGGCCCTTTCACAAGGGTGCTCCAGATCTCAATCCAATAGAGCATTTTAGGGATGTGGTGCAATAAGAGTTTTGCATCATGGATATGCAGACGACAAATGTGCAGCAACTGTGTGATGCCATCATGTTCATATGGACCAAAATCTCTGAGGCATGTTTCCAGCATCATGTAGAGAGTATGAAGAATGAAGACTGTTCTGAAAGTAAAAGGGGGTCCAACCTGGTACTAGCTAAGTGTACCTAATAAAGTGGTGTGGAGGTGAAGAAAGAAAACCCTATTGATGTCAGGTGCTGTCTATTTTTTTTAAAATGGAGTAATGTTTCAACCCAAAGTGATCTAAAACAAAGCAGGAGATCGCTCCATAGCGTAAAACCACTACGCAGTAATCCACACAATAAGTGATGGGCTCTTACCCTGGGTGGTTGTGTGGACTCACACACAACAATGGTCATCGCGGGTGAGATTATACGTCCCCTCTGCTGCCTTCCAGACCAGGTGAACAGTTTCATGGGATGACTTTATGGGATAGGGCAGGATCTAAGTGGCGCTGATCAGGACAGGCACAAGAAGTAAGGTAGGAACGATTTAATGGATAAAATGTGATGTGTTTCACTGCGCTTGCGTGGTTTCATCAGGCATGGCAATACAGGCTAGGGAGGAGCATTAAATACAGAGTGGGATTAACCCTTTCACAAACTGATAATGTAGTGGATAGATTAGCTCTCTTTCTTATCTGCAGCTAGTGGTTCAGAGATTAAAAAACCAATAATAACCTAAATTTGTATAAAACACTGGTAAGACAACCAGAATAGATAGATATAAATATACATAGATATACAAAGCATCTTTTCATAAAAACAAATCTCATATATAAAAACAACAATGAATAAAGAATGCACAATTCATGTGCGTACATGCATCATTATAATAGACACACGTATAATAGACACCTTACCACGTAAAGCAGCGTTCCCGATAACCCTGGATGTATCTAAATATATATGTTTATTTGTATATAAAAGTATATGAATACACCGTATACAACACAATCAGATTTACCTATAAAAATTGTTGTCTACAGCATATAATAAGGTGAAAACCAAAAAACAATCCAAATTTTGGGGTATCAAGAATGAGAATGATGATATTGATAGGGGCACAAATGAAGATATAATCAGGACATTGAGGAAGGATCAAATGAAACTAGGTTCAAAGAAGAACGATAGAATAGAAAATACATTTAGATTCAATTTTATCACCAGCTTTGATAGTGGTGCAGGAGAGATCAAAATAATAATAAAGAAAAATGGGCCCATTATTCTAGCTGATCCTTTGCTAAAAGTCAATACCCAAGACCCCAAAAGTGACATTCAGATGGGCAAAAAATCTGAAGAATCTACTAGCCCCAAGTAGATAAAAAGAATTCCAATTTCTGGAGCGAGTGGAGCGCAAATAGAAATAGGTTGCTCTTCGTGTGGTAAGAATCGCTGCCATTGTTGTAGGATCATTAAAGCCACCAAGATTAATTATTTTGAATAATTTCAAACTAAAAAGAATTCACTATTAAGTACAGGGTGGATTGCTGTACGCAGTATGTGATCTACCTTTTGTCCTGTAACTGTCATTTGCAATATGTGGGACGCATGTGCAAGGATCGATCTAACATAAAGAACAGCTTTCTACTTCATAGCAATTCGAAACACTTCACTAGAGTGCATAAAAATGATATTGATTCCCTCAATTTAATCATCCTTGAAAAATCCCGGAAGATTATCCCAATCGGTTCCAACGATTAATTAATCGTGAATCATTTTGGATTCACAAGCTGGCCACATTAGTGCCTAAGGGACTTAATTGAGTCCATTGAAAACGTACGCTAGATAATTTTTATGTTCAGCATTCCTCCCATTTCCCCCCCCCTCGTTTATATATATTTTACTGTATAATTATTATTACCGTATATACTCGAGTATAAGCCGACCCGAATATAAGCCGAGGCCCCTAATTTTACCCCAAAAACCCAGGAAAAGTTATTGACTCGACTATAAGCCTATGGTGGGAAATGCATCATCCACACATGTCATCATCCCCCCCTTCATCATCACCACCTGTCAATCCCTTCATCAGTGGTCTTCAACCTGCGGACCTCCAGATGTTGCAAAATTACAACTTCCAGCATGTCCAGACAGCCATCGGCTGTCCAGGCATGCTGGGAGTTGTAGTTTTGAAACCTCTGGAGGTCCGCAGGTTGAAGACCACTGCGGCCTTCGTCATCATACCCCCCATTCATCATCACCACCTGTCAATCCCTTCATCAGTGGTCTTCAACCTGCAGACCTCCAGATGTTGCAAAACTACAACTTCCAGCATGCCATTCCAGTAGTTTTGCAACATGTGGAGGTTCCGCAGGTTGAAGATCACTGATGAAGGGATTGACAGGCGGAGAGTTCACTCGAGTATAAGCCGAGGGGGGCGTTTTCAGCATGAAAAATTTTGCTGAAGAACTCGGCTTATACTCGAGTATATACGGTATTGTATACATGAATTTTTTTTCTATATGAGCGTATGTGAATGTATGTATCATCTTAGTATATTGATACTGTATATCAAGAGATGCCATTCTTTGTATTTATAGGTAAATCTGATTGTGTTGTATACGGGGTATTCATATACATATATATTTAGATATTTCCAGGGTTATCGGGAACGCTGCTTTACGTAGTAAAGTTGTCATTAGAATGTCTTTAATAATGATGCATATACGCACATGCATTGTGCATTCTTTATTCATTGTTCTTTTTATGTATGAGATTTGTTTTTATGAAAAGATGCTTTGTATATCTACATCTATTCTGGTTGTCTTACCAGTGTTTTATACGAATTTAGGTTATTATTGTTTTTTTAATCTCTGAACCACTAGCTGCAGATAAGAAAGAGTTAATCTATCCACTACATTATCAGTTTGTGAAAGGGTTAATCCCACTCTATATTTAATGTTCCTCCCTAGCCTGTATTGCCATGCCTGATGAAACCGCATAAGCGCAGTGAAATGCGTCAAATTGTATCCATTAAAGGGGTACTCCGGTGGAAAAAATGCGTTTTAGAATCAACTGGTGCAAGAAAGATAAAGTTTTGTAAATTACTTCTATTTAAAAATCTTAACCCTTCTAGTACTTATCAGCTGCTGTATGCTAGATATACTACAGAGAAATTTGTGAAGTTCTTTCCAGTCTGACAACAGTGCTCTCTGCTGACACCTCTGTCCATGTCAGGAACTGTCCAGAGCGGGAAAGGATTTCTATGGGGACTTGATTCTAATCTGGACAGTTCCTGACACGGACAGAGGTGTAAGCAGAGAGCACTGCGGTCAGACAAAAGAAATTCACACATTTCTCTGTAGCATACAGCAGCTGATAAGTACTGGAAGGATTAAGATTTTTTAATAGAAGTAACTTACAAATCTGTTTAACTTTCTGGCACCAGTTGCTTTGAAAACATTTGTTTTCTACTGGTTTACATCGCAGTTCCCCTTTAAATCGTTCCTACCTTACTCCTTGTGCCTGTCCTGATCAGAGCCGCTTGAATCCTGCTCTATGCCACAAAGTCATCCAATGAAATCAATCCAAAGTGGACATGTTTATTTGCAATACAATAAAATAAAATGGAAAATTGACACATTTTGGGGTGCACTCACCCCTTCCTAAGATTGCACCCCGAAACCCATAATTGACCCTTTTATTATTTTATTGTATTGCAAATAAACAAGTCCACTTTCTATTTGAGCATTACTCCTGATTTGGAATACATTTTTTATTAGGATAAGCAGTGCCTGACATCAAAAGGGGTTTCTTTCTTTATCCCAGTACCACGTTCTACAGGATAGCTGGCCCCTCTTCTGTGACCCCTGAGGTGAGCAGCTTTTAAACAGCATTTAATACCCCATTAATAGGGGTTATAGGCGCATTTTTTCATGTACAAAGCAGGGCCGGATTATCATTGGAGCTTTCGGAGCACCTTCTCTGGGCCTCGCACAACCAGGAAAGAAAGGGGGCCCCGCTCTCTCTGCATCATGCAGGTCCTGGTCAGCAGTCACTAAAAATCAGGGATCTCCACACAGAATATAATGGCAGTGACTGCCCGATCGGGACCTGCTTTGTACCTTCTGAATGCTGGAGAAGGGGATTGCTTTGAGGACCTGTGGTGATGTCACTGTCATGTGACTTGGTGGGCGGAGCTAAAGTTCCCAGAGCAGCCAGGAGAGCAGAGTATATGTGGTGAGTTCTTTCTGCAATCTGTTGGTGAGAAGTCACTGTATAGTCAGTGTTTCCTAACCAGGGTGCTTCCAGCTGTTGCAAAACTACAACTCTCAGCATGCTAGAGGCACCCTGGTGTGAAAACTCTAATATACAGTATATACATGTGAGCTCCAGAGATGCACTCACTATTCTGCTGGTGGGGTCACAGTGTACATCAGCGTTTTCCAACCAGGGTCCCTCCAAGTGTTGCAAAACTACAACTCCCAGCATGCCTGGACAGCCAAAGACTGTTTAGGCATGCTGGGAGTTGTAGTTTTGCAACATCTGGAGGCTGGTGAGGTCACTGTGTACATACATTACTTACCATGTACTGATCCTGAGTTATATCCTGTATTATATCGGGGTGTGAATCGCCAAGAATTTGGCGATACGATTCGAATCGCGATACCAGTGTGGCAATTCAATATATCCCGATATATCGCGATACCGTCTAGGTGACGATACATCGCGATATATCCAGATTCTGTCTCAAAAACAATGTCTTTTACACTTTTATTAAAACTTTATATTTTTTTATACACTTTATTAGACTTTTAGGAGGAATCATTAGATTCCTCAGACAGATGAATAGACTTCTATTGAACTCCATTGATCTGTGATCCATTGATAGAGCCTAGTCAAGCCAGGATCTATCAATAACAGAGTGACGGGACAGCAGGAAGCAGAGATAAGCCCTCTTGCTGGCTATTAGCGGCGGCCCCCGGCTACTGAAATCAGTCGGGGGCTGCAGAGTATTGAGCGGGCACGAGTCCGGAGCCCGCTCCATACATACTGCTGAGCGCCGCATGCTGGATATTAGAGGTGGTGCTGCATCAGCGGCCCCCGGCTACTGAAATCCATACACCCAGAGCGCCGCCGTGCTTGTCAGATCCGGCCCTGCTTGCACGAGCCGGAAAAATTCACCTGCCCGGCTCCAAAAATGTGGAATTTGTATCACCTGACGCCCGGGACATGCTGTTCCGGGTTACAGGAGATACAAATTCCACATCCCTAAAAGGATCGATTCAAAAATATTTTGAATCGATTCAGTATCGCCAAATGAAAAATTGCAATAATAACGCAAATCGATTTTTTCTTACATCCCTAGTATTATTCTCCAGAACTGTTCTCACTATTCTGCTGGTGAGGTCACTGTGTACATACATTACATTACTTATCCTGTACTGATCCTGAGTTATATCCTGTATTATACTCCAGAGCTGCACTCACTATTCTGCTGGTGAGGTCACTGTGTACATACATTACATTACTTATCCTGTACTGATCCTGAGTTATATCCTGTATTATACTCCAGAGCTGTACTCACTATTCTGCTGGTGAGGTCACTGTGTACATACTTTACATTACTTATCCTGTACTGATCCTGAGTTATAGCCTGTATTATACTCCAGAGCTGTACTCACTATTCTGCTGGTGGGGTCACTGTGTACATACATTACATTACTTATCCTGTACTGACCCTGAGTTATATCCTGTATTATACCACACAGTTGTACTCACTATTCTGCTGGTGAGGTCACTGTGTACATACATTACATTACTGATTCTGTACTGATCCTGAGTTATATCCTGTATTATACCACACAGCTGTACTCACTATTCTGCTGGTGAGGTCACTGTGTACATACATTACATTACTGATCCTGTACTGATCCTGAGTTATATCCTGTATTATACCACACAGCTGTACTCACTATTCTGCTGGTGAGGTCACTGTTACGCCTAGCGCTCCGGGCCCCCGCTCCTCCCCGGAGCGCTCACGGCGTCTTTCTCCCTGCAGCTCCCCGGTCAGTCCCGCTGACCGGGAGCGCTGCTCTGTCATGGCCGTTGGGGATGCGATTCGCACAGCGGGACGCGGCCGCTCGCGAATCGCATCCCAGGTCACTTACCCATTCCCGTCCCCTGCTGTCATGTGCTGGCGCGCGCGGCTCCGCTCTCTAGGGCGCGCGCGCGCCAGCTCCCTGAGACTTAAAGGGCCAGTGCACCAATGATTGGTGCCTGGCCCAATTAGCTTAATTGGCTTCCACCTGGTCCCTGACTATATCTATCCTCCTCCCATGCACTTCCTTGCCGGATCTTGTTGCCCTTGTGCCTAGTGAAAGCGTTTTGTGTGTTTAAAGCCTGTGTACCAGAACTTCTGCTATCTCCCCTGACTACGAACCTTGCCGCCTGCCCCCGACCTTCTGCTACGTCCGACTTTGCTTCTGCCTACTCCCTTGTACCTCGCCTATCTTCAGCAGTCAGAGAGGTGAGCCGTTGCTAGTGGATACGACCTGGTCACTACCGCCGCAGCAAGACCATCCCGCTTTGCGGCGGGCTCTGGTGAAAACCTGTAGTGGCTTAGAACCGGTCCACTAGCACGGTCCACGCCAATCCCTCTCCGGCACAGAGGATCCACTACCTGCCAGCCGGCATCGTGACAGTAGATCCGGCCATGGATCCCGCTGAAGTTCCTCTGCCAGTTGTCGCTGACCTCCCTACGCTGGTCGCCCAGCAAGCTCGTCAGATCGCCCAACAAGATCACCAGCTGTCGTACTTGACCACCATGACACAGCAACTCCAGTCACAACTACAGCAAGTACAGTCACAGCTACAGCAGCAACAACCATCTCCTCCGCCAGCTCCTGCACCCCTTCCGCAGCGAGTGGCCACTCCTAGCCTCCGCCTGTCCTTGCCGGACAAATTTAATGGGGACTCTAAGTTTTGCCGTGGCTTTCTTTCGCAATGTTCCCTGCACTTGGAGATGATGTCGGACCAGTTTCCTACTGAAAGGTCTAAGGTGGCTTTCGTAGTCAGCCTTCTGTCTGGAAAAGCCCTGTCTTGGGCCACACCGCTCTGGGACCGCAATGACCCCGTCACTGCCTCTGTACACTCCTTCTTCTCGGAAATCCGAAGTGTCTTTGAGGAACCTGCCCGAGCCTCTTCTGCTGAGACTGCCCTGCTGAACCTGGTCCAGGGTAATTCCTCCGTTGGCGAGTACGCCATACAATTCCGTACTCTTGCTTCTGAACTATCCTGGAATAATGAGGCTCTCTGCGCGACCTTTAAAAAAGGCCTATCCAGCAACATTAAAGATGTTCTGGCCGCACGAGAGACTCCTGCTAACCTGCATGAACTCATTCATCTAGCCACTCGCATTGACATGCGTTTTTCTGAGAGGCATCAAGAGCTCCGCCAGGAAAAAGACTTAGATCTCTGGACACCTCTCCCACAGTCTCCACTGCAATCTGCGCCTAGGCCTCCCGCCGAGGAGGCCATGCAAGTGGATCGGTCTCGCCTGACCCTGGAAGAGAGGAATCGCCGTAAGGAAGAGAATCTTTGTCTGTACTGTGCCAGTACTGAACATTTTTTGGTGGATTGCCCAATCCGTCCTCCACGTCTGGGAAACGCACGCTCGCACCCAGCTCTCGTGGGTGTGGCGTCTCTTGATGCTAAGTCGGCTTCTCCACGTCTCACGGTGCCTGTTCGGATTTCTACTTCTGCCAGCTCTCCCCTCTCAGCCGTGGCCTGCCTGGACTCTGGAGCTTCTGGGAATTTTATTCGGGAGTCCTTAGTGAATAAATTCCGCATTCCGGTGACCCGTCTTGTCAAGCCACTCCGCATTTCCGCGGTCAACGGAGCCAGGTTGGATTGCACCGTGCGTTACCGCACGGAGCCCCTCCTAATGTGCATCGGACCTCATCACGAGGAAATTGTATTTTTTGTCCTTCCTAATTGCACTTCTGAAGTTCTCCTTGGACTACCCTGGCTTCAACACCATTCCCCAACCCTGGATTGGTCCACTGGGGAGATCAAGAGTTGGGGTCCCTCTTGTTCCAAGGACTGCCTTCAACCGGTTCCCAGTACTCCCTGCCGTGACCCTGTGGTTCCTCCTGTATCCGGTCCCCCTAAGGTCATTAAGGACTCTGCCTGCCACAGGAAATGCCTCTCCCCCCCCTCCCAGTCCCATCAGGCAAGCCCCTGTGTCCCCTCATGGCCCTCGTCCTGGTGTCACACTGCCCCGTGCCAGGTCTCGCCCTCTGCCCTCTCTCCCCATTCCTACTCCTGCTGTTCTGCCTGCCGTTGAGGAATCCCTCCATCCTTTCCCGGTGTCCTCATCCCAGGGGAGGCAGTTACCGGATAAAGAGAAGGGGAGACCTAAGGGGGGGGGTACTGTTACGCCTAGCGCTCCGGGCCCCCGCTCCTCCCCGGAGCGCTCACGGCGTCTTTCTCCCTGCAGCTCCCCGGTCAGTCCCGCTGACCGGGAGCGCTGCTCTGTCATGGCCGTTGGGGATGCGATTCGCACAGCGGGACGCGGCCGCTCGCGAATCGCATCCCAGGTCACTTACCCGTTCCCGTCCCCTGCTGTCATGTGCTGGCGCGCGCGGCTCCGCTCTCTAGGGCGCGCGCGCGCCAGCTCCCTGAGACTTAAAGGGCCAGTGCACCAATGATTGGTGCCTGGCCCAATTAGCTTAATTGGCTTCCACCTGGTCCCTGACTATATCTATCCTCCTCCCATGCACTTCCTTGCCGGATCTTGTTGCCCTTGTGCCTAGTGAAAGCGTTTTGTGTGTTTAAAGCCTGTGTACCAGAACTTCTGCTATCTCCCCTGACTACGAACCTTGCCGCCTGCCCCCGACCTTCTGCTACGTCCGACTTTGCTTCTGCCTACTCCCTTGTACCTCGCCTATCTTCAGCAGTCAGAGAGGTGAGCCGTTGCTAGTGGATACGACCTGGTCACTACCGCCGCAGCAAGACCATCCCGCTTTGCGGCGGGCTCTGGTGAAAACCTGTAGTGGCTTAGAACCGGTCCACTAGCACGGTCCACGCCAATCCCTCTCCGGCACAGAGGATCCACTACCTGCCAGCCGGCATCGTGACAGTCACTGTGTACATACATTACATTACTGATCCTGTACTGATCCTGAGTTATATCCTGTATTATACCACACAGCTGTACTCACTATTCTGCTGGTGAGGTCACTGTGGACATACATTACATTACTGATCCTGTACTGATCCTGAGTTATATCCTGTATTATACCACACAGCTGTACTCACTATTCTGCTGGGGGGTCACTGTGTACATATATTACATTACTCGTTGGTGGTTGATGTCAGTCAGCACTCAGTGGTGAGGTTAGGAGAGGGCAGTGAATGGCGTAAATGTAAAAAAAATACCAAAGTCTAGAATTGCTGCTTTTTGGTCACATCACATAAAAAGCGATCAAAAATATATTCCGTTGTATACGGAAAAATAAAAGTGTTATAGGGGTCAGGATGGGAAAATTTTATGAATGTAAATTTTCTCACAAAAAGTAGTAAAATAGAACAAAACCTACATTAATTGGGTATCATTGTAATCATATGGACCTACAGAATGAAGACAATGGCCCTCATTTACTATTCTAAACCAGACTTGTTTTGTCGGGTTTTTTTGGCACATCTTTGTCTGCGACATGTCGCAGACATCGTGCGCCAGTCTGCGACACAATGTGACATTTTTTCCCGAAGGACCTGATGTGGATTCTCCCAAACCCGAAAAAGGGGCGTAACCCGACATTTCTGAGCTTTGCCACGTATTTATAAAGCTTTCCAACCCCAATTTGTTCAATTGTTGTGGATTTTTCCCCGACAACTCAGAGAAGTTGGAACCCAAGCCAAAAAGACGCACGTGCGACAAACAGGATGCGACATAATAATAAATACCAGGGGAAAAAAGCAATCGGGTAAGAAAGCAACATAAACTTACTACCAAATAAATGAGGGCCATTGTGTAATTTTAACCATAAAATATATTGCGTACAAACCAACCCACACCCCCAAAAACTTTGCAAAATTGTGTTATTTTGCTATATATTTTCTTTATGAATTGAAAAACGTATTTATTGTATGTGGGCAGGGCATCTATATGGGTGCGGGTGCATGGGGGGGCCCCCTGAGTTGTCAGTCCACCCCTGCTAGCCGGCAACGAGTCTCAGTTGGAGGGGAGGGGGGACTGTCTTGGGGGGATTGTTTGGGGGCCCCATCATACTGAAGTGCTTTGTCTTCTAGGCAGCCTTGATCTGGCCCTGGTACAAGGTGAATGCCGTTTTACAGAGGCTTCTAACTGTATGGACCCCTGGGCAGGGCCATTAAACTCTGAGGTAAGATATGAGGCGCTGTCCTCCGGTCTTTCTTTCCTGTTCTCACATGGGTATCTAATAAAGTGGCCAGTTGTGTATTCATGTAGAAATAAATAAATTAAATATAACAACAAATACACAGTGGCAACTCCAATAAAGTGAAAAAGTGGGTGTCTTTCATCACATAATGTGGTGCGACGTTTCGGCTTGCTCACCAAGCCATTTTCAAGACTTGGCTTGAAAATGGCTTGGTGAGCAAGCCGAAACGTCGCATCACATTATGTGAATATAGACTCCCACTTTTTCACTTTACTGGAGTTGCCACTGTGTATTTGTTGCTGTGTTGCTGGAGGTCTGAAGCCAGGACCAAGTTACAGTGGGCACCCGTGCATTACCTGAGGAGTGCTGCTGTTTTCTTTGGAGTATATATATATATATATATATATATATATATATATATATTCGATAGATAGATCGACAGACAGGATCGACAGACAGACAGATTCGATAGATATTTCTGCACAATAGCTCGTACAATTGGAGAAGCAGAGTGTTAAGAAAAAATAAGAACATTAATGTGGCTCTTACTGGGCTTAAGTAATGAGCGGCAGATTCACATAAGAATGTAAAAGCTTCCCGAATAAATATACATTTACTTTATGTATTGAAGGTAAGAGGACATGTGACATTCCTCACTATTATGTCCTCACCACCCACCAAACATTCCTTTTTTCTGCAGCTAGATGTAAAGAATTTGTCAAAGTGCAGCTTCTTTAGTTACAGAATGTCTGTGTATGAAATTGCAAGCACACTTCCCATATCCAACTTGTAATCCCCTGGAGGGGTGTTATTACTATAAAAGACACATTCTTCTTTTCTCTGCAGTTATTTTTGGCCTCATTTTGGAATTACATGTTTTTTTTCTGGATGTCATATAAATATGAATTGTTTGCATTACACATTCTTATTTCACTTGTACCCTACTTAACCCCTTAACCCCTTAAGGACATAGGGCGTATCCATACGCCCCCGTTTCCAAGTCCTTAAGGACCGAGGGCGTATGGATACGCCCTGAGCATTTCCGTCCCCCACCGCTAGCCGGAGGGGAGCCGGATGCCTGCTGAAATCGTTCAGCAGGCATCCCGGCATATCGCCCAGGGGGGTCATTATGTCGGCGATTGCCGCAGATCGCTGGACAATTCAGTCCAGCGATCTGCGGCGGATTCTGGGTCAATCGGGTCTCCAGTGACCCGATGACCCGGAATTACTGGCTGATCGGGGCCGTCAGAGACGGCCCCGAACAGCCAGAGCCTGCAGGGGTGAGGTGGCACTGGTGCCACCTCACGATCGCCCTGATTCGTCGGCCGGATTACCGGCCGTCCAATCAGGGCGCCTGCTGCGGGTGTCATTCCCGCAACCCGCTCCGCCCCTCTTCCGGAGGACGTGAGCGGGTGCGGGCAGAAGACCCCGGGTGCTGGGGACCCCGATCCCTGGCGTCCCTGTTGGGATCGGGGCCCCAGGAGCGACGGCGGCGGCGAGGGACAGTCCTGCAGTGTGGATCATTGGAGGTGAGTGACAGCCTCCTGCTGTTGCTTAGCAACAGCTCCCAGAATGCAACAAGGGCATGCTGGGAGCTGTAGTTATGCAACAGCAGGAGGCAGACCACCACAACTCCCAGCATGCCCTTATGGGCATGCTGGGACTTGTAGTTTTGCAACAGCTGGAGGCACATTCTTTCTATGGAAAAGTGTACCTTCAGCTGTTGTGTAACTACAACTCCCAGCTTGCACAATCAGCTAAAGTGCATGCTGGGAGTTGTAGAGGTGCATCTGGTGGTTGCATAACTACAACTCCCAGCATGCCCGTTGGCTGTCGGTGACTGCTAAGAGTTGTAGTTTTGCAACAGCTTAAGGCACACTGAGTTAACCCCTTCATGACCCAGCCCATTTTCACCTTCATGACCTGGGCATTTTTTGAAAATCTGACCACTGTCACTTTAAACATTAATAACTCTGGAATGCTTTTACTTATCATTCTGATTCCGAGATTGTTTTTTCGTGACATATTCTACTTTATGTTATTGATAAAATGTCACTGATATTTGCATCCTTTCTTGGTAAAAAATCTAAAAATTTCATGAAAATTTTGAAAATGTAGCATTTTCTAACTTTGAAAGTCTCTGCTTGAAAGGAAAATGGATATTCCAAATAAATTACATATTGATTCACATATACAATATGTCTACTTTATGTTTGCATCAAAAAATTGACAAGTTTTTACTTTTGAAAGACACCAGTTCCGCAGCAATTTTCCAATTTTTCTCAAGATTTTCAAAATCGTAATTTTTCAGGGCCCAGTTCAGGTTGGAAGTGGATTTTAAGGGTCTTCATATTAGAAATACCCCATGAATGACCCCATTATAAAAACTGCACCCCCCAAAGTATTCAAAATGACATTCAGTAAGTGTTTTAACCCTTTAGGTGTTTCACAGGAATAGCAGCAAAGTGAAGGAGAAAATTCTAAATCTTCATTTTTTACACTCGCATTTTCTTGTAGACCCAATTTTAGAATTTTTACAAGGGGTAAAAGGAGAGAAATCACCCTAAAATTTGTAACCCAATTTCTCTCGAGTAAGGAAATACCTCATATGCGTATGTAAAGTGTTCGGCGGGCGCAGTAGAGGGCTCAGAAGGGAAGGAGCAACAATGGGATTTTGGAGAGTGAGTTTTTCTGAAAGGGTTTTTGGGGGGCATGTCCCATTTAGGAAGCCCCTATGGTGCCAGAACAGTGGACCCCCCCACATGTGACCCCATTTTGGAAATACCCCTCATGGAATTTAATAAGGGGTGCAGTGAGCATTTACACTCCACTGGCGTTTGACAGATATTTGAAACAGTGGACTGTGCAAATCAAAAATGTTATTTTTCATTTTCACAGACCACTGTTCCAAAAATCTGTCATACACCAGTGGGGTGTAAATGCTCACTGCACCCCTTATTAAGTTCCGTGAGGGTGTAGTTTCCAAAATGGGGTCACATATGGGTATTTATTGTTTTGCGTTTGTCAGAACTGCTGTAACAATCAGCCACCCCTGTGCAAATCGCCTCAAATGTACATGGTGCACTCTCCCTTCTGGGCCTTGTTGTGCGCCCCCAGAGCACTTTGCGCCCACATATGGGGTATATCCGTAGTCGGGAGAAATTGCATTACAAATTTAGAGGGTCTTTTTTCCCTTTTACCTCTTGTGAAAATGAAAAGTATAGGGCAACACCAGCATGTCAGTGTAAAAAATTTATTTTTTTACACTAACATGCTGGTGTAGACCCCAACTTCACCTTTTCATAAAGGGTTAAAGAAGAAAAAGCCCCCCAAAATTTGTAAGGCAATTTCTCCCGAGTACGGCGATACCCCATATGTGTCCCAAAACTGTTGCCCTGAAATACGACAGGGCTCCAAAGTGAGAGCGCCATGCGCATTTGAGGCCTGAATTAGGGATTTGCATAGGGGTGGACATAGGGGTATTCTATGCCAATGATTCCCAAACAGGGTGCCTCCAGCTGTTGCAAAACTCCCAGCATGCCTGGACAGTTAATGGCTGTCCGGCAATACTGGGAGTTATTATTTTGCAACAGCTGAAGGCTCCGTTCTGGAAACAGTAGCGTACCAGACATTTTTCATTTTTTGGGGGAGGGGGGGGCTGTGTAGGGGTATGTGTATATGTAGTGTTTTTTACTTTTTATTTTAGGTTAGTGTTAGTGTAGTATTTTTAGGGTACAGTCACATGGGCGGAGGTTCACAGAAAGTTTGCCGCTGGAAGTTTGAGCTGCAGCGCAAAATTTGCGCCATCTCAAACTTGCAGCACTCACTGTAAACCTCCGCCCATGTGAGTGTACCCTGTACATTCACAATGGGGGGAGGGGGTAAACATCCAGCTGTTGCAAACTCCGAGCATGCCCTTTGGCTGTCCGTGCATGCTGGGAGTTGTAGTTTTGCAACAGCTGGAGGAACACTGGTTTGGAAACACTAAGTTAAGTAATAAACTTTCAAGTGTTTTGCAACCAAACTTAGTGTTTCCAAACCAGTGTGCCTCCAGCTGTTGCAAAACTACAACTCCCAGCATGCATGGTCTGTCAGTGCATGCTGGGAGTTATAGTTTTGCAACAATTGCAACAGCTGGAGGCACTGAGGTAGGAAACGGACAATGTTTCCCAACTAGTGTGCCTCCAGTTGTTGCAAAACTACAACTCCCAGCATGCCCAGACTGCCCAGGCATGCTGGAAGTTGTAGTTCGGCAATATCTAAAGGATCATATGTTGCCGAACTACAACTTCCAGCATGCTTGGGCAGTCTGGGCATGCTGGGAGTTGTAGTTTTGCAACATCTGGAGGTCCACAGTTTGGAGACCACTGTATAATGGTCTCCAATCTGTGCTCTTCCAGATGTTAGAGAACTACAACTCCCAGCATGCCTGGACAGACTGAGCATGCTGAGATTTGTAGTTTTGCAACATCTGGAAGAGCACAGATTGGAGACTATTATACAGTGGTCTCCAAACTGAGGACCTCCAGATGTTGCAAAACTACAACTCCCAGCATGCCCAGAAAGCCAAAGGCTGTCTGGGCATGCTGGGAGTTGCAGTTTTGAAACTCCCAGAGGCAGCAGTGAGATCGCTTTACGGTGATCTCACTGCTGCCAATGAAGATGCCGCACTGCTGCCGGAAACTCACCTCCGGGACGCAGCGCCGCCGGGACCGCCTGGAGGACGCCGGGACCGCTCGGGACACCGCTCGGACGGGTAAGTGACGCCGGGGGACGGGTCAGGGACACTTAGCAGAGCGGTGTGTGTCCCGATCCCCGTGATCGGGACTCACACACCGCGCTGCTAAGTATTTTCATAGCGAAACGCTGCTATCAGCTAGTCAGATTTGACCAGCTGATAGCAGCGATCGCTGGGGGGGGTGGGTGGTGGATGAAACCCCCTGTGGTCGCATGGTAAGATGGCTGGCTATCAGTGATAGCCACCATCTTTCCGGGCGCTGCGGGGTGCCGCGAGTAGCAGCAAAAATGTTCATGACGTACCTGTATGTCATGGGTCGGGAACACCTTGCCACCCATGACGTACAGCTATGTCATAGGTCGGGAAGGGGTTAAGTAGTAAACCAGTGTGTCTCCAGCTGTTGCATAACTACAATCCCCAGCATCCCCAGCCAATGTAGTATGCCTCCGGCTGTTGCATAACTACAAGACCCAGCATGCCCTTCCGCTGTCCGTACATGCTGGGGGTTGTAGCTTTTGCAACAGCTGAAGGCACACTGGTTGCAAAACACTGAGTTTGTTACCAAACTCGGTGTTTCACAACCTGTGTGTCTCCAGCTGTTGCAAAACTACAACTCCCAGCATGCACTGATAGACCGTACATGCTGGGAGTTGTAGTTTTGCAACAGCTGGATGTTTCCCCCCCCAATGTGAACGTACAGGGTACACTCACATGGGCGGAGGATTACAGTAATTATCCGGCTGCAAGTTTGAGCTGCGGCAAATTTTCTGTCGCATCTCAAACTGCCAGCGAGAAACTACTGTGAACCCCCGCCCGTGCAACTGTACCCTAAAAACACTACACTACACTAACACACAATAAAATAAAAAGTAAAAAACACTACATATACACATACCCCTACACAGTTCCCCTCCCCTCCCCAATAAAAATGAAAAACGTCTGGTACGTCACTGTTTCCAAAACGGAGCCTCCAGCGGTTGCAAAACTACAACTCCCAGCATGCACTGATAGGCCGTACATGCTGGGAGTTGTAGTTTTGCAACAGCTGGATGTCCCCCCCCCCCCCCCCAATGTGAACGTACAGGGTACACTCACATGGGCGGAGGATTACAGTAAGTATCCGGCTGCAAGTTTTAGCTGCTGCAAATTTTCTGCTGCAGCTCAAGCTGCCAGCGAGAAACTACTGTTAACCCCCGCCCGTGCGACTGTACCCTAAAAACACTACACTACACTAACACAAAATAAAAAGTAAAAAACACTACATATACACATACCCCTACACAGCCCCCCTCCCCTCCCCAATAAAAATGAAAAACGTCTGGTACGCCACTGTTTCCAGAACGGAGCCTCCAGCTGTTGCAAAACAACTACTCCCAGTATTGCCAGATAAACACTGACTGTCCAGGCATGCTGGGAGTTTTACAACAGCTGGAGGCCCCCTGTTTGGGAATCACTGGCGTAGAATACCCCCTATGTCCACCCCTATGCAAATCCCTAATTTAGGCCTCAAATGCGCATGGCACTCTCACTTTGGAGCCCTGTCGTATTTCAAGGCAACAGTTTAGGGCCACATATGGGGTATCGCCGTACTCGGGAGAAATTGGGCTTCAAATTTTGTGGGGTATTTTCTGCTATTACCCTTTTTAAAAACCCTTTTTAAAAACCCTTTTTAAAAAACAAGCATTTTAGGTAAAAAAAAAAAATTTTTTTTTACATATACAAAAGTCATGAAACACCTGTGGGGTATAAAGGTTCACTTAACCCCTTGTTACGTTCCCCGAGGGGTCTAGTTTCCAAAATGGTATGCCATGTGTTTTTTTTTTCTGTCCTGGCACCATAGGGGCTTCCTAAATGCGGCATGCCCCCAGAGCAAAATTTGCTTTCAAAAAGCCAAATGTGACTCCTTCTCTTCTGAGACCTGTAGTGCGCCAGCAGAGCACTTTTCACCCCCATATGGGGTGTTTTCTGAATCGGGAGAAATTGGGCTTCAAATTTTGGGGGGGTGTTTTCTGCTATTACCCTTTTTAAAAATGTAAACATTTTGGGAAACCAAGCATTTTAGGTAAAAAAAAAATAAAATGTTTACATATGCAAAAGTCGTGAAACACCTGTAGGGTATTAAGGTTCACATTACCCCTTGTTACATTCCCCGAGGGGTCTAGTTTCCAAAATGGTATGCCATGTGTTTTTTTTTTGCTGTTCTGGCACCATAGGGGCTTCCTAAATGCGGCATGACCCCAGAGCAAAATTTGCTTTCGAAAAGCCAAATGTGACTCCTTCTCTTCTGAGACCTGTAGTGCGCCAGCAGAGCAATTTTCACCCCCATATGGGGTGTTTTCTGAATCGGGAGAAATTGGGTTTCAAATTTTGGGGGGTATTTTCTGCTATTACACTTTTTAAAAATGTAAACTTTTTGGGAAACCAAGCATTTTAGGTAAAAAAAAATTTTTTTTTTTACATATGCAAAAGTCGTGAAACACCTGTGGGGTATTAAGGTTCACTTTACCCCTTGTTACGTTCCCTGAGGGGTCTAGTTTCCAAAATGGTATGCCATGTGTGTTTTTTTGCTGTCCTGGGACCATAGGGGCTTCCTAAAGGTGACATGCCCCCCAAAAACCATTTGTCGCTCCTTCCCTTCTGAGCCCTCTACTGCGCCCGTTGAACAATTAACATAGACATTTGAGGTATGTGCTTACTCGAGAGAAATTGGGTTTCAAATACAAGTAAAAATTTTCTCCTTTTTACCCCTTGCAAAAATTCAAAAATTGGGTCTACAAGAACATGCGAGTGTAAAAAATGAAGATTTTGAATTTTTTCTCCTTCACTTTGCTGCTATTCCTGTGAAACACTTAAAGGGTTAATTCACTTACTGAATGTCATTTTGAATACTTTGGGGGGTGTAGTTTTTATAATGGGGTCTTTTATGGGGTATTTCTAATATGAAGGCCCTTCAAATCCACTTCAAACCTGAACTGGTCCATGAAAAATAGCGAGTTTGAAAATTTTGTGAAACATTTCAAAATTGCTGCTGAACTTTGAAGCCCTCTGATGTCTTCCAAAAGTAAAAACTCATAAATTTTATGATGCAATCATAAAGTTGACATATTATATATGTGAACCCAAAAAAAAAAATATTTTGAATATCCATTTTCCTTACAAGCAGAGAGCTTCAAAGTTAGAAAAATGCAAAATTTTCATTTTTTTCATCAAATTTGGTGATTTTTCACCAAGAAAGGATGCAAGTTACCATAAAATTTTACCACTAAGTTAAAGTAGAATATGTCACGAAAAAACAATCTCGGAATCAGAATGATAACTAAAAGCATTCCAGAGTTATAAATGTTTAAAGTGACAGTGGTCAGAATTGCAAAAAACGCTCCGGTCCTTAAGGTAAAAAAGGGCTCGGTCCTTAAGGGGTTAAAGGGGTACTCCAATGGAAACCTTTTTTTTTTTTTTTTTTTTAAATCAACTGGTGCCAGAAAGTTAAACAGATTTGTAAACCCCTTCTATTAAAAAAAATCTTAATCCTTCCAGTACATTTTAGGGGCTGTATACCAAAGAGAAATCCAAAAAATAAATGAATTTCCTCTGATATCATGAACAGAGTGCTCTCTGCTGACCTCTGCTGTCCATTTTAGGAACTTTCCAGAGCTGGAGAAAATCCCCATAGCAAACATATGCTGCTCTGGACAGTTCCTAAAATGGACAGCAGAGAGCACTGTGGTCATGACATCAGAGGAAATGCATTTCTTTTTTGGATTTATCTTTAGTATACAGCCCCTAAAATGTACTGGAAGGATTCAGATTTTTAATAGAAGTGATTTACAAATCTGTTTAACTTTCTGGCACCAGTTGATTTAAAAAAATGAGTTTTCCACGGGAGTACCCCTTTAAGGACCCAGCTCATTTTCACCTTTAAGAATAGACCAGAGCATTTTTTGCACATCTGACCATTGTCACTTTAAGCTTTAATAACTTTGGGATGCTTTTACTTATGAATTTGATTCCAAGATTGTTTAAAGGCTCAGAAGGGAAGGAGCAACAATGGGATTTTGGAACGTGAGTTTTTCTGAAATGGTTTTTAGGGGCATGTCACATTTAAGAAGCCCCTGTGGGGCCAGAACAGCTAAAAAGTCCCAACATGGAATGCTATTTTGGAAACTACACCCCTCAAGGAACGTAAAAAGGGGTACAGTGAGCCTTAACACCCCACAGGTGTTTGACGACTTTTCATTACATTTGGATGTGTAAATTAATTTAATTTTTTCACTAAAATGCTGTTTTTTCCTCAAAGTTTACATTTTTACAAGGGGTAATAGGAGAAAATGCCCCCCAAAATGTGTAACCCCATCTCTTCTGAGTATGGAAATACCCCATGTGTGGATGTCAAGTGTACTGCGGGCGCACTACAATGTTGAGAAGAGAAGAAGTCACATTTTGGAAAGCAAGCCTTAACACCTTAAAGCCTTAACAAGTAAGCCTTAACACCCCACACATTTTTTTTTATTTTTTTTTTTATAAATGTTCATTAAAGTGGGATGTGAAAAGGAAAATTTTTATTTTTTTTACACTAAAATGCTGGGGTTACCCTAAATTTTAAATTTTCACAAGTGGTAATAGGAGAAAATGTCACTGTAAATTTATAAATACATTTCTTCAGAGTAAGGACATACCTCTTATTAGGACGTTAACTGCTCTGCGGGTGCACGCCGGTCTCGGAAGAGCAGGAGCGCCATTCAGCTTTTGGAGAATTTTGTCAAGTGCCTTGAGTGTTTACAGAGTTTACAGATATGACAATTATGTTCCCAGAATGATGACCCAGAGTATAGCCATAAGTAAAAAAATATGCCCGGCCCAAACCCTATGCTCTGAATCATCATTCTGGGAATGTGATATGTGTGGCCGTCCCCAACCTGTTGCCTCAAATGCGAACTCCGCTCAGGTGTAGAGAGAGCGCTGCGCATTTGAGGCAACATAAAAAAGTCCCAGATGATAGTGACTCAGTGACTCATGACCCATTTTTGGAAAAAATAACCCCAGAGGTCTTATCAGTTATTTTTTTTATTTTTATTTATTTTTATAAAAGAGTAATTTGGACAATTTAGTGGTTTATGGGGTTAAAATTTGGAATGTACTCTGGACTCAGAACATTCAGGTCAAAGTATGGGAAATTTACCGTATTAATCGGGGTATACCACGCACCGGCCTAAAACACGCACCCTCATTTTACCATATCCATGGTAAAATGAGGATGCGTGTGTGCGCGTGTATACCCCGATACACCCCCAGGAAAGGCAGGGGGAGAGAGGCCATCGCTGCCGGCTTCTCTCCCCCTTCCTTTCCTGGGGTCTAGAGCCCTGCTGCCGGCCCTTCTCTCCCCCTGGCTATCAGCGCCGCTGCCCGTTCTGTCCCCCTGACTATCGGTGCTGGCGCCCCATTGCCAGCGCCGATAGCAAAGGGAAGAGAAGCGGCGCCGCTGCCCCATTGCCTCCCCCCATCCCCGGTTGCATAATTACCTGTTGCTGGGGTCGGGTCCGCGCTGCTTCAGGCCTCCGGTGTGCGTCCACTGCGTCGTTGCTATGCACTGCACGGTGCGGCGCACTGACGTCATGCGCCGCGCCGTGCAGCGCATAGTAACGACGCAGGGGACGCACACCGGAGGCCTGAAGCAGCGAAGGGAGTGTCTAGGAGTGTCTAGGAGTCTCCCCTTAAAACTGATAAGAGACTCATCCACCGAAAGCTACCTGAGGAGTACATTGGCCTCACAAAATTTGGCCCCAAAAGGGATAAATTACCGGCCTCATTTTGTAAAGCCGGTCATAGGCAGGATCGCTGTGAGGGGAGGGGGGGACATGCTGCATTATCAGTGTAATGCAGGCATTTCCGTATGGCCTTGAACCGCCTCTGTGTCATGACCATGCTGTAAAGCGGGGTCTGGTAGAGGACGTCACCGCTCCAGTACTTCCTGACACAGTTTTTTTTTTTACTAGGCCCATATGCAGCACGAGGCCCCAAAATGTTCTCATTTCGGCTGCATTGATGGCATAATATTCATTGGGCCTAGCCAAAAGCAAAGGGGTCAGGGGAAAAAATGTTTTACTTTTTTTTTTTTTCAAACTCTTCTTCCAGAGATAACTCCCCCTGCACTAACAGTGGCTGGAGGCCACTTCTTCTGCACATATCTGGTCAGAGGGGGGTGGTCCCTGGCTCCTTCTCTCAGCTCTGCCCACTGACTGAACTCGGTGGGCTAGCACAGCTGATAGAAGGGGACATTAACCCCTCCTCTGCCAGCTGCTATTGGATGAACCTATTGCAGCATCACCTTCTAATTCTGGGTCATTGGGTCCCACGTGACCCGTATGACCAGAATCGCCACAGTGTGAATTCTGCGGTGATTGCCTACATGGTGGGGGGGGGGGGGGTCAGGACCCCCCGAGGCATTGTCACAGGATGCGGCTGAATGATTTCAGCAGGCATCCTGGCCCAGTCCGAGTTGCGGGGACCGGAATACGCCCATGGTCCTTAAGTGGTTAAAGAGACTGAGTCATCAAAATTTTATTTTGTGTCAATATATTTGGTACTATCATATAAAGATTCCAAGACAAAAGGAATGTGTTATGCCTTACTTTAAATATAAATAAATAATAAAATGTCCCATCCGATCTGCTGTGTCCTAGTGTACATGCTGATTCCTCCTCCAATTCCCACTCTGCTGCACATTCCTTCCACCTGTGCCTGAACAATGCAGTACTTTTGTTGTAGTGATCTGCAGAGGTGTGCTTTGAATCTGCTTCTCTGGTGTTTGACCTTCCTCGCCATTTAAGCATTCTTCCATCCACTGCCTGTCTTACCCTGAAACCGTGACCTGACCCTGAGTGAATTGAATCTGCCCTGACCTCTTGTTTGTCTCCTATATCTGCATTAACTCTGCCAGCCCTTTGCAGATCCTGAACAACTATGCCTCCACTACACCCTTCTGTATCATGCTATATTCACATTAGCAACTGGCAATGGTGACCACACTAAGGATAGACATCTCACTGCGGAGACTCACATCTGTAAAGAGACAGTATACGTAATAAAAAGATGGTGGCCAACTCTTCTCGGTCTTTTGGCTAAGATCAAGTGTAGTATTTGTTATTTTATCTGTTTAATATCTGATAATTCCCCTATCTGGGGACCATATATTAAAAGCATTTGCTTCCGTCATCCTATGCACTGACCTGATATGGCAATATCATTGGACGGTTGGCAGTGGAAGATTTCCATTCTACATATTGATATAAAGCAGGGGTATCAGTACATATACATAATAAGGTACAGATTAAGATTCATAAAACATTCATTGACAGAATTAGGTACATATTTTTGTTCATAAATTTGGAAAGTAGGGAGGGGACTTTTGCCTTTCTTTACATTCCACCCCCATTTAACACAGAAGACTTAGTAAAATTAATTAATTTCATAGAATATAAAAATTGAGGACATGTACATTTTTGGGGATTTTAATTCAGTGATGAATAAAGAGAGAGATAGACAAGAAAGAAAGGGGGAAGGGAGTAACCGCTTTTAAAAAACTGCAGTTTTTGAGTCAAAGTCAGAAGTGGATCCATAAGGGAGGAGAAGTATAAGTCCTTCCTTTCTATGTCCTATTCCTTTTGAATACACGTCTGGCTTTGGCTCAAAAACTGCAGTGGCAGATTACCAAAAACTGCCAGAGAAAAACAAGTGGAAACCTAGCCTTACACTGCAGCTTCCAGAATAGATCTGGTGCTATTTGATTTAAATTATTAAAGTATTTGACTTTACAAAATATTACTAGGATTAATTATGAGCCCAGCTCTATCTCTGACCACTGTCTAATGGTAAGTAGTAACTGTGGGGATTTTCTCTGATAGTCAGGTTAGCGGACGCAGTTTAGAGGCAAGGAACCAGGTTGTAAATCAAACTTCAGTGTTTTATTCACACTCAGCAAAACATAACAACTTGGTGCTTGTTCATACACAGCAAAACAAATCCTAGGTGTCGGTTCACACCCGGCTAATGGCTCAGCCACAGAAAAGTTCACTGGCAGGCTTCCAGGCAGCCTGTATGCCCGTTTGCAGTCTTTAGCCCACAGCTCAGAGCACTCCGCAGCTTCACTGTCAGATAGAGGTCAGACACACACAACACTCACCTGACAGTGCTGACTGCTTTATAAGCCTGTCAAGACCTGGCCAGGAACGTGGGGAATAGTCACTTTGACTATTCCCAGTAAAAACCGTCCCGGATCAGCTTTACAGTCATACAAAACAGCTGAAGTGTCAGACTGCAATCTGCAACACTGACACTTGATAAAAACCGTCTCTTACCTCACTGAGGCCAGGAAGCTCGTGACACATAACGAACATCAATAATGGCCCCTTGTTCCTTCTAACATAACAAAGAGGGAAAAAAAAGGATATCAGCAGATGGAGTCCTAAGAAACTTAACATTAACATTAGAGATGAGCGAATCGAAGTTGACTAACCCGAATTCGGTACGAATTTCATGAAAAATTCGATTTGCAACAAATACGAATATCGCCGCGATTCTATCGCACAAATCGCTTCATTAAACTCCATTTTACAGTGTTCCAGGCTATTGGGGACCTAAGATGGCGGATCTACATGTGAGTACATGGGGCAGGGGATTATGGGAGGGCGGGAAACAGCGGCGGGAATGAAGGTAGGCGGGCTGACCCTGAATCACATGTGAGATGCAGCCTATAAGTGTTCACTGACTCCTGTGATGTCACAGCCCCTATATAATCGGCGGCCATCTTGCCTCTCTTCATTTCATCTATGCACTCAGATGGAGAGGATGGGACTGCGTGTGTGTGAATAGCTCATACCACAGCGTTACACTGCAACTGCTAGTCACATCAGCATTAGGGAAAGGCAGGAGTGCAGAGTGCTGTGCTGTTACACTGAGAAGGATCATTGATTGCTAAACCTCCTATTCACGTTATTGAGCATTGCAGCAGAGAGGGGCAGATAGCTGTCAGCTGCCTCATACAGATCTCCAAGCTGCCTGAACTTTCTGAAGCATCTTATCTCCTCATTTTTCAGCCCAATTGAGTTTATTTTTATTTGCTCCACAAATCTTCTGCTGCTCAGAATTGTGTGACAGAGTGCAATTTAGGGTTTAATCCCTGGATTTTTTTTTTTTTTTGTGGTGCTGCACTGTTGGGTCCTGCTGCTGTTCAGAAATACGTGATCGTTCAGTGGACTGTAGTGCATTTGCACCATTTTGTACCTGTTAATCTGTCAAGGGGCTGGCTACATACTGTGCAAGTCCAAAAAATACTATTCACCGGCTGTTTTTTTTAAACAGTTTTTTCTGCGTAAAGTTACGCATATATAACTGCCCTCATCAGTGCATACCGCATAGGTACATGCAAGTATTGTACCATTTAGTACCTGTTAAGCTGTCAAGGTGCTCCATACCGTCAAAGTCCAAACAATAGTATCCACCGGCTGGTGTATTACAAAAATACTGAGTTTTTCTGCTAATAGGCCCTCATCAGTGCATACCGCATAGGTACATCCAAGTATTGTACCATTTAGTACCTGTTAAGCTGTCAAGGTGCTCCATACCGTCAAAGTCCAAACAATAGTATTCACCGGCTGGTGTTTTACAAAAATACAGAGTTTTTTCTGCTAATAGGCCCTCATCAGTGCATACCGCATACGTACATCCAAGTATTGTACCATTTAGTACCTGTTAAGCTGTCAAGGTGCTCCATACCGTCAAAGTCCAAACAATAGTATCCACTGGCTGGTGTTATACAAAAATACAGAGTTTTTTCTGCTAATAGTTAGGCATATTACTGCCCTCATCAGTGTATACCGCATAGGTACATCCAAGTATTGTACCATTTAGTAGCTGTCAAGGTGCTCCAAACCGTCAAAGTCCAAACAATAGTATCCACCGGCTGGTGTTTTACAAAAATACAGAGTTTTTTCTGCTAATAGGCATATTACTGCCCTCATCAGTGTATACCGCATGCGTACATCCAAGTATTGTACCATTTAGTACCTGTTACGCTGTCAAGGTGCTCCATACCGTCAAAGTCCAAACAATAGTATCCACCGGCTGGTGTATTACAAAAATACAGAGTTTGTTTTTCTGCTAATAGTTAGGCATATTACTGCCCTCATCAGTGCATACCACATAGGTACATCCAAGTATTGTACCATTTTGTAGCTGTCAAGGTGCTCCAAACCGTCAAAGTCCAAACAATAGTATCCACCGGTTAGTGTTTTACAAAAATACTGAGTTTTTTCTGCTAATAGGCCCTCATCAGTGCATACCGCATAGGTACATCCAAGTATTGTACCATTTAGTATCTGTTAAGCTGTCAAGGGGCTCCATACCGTCAAAGTCCAAACAATAGTATCCACCGGCTGGTGTTTTACAAAAATACAGTTTTTCTGCTAATAGTTAGGCATATTACTGCCCTCATCAGTGCATACCGCATAGGTACATCCAAGTATTGTACCATCTAGTACCTGTTAATCTGTCAAGGGCCTACATATTGTTCAAGGACTGCAATAAGTAATCACCTGCTGCTGTTCTAGACAAATACTGTTTAAAGAGTAGTGTAGCGTATTGTAATAACCTTATAAATACACTAAGTATGTTAGGCAGAGAAGTGCCAGAATGTGCACAGAGGAGTGGCAGAGACCTAAATACTTCAGGCAGAGTTGGCAGCAGACTTGGGGCGAGTGGCAGCAGGAGTAGCAGCGAGAGGCCTGAGCTTCCGTTATCAGAATGCGGTCGTGTCTCCACCAGCAACCCATCTGCCGTCGTCGATTGGTTAACACGCTCATCCACATCATCAGAAGTGACATCTGACACCCCCAGTCAACAGTCAGTGGGTTCCTCAGACACAACCCTCAGTTGGCATGGCCCGGGAGCAGTCCGTGTCCTCCCATTGCCTTTGTCCTATGCTGTTCCCTCTCCTAAAGTAGTATCTTATGCTGTGGGTTCAGCTCCACTATTTACTGAGGATGATCCAATAGAGGACAGTCAGCAGCTACTGGACAGCCAAGAAGGGGAGGAGACATGCGCCACTTGCTCCGCTAGGCGGCCAAGTAGTGATGCGGAGAGTGACGTGGGAGGCGGTGTTGCAAGTGTTCAGGGTCCTGAAGCAGACACTGTTGGGGAACCTGAGGAGGACATCAGTGACATGCACACAACTGTTGATGATGATAAAGCCGATCGCAATTGGGAGTCGGGTGCAGAAGGGGCTTCATCATCATCAGGAGAAGAGAGTTGCAGGTTGCCTTTGAGGCAGCAAGGTGGTAGCACAGTTGGCAGTCAGCGTGGTGGCAGTAGTGGAAATTCAGGAGCCAAACGTGCCCGGGGGAGACCACCTGCTTCGCGGCAGCCTACCTTTCCGGGAGGTAGTGGAACAGGGGTTCCTGGAGATGGCGCCAGTAGCAGTCAATTAGTGCGGACTGCGGGTGGGAAAATCAGCTACTCGGCGGTGTGGAAGTTTCTCATAAGGCATCCGGAGGAGGTTCACGTAGCCACATGCAAGATCTGTCGGCAGAAGGTGAAGCATGGCCAGGGTCCCAATGTCGGCACCACGGCCCTGCGTCAACACATGCTTCGCCACCATAAAGCGGCCTGGGAGAACCGTGGCTCCGATGTAGTGGTCCAGCCTGCTGCATCACCCAGTGGCCATCCGCTCCCTCCTTCATCCAGCCAAGGCTCCACCACCTCAGCCGAAGGGAGCTGTGTGTCAAACCCTCCTTCTGTCGCTCCTGCTTCTCCCGCTTTTAGTCAGCCATTCCGCCAACAATCCAGGCTGTGTCATTCAGGCAATATATGGGGTGATGATGCCGCTATGGGGCCTGGGTCTGGTAATTTAAAATTTTCTCATAGGTAGCACCCGCTATCCAAAAATTTTTCAAAAATTTCTAAAATTGTGGTGTTTTTTGGGAGGGATTGTGAAGCCCTGGTGTGTACTCGTGCATCAGCCAACTCCAGGCTGTGTCATTCAGGCAATATATGGGTTACTGATGCCGCTGTGGGGCCTGGGTCTGGTAATTTCACATTTTCTCATAGGTAGCACCCGCTATCCAAAATCTTCGGTTTAAATTTCTTAATTCATCTTTTAATCTTAGGGATTGTAAAGGCCTAGAGCTTACTCATGCTGCTGGCAACTCCGGGCTGTGTCATTAAGCCACTATATGGTCTCCTCATGCTGAGAACACCTCCATGCTGTGTCATTCAGCCACTATATGGTGTCCTCGTGCTTCAGCTTCATCCAAGCTGTGTCATTCAGCCACTATATGGTGTCCTCATGCTGCCAACACCTCCACACTGTGCCATTCAGCCACTATATGGTGTCCTCATGCTGCTAACACCTCCATTCTGTGTCATTCAGCCACTATATGGTGTCCTCATGCTTCAGCCTCATCCAAGCTGTGTCATTCAGCCACTATATGGTGTCCTCATGCTTCAGCCTCATCCAAGCTGTGTCATTCAGCCACTATATGGTGTCCTCATGCTGCCAACACCTCCACACTGTGCCATTCAGCCACTGTATGGTGTCCTCATGCTGCCAACACCTCCATTCTGTGTCATTGAGCCACTATATGGTGTCCTCATGCTTCAGCCTCATCCAAGCTGTGTCATTCAGCCACTATATGGTGTCCACATGCTGCCAACACCTCTACACTGTGCCATTCAGCCACTATATGGTGTCCTCATGCTGCCAACACCTCCATTCTGTGTCATTGAGCCACTATATGGTGTCCTCATGCTTCAGCCTCATCCAAGCTGTGTCATTCAGCCACTATATGGTGTCCTCATGCTGCCAACACCTCAACGCTGTGCCATTCAGCCACTAAATGGTCTCCTCATGCTGCCAACACCTCCACGCTGTCATTCAGTCACTATATGGTCTCCTGACATTGATGTCACCACCAGGCTCTGTCATTGTGCTGCTGTACGGCAGTGATTCCAGAAGCAATGCCGGTAATCTGCATGTTATTCTGAATAACAGTATTATTTCACTAACCCAGCACACTCCATATGCGTTTTAGAACACAGCAAAGTGTTCTATACCCCTATAGAGGCTGTATGTAGGCTAGAAATAGCCTTTTTTAATATAGATTAGCCGCAAAAAAATTTGGTTCGAAACAAGCTTTTCAGGAAAATTCGGTGAATCGGCCGAATCGAATTTTTGAAAAGTTCGCTCATCTCTAATTAACATCTCTCCAATGTGCCCTTCAGCCCCTGGCCATGGATGTGGGGCCCCCACCGCCCTCTCAGCACCCCTCCTGGAGCTTGTCGGGATGCAGTCTCTGGCAGGTGCCCCCTTCTACGGATGGTGACTGAGGAGCCATTGCTGGTGGATTGGCCTCCGCCCCAGTTGCCGCTGCCGATACCCATGCCGCAGGAGCTGCTGCTCCCCCATACTGATGTGGCTCAAATCTTGAAATCTCATCCGAAGATGCAGGCGCTGCTTTCTTTTCTCCCTACGAAACATGATTTGACAACACTGACAGGAGAGCTTAAATCGGCAACAGAATATCCAAGCAGTGCAATCAGAGGTTGAGACCCTATCATCTAAAGTCTGTGCTCTTGAATCTTTCTGTGCCTTGGCGCAGCAGTCCATGGAGGAACGTCGCTCCATGGTGGTGCCACAGGCAGTCCATCAGCAGCTTCTGCATTCTGAAATGGATGATCACCGGGAATAACATCTGGCTCCGAGGTCTCACGGAAGCGACTCGCTCTGATGACCTCCTGCCGATGCAAACAGACATTTTCAATTCCATCTTCGGAAGACAAACGCAATCCCTGATTGAAACTGACAGGGCGCACAGAGCCTTGTGGCCCCCCAGCTCGGACCTGGCCAGAGACATGATCTGGCACATCCAATACTTCTCTGTTAAGAAGGATATTATGAAAAAAGCACGGCAACTGAAAGAGATCGATTTTGATTTGGCTAAACTGCAATTTTTTTCGGACTTGTCCGGGCATACGCTTTGTCTCCAGGCTCTGCTGCAGGCTCATCACATCTTGTGCTGCTGGGGATTCACATTTGCTATTCCTGCCCATCAACAGAAGAAGTCAGCCACTCTGCATTCTCTGGACGACCTTCCACACTTTTTCACACCTTTGGCCTGGATCTTGTAGTGCTTTTGGGATGGGAGGGACTGTTGGTGAACCCCTTCTCCTCCTTGTAGGTGCTCAAGACCTGCCTTGGACAGTCCCAGATGGACAGGTTGTCCCTGGCTCCCCAACACTCCCGATGCCACGCAGTCTTTTGGGGTCTGGTGATGGCCCACATGGCTCAGTCGGCCGCTGATCCTTAGCGGGCCTTCCTCTGCTTTCTTAGTCTCACCTGGTGAGGTGGCGGGGCTGGTGGCCCTAGTTTCTGATAATGTGCCGGACACTGCCTGTAAATGTTGCAACCTCCTTCTCTTTGTGTCCTCTGATGTCATTTTCTCTCTTGCTTTCCCCGGTGACATTTCTCCCCCCTCTTGCTCCCCTGTTGCCCCCTCTGGTTCCCAGCAACAGAGCCTTCAAATGTTGTTTTTGTCTATTTTCTATTCTTCATAATGCAGTGTTCCATAATAAATATACCTGCCCCCAATAGGTTTATGGCAGGGTTTTCCTTCTGCCCATTACTAGCCCAGTGCTATTTGGTTATGTGGTTACGCAGACTGTTTTGTAGTCCTGCTGTTTTTTTTTTGTTTTTTTGTTGTTTGTTTTTTGTGTACCCTCCCTCCCCCCTCTTTTTTCTCCCCTCTCTCTCCCTTGGCTCTTCCTTCTCTCCCTACCCTCTTTCCTTGCCTCCACCAGTGTGGTCCTTCTGATGCGGGTACTTGCACTCCTCGGTGGCCTTTCTGTCACTTAAGCTTTACAACCTGATTGTGTTTGGCATCGCTCAAGGTAGTGTTCCTGACTGTTCAGGGCTTTAGTGTCCCCAAAAACAGAGCAAAGAGTCTGTACTCTATGCTTAAACAGGAAAACTATTTCATCCGGGAGCACGCTGCCGTCTTCAGTAATAAATACTATTACTATTCAGTAATAGATACTATAACTATATTTGTTGCACCGTTACTTCCTTACAGTCCCAGATACCTGTTGGAGGTGCGGCATGGCCCCTACGACTATGACCCACATCTGGTTGGGCTGTTTGGTCCTTCTGGTCTGGGGTACTGGTGATTATCGAGAAGGTGAAGGGAGTGGCCCTTCCCTGTACTCCCCAGGTTGTGCTAATGTTGATGCTTCTGGGCAGGGTAAAGACTGTACGGAAGGGCTTGGTTGGCTTAATGCTGGCGGTGGCACGTAGAGTTGTCCCTTGGAGATGGAAGTCGGTGCTCCCCCCGACCTTCACAGATTTGCTCAGGGAGGTGCATGCTATTCATAGAATGGAAGAGAGTTTGGCTGCAGCTGTGTTGGGCTTGGATCAGTTCTTGGCTAGATGGCTGTTATGGTCGGAATTTGCAGACTCCCAGGAGTACCGTGCACTCTCCCTATCAACCTAACGGTTATTTGTTCTGTCTTGCATTTTTTTTTTCTTTTTGTGCCCTGTCAGGGCTCTCATATTGAGGAATGTAGCTGGACTGGTGGCGGTCCCTACTCCCTGCTCTCCCCCTCCCTCTGGAGTTTCCCACCCTCTTCCCCTCTTTCTCTTCTCCTTGATCCCTTCAGTCCCCATGCCCCCCTCCCCTTCCCTGTGTTTGTTTTTTGTTTTGTATGCTTTTGTTAATTGTTGGTTTTTAATCTCCTTTTGTTGGTTATATTATTTGGACAGAGGTATGTTACCCCTATCCTTACCTGCTGCTACAGATGGATGATGGAGTTTCAGACCCTATCTAACTAAGGATCCGTTATGTGGCTATGCTGCCCCATGCCTATTGCTGAGGGGTTTGTGAGGGATTCCTTTCTACATGTTCCACCACCCTTTCCATCCTGATGCCTCAATATTGTCTGATGTATCATTGATTTATACCTTTTTGCAGATTCATTATTATCTTTGTGATTTAAGTCTCTGTATGCCCGTCTGGCAGTGTGTTGATTGATATTGCACTATGTTTTTAAGGGCCAAAAGCAGTTTGTGGAACCAAAATGTTCCGAATGCTGGGGCAGTGGAGTACCCTTTTAAATATGCAGCATAAGTCCCCCCGCATTTTGTATGCAGCATAGGTCAGCAGTATTGTTCCCCTGATAGGGATGACCCTTATGTTTCTAATGACTGATCAATATATTAATATTAAAATGCCATTGCTGCTGGAAAAATATCTGTTCCCTTACCCTTTAACCCAGATACATCAGAATGCTAAATGCAAAACATTTCATCTTATCGCTTTGCCTGTAACTAAGACTAGAGCCTTGAGATGGAGACTATGGATACAAGACGTCTAAATATCGGACTTTGTGGAAAGATGCTGAAATCTTAAGCTAAGAGGACTTGCAAGATAATGACTTATGCTACGCCACGCTCAAATGACCAATCAGCATATAGAACGATGCATAATTTTACCTTTCACCCTCCCCTTTTTCTCAGGTTGTAAAAACCAAATTTACTTCCTGTAATAAAAAGAACTCCCTGGGGTACCGAGAAGGGAACCCATACCAACCTGGCCTGGTGTGAATTTTCGTACGTCGGAAATTAGTACAGCGGTAGTAACTCACAGATTAAGGCTGCACATTAGCTAATCCTTAACACCCCCACACTAGGTAGACAGCAAAGTTCTCCCATATTAGGTAGGCAGAATAGTTCCCCCACATTAGGTTGGCATCATAGTTCCCCCACATTAGGTAAGCAGTATAGTTCCCTCAAATTAGGTTAGCAGTACAGTTCCCCCACATTAGGTAGGCAGTATAGTTTCCCCGCATTAGGTTGGCAGTATAGTTCCCCCACATTAGGGTGGCAGTATAGTTCCCCACATTAGGTTGGCAGTATAGCAGTATAGTTCCCCCACATTAGGGTGGCAGTATAGTTCCCCCACATTAGGGCAGAAGTACAGTTCCCCCACATTAGGTTGGCAGTATAGTTCCCCCACATTAGGGTGGCAGTATAGTTCCCCCACATTAGGTTGGCAGTATAGCAGTATAGTTCACCCACATTAGGGTGGCAGTATAGTTCCCCCTCATTAGGTTGGCAGTATAGTTCCCACCACATTAAGTTGGCCGCATAGTTCCTCCACATTAGGTTGGCAGTATAGTTCCCCCACATTAGGTAGGCAGTGGCCCCCACAGACATGCAGCCTCCAGCCATATACAGTGTATGGCTGGAGGCTGTATGTCTGTGTACTACCCCACTTCAATGCTCTGACAACCACTCCTCCGGTCCGGGCTCATGATTTACTGCTATGACCTATAGGCCATTTAGTAGGTCAAGGGATCGGAAGAGCGGTGGTCGGAGCACCAAGGCTGACGTGCCGCTTGTAATTTACCATGTGTGCGTCCTCCTGCTTGCTGCTCCGCTCTTAAGGGTGCCATCCCTGTGTGTGCAACCTCCCGGCATCCCCTGCATTTTTAAACTTAACGCAGGGCCGCAGAGAGGTTACCGGGACATCCTTGTATCCCGAAAAGATCTTTCGGGACACTGGGTTGTCCTAAATCCTCATGGGGGAAATGAATCTGGGTAGAGGGTTTAATTGCCCTTTATCCTCCCCCCCCCCCCCCCCCCCCCCGGATCCGCCACTGACTCTGTGATTGGACATACACCCTTTTGAGATCTACAGGAAACTTAAGGGGGAACTTTGGCCAATGTTTATAGCGGTTATTGATGAATCCTCTAAAAAGTTTATTGGTGAATCCACAAAATTGGGGTTCCCCGGGAAGGAATTTTTTTTTTAAATGTGCATAGAACCCTAGTAAATTTACAGCTGAAAAGGAGTGGGGATGGAGTGGAGATTTTTGTTTAAAGTTGATTTCCTTTCTAAACTGGGTGAAGAACATATATGGTCTATCCACAGCAAGGAGTAATATTAATGAATGTCTGTCTGCTGGAACTGTTGGAACCAGTCAAAAAAAAAGAGTAAAGTTTGTGTTAAACAGGAAACTTTATAAGGAAATAAATATTTTCCAGAATTTGAGAAGCGTCAAGAATTTGTGAAATTGAAAGGGTTAAAGAGAGTAGAATGAGTAATGGTGAAAAAAGTATAATAAGTTGGGAGGAATTAAGGACCCAATTTGATGTAGTGGAAGAGTTTTAGTTTCCATACATGCAAATTAAAGATGTCAAAGATAAAAAAAAAATTAAAGATGGGAAATAGGAACTCACACATTCATGGAATATATAAGTGGAGAAACTGTGGGGAAAATTTATAAAAGGTTAATGGAAAGCACTACAACACAAAACAAAGAAGTAAAGAGAGATCGGGGTACTGAAAGGTAAAGGTAAGGAAAAAAAAAGGTAACCATTTGGGAGTCCCCTGTCACTGTTCACACTGCATTGCAGGAGTTAACTGTGAAGAACTAGGAGCTTCTTAGACTCTACTCCTTGGCATAGTTCAATCCAACACCAAAGCAGCACAGAGACGTACAGCAAGACCAGGTACTTTTTCAACAGTTTTTGTAGATAATTCTCTATCGTTTGTCTGAAACTAGGTGTAAGGTTGGAGTCAAATGGTTGGAAAACAGGAGTAGGTGATTGCATAGGGGAGTTGTAGATTTGAGGTGAGATTAGATTTAAAAGAAGGGGCTGGTAGGTGAGAGTCTAATGTTTTAACTTGAAGGGGTACTCTGGTGGAAAACTTTATTTTTTTTTTTTTAAATGAACTGGTGCCAGAAAGTTAAACAGATTTGTAAATGACTTTTGTTTAAAAATCTTAATCCTTCCAGTACATATTAGCAGCTGTCTGCTACATAGGAAATTCTTTTCTTTTTGTATTTCTTTTTTGTCTTGTCCACAGTGCTCTCTGCTGACACCTCTGTCCATGTCAGGAACTGTCCAGAGCAGCATAGGTTTGCTATGGGGATTTTCTCCTGCTCTGGCCAGTTCCTGATATGGGCATCAGGTGTCAGCAGAGAGCACTGTGAACAAGACAAAAAAGAAATTCAAAAAGAAAAGAATTTCCTCTGTAGCATACAGTTGCTTAAAAGTACTGGAAGGGTAAAGATTTTTTTTAATAGACGTAATTTACAAACCTGTTTAACTTTCTAACTTTCTGGAACCAGTTGATTTAAAAAGAAAAATGTTTTCCACTGGAGTACCCCTTTAAGGACAAGAAAGCTGGATCTCTATGTCACGTAGCAATTCTAAAGCAGGCTCCAAGATAAAAGGAGCCCAAAAGGTCCCTCAACTTCTTCTTGAAGAACTCACTGCCAATGATGGTACTACACTCCAGAGACAAAACCAGAGAGGAAGGTGCGTGCTTCCCATCACTACCGAAGTGCAATCATGTCAAGTAAGTTGAGCAAAAACACGGGATGCTGAGAGTAGCTACATTTCCAGAGCTGTCTTCCATGGAAAGGAAGTACTAGCCTTCAGGCTGTGCATCAACCCACAATAGGGGATCAATAACTCAATGCATAGCGCCCAAAGGGCATTCAGTGGAAAATACCCAAAAGCAGCAACACTTAGATCAACAATGGCATATATAAATGTATTAAAGAATAAAAAAGATGATCTCATTCTTCCAGACGTATTTAAGTTGGGCCAGGGGGTAAGGGCCACAAATATGACAGCTCAGCTGATATATCCCCTATGCGATGGAATACCATAAGTAACCTTTACCCATATTATGTCATTTTTTTGTGCTGATTTATATCTTGTCCACCATAGCTGGTAATAAGCCCTGAGGAAGCCGATTGGTATATGGTCAGGAAACACATTGGCCCATATTTATCATTGTAGTGTAAGTGAAGTCTTTTTCTACTCCTTTTTTTGTGTGCTGGTAATGTGTAGGAGCACCAAATTTATTAAATGTTCACAGAGCATTTGATAAATTTTGTGCAGGTAAAAATTCTCTCAAATTTCTCTCTTCACATAAACTAAAAAGCTACGCCAGGTCTGGGATGGTGTAGTTTTAGAGATTTTCAGTGGTTTTGCGCCTTTTTACAAAAAGGCGCAGTTCATAAATCCCTTCTATATCATGTGTATTGCCAAAATCAGTGGATTGCAACTCAAAATCAGCAGAAATGTGTAAACAAAAATTCACAAAAAAGGCGCAAATAAACCCTGCTTGCGCCGTTTTTGTGCCTTTTGTAGACACAAAAAACTGTCTAAAGACAATGATAAATGTCGGCTATTGTTTTAGAATGTTTTGGAGCCTCACCATACCATTGGACTTAATGGTGGTATCGTAGTATTAGGGTTAACTAGGGTAATTTAGTTTGTGTGTCAGGGTTTTCCTTTTTAGGACAACATGCTTGTCTGGAGAGTCAGCTTAAAGTGTTACTGTCATAAGTTGTAAAATTTTTAAAAATCTGTTATATTAATTAGCCCTAAAATGATTATGAACATTAATATGCATATTTGGTTTGTGAGATACCTTATTTATTTCTCTTTATGTGTGTTCACTGTGCCTGCAGTTTTATTCGTGGCGGGGCGAATTCCCTTAGGAGTATGACAACTTTCTCCATTGTTTTCCTCCTCTCTCCTCTTACTTGTCACACCCCCCTGCACTGGAACATATAATGACCAGGGCCGGCACCAGCCTAAGGCAGCCAAAGCAGTTGCCTTACGGCGCCACGGTAGGGAGCGCAAAAATCCCCCTAAGGCACGTAGGGAAAATTCCCCCCCCCCCCCCCCCCTCGAAACCCACCTGCAACCTTCAACCACAGATTCCCCCACAAACTTCTAGACGAGCCTCCCCTGACACAACCCTAATCATACCCCCCCTGCACCCTTAAAGCGTAACCGTCAGATCCAACCAATTTTTTTTTAAATATATCACTCAGTACCTAATCCTGACCATTTTTATGTGTCTAGCACCTTTATTTATTTTTTTATTACACTTTTAATTTAGCTCACTGGTCTAAATTTCTCTCAAAGGGAGGGGTCGTGGCCTCACTGTGCAGGTCTCCGCCCCCTCCCTCAGTATGCTGTCTGCTCACATCTCCCCTAACATTAGCAAAACTACAACTCCCAGCTTGTCCTGACTGACAGTAGCGGGACACAAGCTGACAGTGGGAGGATTTTTCCTCCAGCTGTGAGCCCTGCGCTCACAGCTGTCAATCAAGGAAGTGTGTCCATGACATAGGTGATGATGCATGGACACAGCAGGACTAGTATGTGTCCAAGCAGGCAGGGGGGGCAGTTGTTTGACTAGCTTTTTCAGTCTGAAATACTGAAAATTTTCTAATGAAAGCAATTGCAAAACCTATTGGTTTTGCATTCTTTACAACATATCAAAAAATTTTGTATCTGACAGTGCCCATTTAAGTCTGCCAGCAGCCCCGCCCCACGGGCCATGTATGTATGTGTGTATGTATCATGTGTGTATGTCTAAAACGTATCATATGGGGTAGCGACAGGGGTATGTACGATGCGTATGTATGATGTGTGTATGATTTGTGCATATATGTATGATGTGTGTATGTATGATAGATGTGTGTAAGCTAGACGGATGTATGTACGATTGTGTATGTATTATGTGTCTGTGTATGTGTGATGTTTGTATGTATGTATGATGTGTGTATATGATATATGTGTATATGTACCTAAAAGGTGCTACTTCTACTACCTACCCAAAGGGGGCTGTTACTTCTACTACCTAAAGGGGGCTTCTACTACTACTACCTAGGGGGGCTGCTGCTACTACTACCTAAATGGGGGCAGCTTCTACTTTAAGTGGGGGCTTCTACTACTCTATATGGGGGCTACAATAATTTACTGGGGACTGCAACTTTATAAAGGGGGCTTATATCTACAATGGGACCTACCTACAGGTAGTAACCCTTACTTATAGGAGGGTGTTACTGCCTACAGGGAGTTAATACCTACAGGTATCTACACAGAGACCTACCTACTGGTGGCACATACCTACTTGGGACACCTCCATAATGGGAAAACAAATTGAAAAGGATCTACTTAATGGGGGGACCTACCTACTCTTCCCCTAATCCACTTATTTACCCATTCTGTTGTGTGTGAGACACCCTACGTCCATAGGAGGGGGTTGTGCTTACAGACCAACACCGTGCAGGACGTTTGGCATTTGCCAGAGAACACCAAGATTGGCAAATTCGCCATTGGCACCCTGTGCTCTTCACAGATGAAAGCATTGTTCGCATTGAGGACATGTGACAGACGTCTGGAGACGCTGTGCAGAACGCTTTGCTGCCTGCAACATCCTCCAGCATGACCAGTTTGGCGTTGGGTCAGTAATGGTGTAGGGTGGCATTTATTTGGGGGCCACACAGCCCTCCATGTGCTTGCCAGAGGTAGCCTGACCACCATTAGGTACTGAGATGAGATCCTCAAACCTCTTGTGATACCATATGCTGGTGCGGTTGGCCCTGGGTTCCTCCTAATGTAAGACAATGCTAGACCTCATATGGCTGGAGTGTGTCAGCAGTTCCTGCAAGAGGAAGGAATTGATGCTATGGACTGGCTCGCCCGTTCCCCAGACCTGAATCCGATTGAGCACATCTGGGACATAATGTCTCGCTCCATCCACCAACGCCACGTTGCACCACGGTCGGACTGTCCAGGAGTTGGTGGATGCTTTAGTCCAGGTCTAGGAGGACATCCCTCAGGAGACCATACGCCACCTCATCAGGAGCATGCCCATGCCTTAGTGGGGGGCTTAGTGCCTAAATAATGGGACAGTTAGTGCTTACAGACATAGTTATCTGATTAACCACCTTGTGTTTTCTAACAGAAATCTGCTGTATGGCTGTTAGAAAACATGAGGCAATAGTACAAGGTGGTTCCAATAAAAACATATGCCCTGTACCAGTTCTAATAGGAATCAAGGTGAATCATCTTCAGAATCTTGGCGGTTGGTGGATGTCTACAGCAATAACAGCACAATGAGTGGGGGTGGCAAGAAATATGTCTGCAGAATTAGATGGCAAACAGCACCTGTCAAACAAAGTTAGTTTCTCTAAAACTAGAGAACTAAGCGAGATTCAATTCAGCATCTGCATATTCCTTTTGTTTGACTGCTAGTAAGAAGTTTCTAGAGCAGTGTTTCCCTACCAGGGTGCCTCCAGCTGTTGCAAAACTACAACTCCCTGCATGCCCGGACAGCCTATGGCTGCTATACTTTGAAGCCCTCAATAAGTAAAAATAGGTCTATTTTATGATTCCAACATAAAGTAGACATAATGAGGGACATTTATGAATGTTTGCTTATGTTTTCTTTTTTTTTTTTTTTCTTACTTTTTTTTTGCTTATGTGCGACGTATTTATCAACTGGTTTCAGCCTGTTGATAATTTTCTTTCACGTAAGCAATTTTTCCTTTTTTACTTTGGTAGTAGCTTTTTCTGCTCCATGTTTGAGCTGGAGTAAATTTAGTCAATTTTTAACGCTGTTGCGACTTTTTTTTGCGCAGTTGCGACTGTCGCAGTTAATAAATACCTGACTACCCGTAGTCCATTTTAAAATTATTACTACATAGTAAATTTTAGGAAAACTTGCTTTTCTCGCTTTCCAGTCAAAATGTTGCACGAAAAATCGTGTAGTCGCAGTTGCGACAATTTAGCGACAATTATAGTAAAGAAAACCTGACTAAACCTGTTGATAAATGTCCATAATTGTATTTGTGAATCAATATAAAATTTATTTGGAATATCAATTTTCCTTACAAGCAGAGAGCTTCAGAGTTAGAAAAATGCAAAATGTTCAAAATTTTCATGACATTTTGGGATTTTTCACCAAGAAAGGATGCAAGTAACGATGAAAATTTACCACCAAAATAAAGTAGAATATGTCACGAAAAAACAATCTCAGAATCAGAATAATCGGTAAAAGCATCTCAGAGTTATTAATGCATAAAGTGACAGTGGTCAGAATTGCAAAAAAGGGCTCAGTCCTTAAGGGGAAAAAGGGCTCAGACCTTAAGGGGTTAAAGCGATTTTTTGTTTTTCATTCTGCCCGGGCTGCTGTAATAAAAATTATAAACTTTAACTTACTTTCTGCCACAACCCCTGCTACCGCTGGATTTGGTCTCTGGCCCCGTTCTTCTAGCGGCTTCTGGGGCCTGACACGTAACACTGCGCAGAGCTAATCGCTGGCCACAGCAATATTCCACCTTGGACAGTGATAGGCCGAGCAGCAGTGTCATGTAACAGGCCTAACCGTCTTCCTGGTGCCCTGGCCCGTTACATGATACTGACGCTCAGCCTATCACTGGACAAGGCGGGACATGGCTGCGGCTGGCGATTGGCTCAGCACAGTGTAATGTGTCGGGCCCCAAAAGCCGGAAAAAGACAAAGCCATAAGACAGGAGACCGATTCCAGTAGCAGTGGGGGACCGGCAGAAGGTAAGTTAAAGGTTATTATTTTTATTATGGCAGCCCCGAGCAGAATAATATATATTTTGTTTTATAAATTGCTGTATAACTCATTTAATAATCAAATATTTTTTCTGGTCTACAGTATTTCCATGTAGCTGCAAAAGCCATAGCAGAGCCATTTACGGGGTAAACCAGAGCAATAGTCAGAGAAATGGAGCAGCATCCAATAACTCCACAATAGATGGGGGCACAGGCTTCAAAAGGTTAAACTTCCAGGCTTCCAATCAATCCAGTATACAAGAAGAAGCATCCCTCTAAATAGATGCTTTATTCACCCAGTGTGCATAAGGCAAGATTTCATGTCTTCCCTGGAGCTTTTTTTAAGCAAAATGACAGTATGAACACATATAAATAAATACCTGTGCCTTTTTTCAATGTAATGAACTTGTTAAATAAATGATATACTAAGTGTATATAACCGTGTCATTCACATACACTGTATATAAAGTGACTTATGCCTAAATAAATAATTCATGTACTCATACAGCATTTCCTATTAATAATAAATATAGTGTAGTTATAAAAAGGTATAAAAGGTGCAGTTGCTCAATATACATAATTCTTTTATATCAGCTGGCACTCACCGGACTGGCACAGGCTATTATAAAGTACAGTGTGGTATAACTAGAATCAATAGCACAATGGCATTCTTTGCCATTCACTGCATATATCAGAGGATAATGTCCAATCTATAGTAAGCTGGTATAAGCAGGGAGTCTCAGAATCAGCCTGGTGGTATAGGATGCAAGTAGTATGAGGTTCAGCCTCTCTGATCAGGCTTGGTTACCTTTAACTCCTTAAAGGGGTGCTACCGTGGAAAACTTTATTTATTTATTTATTTTTTTAAATCAACTGGTGCCAGAAAGTTAAACAGATTTGGAAATCTTTTCTATTAAAAAATCTTAATCCTTCCAGTACTTTTTAGGGGCTGTATACTAAAGAGAAAGCCAAAAAGAAATGCATTTCCTGTGATGTCCTGACCACAGTGCTCTCTGCTGACCTCTGCTGTCCATTTTAGGAACTGTCCAGAGAAGCATATGTTTGCTATGGGGATTTTCTCCAGTTCCTAAAATGGACAGCAGAGGTCAGCAGACAGCACTGTGGTCAGGACATCACAGGAAATGCATTTCTTTTTTGGATTCCTCTTTAGTATACAGCCCCTAAAAAATACTGGAAAAATTAAGATTTTTTAATAGAAGTGATTTACAAATCTGTTTAACTTTCTGGCACCAGTTGATTTAAAAAAAAAAAAACAGTTTTCCATGGTAGTACCCCCTTAACACAACAATGGACGTAAATGTATGTCATGGTGTGGTGGTACGTAGCACACCATGACGTACATTAATGCCATGAACATGATGCAAGCACCGGACCAGTGCTATCATCATGCATGGCATTTCCCGGCTGGTGTCAGCAGCCAGGGACCTGCCGGTAATGGCGGACATCAGCGATCGTGCTGATGTCCGCCATTAACCCCTCAGATGCCGTGATCAATACAGATCACGCCATCTGCTGCAGCGCGTCACTTAAAATAGATGATCGGATCCCCCGCAGCGCTGCCGCACCACCGGGCCGGAGGTCCCCTCACCTGCCTCTGACCATCTCCAGGGGTCTTCTGCTCTGGTCTGCTAGATCGAGCAGACCAGAGCAGAAGATCGCCGATAACACTGATCAGCTTTATGCCTATGCATAGCACTGAACAATATTAGCAGTTAAATGATTGATATATATATATATATATATATATATATTGTCCTTTATGAGGACATAAAAAGTGTAAGAAAATTATTTTAGAAAATGTAAAAAAAATTAATAAAATTTAAATCCCCTCCCCAATAATAAAAATTTTAATCGTCCCTTTTTCCCATTTTATCCCCAAAAAGTGTTTAAAAAATAATAATTATAAACATATTTGCTATTGCTGCATGCGTAAATGTCCAAACTATCAAAATATAATGTTAATTATACCTTATGGTGAACGGCGTAAAGTAAAAAAAAAAGCCCCAAATTGCTGCTTTTTTGTCACATTTTATTCCAAAACAAATTCTATAAAAAGTGATTAAAAAGAAAAAAAAATATCAGCAAAAGTGGTACCAATAAAAACTACAGATCACGGCGCAAAAAATGAGGCATCATACCGCCCCATATATGGAAAAATTCGAAAGTTGTAGGTGGTCAAAATAAGGCAATTTTAAACATACTAGTTTTGTTAAAATAGTTTGAGATTTTTTTTAAGCGGTACAATTATAAGAAAGCACATGGGTATGATTTTAATCGTACTGACCCACAGAATAAAGAAAGCATGTCATTTTTTCTGTAAAGTGTACTACGTGAAAAAAAAAACCTTCCAAAATTTCATAAATTGTGGTTTTCTTTTCACATAAATAATATTTTTTTGCTTGAGCAGTACTTTTTATGGTAAAATGAGTGATGTCATTACAAATTAAAATTGATGACGCAAAAAACAAGCCTTCATATAGGTCTGTGTATGAAAATATAAAAGAGTTATCATTTTTAGAAGGAAAAAACGAAAATGCAAAAATAAAATGGGCCTGGTCCAGGGGTACTCTGGTGGAAAACTTTTTTTTTTTTTTTTTTAAATCAACTGGTACCAGAACGGATTTGTAAATTAATTCACACCCACAAGGCACCACATTATGTTTCACTACATGTGCTTTTTCTTCTATTCTGTTTTACATGTGCTTCAATATCCTAAAAGAGAATGTGTCACCAAATGTAATTCTTTTTTTAGAGGCTAAATAATTTTTTTTCACATTATTTTTATATTTTTGGAAATATAAAAAAGAAATTCTTGTCACAAAATACTGTATGAAAAATGTAATAATAACTTGTCCTATCTCCCACTGTTGACCAGTGAAATCTGGTGAAAGCAAGCAACTTGTCTGGCTGCTGCAATTCAGACCTCGCCCGTCTACCTTCCTCCTCTATATATGTGCAAAAAGGAGGGGGGGGGGGGGTAGGGGGTTTTGTAGTTTTTTCAATTCCACTGTCACCATTTTGTTAGTGTCTAAAGAGTGGTAAAGAATAGACTAGATGTCTCTTGATAGTTCACTGCTCCTTAGGGACTTCAAGGAAATGGTGCTGGCTCCCCTTTTCATTTCACCTAGCCTGTGCTTTGCACATGTGCAGTAAGCAGTCAATGCTTTTCTATGAAACACTCTCAGTCTTAACTTTCCTATGCCCTATGACTGCCATAAAGCAACTATGTAGGCATTGTGAAGTGACACACCACAATAATAATTGCAGCACCAGTACACACTTTATTAATAAATGACATTAAAACTACATTGTCCTAAAACTAAATACCTAAATGCTTTATCTTGCTAGAATAATTTTATTTATTAAAAAAAAAAATTAAATGGTGACACATTCCCTTTAACCCCTTAAGGACCAGGCCATTTTACACCTTAGGACCGGAGCGTTTTTTGCACATCTGACCACTGTCACTTTAAACATTAATAACTCTGGGATGCTTTTACCTATCATTCTGATTCCAAGATAGTTTTTTCGTGACATATTCTACTTTATGTTATTGGTAAAATTTTGTCGATACTTGCATCGTTTCTTAGTGAAAAATTCCAAAATTTGATGAAAAAATTGAAAATTTTGCATTTTTCTAACTTTGAAGCTCTCTGCTTGTAAGGAAAATGGATATTCCAAATTAAAAAAAAATTTATTCACAAATACAATATGTCCACTTTATGTTTGCATCATAAAATTGACATGATTTTACTTTTGGAAGACACCAGAGGGCTTCAAAGTTCAGCAGCAATTTTCCAATTTTTCACAAAATTTTCAAACTCACTATTTTTCAGGGACCAGTTCAGGTTTGAAGTGGATTTGAAGGGTCTTCATATTAGAAATACCCCACAAATGACCCCATTATAAAAACTGCACCCCCTAAAGTATTCAAAATGACATTCAGTCAGCGTTTTAACCCTTTAGGTGTTTCACAGGAATAGCAGCAAAGTGAAGGAGAAAATTCCCAATCTTCATTTTTTACACTCGCATGTTCTTGTAGACCCAATTTTTTAATTTTTACAAGGTGTAGAAGGAGAAAATTTATACTTATATTTGTAGCCCAATTTTTCTCGAGTAAGCACATACCTCAAATGTCCATGTAAAATGTTCGGCGGGCGCAGTAGAGGGCTCAGAAGGGAAGGAGCGACAATGGGATTTTGGAGAGTACGTTTTTCTGAAATGGTTTTTGGGGGGCATGTTGCATTTAGGAAGCCCCTATGGTACCAGAACAGCAAAAAATCCCCACATGGCATACCATTTTAGAAACTAGACCCCTTGGGGAACGTAACAAGGGGTAAAGTGAACCTTAATACCCCACAGGTGTTTCACGACTTTTGCATATGTAAAAAAATATATATATTTTTTCACTAAAATGTGTGTTTTCCCCCCCAAATTTCACATTTTTGCAAGGGTTAATAGCAGAAAATACCCCCAAAAATTTGTAACCCCATCTCTTCTGAGTATGAAGCTACCCCATAAGTGGACCTGAAGTGCACTACGGGCGAACTACAATGCTCAGAAGAGAAGGAGTCATATTTGGCTTTTGGAGAGCAAATTTTGCTCGGGGGCATGTCGCATTTAGGAAGCCCCTATGGTCACAAAACAGCAAAAAAAAAAACACATGCCCTACCATTTTGGAAACTAGACCCCTTGAGGAATGTAACAAGGAATAAAGTGAGCCTTAATACCCCACAGGGGTTTCACGACTTTTGCATATGTAAAAAAAAAAAAAATTCTCACTAAAATGTGTTTCCCCCCCCCAAATTTCAAATTTTTGCAAGGGTTAATAGCAGAAAAGACCCCCCAAAATTTGTAACCCCATCTCTTCTGAGTATGAAGCTACCCCATAAGTGGACCTGAAGTGCACTACGGGCGAACTACAATGCTCAGAAGAGAAGGAGTCATATTTGGCTTTTAGAGAGCAAATTTTGCTCGGGGGCATGTCGCATTTAGGAAGCCCCTATGGTGCCAGGACAGCAAAATAACCCCCACATGGCATACCATTTTGGAAACGAAACCCCTTGAGGAACGTAACAAGGGGTACAGTGAGCATTTACCCCCCACTGGTGTCTGTCAGATCTTTGGAACAGTGGTCTGTACAACATTTTTAATTTGCACAGCCCACTGTTCCAAAGATCTGTCAGACACCAGTGGGGTGTAAATTCTCACTGCACCCCTCATTACATTCCGTGAGGGGTGTAGTTTCCGAAATGGGGTCACATGTGTTTTTTTTTTTTTTTTTGCGTTTGTCAAAACCGCTGTAACAATCAGCCACCCCTGTGCAAATCACCTCAAATGTACATGGTGCACTCTCCCTTCTGGGCCTTGTTGTGCGCCCCCAGAGCACTTTGCGCCCACATATGGGGTATCTCCATAGTCGGGAGAAGTTGCATTACAAATTTTGGGGGTCTTTTTTCCCTTTTACCTCTTGTCAAAATGAACAGTATAGGGCAACACCATCGTGTTAGTGTAAAAAATTTATTTTTTTACACTAACATGCTGTTGTAGACCCCAACTTCACCTTTTCATAAGGGGTTAAAGGAGAAAAAGCCCCCCAAAATTTGTTAGGCAATTTCTTCTGAGTACGGCGATACCCCATATGTGGCACTAAACTGTTGCCTTGAAATACGACAGGGCTCCAAAGTGAGAGCACCATGCGCATTTGAGGCCTGAATTAGGGATTTGCATAGGGGTGGACATAGGGGTATTCTACGCCAGTGATTCCCAAACAGGGTGCCTCCAGCTGTTGCAAAACTCCCAGCATGCTTGGACAGTCAACGGCTGTCCGGCAATACTGGGAGTTGTTGTTTTGCAACAGCTGGAGGCTCCATTTTGGAAACAGTGGCGTACCAGACGTTTTTCATTTTTATTGGGGAGGGGAGGGGGGCTGTGTAGGGGTATGTGTATATGTAGTGTTTTTCACTTTTTATTTTATTTAGTGTTAGTGTAGTGTAGTGTTTTTAGGGTACAGTCACACGGGCGGGGGATTACAGCGAGTTTCCCGCTGCGAGTTTGAGCTGCCGCGCAAAATTTGCTGCATCACAAACTTGCAGCCTGATACTCACTGTAAGCCCCCTGCCCATGTGAATGTACCCTGTACATTCCACAGGGGGGGGACCTCCAGCTGTTGCAAAACTACAACTCCCAGCATGCACAGTTTATCAGTGCATGCTGGTAGTTATAGTTTTGCAACAGCAGGAGGCACACGGGTTGGGAAACACTGAGTTAGGAAACAGACAATGTTTCCCAACCAGTGTGCCTCCAGTTGTTGCAAAACCACAACTCTCAGCATTCTCAGGCATGCTGGAAGTAGTAGTTTGGCAACATCTTTAGAGCCAGAGGTTGCCGAACTACAACTCCCAGCATGTTTGGAGTTGTAGTTTTGCAACATCTGGAGGACTACAGTTTGAAGACCACTACTACAGTGGTTCCCAATCTGTGCCCTTCCAGATTTTGCAAAACTACAACTCCCAGTATACCTGGACAGTAAGGGCATGCTGAGGATGTGTAGTTTTGCAACATCTGGAAGGGCACAGTGGTCCCAAAACTGTGGACCTCCAAATGTTGCAAAACTGCAACTCCCAGTATGCCCAGACGCCAAGGGCTGTCTGGGCATGCTGGGAGTTGTAGTTTACAGGGTCCCAATACAGCAATGCATGTCGCTTTACGGTAGTGAGGACGTTAAAGAACGTCCTATGTCCTTAAGTGGTTAATAAAGTCACTATGTTGAACTTTGGTGACAGCCTCTTGGGCTGCTAACAAACAAGGAAAAGTTTAGGTACGGGCATAGGCACAGTGATGCTGGTGTGCTGTACCTCCATTCTGAGGCAGGCATGGGAGGTGCTCAAAAGCTGAGCTCTGACACCAAACAGGGAGAATGAGGAGACAGCCTAGTGAAGTTGTGACTGGCATGTCATTCTGGAAAAATAGGCCTGGCTATGGTTACCAGGTTACAGGCCTGTCCCTGTGCAGGAGAGACAGGAACCTGCAGGTTGGGAAGGCGCTGGTGTATTAAAGTTCTTGAAGCCTACTGTATATTAAAACTGACTAGAAGGGTTGCCTGTGCAGTGAGGATGAACCTTTGCAAGAGAAGCAGCTGCGCTGCATTGAAAAGGAAGGCTCAGACTTCAGAAAGCTAGGCTTCCCAACCATTCTAGATCTAGCAGGACAGTCCTAGATTGTACAATTGCCATTGTACAATTGCCCTGGGAGACCTGCCTCATTTCTAGCTTTGGAAACATGAATAGGTTGACCCTTTTCCATCCCTTGAATTTCCCCAAGAGATGTCACGTTCAACTGGATCTGCATCCTCAGGATGCTAATCCAGTTGGAAACTGTTGTGAACTAGAGGACTATCAGCTTCCTTTCCCATCACTAACTCTTGTGAGTTGAAGGCTACTTAAGATCTGTGGCCTACAAGAAGTTGTGACAGCCAAGCCAAGGGCACAGTTTCCGGGTACAAACAGCTCCTCACGGTTTTACTCTACCTGCATATGGATGCCTCCTGCAGTAAAAGAAGGAAGCCAGGACTCGACCTTGGGGACAAGGAGAGGCTAGTCTAACAGTTTTGTTGCTATTTATGTGCGAAAGCAGAGAAGGCACTAAAAATGTGTGGGGGCACAGAAGGGGCATTTAAATCTGTGAAGGGGCACAGAGAGAAATAACAATTGTATAGGGTCACAGAAAGGGCATTAAAATCTGTATTAGGGCACTAAAACTGTATGAGACACAGAGGGGGAAAATAAAAATTGTGCATGGTTACAGATCGGCATCATTATGTTCGGGGGACATAGGGGGCCATATTACTGGTGAGGCCACTATGAGAAGAACATTTAGTGTGTTGGGTCTAAGGAGGGACCTATTACTGTTTGAAGGCACTGAAATTGTGTGAGGCACAAAAATGGTACAACTATTATTGTACAGGGCACCACAGGGGTATTATAACCATTCAGGGCTAGAAGAAGTGTCCTGTGTAATGTAACACAAACTAGAAAAGGTCTCCTGTAAAGAGAACAGGAGACTGAGACTATTTGATGGGTTGAATTAGATTCCTGTTAATACTGTATTGTTTAGTAACATTATTTAGTACCATGACTCCATGCTTTTGTGCTTCTATGGACAACTGCAACTACTGAAATTGCTGCACCGCCAAGTGAACTTGTTTGTCTAGATAACATTAATCTGCACTTGTCTTAAAACCCCTTAACCCCTTAAGGACTCAGCCCATTTTGGCCTTAAGGATTTAATTTTTACGTTTTCATTTTTTCCTCCTCGCCTTCTAAAAATCATAACTCTTTTATATTTTCATCCACAGACTATTATGAGGGCTTGTTTTTTGCGCGACCAGTTGCCCTTTGTAATGACATAACTCATTATATCATAAAATGTATGGCGCAACCAAAAAACACTATTTTTGTGGGGAAATTAAAAAGAAAAACGCAATTTTGCAAATTTTGGAAGGTTTCGTTTTCACGCCGTACAATTTATGGTAAAAATTACGTGTGTTCTTTATTCTGAGGGTCAATACAATTAAAATGATACCCATTATTACATACTTTCCTATTATTGTTGTGCTTAAAACAAATCACAAACTTTTTAACCAAATTAGTACGTTTATAATCCCTTTATTTTGATGACCTCTAACTTTTTTATTTTTCCGTATAAGCGGCGGTATGGGGGCTCATTTTTTGCGCCATGATCTGTACTTTTTTTTTATACCACATTTGCATATAAAAAACTTTTAATACATTTTTTATAATTTTTTTTTAATAAAATGTATTTAAAAAGTAGCAATTTTGGACTTCTTTTTTTTTCCGTTCACGCCGTTCACCGTACGGGATCATTAACATTTTATTTTAATAGTTCGGACATTTACGCACGCGGCGATACCAAATATGTCTATAAAATTTATTTTTTACTCTTTTTGGGGGTAAAATAGGAAAAAACGGACGTTTTACTTTTTTATTGGGGGAGGGGATTTTTCACTTTTTTTTTAACTTTTACTTTTACATTTTTTTACATTTTTTTTACACTTGAATAGTCCCCATAGGGGACTATTCATAGCAATACCATGATCGCTAATACTGATCTGTTCTATGTATAGGACATAGAACAGATCAGTGTTATCGGCGATCTTCTGCTCTGGTCTGCTCGATCTCAGACCAGAGCAGGAGATGCTGGGAGCCGAACAGAGGCAGGTGAGGGGACCTCCGTGCGGCGTTCTGAATGATCGGATCCCCGCAGCTATGCTGCGGGCGATCCGATCATTCATTCAAATCGCTCACTGCCGCAGATGCCGGGATCTGTATTGATCCCGGCACCTGAGGGGTTAATGGCGGATGCCCGCGAAATCGCGGGCATCGGCCATTGCCGGCGGGTCCCTGGCTGCGATCAGCAGCCGGCATCAGCCGCGCATGACACGGGTCGCTCCGATGCCCGCGGTTATGCACAGGACGTAAATGTACGTCCTGGTGCGTTAAGTACCACCGCACCAGGACGTACATTTACGTCCTGCGTCCTTAAGGGTTAAAGGGTACTCTGGTGGAAAACTATTTTTAAATTTTTTTTTTATGTAAATCAACTAGTGCCCGAAAGTTAAACAGATTTGTAAATTACTTCTATTAAAAAATCTTAATCCTTCCAGTACTTATTAGCTGCTGAATACTACAAAGGAAATTATTTTCTTTTTGGAACACAGAGCTTTCTGCTGACATCATGAGCATAGTGCTCTCTGCAGAGTAGGAGAAAATCCCCATAGCAAACATATGCTGCTCTGGACAGTTCCTAAAATGGACAGTCAAGGGGCTATATCACCTAGCAATATGCGCAGCAAGGTTCTCGGTGACCTCCGGTCAAAGTCTCCTGTGGGGTGCACGTACATAGATATGAAGCATCAAAATGAAACAAGCAAAAAGCACGTAAGTGCACTCACCGCAAGGCAGAGACAGTCGGGTCGAGGAGTCCAGTGACGGGTAGCCGGGTCACGGCATAGGGGCTGGTAAAGTGTGGCGCTCGGAGGCCCGAGCTTTGCTGAAAACCTGCGTAAACTTTACTGAAGATTTTCTGTAACATGCGAACATAGGAACAGTCTTTGTAACAGAGTATATGAACAGCTTAGCTGAGATTGACCGTTGCTTGGGACTTTTAGTAAGTTCTTTAGCTTGTAGGGATTTAGTATGCGCAGATCTGCTGGATTTAGGGTTATGTTTAGGTCCAGGGTCCTTGCCAACATTAGCGGGGAATTTAGAAGAACTCACTGTGTAATTCAGCCGAGGCCGCAAGGCTTTGGCTTAGTAATTGTCGTTGAAAGTTGCGGAGGTCCTACCTCATTCAGTGACAGCAAACCAAGAGAGCGAATAATGGCCGCAGCTCCCTTATATGGGCAGGGGCTGGCCGTCTTTTGATTGGTCCACGCCATCTGTCAATCAGCTTTACAAGGCATTGTGGGTATCACATGTCCCATAAACCTCCAAAGGTCCTTTTGAACTACCATAGAGACTAGACATCGTCACGTGACCTGCAGGTCCTGCGGCGCTAGCGCAAGGTAAGTACACTTTTTATATACATTTATTTACATTTACTCTAATAATATATTAACTATTTAAGGGGTGACTAGGGGAGGGCTAGACCTGAGGACCCCATGGGTCCTAGGAACCCCTACCAAGGTACGGTATGTAATACGGTACCGGGACCCCACAAACCCCCTTACTTAAAACAAGTTGACCCCGACGCCTGTCCCTTAAGGCAGAGGAACTAGGACGAATGCAAAGGATGAAATTATCATACATTATATACATCCTGACACATTAGACATTTAGAACTCTCTATACATTTTTAAAGTTCCCTAGACATATCTAAAGCTCTCTAAAACATTTCTCAAGCTTTCTAGATATTTATACACAGCTCTCTAAACACTTAAGAAGCTCTCTAAACATTTATTCTCAAGCTTCCTAGATCTTTATACAGCTCTCTAAACATTTATTCTCAAGCTGCCTAGACACATATATCTGACTAAAACATTTTACTTTTCGCCATTTAAGTTTACCTGTTAGTACACAGAAGGTTATATTGGCTTTCCTGAGGCTATCTACCAATAAGTTAGCTACTAGGGTCTATTGGCTACACGCTTCTTACCCCTAGAACACAACAGTATAGCCTTACCTAGGTTACCTTTAGTAAATACGTGCATCAATTTTTAGCTTGCAAGAGCAAGGTAGTGCATCTCACACACGTAGAAAGAAAATAAATTAGTGTACCTAACAGTGGCAGGAATTGGACAATGACTTAGGCTACAATTCCTAAAGTGTTTTTTATTAATGTGAGATATATTTTATTTTGGTGTACTAAGTTAGAATGAAGTAAGTACATTTTAAGTGATTTATTTGGTGTACTATGTGTACAGATACTATTTGGAAGATCAGTCTTGGTATCTTAAGGGTAGTTTACCCTGTGTAGTCCTTTGAGAACGTCGCAACATCACCTCTGGGCTGGCAGGAGTCTCTTCAAATAATAGTTCTGTGGAAATTTCAGTCCCCGAGGGACCAGCTTGAGGCTGGAAACAGGAGAAACTTCTTCGGGTGGACTGAGAGATTTCCTGAAATCAGGTGGAGAAGGTCTTGCTGGACTTGAAGCAGCAACGGGAGAGGTGCTGGTGTTAGCTGGAGCGACCGGTTGCGATTGACTAGGTGGAGCAACTAGTGTCAGCTGGCTAGGTGGAGCAACAAGGGGCGGCTGGCTTACAGCTGGACATGGCATACCCCAATACATGACAGGTTGGTGAGAGGAGAATAAAGGAACGTCCATACTGGGATGTATTCCTTCTCCTGGTACATATTCCCTCACTGGCTTGGCTGGAGGAGGAGTAGGGAGAGGTGCAGGAGGAGGTGATCCCGGCAAGTCTTCCTTCAAGCACACCTTTATTCTGTTTCGGTGGATCACCTGTGGCTCAAACCCTTCTTTCTGTATTTCATACACATCCGTATCGGGATAAGGTATTGCAGTAATAGTATAGGGTTCTGTTTCCCATAGAGAATCCAACTTATGAGTTCTTGGGAACTTTCTGAGCCAAACTTTGGCTCCAAGCTGCAGGGCTTGGGCCGAGGCTTGCTGATTATACTCTTTTTGCTGTCGGCCCTGGGCTTCGCCCATTTTCTTCTCCACAATGTCTCCGGCTTCTTCGATCCTCCTGCGATGTTCAGAGACCCAGTCCTGAGAGACTTGAGGGGAATTATTGAAAGGAGCTTGTAGCCCAAAAGTTCTGTCCTTTGGCAGTTGACCATGTCGGCCCATCATGAGAAAGAAGGGAGTATACCCTGTAGAGCAATGAATAGTGTTGTTGTAGATTTCCAATAACTCAGGCAGTAGTCGGGGCCACTCTTGGTGTATCGAGACAGAAGCTGCTCGGAGCATATGGATAAACACCTGGTTGATCCTTTCGCAGAGCCCATTTCCTTGAGGATGGTAAGCTGCTTCAGAGCTTCTTACAGTCATGCAGCTGGTAGAGTTCCTGAAACAACTGAGCTTCGAAGGATGTCCCTCGGTCAGTGAGGACTGCTTCGGAACACCCCAAGGGTTGGATCCAGTGGCTGTAGAAGAGTTGTGCTGCTGTCTTGGCAGTCAGATCCTTGATGGGAACAACAACCACCCACTTAGAGTAGTGATCCACCATGGTCAGGGCATAGCAATGGCCAAATTGAGTGGGGGTCAGCTTCACATGGTCCAGGGCAACCATCTGATTAGGCCTCTCAGTATGGATGGGGTGCAAAGGTGCTCTCGCATCTTTACAGGGGTTCCTGATGACATTGCACGCGGTGCATTCAGCACACCATTTTTTCGACGTCTCCTCGCATTCCTATCCAATAAAATCTTCGGCAAATAGTAGCCTCCGTCTTATGGATTCTGAAATGCCCCGACTGGTCGTGATATGCATTCAGGACCATAGCTGCATCTTTTCTGGGGATTAAAATTTGATGCATCCGTCCAGGGAGTTTCTGTATAACAGCCCTTTATGGAGGAATAGACGATTTCGCTGTCACCATAACCGTTTCAGTTCAAAGTCCCCTTGCGGCTTGTGGAGTCGAGTGGGCACCTTCTTGTGGAGGCAGTAATACAAGAGGTCCCCTATGACCCGACTGTCATCCTGCAGAGTCTTCCGTGTGTATTGGTCCTTGGAGATTTTCAGAGGTCTGGGTTCGTCACCCTCTTGGGCAGTTAGAGCATTCTGGCTCACGAACCGTTGGTAGAAGAGTGGCATCTCCACATGTTCCCATTCATCCCCTGCAGGGGGTTCTTCACCTGGGGCCATCCGGGAGAGAGCATCCGCATTGACATTGGATTTTCCACTGCGGTACTTAATGCTGAAGTTATAATTGGCCAACCGGGAGGCCCAGCGCTGCTCAATAGCCTCCAACTTAGCAGTAGTCAAGTGGGCCAAGGGATTGTTGTCCGTATAGACCATGAAGGGGGTGGCCGCCAGGTAATCCTTGAATTTTTCAGTGACGGCCAAGACCAACTTGACAGAGCTGTAGTTGGCATTGTTCCTTTCCGCGAAGATGACGGCTGGTGTAGGCTATTACCCTCTCTTTACCATCTTGTAGCTGAGATAAGACGGCTCCCAGTCCTTCGAAACTGGCGTCGGTATATAAGCGGAACGGCTGACCAAAGTCAGGATAGGCCAAGATAGGAGGTTCTGTAAGAAGGTACTTTAAAGCTCAGAAGGCAGTTTCTTGGTCTTCAGCCCACTGTATCGGGAGCCTCCCATTATAATTTTCCTTGGCAGTACCCCTCAGCAGGGCAGTCAGGGGACCAGTAATTTGTGCAAAGTGAGGGATGAAACGTCAGTAGTAGCCGGCAAATCCCAGGAAACTTCGGACGTCTCGCACTGTCTTGGGTGTAGGCCAGTCTCTCACAGCACTTATTTTCTCGGGATCAGGTTGGACACCTTCGGCACTTACAACATGTCCTAGATAGTGCACTTGTGGCTTTAACAGGCGGCATTTGGAAGGCTTGACTTTCAGTCCATGCCGTATAAGGACCTGGAAAACTTCTTTCAGGTGGTCCAGATGTTCTTGATACGTCCAAGAATAAACAATAACGTCATCCAAGTATAGGAGGACACTTTGGAAGTTGAAATGCCCCAAACATCGTTCCATCAGGCGTTGAAAGGTGGCCATAGCATTACAAAGCCCAAAGGGCATACTTTTGAACTCGAAGAGTCCCATGGGGGTCACAAACGCCGTCTTTTCCTTATCCTCCTCAGCCATTGGTACTTGCCAGTACCCACTGGTCAGATCTAGCGTTGAGAAGTAAGCTGCAGATCCCAACGCAGTCAGAGATTCTTCAATTCTGGAAAGAGAATAGGCATCCTTGTGGGTCACACTGTTTAACTTCCGGTAGTCTACACAAAAACGGATAGTTCTATCCTTCTTTTTCACCAGAACCAGAGGAGCCGCCCAAGGACTTTGGCTTTCTTGATTACATCAGCCTCCTTCATTTCCTCCAACATTCTCTTGATGGTCTGGTACATTCCAGGTGCCACCGTCCGATGTCTCTCCTTGATGGGGGGTTTGTCGCCCATAAGGATCCGATGCTGGACCATCGTGGTCCGGCCAAAGTCAGTGGGAAATTTGCTGAAGGCTTCATGATGCTGTTTGGCTACGTGAAGGATCCCTTTCACTTGTTCCTCGGGGGTCTCTTCATCCCCAATTTGTAATTGAGTCCACCAGGGCTCCATAGGGTCCTTATCGGCTCATGGTCGGGCAGCCTGAGTCTTGGAGATCACGTCCTTGGAGTCCAAGCGGTTCAGCTGGGCCACCGGAGTATACTTGGTTAGTTTCGCAGCTACTTCAGAGAGATCCACCAGTCTCACCGGAACTCTCCTGTTTCTTACAGTCACCAGACTCCTAGCCGCTCGCACCAGTGGGTAGTCCTCCAGCAGTGTAGGCTCCAAGAGTGCCTGATAGACCTGACTTCTCACCCCAGGTCAGGCGCGACACCAGATGACAGTCTCTGTCTGCGGATGCAAGGTAACAGCTCGCATGTCTTGAATTTTCCCCCTACAGATGCTTCTCTGATGATTCACAGACTTCTGTTCAGCTCGAAGTATCTGGAGGGGATGTTGCGCGGCTCGCCGGCTTGGTGGTGACATGTGAGGGAGAGATGCATGCAGTGAAGCAACAATATCATCAAAACAATGCCTCATAATATTCATACCCAGTATGCACCCTCCTCGCTAACACTAGTAATAATCACACCCTGCTCCTTTAAAATATGCTCCCCCACCTGTACTGTCGGCTCCCAGTAGCCATGCCTGGGTACTGGTTTCCCGTTCCCTGCAATCACCCTAAACTCTGTCTCCCCAGGCTCACATAATTTTTCAGGCCCCCAATACCTATAGAACACCCCTTGTAGAATCGTGGACACCTGCCAACCAGTATCTATTAAAGCCTGCCGTTTGACCCCCTCTACTATCACTTGTACATAGGGGCAAGGAGCAACTTACATTGACAGTCCCTTCTTGGTGCTGGCTGTCGCTGGACCTTCTTCCGTCACTCCTGGGGTGCGGTCCTCAACCCCAGGGGATGCCAGTTTAAAGCCCAGCATTGGCTCTTCCAGTGTACTAGCTTTCCACAATGGCTGCAGACAGACCTCTGATTGCCAGGGGGCCTCACCGAAGGGGTGCCATGTGGATTGGCAGGGTGGGGATCAGGTTTCTTAGGTGGAAGAGGCATGGGCCTAGGCGAATTGGACCGGCCTGCCATCTCTTTAAACGCCTTGGCTAACTGTTCAATGTCTTGTTTTAAATCCTGCAGATCAGCAGTCCATGGACTGGGGGAAGGGGTAGCAGGGACAGGCGGTGAAGGGACCGGAGATTGGGGTGAGGCCACCTGGGGTTCTGCAGCAGGGACACTAGCTTCCTCTACTGGGGACCCAGACTCGATCACCTTGACGGCTAGTCTTTTAAAAGCTGGGAAGTCCATGTCAGGATTTTGTACCGCTAGCATCCTGAGCTGGGCTTTGTCCCACTTATTCTGTGCCCCCTCTATAAACCGGTCCATCAGAACTCTATTGCCCTGATCAGGCGTGATGCCATCCAACTTCTGCACTGCCTCTAATGCATTCTGCAAGGCTACCGCATATGCCCGGAGAGTCTCATCTGGTTTCTGAAGTCGCTCATATAGTCTGAGGCATACCTCAGAGGTGGAGTGGGCTTCGAACACTTGAGAGAGCCCCTCGAAGATCTGTCCCCCTGTGACTTTATCAGCCGCTGGCCAGGTGCGGAGCTCCTCTAAGGCAGGCCCCTGGAGCTGCCCTAGAAGCAACTGTACCTGTTGGTGAGGAGGGAGTGCATAAAACCCGAAGAGGCTGTAAATCTTCTCTCTAAAATCTCTTAACGTGAAAGGATGGGCGGCGCTTCTGGATCCCGCGCGCGGGAAGGCCCTGCGCCGGTTTTGACTCTTTTCAATGCGGACTGCAGCTCCGCTATACTCTTCGCCTCCCCCCTTACTTTTCCCCCTTGTAACGTTCGCCACACACGTCACTCTTGCACATTAAACACAGTCTCTTGTATAAACACAGTCTCTTATATAGGGGGGAGTACACTTTCTCTGGTGGCAACAGCAGCAAGCACACACCCGTATCCTGTTCGTGAGACGCCAAAAAGGCTTTGTGGTGCCTTGTAGGTGTGAATGGTGATCGGGATGTTGCTGTGCAGGTTATAAAGGGTGCTATTGACGCCAGGGTGAGGGTTAAATGCTGTATGACTTGGCCTATCCCCACCCTTCCCAAAGACGATAGGTGTTTGCAGAATAAAGTATTGTCCACAACCAGAGCTTCGCTGAAAACTTGCGTAAACTTTACTGAAGATTTTCTGTAACATGCGAACATAGGAACAGTCTTTGTAACAGAGTCTATGAACAGCTTAGCTGAGATTGACCATTGCTTGGGACTTTTAGTAAGTTCTTTAGCTTGTAGGGATTTAGTATGCGCAGATCTGCTGGATTTAGGGTTATGTTTAGGTCCAGGGTCCTTGCGAACATTAGCAGGGAATTTAGAAGAACTCACTGTGTAATTCAGCCGAGGCCGCAAGGATTTGGCCTAGTAATTGTCGTTGAAAGTTGTGCAGGTCCTACCTCATTCAGTGACAGCAAACCAAGAGAGCGAATAATGGCCGCAGCTCCCTTATATGGGCAGGGGCTGGCCGTCTTTGGATTGGTCCACGCCATCTGTCAATCAGCTTTACAAGGCATTGTGAGTATCACATGTCCCATGAACCTCGAAAAGTCCTTTTGAACTACCATAGAGACTAGACATCGTCACGTGACCCGCAGGTCCTGCGACGCTAGCGCAAAGTAAGTACACTTTTTATATACATTTATTTACATTTACTCTAATAATATATTAACTATTTAAGGGGTGACTAGGGGAGGACTAGACCTGAGGACCCCACGGGTCCTAGGAACTCTGACTTTGGGGACCCCTACCAAGGTAGGATATGTAATATGGTACCGGGACACAACAATAACATCATAAATAAGTAGATATGTTTTAAGTCAGGAGATACACAAATATCTCAGATGTAAAATGTAGGACTTAAAGACAACTATTTATAAAAGGATAGAGTCCTCCAAGGGAGTAGTGACAATTCATCCCCCTTACAGGCTTTCTTAAACCTGCACATGCCCATAGAGCACAATGGATTAGCTTTAGGCATCATTTATGTTAAAAGCAAAATTGAATACCGTACATACTCGAGTATAAGCCGAGTTTTTCAGCACAATTTTTCGTGCTGAAAACGCCCCCCCTTGGCTTATACTCGAGTGAACTCTCCGCCTGTCCGATGGCTGTCCGGGCATGCTGGGAGTTGTTGTTTTGAAACATCTGGAGGTCCGCAGGTTGAAGACCACTGCCGGGCCTTCGTCATCATCCAGACCCTCCCTTTAGTTTTCTACTCACCTCCCCTCGGTGGGAAGGAAGGGTGAGCTGGTCCGGGCCATCTATGCGGCAGGGACCGTCCGCTGGGGAGGGTTAGTTGTTCCGGGCTGTCCATCAACACAGGGAGGCCCTCTTCTCCTCTACAGGCTGGCCCTGGACTAGTGAGGTTGCCTTGATGACGACACACAGGGACGTCCCTGAGCATGAACGTCCCTGTGCGTCATCATCAAGGCAACATCACTAGTCCGGGGCCGGCCCGGAGCGGAGAAGAGGGCCTCCCTGTGAAGATGGACAGCCCGGAACGACTAACCCTCCCCACCGGACGGTCCCTGCAGCATAGATGGCCCGGACCAGCTCACCCTTCCTTCCCACCGAGGGGAGGTGAGTAGAAAACTAAAGGGGGGGTCTGGATGATGACGAAGGCCCGGCAGTGGTCTTCAACCTGCGGACCTCCAGATGTCTCAAAACTACAACTCCCAGCCGATGGCTGTCTGGGCATGCTGGGAGTTGTAGTTTTGCAACATCTGGAGGTCCGCAGGTTGAAGACCACTGATTGAAGGGATTGACAGGCGGTGATGATGAAGGGGGGGGGATGATGACGGGGGGTCTGGATGATGAAGGGGGGGATGATGTATTTCCCACCCCAGGGTTATAGTTGAGTCAATAACTTTTCCTGGGTTTTTGGGGTGAAATTAGGGGCCTCGGCTTATATTCGGGTCGGCTTATACTCGAGTATATATGGTATATAGCGCTGTGGGGATAAAAATGAAAAATGTTTTGAGGGAAAAAGATCTGTATATTTGCATCTATTGGCACAATTATATAATATTATATCATATAACCTAAGTTTAAATAGGTGAGTAACAGACCAAAGAGCACAGTTCATTGAAAAAATATCCATTGTTGATACATTATCTATATATGTAGAGCAGTTACTATTTTCTGTGAAAACCATAAAAGATGTCTGAATAATGACTATTGTATCAATAACTTACTTATATGCATAAAGGAGAATAACCCCAGGATCTTCAGCCCCTTGTTGAAGGAAAATGTCAGCACATTGGAAATGCACAAGTTCTATGTATCTGACACCCACTGACTAACAGTGAAACCACTAAATGGGATCAGGTTTCTAAAATGGGGAGGACAACCCACCTACTGCACCTACTGCACATGGGCTTTTCGCAAAAAATTCTATGGCTTTATCACCATGAGAAAGAAACCGCTTTACTAATGTGATCGCCAGAACAGGTATAAAAAGGACATTTTTACCAGCTCATGAATACAAGATATTATGTTTTAAACAAAATGTATTTAAAGGCTCTTGTAATACAGAAAAATAAAGTATTTTGTAACCATGATGTTTCCATGGTTACTAAAAATATTGATAAAGGAAAAACAATAACATAAACAAGAATGAGGGCAATAAATAATTTATAAACATTGTATTGCAGGCGATGACTGCTCTGTTTTTCAATGAGAATGTATATTGGAAGCCTAAGTGTTAGATGTGTCATAACTACAGTGTAATAAAACTAGGTTAGCGCGTTAACAAAATGTTCCCATTACCCCGATTTAAGAATAAAGTGGTCAATAGGGCATACAGGTAAATCCTCTGTTTGTACACATCAAAAGCATTTAGTGAACATGCAAGATAGAGACATTTTAGATATAATTTTTTTAACCCATTCTGCCTCTCAATGTTTCAGGGCTTTACCTCTGTCCCCACCACATTTCGAAGAGGGTATGTGATCAACAATAGGAAACGTCATTGTTAACCCCTTCATGACCCAAGTTTTTTTGTTTTTTTTTAAATAGGAAAAGGGGGGTGATTCAAACTTTCATTAGGGAAGGGGTTAAATGATATTTATTCACTTTTTTTTTCACTTTTTTTTTTGCAATGTTATAGCTCCCATAGGGAGCTATAACACTGCACACACTGATCTTTTACATTGATCACTGGTTTCTCATAGGAAACCAGTGATCAATGACTCTGCCGCTTGACTGCTCATGCCTGGATCTCAGGCACTGAGCAGTCATTCGACGATCGGACAGCATGGAGGCAGGTAGGGATCCTCCGGCTGTCATGTAAGCTGTTCAGGATGCCGCGATTTTGCCGCGGCGATCCCGAGCAGCTCCCTGAGCTAACCGGCATTAGTTTACTTTCACTTTAGACGCGGCATTCAACTTTGAACACCGCGTCTAAAGGGTTAATAGCGCGCAGCACCGCGATCACTGCCGCGCGCTATTAGCCACGGGTCCTGGCCGTTGCTAGGTGCCGGGCCCGACACCTACGTTATAGAATGGGAGCCGACCCATGACATACATGTATGCCATGGGTCGGGAAGGGGTTAAACATTATGGTCAGCTTAATAAAAATGTCCAGGTATCAGTATATCGTCATACTTGGGGGAACATATGCTTGGCTTAGTAATGTTTGGCATTCCATACTTACAAATGTTGAAATCAACATAAAAAAATCATTAGCAACAAATTAAGTTTTGCAAGTTAAACATGTATTCATTGTACGGCTCATTTTTGTGACGGGATGAACAAAATGATCATCTTTTAACATAAAGAGACCAATCTTAAAAACACAAGGAGGAAAAACAGCCTTTCACCCTATGGTTAAAAGGCTCTGCCAAGGATTTGGATTTCACAGACTAATGTTGGTTTTGGCAGGTTTATCTTTTGGATTATAAGGCCTTCTATACAAAAACACAAGGGCTAATAAAGACTCTTAAATGTTTCTATAATAATTTTTAGTATAGACCAGTGTTTCCATATAATATACAGTCAGGTCCATAAATAATATTGGGACATCGACACAATTCTAACATTTTTGGTTCTATACACAACCACAATGGATTTGAAATTAAACGAACAAGATGTGCTTTAACTGCAGACTTTCAGCTTTAATTTGAGGGTATTTACATCCAAATCAGGTGAACAGAGTAGGAATTACAACAGTTTGCATATGTGCCCCCCCCACCCCCACTTGTTAAGTAATGGGACAATTGGCTTCTCAGCTGTTCCATGTCCAGGTGTGTGTTATTCCCTCATTATCCCAATTACAATGAGCAGATAAAAGGTCCAGGATTCATTTCAAGTGTTCTATTTGTATTTGGAATATGTTGCTGTCATCTCTCAAGATGAGATCCAAAGAGCTGTCACTATCAGTGAAGCCATCATTAGGCTGAAAAAACAAAACAAACCCATCAGAGAGATAGCCAAAACATTAGGCGTAGCCAAAAAAACTGTTTGGAAAATTCTTAAAAAGAAGGAACGTATCGGTGAGCTCAGCAACACCAAAAGACCCAGAAGACCAAGGAAAACAACTGTGGAGGATGACCGAAGAATTCTTTCCCTGGTGAAAAAAAAACCTTCACAACAGTTGGCCATATCAAGAACACTCTACAGGAGATAGGTGTATGTGTGTCAAAGTCAACAATCTAGAGAAGACTTCACCAGAGTGAATACAGAAGGTTCACCACAAGATGAAAACCATTGGTGAACCTCAAAAACAGGAAGGCCAGATTAAAATTTGCCAAACGACATCTGAAAAAGCCATCACAGTTCTGGAACAACATCCTATGGACAGATGAGACCAAGATCAACTTGTACCAGAGTGATGGGAAGAGAAGAGTATGGGGAATGAAAGGAACATGATCCTAAGCACACCATCTCATCAGTGAACATGGTGGTGGTAGTGTCATGGTGTGGGAATGTATGGCTGCCAATGGAACTGCTTCTCTTCTATTTATTTTGATCATGTGACTTCTGACAAAAGCAGCAGGATGAATTCTGAAATGTTTCAGGCAATATTTTCTGCTAATATTCAGCAAAATGCTTCAGAACTCATTGGACGGCGCTTCACAGTGCAGATGGACAATGACCCAAAGCATACTGCAAAAGCAACCAAAGAGTTATTTAAGGGAAAGAAGTGGAATGTTATGCAATGGCCAAGTCAATCACCTGACCTGAATCTGATTGAGCATGCATTTCACTTGCTAAAGACAAAACTGAAGGGAAAATGCCCCAGGAACAAGCAGGAACTGAAGACAGTTGCAGTAGAGGCCTGGCAGAGCATCACCAGGGATGAAACCCAACAATGTCCGATGAGGTCTATGCGTTCCAGACTTCAGGCTGTAATAGACTGCAAAGGATTTGCAACCAAGTATTAAAAATGTAAAGTTTGATTTATGATTATTATTCTGTCCCATTACTTTTGGTCCGTTAACAAGTGGCATGCACATATGCAAACTGTTGTAATTCCTACACTGTTCACCTGATTTGGATGTAAATACCCTCAATCTGCAGTTAAAGTACATCTTGTTAGTTTCATTTCAAATCCATTGTGGTGAGGTATAGAGGCAAAAATGTTAGAATTGTGTCGATGTCTCAATATTTATGGACCTGACTGTAAGCAATATATTGACTACAAATATTAGTGGACATCAGCAGGATGCATTTGGATTTAGAAATATTCTTCTTATATAGTATTAGGCCACTTCTATGTCCCCATGTAGAAGCAGGCACTATACACTGCCTCTAGGCCACATGGAAAAACCCACTCATCTCTGCATTGTTCCCCCACACCTCCTTGGGCACCGGCACTGGAAGCCATGACTGAAGTAAGAGAATGTACCGTGTCCAGTCGTGGGCACGGCCTACTTAAAACACAGCAGACACAGTTCAAAGCCATGATTGCCCGGGGATCTAGAATCCCCAGATGGGTCCCCCATCCCCGGCATGCCTGGTCATGGTCACACCCCCGTGACAACAATTAAGTCTATATTAATCATTTTCCAAAGTGCCATCTAAAGGTGAAGATTTTAACATATAAAGTAGTACTGTGCGAGAAATGAATGCGTATATGCTCACACAGATAGAACTCTGCGATAGTCTGGTATCATTTGTAACTAGGTAACTGCAGTTTTAACCTCTTTAATATATTGCAATTGTAGAACCAGGGCACACAAGGCAAGTGTTATTCACTTCATTAACTCATCTAACAGGATTATGATATCACAGGTCTTCACCAGAGCAATGTATCAATTGGCTAAAAAAGTTCTAATGAGCCAACCTTTCGTTTACCTTCCTGGAGCATTAGAATGATTAAATTCCTTTGTTCTAACATTTTTCATTCCTTTCTAATATACTCATCCACAGAGCTCCACTCATACCATCGGCACCTGGTTCTGTACGCTGACATAATCCGAGTTTTCTGTAATCCCCTAGATCTCTATTAAATATGTTATGTAATATGAAAGTGCAGAGGATAAGAGTTTATGACAATATGATCAGTGTTGTCTCTGAAGCTAAAACTTCACATAATAAAGTGCATGCAAAATATAGAGAAGGGACATTTTTGAGTAACGTTTGACCAAAATGTGAATCATAATTTTTTTTTTTATACATAATTCATATACAGTTACATAAAGGTCACTCTTTGTAAAAAAAAAAAAAAAAATGTACTCTGCTTGCTGTCATCCAATAGAACTACTTCTAGCAGATAATAGTCAGTCCTTGTCATGTGATGATCACACAGATGTACGGCTTTTTGCGAGTTTGTAATATCCACTGGAATTAAAGCAGACCTGTCATCAGGTTTTTGGGGTTATAACTAAGTCCACAGTTATACTGGGCATCTCAACCTGAATCCAGGCATCACCAGCTTCCAATAACATTTAAAACATGGTTGTTATGTATGTTGTTTTGTCCATGTTTATTTTTGTTTACTTTGAATGGATCTTGAATACATTTTTGAATTTTATTGAAGCTGGTGACTAGTCTGCATATTGGCTGTCTATGCAGGAACCGACACGCTTTATTCCATGTTATCCATGCTTCACCTAAAGATAATGCATGACCCAACACATGTCCAGATTTATGGTAGTGAGGGTTATTAGTTTATTTTTATTTTTAAATAAAATAAATCTTTGTTTTGCAGATTTCTCCCTCCAGCTGTAAGATATAATCCTTTTAATAAATATGCAAATCATGCAAATCAGGCGTACCCCTGGGGCACAAGAGCCCAGCAAAGTTCAGCCCATCCACTTCTAAACACCTCCTCTCTATTAGTCTGTAACTAGCTCCACCCATGTGATTGACAGCCACACGTTTGCCTTTTCCCCATGTGCTATGTGCAGGAAAGAGAGGGAGAGGGCCTGGGCTGGGTACCTGCAAGCTGAGCCAGTCTATGTAATCTCCTCTTCCTTTAGCTTCTCAGCAGCAGCAACAGTGTATACTGTAACCCCTTCCTTGTTATGTTGTTGCTGTTTTCTTCATATCTGCTTATATAGCACCATTCAAACCCAGGGCATCAGTAACCCTTTTTCACCCCTCCACATGCCATCTAGTACTGTACTGTATAAATCAACAGCTCAGCACTGTGCCAGCTGTTCAGTCATGTGCACTTACTCCAGCACTATGTCATGTTATGGCAGAGAAGATCATTTGTTGTACTGTGATTGGCCAGAGAAGTAAGGTAAAAGAAGTTCCCATATGTATACTACTGGCTAAGAGCCCTGATCTGGTTTTACCCCTGAAATGTAAAAAATTAGAAATAGCTGTAGAGGGAGCTCTCATGGGCTTAGTAAGAGCATGATATCACTAAAACCACATTGGAACCACTCGGAAGGGTTAATCTAACAAAACCAGGCAAGTTTAAAAAAATTTTTTTTTTAATTAAGGTATGATTTAAACACTAAAGGTTACTAGTGAATGACTGCAAGCAGAGATCTTTAAATGGGCACTGTCACCAACTTTATTTTTTGATATGTTGTAGTACTTATGTACTACAACATATCTCTAATATACTTTTATTATTATTTTTTTTAATTAAAATTGTTTAATTTACATTTGAAAACCGGCCACTAGGGGTCTCCCTCCTAGTGGCCGGCTGCAGCCTGGCGTGACGTCACGCCTGAAAAAGGACCAATGCCGGGCATTGGTCCTTTTTCATTCAGCCTGCGCTCGCTCCCTGTCTGTCAATCAGACAGGCAGGGAGCGAGCGCATTGGCTCCCCGGCCACTGGCTGGGAGGCCACTTCTCCCGCACATCGCTACTGCCGCCTCCGCCGCCTCGTCGCCGCCTCGTCGCCGCCGCTGTCCCTGCACGCCCGCTGCCGGACTCTGCAGTAAGTGTAATGGGGGGGGGGGTGTTGTGATGGAGGGAACGGGGTATGGCGCGGGGGGGGGGGGAGGGAGACGGAGGGGACAGGCTAGTGCCGCATGTAACTAATAGTTTATCTACACAGGGTGCCTCCAGCTGTTTCAATACTACAACTCCCAGCATGCCCTGACAGCCAATAGATGTCAGGGCAAGCTGGGAGATGTAGTGATGAAACAGCTGGAGGCACCCTGTGTAGATGAACTAAGGGCGGAAGTCCCCCCCAGCAGGCATCAGTGACGTGGTGCCTGCTGGGGAAGTCTGCCTGGTAGTGAGCACACTGCCAGGCAGACAAAAAGCATTTTTAATATAGTAAAAATAAAAATTAAAAGCAGGGAGGGTGTTAGGGATAGATTGGCAATAGGCAGGGACAGAAAAAAAAATAGGATGGTGGGAGCTACCCTTTAAATTAGTATTTAACTGTACTGGAAATGTGTATTTATTCTTACTTATTATACAGTGAATAAAATTTGTTTTCTAAAACTGTAATTCCCTTTTAAATTGATGCAACATGTTCTGGGACCCCATGTGTAAGGAAAGTCTCAGCACATTCACACAGCTGTGTTCCCATAGTTGTCTACTATGGGACTGAATGGTCACAGAATGTAACATTGCAAATTTGCAGCCTGTTCCCTGCAGAATTGTTTTACAGACACGTGGGAAACTAGAGCCCTTGAATTAGCTACCTTTGATAATGAAGCCATTTACTAGAGCTCCTCAGAAGTGAACAGATAAAAAACATGCCAAGAATCCTAGACGGTAATTGTTATAAGTTGTTTCTTTTATGGGTTTAGTCAACTACCTAAAACTAGTTAGTGGCCAGTTTTTTTTAGATATTAATGATGGCAAAGGAAGCAACACGAACTATGTCTGGTATGGTAAAATGTGTGTGGAGTATACAGGCTCAAGTGTACAGGCTATATACAGGCTCAAGTGACATCACGCCTCCGGCCCCTGTGTAGCGTCACACTCCGCCCCTCAATGCAAGCCTATGGGAGGGGGCGTGACAGCTGTCACGCCCCCTCCCATAGGCTTGCATTGAGGGGTGGAGGCGTGACGTCACATGCCACCTGCCCTGTGGTCGCCGGTAATCTGACCCGGAGCGAACATGCTCCGGGGACTGATTTTAACTGGGGTGCTGCGTGCAAGATCACGGGGGTCCCCAGCGGCGGGACCCCACGATCAGGCATCTTATCCCCTATCCTTTGGATAGGGGATAAGATGTCTAAGCGCCGGAGTACCCCTTTAAACTAAGCCAACTAAAGCTAAAACCAGATAGTCTAAAAATTTGCCAAATTTCAAACAGCCTGAGCCGCAGTGATAAATCTGGAGAATACTTAATTTGTCTAGTCTAAGTTGCAACATCTGGAGGCACACATGTTTAAAAACACTGCTTTGAATCATTCACACTGAACTTGACAGGTAAATGAAGGATTCTCTATCATTTCTCACCACCCATAAAGTTCAAGGCAACTGTCCCTTCTAATACCTACTATATACATGTCTTCCTACTATATACATGGTGCTGTATCCTGAATGTATTCCACCCTGCCGGTTTAGTCTGGCAACTTGTCATTATTATCATTAGTAGATCGCTGCTTAGATCAGGGCTGCTTTGTGGTGTCCCCCCAGCTCCCCCACAAATCATCCCCCGACATGGTAGCCGCCTGCTTCTTCCTGTTCAGTCAAGTGCCCTTTTCTCAAGCACCATGTGTGCACAATATTTTCTTTGTGCTGAAGCCATATTGGCATAGCAAAGTAGGAAAAAGAGTAGGTGCTCTGCTGTCTTTGGCCATTGGGGACCATCAGTGAGGACAATAAAGTAACCCTGTCACCACTTTTATATAACAAAACCATGAAGTACTGTTGTCTTTGAGTTGTAGCTTGCTTTTCGCAGAAAAAAGTTGCTGTGTGAACACAAGCGTGACTAATCTTTAGTCTGTGATGGATTCTTAAGGAAATTTATCAACATTAAGGACAAATAATTCAACCTTCTTGATGATACCACAGTAATACTTCAGATTCTCAAGAAAGTACATGGGAAATTATTGTTACAAAAAATATTGCATGTCCTGTCACCTGGAAATGGAAAATGCCAGAGGGGACGTGTGTCCTGAAACACAATTTCGGAATCCCTGCTGAAACAAGGATCATGTAGCAGATCAGTGCGCTGCTCACTATGATAACAAAGAGTCAATGGAATCTTTCATATCTACTGACCCAGAATGCCCCCTGCTGATTCTGTCTTGCATTACTTCTTATTTAGTTGCTTATGAAAATTAGCTAAATGAACTATAAAAACACATATATAATGTGTCTACACATTATATTATACAATATCAATAGACCAGCATATGTTCTGTGCATTATATAAGCATGATGTATTATTACCAGCTGACCTCACTGTTATTTCACAGGGCAAAGAGCCAAGAAATCTTTCATATCTACTGACCCTTAATGACATCACATTTCGCTGCATGGGAATAAAAACTCTAATTATTTGCTGGGAAAACAGACATATACCGTATTTTTCGCCGTATAAGACGCACTTTTTCTTCCCCAAAACTGGGGGGAAAAAGTCGGTGGATCTTATACGGCGAATACACCCCTATCGCGGCGGTCCCTGCGGCCATCAACGGCCGGGACCCGCGGCTAATACAGGACATCACCGATCGCGGTGATGCCCTGTATTAACCCTTCAGACGCGGCGATCAAAGCTGACCGCCGCATCTGAAGGGAAAGTGACACTAACCCGGCTGTTCAGTCGGGCTGTTCGGGACCGCCGCGATTTCACCGCGGTGGTCCCGAACAGCCGGACTGAATAGCCGGGTTAGTGCTTACAGGACACCGGGAGGGACCTTACCTGCCTCCTCGGTGTCTTCTCCGTTCAGGGATCCCCTGTATGGCCGGCGCTCTCCTTCCTCGTCATCACGTCGTCGCTTACGTGCGTCGGCGTGCGTAATGACGGCGATGGAGAGCGAGGATACCCGGCCGGCAGCAGAGACGTTCCAGAGCGACGGGGACGCGGCGACAGCGATGGAGCGACATCCAGGGCAGCGATGACGGGTCCGGAGCGGAGGGGACACGTGTGTATTACCTCCTCCTGCAGTGGTCTTCAATCTGCGGACCTCCAGATGTTGCAAAACTACAACTCCCAGCATGCCCGGACAGCCAACGGCTGTCCGGGCATGCTGGGAGTTGTAGTTTTGCAACATCTGGAGGTCCACAGGTTGAAGACCACTATTGGGTTCAAAATCTTTATTTTTTAAGATTTTGCCCCTAAAAATTGGGTGCGTCTTATACGCCGGTGCGTCCTATAGGACGAAAAATACAGTAGTATACACAACACATTATACACTCACCAGCCACCCACCATATTAACATTAAAACACACAAATCACCAGGCCCAGATGGCATCCATCCCAGAGTTTTGCAGGAATTAAGTACCAGGCTAGACAGACTGGCGCTTAGGATATGTGGAGCCAATATTCAAAAATGGAACCTGGAAACTATAGACCTGTAAATGTAACATCTGTTGTGGGTAAGAAAATTACAGTTTTCTTAGAGATTGCATTCTGGAGTATCTGAATAAAAATAACCTTCTAGTACTGCACCAACATGGGTTTACAGTATGCAGGATCAGACGAATCTGAACAGCTTCTATGAGGAGGTAAGTTATGGATTGGATGGGGGTGAAGCTGTGGATGTTAGATATCTGGACTTTTCTAAGGTGTTTGATACTGTGCCACACAAAAGGGTAGTACATAAAATGAGGATTCTGGGACTAGGGGAGGATATATGTAAATGGGTTAGCAGCTGGCTCAGTGACAGGTAGCAGAGTGTATGAATGGAACTTACTCTGGTTGGGCGACAGTTAATAGTGGGGTAGCACAGGGGTCAGCACTGGGTCCACTTCTTTTCAATATCTTTATAAATGACCTTGTAGAGGGATTACAGAGTAGAATTTCAATATTTGCATATGAAATTAAACTAGGTAAGGTGATCACCACAGAGGAGGATAACATAATATTACAGAGGGATCTGGCAAACCTGGAGGCTTGAGTACAGACTTGGCAAATGACATTTTGTGTGGATAAATGTAGTTATGCACTTTGCCAACATGTACAATTATGTGCTAGATAATAAGACATTAAGTCAAACTTCTTCTGAAAAGGTCTTGGGCATATTGGTGGAAAGTAAATTCAACTTTAGTGATCAGTGCCAGGCAGCTGCTGCCAAGGCTAACAAAGTCATGGGATGTATCAAGAGAGGCCTAGAGGCTTGTGACAAGGACATAGTTTTGCCTCTGTATAAATCACTAGTCAGACCACATATGGAGTATTGTGTCCAATTCTGGGCACTTGTATGTAGGACATGGCCTGACTGGAGAGGGTGCAGAGGAGGGCAACAAAGATAATGAATTACAATAAAAGAGAACATACAGTGCTCCGTGGTGTGATATAGAAAGGTGCCACAGTAATAATTTCAGATCAGTAACTGCTCACCGATGTGGGTTGTACCAACCAAGAACAACATTGGAAATAGCATTTAAGCAATGACCGGGACCCTGCAGCCGCTCCAAGCCTTGTGCACAGCATACAAAGAACAACAGACCTCCAGAGAATTAGGCTGGCACACAAAGGGTGCTGGGAGCTGGATAGGTGGATTGTACATTTATTACCCACAATGCAACGCGTTTTGTGGTAATACCGCTTCATCAGGCATATTGGGAACACAGGAGTACATCAGTATTTAGCAGTATAAATTAACCCTATAGATACAGACAAAAAAAATTAGACAAATATATATTTTTATATATAATAATACAGATACATACCTAAATTAATATAGAAAAGTGAAAGAAACCAATATCTGTATAGAAAAAAAGACAAAAACTAAAAAAACAAACAAAAAAAAAAATAGAAAGAAAATATATAAAAAAAATGTATATATAAAAAAATATATAAAAAATATATTTAAAAATATAGATTAAAAAAAAACACACATCAGAACGGATACATGTTAACGGGCATTCTCAATGATCTGATTCAAACCCCTCGGAAAAAGAGTATCAAGGGTAAAAATCCAATATGATTCCCTATTATTTAATTTCTGGACTCTATTATGTATATGTGACAGAATGGTTTCAATGACTACCAAACTCAAAGCATCAAAATCGTTATTGTGTTTAAGTGTCAAATGACGAGATATGCTGTGCAACATGTATCCGTTCTTTCTTCAAATTAGATCTATGTTTGTTAATACGGGACCGCACCGTCTGAACCATTGCAAGCCACATCTATAGGATAAAAGGTAAACTGCAAACATGCTGTCACAACTATTATGTTCCTTGATGCTGTAGGATTTTTTAAGAAATATTAGAACAAAAAAAAATCCTTTCTGCTATCAATCATAGAGCAGCATTTGCATCTAGATTTACAGTCATGGCCGTAAATGTTGGCACCCCTGAAAGTTTTCAAGAAAATGAAGTATTTCTCACAGAAAATGATTGCAGTAACACATGTTTTGCTATACACATGTTTATTCCCTTTATTGGAACTAAACCAAAAAAGGGAGAGAAAAAAAGCAAATTGGACATAATGTCACACCAAACTCCAAAAATGGTCTGGACAGTATTATTAGCACCTTTAACTTAATATTTGGGTTCACACCCTTTGGAAAAAATAACTGAAATCAGTGGCTTCCTATAACAATCAATAAGCTTCTTACACCTCTCGGCCTGAATGTAGGACCACTCTTCCTTTGCAAACTGCTCCAGGTCTCTCTTTTTGGAAGGCGCCTTTTCCCAAGAGCAATTTTAAGATCTCTCCACAGGTGTTCAATGGGATTTAGATCTGAACTCATTGTTGGCCACTTCAGAACTCTCCAGCGTTTTTGTTGCCATCCATTTCTGGGTGCTTTTTGACATATGTTTGGGGTCATTGTCCTGCTGGAAGACCCAAGATCTTGGACGCAAACCCAGCTTTCTGACACTAGGCTGTACAGTGCGACCCAAAATCCATTGGTAATACTCATATTTCATGATGCCTTGCACACATTCAATAGTATATGTAGGGGGAGGAAAAAAAGGACAGATATGGCGCTAATATAGTGCCGGTTATCCGTGGATAATGGATATATGGTAGCAAGAGTCAAGAGCCTGCTCACCTTTGAGTGTTGCGCTAGTTTCAGGCACAACACTGATGAAAGCTTTGAGCAAGTGTCTTTTAGCCGGTATGCCTGGAGCAGCTGGCCGTCGGTCCGGTCGGAGATGGTGGGTAGGATAATGTTGTATATGTGGGAGGTTGGAATCCCGGCACGGGTTTCCTAAATCTTCCTGTGGATGACGACTTTGGTGCTGAAGCGCTACTCCGACGGGGTTAAACAGCAGACTGAGAGGGTGCAGAGATATAGTGATAACTTTTTATTATATTCATAAAAAGTATTGGTGCTCAGTTGGACACCGCGTTTCAGAAGGGCTCCCTCCTTCCTCAGGAGACCACTCACTCCGCAACCCTCATCCTCCTGCTCAGCAATCAATTTTTTTCTGCCGCAAGTCCTCCATAGACTACAATGGACCCATGTATTTCAATGGGCAAAAAATCACATTGTTATAGTGCTATTCTATTCTCTTCTATACACCATTATCAGCAATGGGAGGCTGACGTCACAGACCCAGACTCCAATAGAAATCAAACCCGCCAATTTTCAAATGTCCTAATGTTAATGTATTCATGTACATGTATGTATATATTGAACACTGTGCACAGTGCAATGCGGACCTGAGGAAGGAGGGAGCCCCTCCGAAACGCGTTGTCCAATTTAGCACCAATACTTTTTATGAATATAATAAAAAGTTATCACTATATCTCAGCACCCTCTCCGACTGCTGTTTAACCCTGCCGGTGTAGCGCTTCAGAGCCGAAATCGTCATCCACGGGAAGTTTTAGGAAACCCGTGCCGGGATTCCAACCACCCACATGTGCAACATTGCACACATTCAAGGCACCCAGTGCCAGAAGCAGCAAAACAACCCCAAGACATCATTGAACCACCACCATATTTCTCTGTAGGTACTGTGTTCTTTTCTTTGTAGGCCTCATTCCGTTTTGGTAAACAGTAGAATGATTTGCTGTAACGTTGCTGAATTTGGATCCACTGACCTGTGTGGCTGATGACATGGGCCGTATCGGGGAGCAGAGTCTGAGGTGCCACTGGTCTTCACCAGAGCCCGCCGCAAGGCAGGATGGGCTTGCTGCGGCAGGCAACACCCAGGTCGCTACCCCCTATACGACTTGACCACACAGGTAGCTGGGTGAGGCGTAGTGCAGTAGGATGAGGCTGAGATGAAGTCAGACTTAGCAGAAGGTCAGGGCAGGAAGCAAAGGTGTGTAGCCAATAACGTAGCGGAAGGGTCAGAACACGGGCTGGCAACAGACAAAGGGTACGCTTAATCTCAGGCAAATGGCACTGAAAATCTGGCAGGGAAGAGTGGGAGGTGCAGGGACTATGTAGACAGGTGTCAGGTGTTACACATAATTATGGGTGTACTGGCCTTTTAAATTTCAGAGCTCAGGCGCACGCGTGCACCCTAAGAGTCGGAGACACACGGCCTGGAGCTGAGAGGCCTAAGAAGAGGCAGCGGAGGACTGAGGTAAATGACGGGCTGGGATCCGCAAGCGGGCGCGTCCTATGATGCGAATCCAAGCCCCACCGGCAGCAGGGGAGAACGGGACAATGCGCTCATGGCCAACGCAAGTGACCGGAGTGTAAAGTGTAACATGTGCTTCACCAAAAAGCTCTATCTTGGTATCATCTGTCCACAAGACATTTTCCTGGAAGGATTTTGGCTTACTCAAGTTAGTTTTGGCAAAATGTAGGCTTGCTTTTTTATGTCTCTGTGTCAGCAGTGGGGTCCTCCTTAGTCTCCTGCCATAGCGTTTCATTTCATTTAAATATCGATGGATAGTTCGCACTGACACTGATGCTCCCTAAGCCTGCAGGACAGCTTGAATATCTTTGGAACTTGTTTGGGGCTGCTTATCCACCATCTGGACTACCCTGCGTTGACACCCAGGGAGATTAGCTACAGTACCATAGGTTGCAAACTTCTGGATAATGTTGCGCACTGTGGACAAATGCAAATGTAGATCTCTGGAGATGGACTTGTAACCTTGAGATTGTTGATATTTTTCCACAATTTGGGTTTTTAAGTCTTCAGACAGTTCTCTTCTCCTCTCTCTGTTGTCCATGCTCAGTGGGGCACACACAGACACACAATACAAGACTAAGTCAAGTTCTCTCCTTTTTATCTTCTTTCAGGTGTGATTTTTATATTGCCCACACCTGTTACTTGCCCCAGGTGAGTTTAAAGGAGCGTCACATGCTTAACCCCTTAAGGACCAAGGACGTACCGGTACGTCCTTGGTCCTGCTCTTCTGATATAACGCGGGGTTACACAGTAACCCCGCGTCATATCATGGCGGGCCCGGCGTCATAGTGAAGCCGGGACCCGCCTCTAATAGCGCGCAGCGCCGATCGCGGCGCCGCGCGCTATTAACCCTTTAGCCGCGCGCTCAAAGCTGAGCCGCGCGGCTAAAAGTGAAAGTGAAAGTTCCCGGCTAGCTCAGTCGGGCTGTTCGGGATAGCCGCGGCTAATCGCGGCATCCCGAACAGCTGACAGGACAGCGGGAGGGCCCCTTCCTGCCTCCTCGCTGTCCGATCGCCGAATGACTGCTCAGTGCCTGAGATCCAGGCATGAGCAGTCATCCGGCAGAATCGTTGATCACTGGTTTCTTATGAGAAACCAGTGATCAACATAGAAGATCAGTGTGTGCAGTGTTATAGGTCCCTATGGGACCTATAACACTGCACAAAAAAAGTGAAAAAAAAAAGTGAATAAAGATCATTTAACTCCTCCCCTATTAAAAGTTTGAATCACCCCCCTTTTCCAATAAAAAAAAAAACACAGTGTAAATAAAAATTAAAATAAACATATGTGGTATCACCGCGTGCGGAAATGTCCGAATTATAAAAATATATCATTAATTAAACCGCTCGGTCAATGGCGTGCGCGCAAAAAAATTCCAAAGTCCAAAATAGTGCATTTTTGGTCACTTTTTATATCATTTAAAAATGAATAAAAAGTGATCAATAAGTCCTATCAATGCAAAAATGGTACCGTTAAAAACTTCAGATCACGGCACAAAAAATGAGCCCTCATACCGCCCCATACATGGAAAAATAAAAAAGTTATAGGGGTCAGAAGATGACAATTTTAAACGTATTAATTTTCCTGCATGTAGTTATGATTTTTTCCAGAAGTCCGACAAAATCAAACCTATATAAGTAGGGTATCATTTTAATCGTATGGACCTACAGAATACATATCAGGTGTCATTTTTACCGAAAAATGTACTACGTAGAAACGGAAGCCCCCAAAAGTTACAAAACAGCGTTTTTTTTTTCAATTTTGTCGCACAATGATTTTTTTTCCCGCTTCACCATAGATTTTTGGGCAAAATGACTGACGTAATTACAAAGTAGAATTGGTGGCGCAAAAAATAAGCCATCATATGGATTTTTAGGTGTAAATTTGAAAGAGTTATGATTTTTTAAAGGCAAGGAGCAAAAAACGAAAATGCAAAAACGGAAAAACCTGCGGTCCTTAAGGGGTTAAAACAATCTTATTTTTCCACAATTTTGAAAGGGTGCCAATAATTTTGTTCAGCCCATTTTTAGAGTTTGGTGTGACATTATGTCCAAATTGCTTTTTTTCCCTCCCTTTTTGGTTTTGTTCCAATACACACAAAGGGAATAAACATGTGTATAGCAAAACATGTGTTACTGCAATCCTTTTCTGTGAGAAATATTTCATTTTCTTGTAGAGTTTCAGGGGTGCCAACATTTATGGCCATTACTGTATTATAAGGAAATTTACCTGAAACATCTTTGTCACATCCTGTAATATCGATTCTATTATTCATGAATTTTATTTGGCAAGGGGCCACCAAATTCCGCAGATTCATAGATCTGCAGAATGTAATGCCAGGCTGAGCAGGAATCATATTACTTAAAACTGGATTAACTTTTAATATGCACCAATGTTTAGTTAAAACCTCCCTAATTTTGCCAGATGCAGAATTAAAATCAGTAATACAGTTATATCTAAAGCTGTTATCATATTTATTTATATTTTTATTTTTATTTTCATTTTAGTATAACATTTATTTTTTCCAAAGGTTGTGCAACCAAATATTAAGTTAAGGGTGCCAATAAATTGTCCAGCCCATTTTTGGAGTTAGGTGTGACATTATGTCCAATTTGCTTTTTTTCCCTCCCTTTTTTGGTTTTGTTCCAATACACACAAAGGGAATAAACATGTGTATAGCAAAACATGTGTTACTGCAATCCTTTTCTGTGAGAAATACTTCATTTTCTTGAAAACTTTCAGGGGTGCCAACATTTACGGCCATGACTGTAAATCTAAATATAAATGCTGCACTATGATTGATAGCAGAAAGGATTTTTTTTGTTCTAATATTTCTTTTTTTTAAAATCCTACAGCATCAAGGGACATAATAGTTGTGACCGCATGTTTGCAGTTTACCTTTTAGAACAGATACATGTTGCACAGCATATCTTGTCATTTGACACTTAAACACAATAACGATTTGATGCTTTGAGTTTGGTAGTCATTGAAACCATTCTGTCGCATATACCGTATTTTTTGCCGTATAAGATGCACTTTTTGTTCCCAACTGGGGGGGGGGGGGGGGGGGGGGGGGGGAAGTTGGTGCGTCTTATACGACGAATACACACCTATCGGGTCGGTCCCGATCGCGGGGATGCCATGTATTAACCCTTCAGATGCGGCGATCAAAGGTGACCGCCGCGTCTGAAGCGAAAGTGACACTAACCCGGCTGCTCAGTCGGGCTGTTCAGGACCGCCGCGGTGAAATCGCGGCATCCCGAACAGCTTACAGGACACCGGGAGGGACCTTACCTTCCTCCTCGATGTCTGCTCCAGGCCGGTATCCCCTGCATGGCCGGCGCTCTCCTTCGACGTCATCACGTCGTTGCGCACGCCGTCCCGTCATCCAATAGGAGCGGCATGCGTAGCGACGTGATGACGGCGACGTGATGTCCACGACGGAGAGCTTGGATCCCAGGGAAGACAACATCCGGAGCGACGGGGACACCACGGGGACGCGGCGCCAGTGATGGAGCGACATTCAGGGCAGCGGTGACGGGTCCGGAGCGGCGGGGACACGTGAGTATTACATCCTACCAGTGGTCTTCAACCTGCGGACCTCCAGATGTTGCAAAACTACAACTCCTGGGCATGCTGGGAGTTGTAGTTTTGCAACATCTGGAGGTCCGCAGGTTGAAGATCACTGTTGGGTTCAGAATCTTTTTTTTCTAGATTTTGCACCTTTAAAATTGGGTGCATCTTATATGCCGGTGCGTCCTATAGGGCGAAAAATATGGTACATAATAGAGTCCAGAAATTAAATAATAGGGAATCATATTGGATTTTTACCCTTGATACTCTTTTTCCAATGGGTTAGAATGAGGTAATTGAGAATTCCCATTAACATGTATCCGTTCTGATGTGTGTTTTTATCTATATTTTTATATACAGTGATCCCTCAACTTACAATGGCCTCAACATACAATAGTTTCAACATACAATGGTATTTTCTGGACCATTGTAACTTGAAACCAGACTCAACATACAATGTGACGTACAGTCCAGATCTGTGAAATGTGTCAATGGCTGGAAGAACTGACCAATCAGAATGGGCATTTTACTGGTAAATCACCTGTATTACTGAAGTGTATGCACTGACTGGCTGTCTGGTAGCGCCCCCTACAGTACAGGGAGGAACTACAAGTTCTGGACTACTCCTTAACCGTGCCAGGGTTAGCTGCTCCTTTGGACACCAAGTAAGGGCGGCTCCATTTGGGACAATGTGTGTACTGTACAGGACCCTGAAGAAGCTCCTGTCCTCTACATAAACCATTGTTTCCTAACCAGGGTGTCTCCAGCTGTTGCAAAACTACAACTCCCCCATGCCCCGACAGCCAATGGCTGTCCGGGCATGCTGGCAGTTGTAGTTTTGCAATAGCTGAAGGCACCCTGGTTGGGAAACACTGAAACAGACAGTGATTACAGCTCCCAGCAACTCATTCTTACTGTTATATGTATGGAATTGCTTTATCTCTATTAGTTATCTACTTATTTTTCTTTAATCCTCACTTTTTCTTTTTTTTCGGATGACATTTTGGGGCTTCAGAACCAATTACCAGGTTTCCATAGAGTTCTGGTCTCAACATACGATGGTTTCAACATACAATGGTCGTCCTGGAACCAATTAATATTGTAACTTGGGGGACCACTGTATATTTATTTATATATATTTTTATATATATAGTATTTTTTTTTCTAACTGGTTTTGTCTTCCTTTCTATATAGATATTGGTCAATTTTGCTTTTCTATATTAATTTGGATATGTATCTGTATTTTTATATATAAATATATATTTGTATAAATTTTTTTTTTAGTCTGTATTTATAGGGATCATTTATACTGCTATATATACTGATATACTCCTGTGTTCCCAATATGCCTGATGAAGCGCTATTACTGCGAAATTTGTTGCATTGTGGGTAATATATGTACAATCCACCTATCCAGCTCCCAGCACTCTTTGTGATCCAGCCTAATTCTCCAAAGATAATTAATGGTATGGGAGGATTACAAGACCAAGACAGTTTATCAAGCTTGGGGTTATTTAGCTTGGAGAAAAGATGTCTTAGGGGAGATCTGATGATCACAATGTACAAATATATGAATGAACAGTACAGAGATCTTCTAGTGATCTTTTTATACCTAAGCCGATAACCATGACAAGGAGGAATCCTCTACGTCTAGAGGAAAGAAGCTTTCACCATCATCACAGATGGGGATTCTTTACTGTAAGAGCAGTGAGACTATGAAACTCTCTGCCACATGAAGTTGTGATGTCTGACTCAATAGACAAGTTCAAGGGGGACCAGAATATTTTTCTGGATAAAATGTGATATTAGAGGTTATGGATACGAGATTTATGGGGATAAAAAGTTGGCACTGGGATTTATTCTGATGGCCATAGTGCAATCGGAAAGGAATTTTTCCTCTGTTATGGGGCAATTGGCATCAGCCTCATGAAGGGGGGTTGCCTTCCTCTGGATCAACACAGTAGGGTTTTAGGTTGAAATTGATGGACTCTTGTCATTTTTAACCTTATAAACTATGTATGTAACTTTATTAGGTTCATCTGTTCAATCGCATTCAACTCAATGCATTTAGGTTTAAATCAAGCATTATCAGCAGGTGTGTGGACACAAATTCATCAGAAGTAAAGTCAAATGAGAATGACATGACATAAACCTTATTTTAGAAAAAGAGAGCCACAAAAACTGCATCATGGAGAAAAGGGGCGGTTTCTGTGGGGGTTTAGGCCAAAAAGAGGTCAAACAGATATGACTGCTGGTAGCCTTATATGTAGAAATGACCTGCTCAGTTATCAGGTAATAGGGAGACATGGATAGATCAGTGGGGTGTCAGTAAAGTGAGGAGGGGGCTGAGGTGATGTGCTGTCAGCCCAGAGATTTTCTCCTTTTCCACTTTTCTCCGACCTGCTGACAATATTCCTCCCATCAGGGGGTATATGGAAGAACTGCTGGTAAATTGAAAAGAGCTTTGAAAGACTTTATAAAATACGAAGATTAATTTTTACATACCATTTGTTTTAGAGAGCTGTTTTGTAGTGCCTGGAGATGTTATTTCAGGTCTGTTTCTTAGATATAATAACCTTGGCTGCTCACCTTCTTGAATTTTAATAAAGATAAGGCAAAGTTTCAAAGACATTTTCTTCATAAAGTGTGTGCAGAATGTGCAGCTTCTCTTTTCTGTCACACGATGTCCAGCTTAGATGTGTGTACAAGCCAGTGTCTATGGATAAGGCCAAGGAACGTGCTCTCAAGAAAAAGTGCAAGAAAACGCGCATACGTATCACACAAAAAAAAATGTGCACAAAGGATGCGGTCTATCAAAGGCCCCTCTCCGAAAGGAGAGAGCCCCCCCAACAAACCTTACCCTTACCCTCCTGGCCAAAAGGCACCTGCGAGGTTCCAGGTTCAATGTCCCATTTTGCCGAAGCTACTAAGGGACCACAAGAGCTACCGGCATCAACCTAGGCGGTAGCCAAGGTATCTGCCCGCAGAGCCGTTAATGGTTGGTACCCTGCCTGTGCAGGAGTACCCGTGGTTTTGGCAGGGAGGTGAGAACGTAATGGACAAGGTAGTAATGGTCATTACAAGCCATGACAACATGTATGTAATACTGAAACACATCCTGTCTGTACCTGTATCATGACTAGATGTGAAGAAACACTACAGTTATTGCATCCTAGCTGGTAAGTCCTGTGATCTTGTTACTATACATATATTTGATGGCACAGGTGGGACATCGGGAACATATTGTTTGAGTTTAATTACAAACTCTTTACATCTTGGGGTCTAAGTTAAAAGAAGATGTCCAGCAGTAAGAAATGTATCCCCTATCTGCAGGATATGGGATAAATGTCTGATCACAGGGGTCTCCCGTACGGAACTCTGGCTCTGCTACTATATGTGGCGTTTCAGCTTTCGTGTGTCTCTGCCTCTCCCATAGAGATAAATGGAGGGAGTGTGGGTCAACCACTTGACATGCTGAGTACGAAACTTGCATTAACAGAGCAGAGTCGGGGACGAGCCAGAGCCCCGTACAGGAGATCACGGGGGATCCCAGCGGTCAGACCCCCGCGATCAGACATTTATCCCCTATCCGCAGGATTCTTACTGCTGGACATCTTCTTTATTTTTGGGGTATGGAATAATGCTAAGGTCTGATTAAAAGATCTGTGGGATGTGTGAAATTGTCAGGGGCAGAACTCTGGCATTAGGTTGGGGGTTTGGGGACGGCAATGCAGTCACGTGGTCCTAGCGCTGCCCGCAGGATCTCCGGCGCACATTACATCTGGAAATTCCGCAGTGTGATCCTGGCCTAAAAGTTGGTCTAAGCCTTGATGTTGTGGTTAATGACAGTCTGCAGGTGTGATGACCCTTCGGATGATATAAATAAATACTAAGACTAAATACAAAAAATAATGATGATAAAAAATTGATAAATGATAAAAAAATTAATGCAAGCATATAACTTTCATATTCAATTCCTTTTAATATGACTGCAATTAATTAAAGGGTATTCCAGTGATAATGTTTTACAATGGAGTGGGGGTGCTTTCAAAATAAGAAAAAAATAGCATATTCACCTGTCCTAATCCCCAGAAGAAGCCATTTCGCAGCTCCCGAATCCCACTGTTCACCGTTGCTTCCTCTGAAGTGTCATCCCTGTAGGATATGCCTGATGACCTGCCTTTGTCAGTGAATGGCTCAGCTAAGGCTCCTTTCACACTATGAGCATAAATGTCCGTTTTCTTTTTAAAAACGGATGTATAATAACGGATGAAATAACGGTAATGTCCGTCAAAATAACGGGCATGTTCATCTGTTAAGACCTGTTATAACATCCCTCATGTACGGCCGTTTTAACACCTCTGTCTACAGACTCCCACAGCCGGGACTGCTACTACTCCCATCATGGAACAGACTTGTTTCCATGACGGGAGTAGTAGTTCCCCGGCTGCGGAAGTCTGCCGGTGGCTGGTGAGGCTACATTAGTGTTTGTAATACAACCCCCATCATGGCACAGACTCTGTTTCATGATGGGGGTTGTAGTACAGGGGCTGAGGGATTGATCGCACCGGGGCTCACTTCTAAGACCCGATGCGATTAGAAGTTATCAAACAGGGGAGCGGGGTGGCATGCTTCACTCTCCTGCTATATACGTTGTATTTACTTTAATTTTTAAATTCCCCGCTGGGAGCCTTGAATGGCCGGTACTGAGGAGCCATTCAGGGCTCCCGGCGGGGTTTTCAAATTGATATATATCTGGCCCCCACAGCGCTTCTATATATCTTGTCCCCCGCAGCGCATTTATATATGTTCCCCCCGCAGTGCTATCATAAGCCCCCGGCAGCGCTATGAATGAAAAGTATTTTACAGCAGCGCATCTGGCCGGCGCGATGTGCTGCTGATAGAATACTTTTCATTCATAGCGCTGCGGAGGCATGTGATTATAGAAGCACTGTGGGCGCTAGACATATGGATATATGTCTGACCCCTGCAGGTCATCTATATACAGATGCTGCTGCAGCGATATGAATGACAAGTATTCTTTCAGCAGCACATCGCGCTGGCCAGATGCGCTGCTGTAGAATACTTTTCATTCATAACGCTGCCGGGGGCCAGCGCGATGTGCTGCTGAAAGAATACTTGTCATTCATATCGCTGCAGCAGCATCTGTATATAGATGACCTGCAGGGGTCAGACATATATCCATATGTCTAGCCCCCACAGCGCTTCTATAATCATATGCCTCCGCAGCGCTATGAATTACAAGTATTCTATCAGCAGCACATCGCGCCGGCCAGATGCGCTGCTGTAAAATACTTTTCATTCATAGCGCTGCCGGGGGCTTATGATAGCACTGCGGGGGGGAACATTTATATGCGCTGCGGGGGGAACATTTATATGCGCTGGGGAGGGAACATATATAAATGCACTGCGGGGGGAACATATATAAATGCACTGCGGGGGAACATATATAAATGTACTGCGGGGGGGGGGGGGGACAAGATATATAGAAGTGCTGTGGGGGATTGATATATACCCCCCCAGCGATTTTATATATCTTTCCCCACCGTGGTGCTTCAATTTGAGACTTGAATGGGATTTTGTAAAAGACGTTTAACATCCATTTTTAGGCTTTTCTAACGGACGTTTATAACGGATCTTTTAACAGATTAATTTTACAGTGTAAAAGGGGCCTAAGTGCATTTTTTCCTCATCTCTGTCCTCACTGCAGGAGATGAGCACCATAGACCTACACTAGAATCTGTATCTTGCAGCAAGGAGACAGACAGGGAGAGAAGTGCCCAGATGAGCACTGCCCCCTACTCTCTCTTCTCTCTGTTCTAGCAATCTGTGTGGGTCTAATAAAAAGTTTTAATATGTGTTATATTGAGGGAAATATTGTATTTCATAAAAGTCATTAAAACTAGGAGCCACCCATGTAATGCATAGATGCACTCCTTTCAGCTGAGCAGGTTCTACTCTTAGGGGGTGATTGTAAGCTGAACGACCGATTATTGCCCTCTGTAAAAGAGTGTTCCATGTCCAATTATGTACATACAGTGGGGCAAAAAAGAATTTAATCAGCCACCAATTGTGCAAGTTCTCCCACTTAAAACGATGAGAGAGGCCTGTAATTTTCATAATAGGTATCCCTCAACTATGAGAGACACAATGAGAAAAAAAAAATCCATAAAATCACATTGTCTGATTTTTAAAGAATTTATTTGCAAATTATGGTGGAAAATAAGTATTTGGTCACCTACAAACAAGCAAGATTTCTGGTTCTCACAGACCTGGAAATTCTTCTTTAAGAGTCTCCTCTGTCTTCCACTTGTTTCCTGTATTAATGGTACCTGTTTGAACGTGTTATCAGTATAAAAGACACCTGTCCACAACCTCAAACAGTCACACTCCAAACTCCACTATGGCCAAGACCAAAGAGCAGTCGAAGGACACCAGAAACAAAATTGTAGCCCTGCACCAGGCTGGGAAGACTGAATCTGCAATAGGCAAGCAGCTTGGTGTGAAGAATTCAACTGTGGGAGCAAGTATTAGAAAATGGAAGACATACAAGACCACTGATAATCTCCCTCAATCTGGGGCTCTACGGAAGATTTCACCCCGTGGTGTCAAAATGATCACAAGAACGGTGATCAAAAATCCCAGAACCACACAGGGGGGGACCTAGTGAATGACCTGCAGAGAGCTGGGACCAAAGTAACAAAGGCTACCATCAGTAACACACTACGCCACCAGAGACTCAAATTATGCTCTGCCAGACGTGTCCCCCTGCTTAAGCCAGTACATGTCTGGGCCCGTTTGAGGTTTACTAGAGAGCATTTGGATGACCCAGAAGAATATTGGGAGAATGTCATATGGTCAGATGAAACCAAAGTAGAACTTTTTGGTAAAAACTCAACTTGTCATGTTTGGAGGAGAAAGAATGCTGAGTTGCATCCAATGGACACCATACCTACTGTGAAGCATGGGGGTGGAAACATTATGCTTTGGGGCTGCTTTTCTGCCAAGGGACCAGGACGACTGATACGTGTAAAGGAAAGAATGAATGGGGCCATGTATCGTGATATTTTGAGTGAAAACCTCCTTCCATCAGCAAGGGCATTGAAGATGAAATGTGGCAGGGTCTTTCACCCTGCCCAGGATATGAAGGAGGGGCTTCATAAGAAGCATTTTAAGGTCCTGGAGTGGCCTAGCCAGTCTCCAGATCTCAACCCCATAGAAAACCTTTGGAGGGAGTTGAAAACATCACTGCTCTAGAGGAGATCTGCATGGAGGAATGGGCCAAAATACCAGCAACAGTGTGTGAAAACCTTGTGAAGACTTACAGAAAATGTTTGACCTCTGTCATTGCCAACAAAGGGTATATAACAAAGTATTGAGATGAACTTTTGTTATTGACCAAATACTTATTTTCCACCATAATTTGCAAATAAATTCTTTAAAAATCAGACAATGTGATTTTATGGATTTTTTTTCTCATTATGTCTCTCATAGTTGAGGTATACCTATGATGAAAATTACAGCCTCTCTCATCTTTTTAAGTGGGAGAACTTGCACAATCGGTAGCTAACTAAATATTGTTTTGCCCCACTGTAGATAGATAGATGGGTAGATAGACAAAATGATTATAAGATGTAAACATACAGTGTATTGGGGGATACTGTTAAATTAAGGAAACTGAGGATTAATTATGTCAAAAGGAAAGGAATCAAATTAGGAAATATGATTAAAAAAAACATTATGTATGAGCCATGCCCACAGTTACAGTGCAACTACAAAGGTCTTAGAAAAGAATAATTGCCAAAGAAATCAAAACAGACCACAAAAATAAAGCTTTACTGTCATTTCAAAAGGGGTTTGAGCCTGAATGTCTTAGAACAAAACAGGCAGCCAAAACTTGATTCGACTGGGTTGTAGACCCCAAGGCTACCATTGTGACTTTACTGGAGTCTTTGGAAGGAATTTGCTGCCAGGACCGAGGTTGCGTTTGCAGAGATAAATTGCCTTTGATCCAGCACTTAAATAAAGCAATTTGTTCCTTTATTTAATCTTTTAAAATAGAAGTTTGAAGGCAACATCCCAGTTGTCCTGCTATTTTAAAAGATTAAATAAAGGAATGAATGATTTTATTCAAGTGCTGGATCAAAGTTATTTTCTTTCTTCCAAGTTATGAGCACTTGTTCCACAGGGGTGAGCTGGAAATATATATATATATATATATATATATATATATATATATATATGTATATGTATATAAATATATATTGCAACTGCAGAGCATTAAAATGGAGCTAGGACATTAATCAAAAGTCAAAAGACATCACAGGAGCCCCCAGGAGGGGTCATTTACCGAGGTCAGTACCAGAAAGGCTCCTATGGACAAAATTGATAGGAAAGAGAATAAACAGTTAACAGTTCAGAGGTCATATAGCCAAGAGATCACATACATGCACAATCAGCAGGGTTAACAGGCAACATTCCAAAAGTCAAGTGATTAGGTCATATCATTACAGAATCTGCAGACATGACGGTGTTACGGGGTACACAGTCCAGATAGGTCAGATGCCAGAAGATCCCACAACGATTGGACACAGAGCCAAAGCTCTGATTGCCTTAGCATTAAGCAGTGCAGTGGCCATGGTCATTGAGGGACCCCAGCATACAGCAAGTGACAGAGAAGACCCATGCCATAGGAGCCCGGTGAGATAAGTATATTGCCACCAGTCTGAGTAGAAGAATTTGAGGCACCACCTAGATGTTGACCAGAGCCTGCCGCAAGACATGAAGGGCCTTGCTGCTGGGAGCCCGAGTTGCAGGTGACAGAATTGAGCTGTCCTGGCCCCTCTTTTAACATCAGATGATTTGACAGTCCCCTTGCCTGGCAGTCTAGGCAAGGACGCATGAACTGCTGGGAATTGTAGTTGGTTCTTGGGGGAGGTAGCCACCTGTCAACAGTAAAAGGGTATAGGCTGCTGCCTCCTGATACTGCTAGAGGAGAGTAAACACACGGTGCCTCACATTGGCACAGACTCAGCGATCACATGTCTCCACTGAGGCAGCTCCTGCACTCAAGTGGGAACCGCCTCAGGAGGAGGATGCTTGTTTTGGGGCAACATTGTTGAACATGACATCTCTGGAAATGGACTAGACTGCCTCCTTCAAAAGAATTAGGAAGCCTTCACCTGACACCTCTTCTTCCTCAAGTGGGGAAATAAGACCTAAAAGAACTACAGTACTTGCTCATTTAGGGACTCAATAGACTCCATGCCATATACTCTGCTCAGTCAAGCCAGGAAGGTCAGGCTAGCAAGATGAATACATCTTGTTTGAGGTATAATAAAATGTCTTTGGGAGTATTTGTCTAAAAATATTTGTCTAAAAATCCCTCAGGTGATACTTGCAGGAGTAATTCACCAAAAATGTTACACTATTAGGTGCTGGTCCCTCATTATGCATTGTCTCTACTAGTCTCTAAGGGGTGTTTGTCCCCACTTATCACCAAGGGGCCCCAATTTCTCATTCAGAGTCACAAATCCTGAATTCACCAGAGGAGAGCTTTTTTTTCCCCAAGGCTCTTTGGCATTATTACTTCTGAAAACCTCGCTGTAGTAGGCTGCGATTTAGAGACCATTGCACAGTGAACAGTCTGGATTCTTCCAAACAAATTTTCAAGTCTTGGGAAAAAATCTGTTCAGATCATTGAGTCTGAGAATACTAAAAGAGGGTCTTACCCTCCCACTAAAATGGTTTCCATGTCAAAAGAGAAGCTCATTATTATGTAACACAAGCTGGGCTCCATTCTGGACCTGGCGCTGTCACAAGAATAAAATATCTGCTTCCACGGAGGGGAAAAAAGCTTAGATCAGCTTTTTCCTGTCCTAAAATCAAACAGATCAGTGAGGCCGGTCCTCAATGTCCCATCAATAAACAGGATCTTAAGAACAGAAAACACTGTAGACTTTAGGTTTCTTTTTGGCCTTCTAAATCGTGGTACCCGTTGCACTCATAGCAGACTGCTTCCAAGGGTCCAGAGACCTACTTTTATGGCCTCCTCAATGTGGATTGCCATCAGTTAGGTTGTTCTCATTCCCCGGCTTGTCAGACAAGGTGAACAATCTAATCAATAATTCCCTACAACCTAGGACTTGGAATAGATGTAAAGCCATGATCTCTCTGTTATGGGACCAGAATTACGACACTTGGGCAAATCGGTATTGGCTCATGAATAACTGTCAAGGTAGAATTGGCTCTTGAATACTTTTAAATTCAACAAAAGCATGATGTCCAATACCATAAAGTCTGTGAGTCAGAATAGAATTTTGGAATTCCCAACCTAGCGAACAACAAAAATAATTTGAGGTTAGTAAAGGGAACTGCAACAATTCGCCCTTCTATTCTCAAATATTCCCTGAAATATCCTAATGGAGCACAGGACGCAAAAGTAAGTACTTTTCACATGCAGAGTTGTTTTTTTCTTTTTTTTCAGTTAACCATATACCCCCTTTAATTTACTGACATGTGCCTTTATTAGCCCATTGTTGCTGGAACATGCAAAAAATAAATTATTACTGGTACAGATATCTACTAGAGATGAGCGAGCTGCACCCGGCCAACCCAATCTCACTCAAAACTTTGGGGTGACAGTGGTTTGCCAAGATTTTGAACTTTGTCAGACTCGGCTGGCCTCATAATAATAGCAGAAGAAATGAGAAAACACATGGCGTTTTGGCACCTGAAAGAAAGGAGGAAGTACTGGGAACACTGAGATGACATCAGGGTAGCCCAGCATACCTTGCAGATAGCAGCAAGATCACTTGACCCCAGGCTATCTAATTATTGCTTGAACCCATGTGACATACAGCTCCCAGACCAATCAGGAGATAGAGGAGATGAGAGAGAGAGAAAGGAGAGAGAGAGAAAGGAGGGAGAGAGAAAAAGAAAGGAGAGAGAGAGAGAGAGAGAGAGAGAGAGAGAGAGAGAGAGAGAGAGAGAGAGAAAGGAGAGAGAGGGAGAGAAATAAAAAGGAGAGAGAGAGAGAGAGAGAAAGAGAGAAAGAGAAAGGAGAGAGAGAGAGAGAGAGAAAGGAGAGAGAGAGAAAGAGAAAGGAGAGAGAGTGAGAAAGGAGAGAGAGAGAAAGAGAAAGGAGAGAGAGAAAGGAGAGAGAGAGAGAGAGAAGAGAAAGGAGAGAGAGTGAGAAAGGAGAGAGAGAGAGAAAGAGAGAGAGAGAGAGAAAGAGAAAGGAGAGAGAGAGAAAGGAGAGAGAGAGAGAGAGAAAGAGAAAGGAGAGAGAGAGAGAGAGAGAGAAAGGAGAGAGAGAGAAAGAGAAAGGAGAGAGAGAGAGAGAGAAAGGAGAGAGAGAGAAAGAGAAAGGAGAGAGGGAGAGAAAGAGAGAGAGAGAAAGGAAAGAGAGAGAGAGGGGGAGGGAGGGAGGGGGAGGGAGAGAGAGAGAGAGAGAGAGAGAGAGAGAGAGAGAGAGAGAGAGAGAGAGAGAGAGAGAGAGAGAGAGAGAGAGAGAGAGAGAAAGAGAGAGCAGTGCACAGGAACTACTGATCCAGGAAAGCCTAGAACTGCTGACCTCAGACAGAGAGGGAGAATTTTTGGAGCACTTAGAAAAATCCATTGTCTCTTCACTTGCCAGACTAAAAACCTGCTGCCACTACTAAACAGAGAGAATTTTTGATACTTTTTGTTCAATTATTCTTCACTGTTTATTGTTTCTTTACTATTTTGAGACATTGTCACCAATTTTTTAAACGTTTGGAAAAAGCCATTGCATCTTATGATACCTCCTTGTGCATTTAAGCACCATCTGCCAACAAAAAAGAAATACTATATGTAGCTTAAAGGGGTACTCCGCTGCTCAGCATTTGGAACAAACTGTTCCAAATGCTGGAGCCAGCGCCGGGAGCTCGTGACGTCATAGCCCCGCCCCCTCAATGCAAGTCTTCCATAGACTTGCGTTGAGGGGGCGGGGCGTGACATCATAAGGGGGCAGGGCTATGAGGTAACAGGCTCCCGGTGCCGGCTCCAGCGTTTGGAACAGTTTGTTCCAAATGCTGAGTTTTTCGCCGTATAAGACGCACTTTTTCTTCCCCGAAACTGGGGGGGGGGGGAAGTTGGTGCATCTTATACAGTGAATACACACCTATCGGGTCGGTCCCTGCGGCCATCAACGGCCGGGACCCGCGGTTACTACAGGATATCACCAATCGCCCTGTATTAACCCTTGTGCCCTGTATTAACCCTGTATTAACCCTTCAGACTCAAGGATCAAAGCTGACCGCCACGTCTGAAGCGAAAGTCGGGTGGTTCGGGACCGCCGCGGTGAAATAGCGGCGTCCCGAACAGCTTACAGGACACCGGGAGGGACCTTACCTGCCTCCTCGGTGTCTGCTCCGTGCCGGAATCCCCTGTATGGCGGCGCTCTCCTTCAACATCATCACGTCATCGCGCACGCCGTCCCCTCATCCAATAGGAGCAGCGTGCATAGCGACGTGATGACGGCGACGGAGAGCATGGATCCCGGGGAAGAAGACATCCGGAGCGTCGGGGACACCACGGGGACCCCGCAACAGCGATGGAGCGACATTCAGGGCAGCGTTGACGAGCGGTGATAGGTCCGGAGTGGCGAGTACTACCTCCTATACCAGTGGTCTTCAACCTGCGGACCTCCAGATGTTGCAAAACTACAACTCCCAGCATGCCCGGACAGCCGTTGGCTGTCCGGGCATGCTGGGAGTTGTAGTTTTGCAACATCTGGAGATCCGTGGGTTAAAGATCACTGTTGGGTTCAGAATCTTTTTTTTTCTAGATTTTGCACCTTTAAAATTGGGTGCGTCTTATATGCCGGAGCGTCCTATAGGGCGAAAAATACGGTACTCACCAGTACAAACGGCATTGAAAGGTCAAAAATCAGATCAGAGTCTGCTTCAGAAACACTGGTCCATAGGATTTGTCTGGTGTTGCAGCCTCATTATTTTTCTGGATATACAGTTACAGTCATTGAACAAGCATAGCGGTGGTTCTGAAAAATAAATAGGATCCTTTGTTCTAATCCTTGAGAATTTATTCTTTAAGAGGACATGTTAATATTCATATACGCTTTTCTAATCCTCTATATCCCAGAGCCTCATTTCTCCGCGTTTAAGTGCTAATTGCTGAATGTCCTCTGGTTTGTTCTATCCTGAGCCTGAATGTTCCACTTTCCTTTTTAGTTCTTATAATTTATAGATAATTATATTACTATTAATAATCACGGTATGAAAATAGCTCCAATGATAGTAGTGATAATTTACTGACTGTAGCAGCCGGCCACAAGGGAGGAGAGGAGGAGACGTATACTTTTCCAGCACCGGTTACTAAGGTAGGACAATCTTTTCTTCTCCAGCTATGCCCACTCTTAAAGGGGTATTCCAATGCCCCAGAATGCTAGGTGCCGGCTGCGGGGTCGTGATGTCATGCCACGCCCCCTCAATGGCAAGTCAATGGGAGGGGGCGTGACACTTTTTTTTAAAATCATCTGGTGCCCGAAAGTTAAACAGATTTGTAAACAACTTCTATATAGAAATCTTAATCCTTCCAGTACTTAGCAGCTGCTGTATGCTCCACAGGAAGTTGTATTTCTTTCTGGAATTATTTTCAGTCTGACCACAGAGCTCTCTGCTGACACCTCTGTCCGTATCAGGAACTGTCCTGAGCAGGAGAGGTTTTCTATGGGGATTTTCTTGTACTCTGGACAGTTCCTGATAGGGATGTCTCGATACCGTTTTTTTTAAGACCGAGTACGAGTACCAATACTTTAATTCTAGTACTCGCCGATACCAATTACGAGTACTTTTCTTTAAAGGGAATCTGACACCAGTGTGACCCTGTTTCTGGCGCTGCTTACCGTGCTGATATGTAGGTTCCTTGTTGTGTACAATGGAGGCGGCTGCTGTAGTATGAGCCAAGATTCCTCTCTTCTCCATTGGACAGAACAAGGAATTTGCATTGGCGGTGAGACCGATGTACACATGGTGAGCAGCAGTAGAAACCGGGTCACCTGCACTACTTACCTATAAATTGAAGTTAGTGCAGGTAACTCTTCTGTTAGATTGCCTTTCATAGTAGGTAGTATCCCCTTTCAGACATTAGCAGCAGCCCCCCTTGTACACAGTAGCCCCCCCCTTTAGACAGTGGGCCCCCCAGTTTAGACAGCAGCAGGGCTCCCCTTTAGACAGCAAGCCCCCTGTAGACATTAGTAGCAGCACACAGCTCACCTGCAGCTGCCCTCCGTCGGGTGCTACAGCTCCACTGCCCCGTTCTTGGGATGGGATGTGGTCAAGATAACTTGCTAAAGTTTAAACAGCATTAGAACGGAGAAGAAAGGGGATTTACGTGACATTAAATGTGGTAAGGTTGTTGGTGCTTGACAGACTGGTCTAAGTATTTCAGAAATTGATGATCTAATGGGATTTTCAGGCACAATCATCTCAAGGGTTTACAGAGAAAGGTCCAAAAAAGAGAAAATATCAATATCAGTAGCCTTTGGCTGTCCAGGCATGCTGGGAGTTGTAGTTTTGCAACAGCTGGAGGCCCACTGGTTCTACTGTGACATCATGTGTACATTATACCAGTAAACATGTGATTACTGTGTCATGACATTGCTGTGTGCATGGTAGCACTCTTATATGCAATATTCTGGTTTTATGATATCATTAAGTGTAACATACCAGACCTGTTACATCACGGTTTGCATAATTCCTGTGCCATAATACTGTATTTATATACCGTATTTATCGGCGTATAACACGCACCTTCATTTTCACCGGGAAATTTGAGAAAAAAGAAAAAATGAAAAATAAATTACTTTGAAGCTCTGCATTAAATGCCTCGTCATCACCCCAACTTTGATTCCCCCCCCCAGGACCACATCATTCCCCCTCTTTTATGAGCCCCGTGCCACATTTACCTCCCCCTCTACTCCCCTGTGATTCCCACTGCCTCATCATTTCCCCCTGCTCGTTATCCCCCTCATCCTTTCCCCCTGCTCGTTATATTTTTTATACTCCATTACCTGGCTGCGCTCCGGCAGGCTAAGGTCAAAATCTTCATTTTTTGCACTCGTCTGTTCTTGTAGACCCAGTTTTTGAATTTTTACAAGGGGTAAAAGGAGAGAAATCTTCCTAAAATTTGTAACTCAATTTCTCTTGAGTAAGGAAATAGCTCATATGTGTATGTGAAATGCTCTGTGGGTGCACTACAAGGCTCAGAAGGGAAGGAGCGACAATGGGATTTTGGAGAGTGAGTTTTTCTGAAATGGTTTGGGGGGGCATGTCACATTTAGGAAGCCCCTATGGTGCCAGAACAGCCACAAAAAAAATAACTGCACCCCTCAAGGAATGTAACAAGGGGTCCAGTGAGCCTTAACACCCCACAGATGTTTGACGACTTTTTGTTAAAGTTGGATGTGTAAATAATTTTTTTTCCACAAAAATTCTGGTTTTCCCGCAAATTTTACATTTTTAAAGGGTTAATAGGAGAAAATGCCCCCCAAAATTTGTAACCCCATCTCTTCTGAGTATGGTAATAACCCATGGGTGGACGTCAAGTGCACTGCGGGCGAACTACAATGCTCGGAAGAGAAGGAGTCACATTTGGCTTTTGGAAAGCAAATTTTGCTGAAATGGTTATTGGGGGGCATGTCGCATTTAGGAAGCCCCTATGGTGCCAGAACAGCAAAAAAAAACACATGGCAGACTATTTTGGAAACAGCACCCGTCAAGGAATGTAACAAGGGGTACAGTGAGCCTTTACACCCCACAGGTGTTTGGCAAATTTCCGAAAAAAAAATTTCCACTAAAATGCTTGTGTTACCCCAAATTTTTCATTTTCACAAGGGGTAAGAGGAGAAAAAGCCTCCCAAAATTTTTATGGAAATACCCCATATATGGGCGCACTACAATGCTCAGAAGAGAAGGAGCGCCATTGCGCTTTTGAAGAGAGAATTTGTTTGGAATAGAAGTCGGGGGCCATGTGTGTTTACAAAGCCCCCCCGTGGTGCCAGAACAATGGACCCCCCCACATATGACCCCATTTTGGAAACTACACCCCTCATGGAATGTAATAAGGGGTGCAGTGAGCATTTACACTCCACTGGTGTTTGACAGATCTTTGGAACAGTGGGCTGTGCAAATGAAAAATTTTATTTTTCATTTTCACGGACCACTGTTCAGACACCTGTGGGGTGTAAATGCTCACTGCACCCCTTATTATGTTCCATGAGGGGTGTAGTTTTCAAAATGCGGTCACATGTGGGGGGTCTAATGCTCTGGCACCATGGGGGCTTTGTAAATGGACATGGCCTTCAATTGCAGACACATTCACTCTCCAAAAGCCCAATGGCACTCCTTCTCTTCTGAGCATTGTAGTACGCCCGCAGAGCACTTTACGTCCACATGTGGGTTATTTCCATACTCAGAAGAAATGGGGTTACAAATTGTGGGGGGCTTTCTTTCTATTACCCCTTGATAAAATGAAAAATTTGGGATAACACCAGCATTTTAGTGAAAAAATAAAAATTTTCATTTTCACTTTAACGAAAATTCTTCAAACACTTGTGGGGTGTTAAGGCTCACTATACACCTTGTTACGCTCCATGAGGGGTGTTGTTTCCAAAATGGGGTCACATGTGGGTGCTTTTTTTTTTTTTTTTTTTTTTTTTTTTTTTTTTTTTGCGTTTATGTCAGAACCGCCGTAACGATCAGCCACCCCTGTACAAATCACCTCAAATGTACATGGCGCTCTCACTCCTGAGCCTTGTTGTGCACCCGCAGAGCATTTTACGTCCACATATGGGGTATTTACATACTCAGGAGAAATTGTGTTAAAAATTTTGGGGGTCTTTTTTTTCCTTTTACCTCTTGTGAAAATGAAAAGTATGGGGCAACATTAGCATGTTAGTGTAAAAAATGTAAACTTTTTACAATAACATGCTGGAGAAGACCCCAACTTTACCTTTTCATAAGGGGTAAAAGCCCACCAAAATTTGTTAGGCAATTTCTCTACGGAAATACCCCATACGTGACCCTAAACTGTTGCCTTGAAATACGACAGGGCTCCGAAGTGAGAGAGCGACATGTGCATTTGAGGCCTAAATTAGGAATTTGCATGTGACGGACCCGGATGCAAGAATTACACTTGCCTCTGATACCAAAGTTAACCTACGCCAGTATTTCCCATACAGGGTGCCTCCAGCTGTTGCAAAACTCCCAGCATGCCATGTTTTGCAACAGCTGGAGGCTCCGTTTTGGAAACGGTGCCGTATGAGACGTTTTTCATTTTTATTGGGGGGGGGGGGGGGGTAACTGTGTAGGGGTATGTGTATATGTAGTGTTTTACCCTTTATTTTGTGTAGGTGTAGTGTTTTTGGGGTACGCTCATGGCACACGGCAGGAGTACACACATGGCAGAGGTTTACAGCGTTTGAGCTGCAACAGAAAATGTTCTGCATCTCAAACTTGCAGCAAGGGGGGGGGGGGGCAAACCTCCAGCTGTTGCAAAACTACTACTCCCAGCATGCCCTTTGGCTGTCTGTGCATGCTGGGGGTTGTAGCTTTGCAACAGCTGGAGGCACGCTGGTTGCAAAACACTGTGAGTTTGTTACTTAACTCATTGTTTCGCAACCAGTGTGCCTCCAGCGGTTGCAAAACTACAACTCCCAGCATGTACGGTCTATCAGTGCATGTTAAGAGTTGTAGTTTGCAACAGCTGGAGGCACACTGGTCAGGAAACAGTGAGTTAGGTAACAAACTCTTAGTGTTTTGCAACCAGTGTGCCTCCAGCTGTTGCAAAAACTACAACTCTCAGCATGCAGTGACAGCGAGGGGCATGCTGAGAGTTGTAGTTATGCAACAGCTTGAGGCATACTACTACAACTTCCAGCATGCACTTCGGCTGTCCGTGCATGCTGGGGGTTGTAGCTATGCAACAGATGGAGGCACACTGGTTGCAAAACACTGAGAATTTGTTACTTAACACAGTGTCTCCCAACCCGTGTTCCTCCAGCTGTTGCAAAACTACAACTCCCAGCATGCCCAGACAGCTGAAGGGCATGTTGGGAGTTGTAGTTATGCAACAACTGGAGTAGAAGTTTGGAGACCACTGTGTAGTGGTGTTCAAACTGTAGCCCTTCAGATGTTGCCCTTCAGGGATGTCCCAGGACCCCCCCCCCCCCCCCAGGGGTTTGCCCGGGGTACCTCCTTAAGTACCAAGTACGCCCTGGGTCCTTAAGGGGTTAAAAGTGCGTGTTATATGCCGATAAATACGGTAATGGGTTATTTACCTTTAAAGGGGTTATCCAGGAAAAAACTTGTTTTTATATATCAACTGGTTCCAGAAAGTTAAACAGATTTGTAAATTACTTCTATAAAAAAATCTTAATCCTTTCAGTACTTATGAGCTTCTGAAGTTAAGGTTGTTCTTTTCTGTCTAAGTCCTCTCTGATGACACCTGTCTCGGGAACCGCCCAGTTTAGAAGAGGTTTGCTATGGGAATTTGCTTCTAAACTGGGCGTTTCCCGAGACACGTGTCATCAGAGATTACTTAGACAGAAAGGAACAACCTTAACTTCAGAAGCTCATAAGTACTGAAAGGATTAAGATTTTTAAATAGAAGTAATTTACAAATCTGTTTAACTTTCTGGAACCAGTTGATATATATAAAAAAAAAGTTTTTTTCCTGGAATACCCCTTTAACGTCTATGATCATTAAAAAAAAAAAAACTGGCAGAGGAGGGTTGCATTTAATGTTAAGAAGAAAGTATCTGCAAGGGATTTAGAATCCACGGGTTGCATCATTTCTCACGTTCCTGTGAAGAATGACTCCGCTTTTCCGTGCAGTGGGATCGGCGAATGATTATTTTGCTTGTAACAATTACTGAAGTTTTCCTAGTATGAAGCAGATTAGACTCATTATTAGTCGGCTGGAATACTTATATATACTTTGTTATATCTGTCAAATCATCCTAAACTAAGACCATGCTGCTTTATTTACTATACACTTTTACCAATAAAGAGTACTTGTCCCGAACGTGATAAATGTAATAATCCTCCCAGTTCACTCCCCCATCATGATAAACCACAATCTGCCTTTATTTTTATTATTATTTCAGTTTTCTTCCTTAATATTGTTTTGTATCTTCTGCTCATTCAGCTCTACAGACTGGGAAGGGATCCTGCTGGGGAGAACTCTCTCCCTCATTCAAGACTGTGCTTTTTACCTATATACTGTGTCAGTACTTACACAAGTACACTGATCCCTCAACTTACAATGGCCTCAACATACAATAGTTTCAACATACAATTGCCTTTTCTGGACCATTGTAAGTTGAAACCAGACTCAGCATACAATGCTATGGACAGTCCAGATCTGTGAAACGTGTCAATGAAATGACCAATCAGAATGGGCATTTACTGGTAAAACTCCTGTATTACTGAAGCGTATGCACTGACTGATGTCTGGTTGCATCCCCTACAGTACAGTGAGGTATTACATGTTCTGTACTCTTTACCTGCACCAGGATTAGCTGCTTTTTTGGACACCAGGATAGGGCGGCTCCATGTTACTTTTTTTTAGGACACTGTGTATACTGTACAGGACCCCGAAGAAGCTCCTGTCCTCTACATAGACCAGTGCTTCCAAAGCAGGGTGCCCCCAGGTGTTGCAAAACTACAACACCCAGCATGCCCGGACAGCCTTTGGCTGTCCGGGCATGCTGGGAGTTGTAGTTTTGCAACAGCTGGAGGCTCCCTGCTTGGGAAACACTGACATAGACGGTGATTTACAGCTCCCAGCAGATCTTTCTTACTTTTATATGTAAGGATTTGCTTTATCTATTTTAGTTATCTACTTATTTTTTATTTAATTCTCACTTTTTTCCTATTTTTGGATGACATTTTGGTGCTTTTAGAACCAATTACCAGGTTTCCATAGAGTTCTGGTCTCAACATACAATGGTTTTGACATACAATGGTCGTCCTGGAACCAATTAATATTGTAACTTGAGGGAGCACTGTACATGTATACATTGCTGCATCTGCATATTATTCATTACACAAAAGTTTTCTATTCTATTTTCTCATTGTAAATGTATTTATTTCCTTTTAGCACATTATTATGGGGGCAGCTATCTTGCCTGAGATACTTTTACCACAATTTAGTTATATGCTTTACTGCCAGCCCCATGGATGTAGGAATTAAGGGGGAGATTTATCAAAACCTGTCCGGAGGAAAGGATGCTGAGTTGCCCATAACAACCAATCAGATTGCTACTTCAGAGGCCTTTTCAAAAATGAAAGAAGCGATCTGATTGGTTGCTTTGGGCAACTCAGCAACTTCTCTTCTGGACGGGTTTTGATAAATCTCCCCCTAAGACTGGGGCGGACTCTATTGACTTCTATGGGAGAGTGTTCCAGGCATGCTCTGTGACCTGTATAGAGGGCATTGTGCAGAGAGGATGGGAAAGCTGAGTTTTGACCATCACCTGTGAATGGCCTGATCTCATGTTATTTATATAGTGGTGTTATCTTTTACTGTAATTCCGTCTGTGATGAAAAGAAGGATGCTAATAAAACGTAGCCTTTAACCCCCTAAAGAACACAATTTTTTTTTGCGTTGACGTATTCTCCACCTTCTCGCATTATAACATCCACAAATCTTTTATTTTTCTATGTACAGACCCATGAGGGCTTGTTTTTACGTGACCAATTGCACTTTATAATGACACTTTTCATTTTACCATAAATTGTACGGTGCAATAAAAAATATTTGTGGCAGAAAATTGAAAGACAATTTTGTAACTTTCGGGGGAGGGTTCAATTTTACACAGTGTACTTTACAGTAAAACAGACACGTCATTTTCATTCTATGGGTCAATACGATTTAACCGATACCCATGGTTACATGTTTTTCTATTATTGTACTGCTTTTTAAAAAAAGTCAAACTTTTTTAGTAAAAATTGTCTTCTCTGGCCCCATATTACTTTATTTTTACAAATAAGCAGATTTTTATTAATTTTTTTTCTTGAGATGTGACTAAACTTTTGGAATTTTTTGTTTCTTTGTTTGTTTTTCACAAATGTGTTTACCGTACAGGATCATTAACAATTTTAATAGATTGGAAATTTTTGCATACGGAGATACCAAAAGTGTTTTTTTTTAAATTAGTAACATAGAAATAAAGGGCTCTTTACTTTTTTTTTTTTTTTTAAACCTCCCTTTTTTTTTACATTTTATAAGTCTCCACAGGGGACTATTTATAGCAATCTATTGACTGCTATTACTGTTCAGTGCTATTCACTGATCAGTGATATCTGCAATCCATTTGTACAGACTGCTAGAAGGAAGACCATACAAATAAATCGCAACAGAGCAGCATAGAGGAGGTAAGTAGACCTCGAGCTGCCATCTTGACTCATCAGAGCCCTGCAAAGGCGCTGCCAGTGATCTGCAAACACTTCAGATGCTAAGATTAGTTTTGATCAGGCATCTAAAGGGTTATTGTTTGTCATCAGATGGATCAAAGGATGTCCAGGCATGCTGGAAGTTGTAGTTTCCAGCTGTCGATTCCCTACCTGAGCAAAGATCCAGCAGGCTCCAGCGAAGATCCCAGGTCCCCAGGCATCTTCTTCCCAGAGCCCCACGACATCCAGGGGCGGGCAGAAAGGGGGGTTGCCATGGCAACCCCCTGTCCTGCGCTGCCATTGGTCAGAACTCCGTTCTAAGTAATGGCAGGGGATAGGAGGAGATCGCAGCTTTGCGACCTCACTCCTATCCTTTAGGCTGATCGGGGCTGTTGCTGACAGCTCCGATCAGCCCTATTTTCCGGGTGATCGGGTCACCAGAGACTCGATCAGCTCGGAATTGGAGAAAATCGCATGTCTGAATTGACACACGATTTTCTCCGAACACCGACATGGGGGGGGTCTCAGGACCCCCCTGGGCGATGTGCCAGGATGCCTGCTGAATGATTTCAGCAGGCATCTGGCTCCGGTCCCCAACCGGCTAGCGGTGGGGACCAGATTTCCCACGGGCGTATGGACACGCCCTCGGTCCTTAAGGACTCGGAATGCAGGGTGTATCCATACGTCCTGTGTCCTGAAGAGGTTAAGGCATCTAACCAATCTGATGCCTTTACAAGGCTCAGACAATCACATGACTCATTTGATTATTTTTTTTTTTGTTATTGGCTTATTTAAAGATATGTGCGGACAATAAAATTGATTTTAATGGCAGAAAAGATTTCATTATCTGACACATGAGCATTTGCTCTGCTATTCGCAGGTTCTTTTATACAGGAAGCTTACAGGGAATGAGGAACTCTTATTAATTTATATTCACACTACAATCCATTGTTTCCTCTCAGTAATGCAGGATAGGCTCCCTATGAAGAAACACGCACCAAGCAATAACTGCTGCCTTCATTGTTTTATAGCATACACGCTGTGAAAATATATAGATTATAGAATTTCATTCATTTTAACCTTGAATTACCGTATTTTTCGCCCTATAGGACGCACCGGCATATAAGACGCACCCAATTTATAGGTGCAAAATCTAAAAAAATAAAGATTTTGAACCCAAGAGTGGTCTTCAACCTGCGTACCTCCAGATGTTGCAAAACTACAACTCCCAGCATGCCCGGACAGCCTTTGGCTGTCCGGGCATGCTGGGAGTTGTAGTTTTGCAACATCTGGAGGTCCGCAGATTGAAGACCACTGCATAGGAGGTAATACTCACGTGTCCCCGCCGCTCCGGACCCGTCACCGCTGCCCTGGATGCCGCTCCATCGCTGTCGCCGTCGCTCCGGAACGTCTCTGCTGCCGGCCGGGTATCCTCGCTCTCCGTCGCCGTCATCACGCACGCCGACGCACGTACGCGATGACGAGGAAGGAGAGCGCCGGCCATACAGGGGATCCCTGAATGGAGAAGACACTGAAGAGGCAGGTAAGGTCCCTCCCAGTGTCCTGTAAGCACTAACCCAGCTATTCAGTCAGGCTGTTCGGGACCGCCGCGGTGAAATCGCGGCGGTCCTGAACAGCCCGACTGAACAGCCGGGTTAGTGTCACTTTCCCTCCAGACGCGGCGGTCAGCTTTGATCGCTGCGTCTGAAGGGTTAATACAGGGCATCACCGCGATCGGTGATGTCCTGTATTAGCCGCGGGTCCCGGCCATTGATGGCCGCAGGGACCGCCGCGATAGGGGTGTATTCGCCGTATAAGACGCACCGACTTTTTCCCACCAGTTTTGGGGAAGAAAAAGTGCGTCTTATACGGCGAAAAAATCTAGTCTCTAGAGAAGTATATTTTGCTTAGAATTTTAAGCTGAATTTTATATTTATCAGCATTGTGGGCATGGTGGTGACGTGTTTCGGCCGGTGGCACCCGGGCTTACTCATACAACGGTAAGACTGCCGTGCTATTCTTATGAGGGGGAGGATGCTCTCCAATTAGTCCACACCTGTGGTGCCAGACCGGCGAGACCTCCCACCCATATAGGGATTTCACAATGTGAGAACACCTAAAAGAAACAAAAACAATAATAAACAGATTGTTCATAATACACATTGTATTGATCCAAATGGTTATTATAATATGTCACATAATAACATCAATAGAAAATAACAAAAATGACTCAGCACTAGGTTTATAAAATAAAATCACATATTCTGAAAGTCTCCAATTGTGTAAAACACAAATAGCAAAAAGGCTAATTGGACATAATGTCACACCAAACTCCAAAAATGGGCTGGACAAAATTATTGGCACCCTTTCAAAATTGTGGAAAAATAAGATTGTTTCAAGCATGTGATGCTCCTTTAAACTCACATGGGGCAAGTTACAAGTGTGGCAATATATAAATCCCACCTGAAAGCAGATAAAAAGGAGAGAAGTTCACTTAGTCTTTGCATTGTGTGCCATACTAAGCATGAACAACAGAAAGAGGAGAAGAGAACTGTCTGAGGACTTGAAAACCAAAATTGTGGATAAATATCAACAAATTCTAGGTTACAAGTCCATCTCCACAGATCTAGATTTGCCTTTGGCCACATTGCACAACATTATCAAGAAGTTTTCAACCCATGGCACTGTAGCTAATCTCCCTGGGCGTGGATGGAAGAGAAAAATTGATGAAAGGTGTCAGTGCAGGATAGTCTGGATGGTGGATAAGCAGCCCCAAACAAATTCCAAAGATATTCAAGCTGTCCTGCAGGCTCAGGAATCATCAGTGTCAGCGCGAACTATCCATCCACATTTAAATTAAATGAAACGCTATGGCAGGAAAGCCAAAATCCTTCTAGGAAAAGGTCTTGTATAAAGATGAGACCAAGATAGAGCTTTTTGGTAAAGCACATCATTCTACTGTTTACTGAAAACCGAATGAGGCCTACAAAGAAAAGAAAACAGTACCTACAGTGAAATATGGTGAAGGTTCAATGTTTTATTTTTTTGCTGCCTCTGGCACTGGGTGCCCTAAATGTGTGCAAGGCATCATGAAATCTGAGGATTACCAACTGATTTTGTACAGCCCAGTGTCAGAAAGCTGGGTTTGCATCCGAGATCTTGGGTCTTCCAGCAGAACAATGACCCCAAATATAAGTCAAAAAGCCCCCAGAAATGGATGGCAACAAAGCGCTGGAGAGTTCTGAAGTGGCAGCAATGAGTCCAGATCTAAATCCCATTGGACACCTGTGGAGAGATCTTAAAATTGCTGTTGGGAAAATAAGAGAGACCTGGAGCAGTTTGCAAAGGAAGAGTGGTCAACATTCTGGCTGAGAGGTGTAAGAAGCTTATTGATGGTTATAGGAAGTGACTGATTTCAGTTATTTTTTTCCAAAGGGTGTGCAACCAAATATTAAGATAAGGGTGCCAATTATTTTGTCCAGACCATTTTTGGAGTTTGGTGTGACATTATGTCCAATTTGCTTTTTCTCCTCCCTTTTTTGGTTTAGTTCCAATACACACAAAGGGAATAAACATATGTATAGCTAAACATGTGTTGCTGTAATCCATCCATTTCTGTGAGAAATACTTCATTTTCTAGAAAAATTTCAGGGGTGCCAACATTTACGGCCATTACTGTTGATGTAAACCTGAACAAAATAGCAGCATAATGTGGCATAAGTACATAATCCCAGTAGGAAAAAAAAAAACATGGCATCATGGATGAAAGGTATCATGATAGTTGTTATAAATATTAGATATGCAGATTGTGCTTGGAAAAATAAATTAATAATGAAAATGAAAGTAAATGGGACATAAGTGTAAATATAAATGTAAAAAATCAAGTGTCTGGGCGGATAGCTGAACAAGTAGCGGAAGTTTAAAAAGGTGGCAAGAAAACGTAAGGCTGGGTTCACATCACGTTTTTACCAATAAGGGACCACATACGGCTTGGGGAGCGAAGACCTTGCGCTCCTGTATCCCTGCCGTATGACGCCCGTATGTTATTCTTTTCAATGAGCCGACTGGAGTGAAATGCTGACTCCAGTCGGCTCATTTATGCACCGTATGCGGTTTTCCCACCACACCTAAAATCGTTGTCGACCACGGTTTGAGGTCTGGTGGAAAACCACATACGGGGCAAAAATGAGCCGACCGGAGTCAGCATCTCACTCCAGTCGGCTCATTGTAATGAATAACATCAGGGCGGCATACGGGAGCGCAAGGTTTTAGCTCCCCCAAACCGTATGCGGTCCCGTATTGGTAAAAACGTGATGTGAACCCAGCCTAAAATACAGGATATATCGTTAAATATGTTCACCTGAATAATTTAAAAAAAAATGTATTTCTGAATCATGATTCAGAAATAAATGTTTTTTCCACTGGGATTATGTACTTATGCCACATTATGCTGCTATTTTGTTCAGGTTTACATCTATGGGGAGATTTATCAAAACCTGTGCAGAGGAAAACTTGCCCATAGCAACCAATTAGCTTGCTGCTTTCATTTTTATGAAGGCCTGTGAAAAATGAAAGAAGCGATCTGATTGGTTGCTATGGGCAACTGGGCAAGTTTTCTTGTGCACAGGTTTTGATAAATCTCCCCATATATCTTTAGATACTTGTTCACATTATTGCAGCTTTTGGCTTATTGTGTTTATTACATACATGACAATTGATGTCCATTCCCATAATGATGGTTTGTCACAAATACACAATTGGAGACTTTCAGAATATGTGATTTTATTTTATAAACCTAGTGCGGTCATTTTTGTTATTTTCTATTGATGTTATTATGTGACATATTGTAATAACCATTTGGATCAATACAATGTGTATTATGCACAATCTGTTTATTGTTTTTGTTTCTTTTAGGTGTTCTCACATTGTGAAATCCCTATATGGGTGGGAGGTCTCGCCGGTCTGGCACCACAGGTGTGGACTAATTGGTGAGCATCCCCCCCCCCCCCCCCTCATAAGAATAGCACGGCAGTCTTACTGTTGTATGAGTAAGCCCCGGGTGCCACCGGCCGAAACACGTCACCACCATGCATCATTGTTGTTCTGCATGCTTGATACGATAAACCGTACGATCTGCTTCGATTTCACTGCGCTGGACTTCCATTTCAATCTTCCATCCTGCCTCCGGTGAGATCCGCACCTCTCCTGGTCACAGTTGCTCGTTCTGGGTGAGCTGAACACTACTTTCTTTTCGTGTATTAGATATTATGATATAGAGTACTATTTACAAATAGGACAACATATGACCAATGCAGTATTGGTAAAAAAAAAATACTACACAAAATGAGGACCAAAATGTGGGTACATACCCTTAGGGTATTGTTCACACGGCAGAATTCTGCCGGAATATTCTGCACAGACATTCGACTGCAGCAGCATTCTATTTTAATGGGATTCTGCTGCACTGTGCACATGGTGGCATTTTTATGGCCAATGTTCCTGCTGCAGAAATCCAGATTCTGGGGAATACATTGTCACCTATGAGACAACGCATTTCAAAGCGGTCCTAATGCCTACCACCCGTGTTTTGCAGGCAGACATTCCACACTTTTTTAGCCGTGTGAAGCTGGCCCTAAACTGCTTCTAAACTGCAGATTTCCACTAGATTTAGCAAAATCTGCAAGTGTTACACGGTGAAATCAATAACAAAACTGTTGTTGCATCGTTGTGGGTGCGTTCACATAAGCAGATCCACAGTGTATTTCACGCCGCGCAATATACTCACACATGGCAGCAGCTCTCGGTCTAGCTCGTGGAGCGGCCACGATGTGAGCGAGTATACAGTTCATGAGCTTGCACATCACTTCAGTGTGTCTGCTCGTAGTGATATATTGCCACTCCGAAGAGGCACATGTAAAAACACCATGCAGCAATTCATCAGTAGATCCACATCATAAAATAGGCTATTGTTCCACTCGTGTAAACATACCCTGAAAGTTGTGGGCAGTCTGACTGAGGAGGGTCTAAAATGTGGCTATTGACTACTCATCACATTAGGCCACAGCTGGGTGAAGGTATATTTGTGGACGATACATCCTTCATAAACTTTAATAAGAATTAGCTGAAGACTATTGTGAAACTTACTAAAACTGATCATCAAAGTTCTATTTTAACAAAACACAAATGGAGGCAACATGGATTATACGTATTTAAAAAAAAAAAAAGCTATACATAGAAACAAACATACACATGACAACTTTTGGGCTGGGCTCACACTATGGAATTTCTGACTGGAATTCCGCTTCTGAATTTCAGTTGGAAATTCTGCTGTCTGAGGTAAAATGGGAGTGAATTGGTTTTCTAATAACCCGTTCACACTGCAAAACTTTCTGGGCAGAATTCCGGTCAGAAAATGCCAATTTGAATATTGCACCAGTAAAATGAAATTGCTCAATGTTCTGTCAGAATCCACGCTGCAGGCATTGCTGTCTGTCTATCTATCGGGATGACTCCGTCGGCGCTGGCCGCAGCTCTGCTGGCCGCAAATGCTGTAGTGTGAACCCAACATTAGAATTAATATAAAATACCATAGTGCCTAATAAGAGAAGCACTCTGTGTAAAAAGTGATTGGTCATTATTCTACAGAGGAGGCAAACCTAGGGACACCAGTTGGGCATTGCTGTCTTACAGCTACATTAGTCGACCTCTAACTACCTTTAAAAGCAAATTGTTAAAGGGGGACTCCTGCCCTAATACATCTTATCCCCTATCCAAAAGGACAGGGGACAAGATGTCAGAGCGCGGGACCCCCGCACAGTCAATCAGCACCCACCTTTGCGAGCGCTCCGCAGCGCTGGTGGTAGTCACGCTGCACACTCAGCCTTCAACGCAAAGGTGGGTGCTAAATGACAGATTGCGGGGTTCCCCAGCGGCAGGGCCCCCGGGGATAAGATGCATTAGGGCCGGAGTACCCTTTTAATAATCATTTCAGATTTTATTTGAAACACAAATTTTCAAAGCTACAAAACATGATGGCGTGGGGACAATGAAGTTATATTCGTGTCACAACATACTAAAACGGAGCTTACAGGAAGGTAAAAGAAAAGGAGGGGGGGGGGGGGGGGGGGGGGGAGGGAGGGAAAAAAAAAAAATAATTTTACTACTACTGCCAGCAGATCATATACACAATTATGTAAACCCTAGCACAAAATGGATTCTTATTGAAGAAATACATAGCCACAGTCAATGGGATTTTTTACAATATAAAACAGCAACAAAATTCTACAGATGCAATTGTTCATAAGTATACACATGCATTCACAAAAATTGTAGGAATGCTTCCTTATGGAACCTGTTATTTTTACCGCTTTTTTTCTCAATTTTTATTAAATTTTTTCTTAATAGGACTTCTCAGGCACAGAGAAAAAAAAAACATTTCAGTAAATGACATCTTCATAAAAAAAGAAGAAGAAAAACAAAAAAAACGCAAGAGTGATGTTCGGTCAGTGTTTGCTTTTCTTTGACTTTTTGTGAGATCTGTGTGGGGATCTGGACTGCGACCTGGACTTTTTCACAGACTTTTTTGGGGACCTTGACCGTGATCTTCTAGATCTTTTAGGCGTTCGAGAGCCTGAAGGCGACCTGAAATATAGACATTAATCAAAGCATTAAACACAATCATTTCAGCATATTGAATAATACAAGTTATATAAAAATAACACTTCCTTAACGCTCCTTTAAATAGAGAGGTGATGTAGTCTCTGTTGTAAATGGTTGACACCTTCTGAGGCATATCTCACAGATACATCATAAATGTCATTTGTTGGGACACAATGGTAGACATTACTGTGGTTTTTTTATTCATTCAAAAGATATACTTTAAGACCAAAATAAAAGCTCACAGAATGTAAAATTCAAGAAAAGGGTCTTAAAGTGTTGCACTGACTTGCAGATACAAGGGCCAAAATACCATTGAACTGCTTAATGTGTATTCTTTCAGCCGTAAAATAGTTATGGGCTTTATCTATGACTTCTCTACAGCCCAAAGGTCTGATCTTCCATATCAGACACAGCAACATGTCATAGTGCCTGGACAGACAACATAGAGGGTGCTGTTCTCGGGGAGTCCTATGACCCCATGTTTTAGTTATCACAGGTGATCACAGAGCTAAAAAAAAAAAAAAAAACTTTTAACACGAAGACCCTATAAGACAATTAGGTTATAACCTTTTGTGAAAATGTAGTGCTAGAGGTATCTATAGCTTACCTTTTGCCCTTTTTACTGACATCTCTGGGAGAGTCCTTATGAGAGGATCTGGATCGGGAGTTATCCTTGTGCGACCTTTCAGACCGTTCAGATTTTGGTGAAGGAGATTTGCCTCGCTTGCTACTGCTGCTACGTGATGGACTGGGAGATCCACTGTGACGCCTTTTCCTAGGTGGCATAAACAATTTTTTAGAACACCAATACATTAACACACAAAGCAATAGATTTCATCTTTGTAGATGGCTGACAGACCACAGCATACTAATACAATATGTTGAGTGTTCACTCTGCAGTAAAACGAGCCCTATATAGCAAACTACTGAGCTTATGTGTCACAAAAAGTCAATTTTTTTGTACTCACTATATAAAAAAATAAAAGTAAAATAAAAAAATTCTTAGCCTTCATTGGGGGACACCTATACTGATGGGTATATGCTCTTGCCACTACGAGGCGCTGACACTAGGGAAAAAAAGTCTGCTCCTCCCTGGCAGGATATACCCACCCACTGGAAGTGAGGTAATCAGTTTTGTCACAAAAGAAGGACCCTAGAAAGGATTCCCGGATAAAAAAAAATAAAAAAATAATGAAGAAAGGGTGGTGCAGTGTCCCCCAATGAAGGCTACGAGAAAGATTTTACGGTGAGTACGAAAAAATCTCCTTTATTGGGGGACACCTATACTGATGGGATGTACCAAAGCAGTCCCCTAGGGTGGGAAGAACAACCGGAACAGCTGCAGACCAAAAACCCAAGGTGTGACAAACTTCTAAGCCTAGAAAAGAAGAAGTGCGGTACAGAAAGACCACCCCACAATGGAGTCACAGAGAAGTCAGGGCAGGAGAGCTAACCTGCTCGGGACCAGAATCATCACTAAGGCCGAAAGAACCAGAAGGGCCGAACAAGAAAAGAAGGCACGCCACAACATACTAGGATAGTGTCCAAGACAAGAAGACTAACCAGATGTGGACCGAAGCAACATCCCGTCAGGATGGGAATGGAGGGGGAACAAAAGGGAAGGTTACTCCAGGAAGACTGTAGTGTCAGTGTAGCGCAAAGGGAAGGGGGAACAAATCCCTCCAGGGAGATTGCACAGAGGGAGGAGAGCAATGGCAGGACCCAAACAACAGACTGAGCTAGAACGGCTGTCGCAGAGCCATACATGATCGCATAAACTCCTCCCACAGAGGAGAGTGCCAAGTCTGCACGAGCAGCAGTAGATAACCACGAAACAGGAAGAGAGCCAGGCTGCAAAAGTGCGCAGCTCAGCTGATTGCTCCCAGCGAAAAACAAGGGCCCAGCCAGGTACCCCACCTATATAGAGGAGGGGAAAACAAGGGAAGGCCGCGATGAAACCCAGGCCGAGACCATGCCAAGCTCCCTGATCCCCGTACCCCCTGGGGAAGGGGGAAGGTGAAAGTGTGCCAGGCACTACAGGAGCAGGGAAATGCCACCCAAGGCTAGGGGGAAAAAGTACTGGGTGGACGTAGTCCCCAGGAACACCAACAACATATCAAGGAATGGAAGAGCTAATATGTGTCCCCGAAGTAAGTAGCACATGCACCCACAGCCGTTAAAGCATTGAGAGGAAGACCCCAACGTGGTGAAACCCTGAACCAGAAGGGAATCAACAAAGCCATCCTGGTCATTCTCTAAGGCAACAGGGCCGGCGTCTGAACCACCCTACACAGGAACCCAGGAGAGATACCTGAAAGCATGGGGGGGGCTGAACCGACTGTCGCCCCATTATGCCCCATGCCAGAAAAGAGGTGCTCAACCATCAGAAACCTGTGGAAACAAGATCCCAGGAAGGCCCGAGGCACAGCCCACCAAAAAAAGGGAAGGTGGGCTCTACACGTGCAGAGTGGCCTAGCATATGTAGGGACACAGACATGGTTACCGCACAATAGTAGTGGGGTACCAAGACTGCAGACGCGAAAGAAAACGCAGACATGCAAAAGTCCAGGAGCATGGGAGACAGTTTACCACCCAACGGTGTGTCACAACCATACCCCTAGCAGACCAACATTACACCCTTAGAAAGGGGAACAGAATGCTGCTGTTTCTGTGAAAGTCCATGGAACCTGCAGGAAACGCCCACACCATATCTCCCAATTGTGCCACACACCAATACTGCTGTCGCAGATGCAAGAGACGAATGATGTGTGTGGGGGAAAGGGAACATACAGACACAGTCTGACAGGCAGGTATAGTCTGGTTATCAGGCATAGGGACCATGGCCACACCAGGTGCTACA